>NC_133996.1:2666666-3333333 GCF_047716275.1 Strix uralensis
CCTGCCCGGCTTGCTTCATAAAGCACATGGTAGTTTGATTAAATGGCATTTCGGGGAAGGGAAAGTATATTTGTTTAGCTGATCTATATGAGCCAGACTAAATCTTTAGCAGTCTTCAGTAACAAGGTAAGAATACATAACTTATAAATTCCTTCACCCTACTGAGAACTTGTGGAAAAGTATTTCACTGGGATTTGTGAATTTGAAGTCCCACTTCATTGCAGGCTGTTTATATTTATGCATGAGAGGTTTCAGACATGCTATAAGAAGTAAATAACTTCCCTGGCATTATGTTCTTTTCCACAGACACAAAGAGAAAAAATATGTGTTTGCAAAACATCTATTTACAGCCTAGGAGACCTTTTATTTCAGTTTCAGAAAACATACACAAATGAAATCTCCATGGAGGGAGGGAGAGCAAATCTGTACACTAGTGAGTCCGAGAGAGGACATGCACAGCGGGGGACTTGGGGTGTAACATTCCCCCCTGAAGGGTAAGATTTTAAATGCCAAACTTAGAGAAATTTCAGTATGTAAATCAAGCTGGTCTCCCTTAGCTCCTTGAATAGGGAGCAGAAAGAAACAAGCAGCTCTAGAGAGTGATTCATCACATCCCAAGACAGGTGTCAAAAATGGGGTAGATGAATCGTGTTCTTGCCGCACTTTTTTCTTGCTTATTGACAATAAGACAATACAGGGAGCCATGTAAAATGCCCAGATTAGGGTGGATGATCCTATGGGTAGCAAAGGCAGAGGCTTTTAGTGCAAATAAACCAGCCACTAGGCACATCCAGGGATGCAGGATACCGAAATGAGGGTGGCAACCTCAGTTTTCCATTCAGCGCATTCACTGCTCTAATGTTTGCTGAATACTAAGTGGCTGAGATATTTCTTTCTTTTAGCTTTTTCCAACAGTTGCAGACCCCAGCACTTTGTCCAGCAGAATAGGGGTCTGTTAGAATGAACTTAAGCCTTCTGCTACTAGGCTTTTCACCTCCTCATTGCAGAGAACTGTCATTTTTAATGGTAGAGTTAAGTGCCAAACCTACCACCAAGCACAAGCAAATATACAGGCTCCCGTGCAATTCTTTCCCCAAAAATTAAACAAAGAGATTGCAAATAGGTGCTAGCCCTAGCGAGCGAGCTATTTCCACGCCCCACATTATTTGGATCCTCATGACTACTGGGAAACCATAGGTTAAAGAGCAGAAGGGTTTGCTGCAGATGTGTGCATGGTTGTGTATGCACTGGCTTGTCTTTTAGCTGCAAAGATACCTTCTGAGCTCAGCCAGATTGTTCCTGTCTCAAGGGGTGTTTAGAAGTTCTGTTCTGCTAGGTTCTCTGAAAATATTCAGAAAGAGAGCTCTTGCCCCAGAGAGAATCACAGAATCACAGAAACGTCTAGGTTGAAAAAGACCTTGAAGATCATCCAGTCCAACCATTGACCTTACACTGACAGTTCCCAACTACACCATATCCCTAAGCGCTAAGTCAACTTTACTCTTAAACACCTCCAGGGGTGGGGACTCCCCCCCTGCCCTGGGCAGCCCATTCCAACTCCTAACCACCTGTTCTGTAAAGAAATGCTTCCTAATATCCAGTCTAAACCCTCCCTGGAGCAACTTGAGGCCATTCCCTCTTGTCCTATCGCTTGTTACTTGGCTCAAGAGACTCATCCCCCCTCTCTGCACCCTCCTTTCAGGGAGTTGCAGAGGGCCAGGAGGTCTCCCCTCAGCCTCCTCTTCTCCAGACTAAACCCCCCCAGTTCCCTCAGCCGCTCCCCATCAGACCTGTGCTCCAGACCCTGCACCAGCTCCGTTGCCCTTCTCTGGACACGCTCAAGTCATTCAATGTCTTTTTTGTAGTGAGGGGCCCAAAACTGAACCCAGGAATCGAGGGGCGGCCTCACCAGTGCCGAGTACAGGGGCAGGATCACATCCCTGTCCCTCCTGGCCACACTATTTCTGATAGAGCTTACATTTGACATGGAAACCAGGAGATGAAGCATTTTTCTTGAGTTTGAAACATGGGCTTATACCAGGGTGGGCACCAGCCCTCCAAGAGTGTTGCCTGGAGGGCAGTAGCATGGGATCACCCCACATTTCTGTAGGAATCAACTCCCCCCCATCAACAACCTGCAGTACATGTCCCCACAAAGCCCACTGCACCCTTGAGAAGCCTTTTGGCTTCTCTGTTGGGGCTGGGAGTCTCCCCTGATCCCCCCACTTCATGGCTGCTTTCCATTTCTCTCTGTTGGGATGCAGAGCCTGGTGCTTGCAGGTCTCCTATGTATCATTACAGCACTTGATATCTTCTTGGTATGTTCTGAGAAGCTGGAGCCGCCCTGCGATTAATTAATACTCTCTGCTTTACACCAAAGGTGCTGCTCTGCTCATCAGCCGTGCTGGCTGCAGAGGCTTTCAAGGCATTAGCAGCAACGTAATGACCTCTGTTTGGGCTCTTGAAGTTCTCTCCAAGCACAGAGTAAACTTCACAACTCCCGGGAAAAAATAAACAAGTGTTAGATGATAAAAGCAAGTGCTAGATATCTAAAATGTGGATGAGTCTTGTGGAGATTGAATGTAGCTGGCTTGGAAGCATGTAAGAAGCCCAGAAAGAGCTGATGATTCTCTCTGTAACCCCTCCTGCTGGGTACAGGCTCCCTGCTTTACCTGCAACAGGACCATATTCCGTGGTGGTGTAAAGGTCTCACTGGGGCAACTTGAGGAGCTGTGCCTGCCTCTGCGAGAGCTGAATTTGTCCCACGGGCAGCAATTTCCTGCCATGAGTGAGTCTCAGTGTTTTCATTTCCTCGGTGCCCCTGCTGACCTCTCTCTCTCTCTCCAGGATTTTCTTGTGCAGAGACACAGGTATAATCATAATTCTGTCATCTCTCTCAATAATAGCTTTGAACAGGTCTAGCACCAGTTCATCTCTGCCTGGCTGGTGATATTTCCATGAGTCTTGAGTGTATCTATCTAAGCTGTAAATACAATCTCCCTTGCACACGTTCATAATCTCTTGGTGGGTTTTGCCAGCTAGCTATGCTGCACGTACCTGAAATGATCCAATGCATTATAAAGCCTTTAAAATGCTATAATGGAGACATAGCAGTCTGAAGATCTCACCATGTTCCAGGAGTGCACGCATAGGCTAATTGTGAGTCACTCCTTGCTCTGAGCATCAGGCTAAACAGAGAGGACAGAGATTAGGAGAGTAAACAAAAAACCAGAGAGATTAATTACCTCATGAGGAGACCACAGTGTGGAACTGGTCTACCCATCATCTAACCCCCCTTTACAGTCAGCTGAGAGGATTGGAGGCCTCCAGGGGGCAATTCCTCTCATCTAAGAGAGGTCTGAAATCTGGTCATATGAATCCTAACGCAGGAGGCATTGGAGGGGGTATGGGAAGAGATCTGTCTTTGGAGAAGAGATTTCAGAGGAAACGTGGGAGAACAATCCCACACAGGCAGGTAGGACAAGTATCTTGTGGCTTCTTTCTCAACCCTGTTGATCTCAGAGTGATCAAAGAGCCCCACATGGTGCTCGAGGGCTGTGCATTGCTCTCAAGGCCATGCTGCTTCACAAGTGGGACCTGTGGTACATGACTGAATGAAAAAAAGGTATTTCTCTTTCCTCTTTTCCCACAGTTTCTTTGAATTCCTAAAGCAGGTGGGGAAAGAGGGAGACATCAGAAAAAGACAAATTCTTCAAGGTGACCTCTCATAAGTAAACTTCAGCAGATGAAGAGGGATAAAACTAATTGAGTGACTGTTTAAGAAGCTTCTGTTGCCCCTCATGCTTGTAAAGAAATTGCATTAAATTGTTAAAGCATCTTTGCCACACAAGATGCTATTAAGATGCATTTTGCTCTGCTACCTAATCTGCTGCAGAGGCACATGAATGACAATGGGCTCTGCAGCTGCAGTCTTGGGGGGATACAAAGGTGCCAGTGTCCAAGTCCTAATCAAGGCTTAGTGGAGAGGGCTCCGAAATGAATCCCACGAGGCATTCAAATGTTCTGTGTGCTTTTGATGCCATCAGGGCTTGCACTTGCCCCCCTGCACAACGGCATGCTTGTGCCAAGCTGACTTTTATTCCTCTGGGTCCTGTGCTGCAGTGATCCTGGAGGTTTTCTTTTTAAATTATGATTTTAAGCATCATGATCCTGTGAGCTCAAAGCTACATATTTCCTTGTAAGGGATGCACAGTTCTTACAGATACATGGCATCCAGACAGTCTGGACTCAAATAATTGGTCTCTTTTGATGGGCTCGATTAAAAATGCAGCCTTCTGCTTAATGATGGAAATCTCATCAGCTAGCTCAGATGAAGATGGTGGTGCTGTGGACAGTCCTGCTTGGCAAGATGATGCCCAGCTTGCCATTTCTTGGCTCAGGATTTGCATGTACTCTCTGACACCAGTGGGTCTTTGCTGCGTTCCTGCTACAAGGAACATCTCCAGATTTCTCCCTTTCTGATTTCCAGGCAGAGTCATGTACTAGTCCATTTTAATTTCTACATTTAATTTGCACCTCAAGGGTTTCTATCGTAGTTGTTTCCAGATGATACTTTTATTATTTCAGTCACATGCAAGTTATTAGTTTTGAACAGGTCAGAAATCTGACAGAAATGAAAATGCCTTTATTTGTGAGCGTGGTACACGCTATATGACACAAACCCGTCCTTTGATTACTTTTCCATAGCTGTTGTGGGGCTGCTTGGGAGCTTGGAGGATTAGAAGATGGCATCAGAACTCATTCAGATATAAATGACTTTAATATGCTTTGACACGCACCTCAGTAAATAAGCCTGGTGTGTTGCCAAGGTGATGCTCCTTTGTTGCTATGACTATATCAAATAGCCATGGTTACTTCTCACCGGTTCCACTTGGAGAGACCTATTTTTGAAATGTCCTTTTAATAACTTGTGACACTAATAGAGTGATAGGAATTCTGGACATGAATAGGATTTGTGTGATACACACTGTGAGCTGTTGCCATTAACATATGCAGAAGGTTTTTCTGAGGAGAAACTACTTTGGACCCAGTATTGCTCTGCTTATTACCTCTGCTGACTGCTCTCGAGGCCCACCAGTGATGGATTTGGCCCTTATCATCTACTGCTTCCTTTCAACCATACCCAGACTAGATATATCTTGGCTATTATTTTACCTAATTTTAAACCTAGCTGTGCAATGAGAGAGGTGTTGGTTTTTTATTTCCAAGAGTTGTAAGCATTCAGAGAAATAATTCAGAGCAATTATTCTGCATTTAAAGACACTTCTTTTCTTACATTAGCAGAAAGGGGTAGTAATTGGTATAATACCACCCCGAGCTGGAATTTGCTAACCCTTGTTGACTTCAAAATGCGGTTTTATCTCAGGTTGTTTTGTCTGAGCTTTGCAATACTGGTGAAATGTGTGGTCAGAAAGCAGTTGACATGATTTGTTTCTTTGCAGTTGTGCCTAACACATCATTTCAACTTAATTATCTTCTTCAGTTTAGCCCTGACATTTTTATCCTAATACTGATGGAGTATTTATATGGTACACCAAACCACATAACTTGGATATCACAATGAGAAGCTGTTCCACGTAACTGCAATAAGCTGACAGTTCTGAGCTGAAATGCTTGGGAATGGCATTTTCCCAGGAAATCCTCAGGGTGCAGCTCTGGATTGCCCTCAGACTGGGAGTTAGTTTAGAAATGTTGGCATTTTCTGGAACAAATCCCACCTTTTTAAAACTAGCCTCTCTAATCAGTGAACAGATCAGAGATCGGGACTTCGGTTTCCAACCCTGCTGTTGATTTGCTGTGTGAACAGCAATTTATCATCTGGGCACATTACTCTCCATCTGTGAAACAGGTAACAAGTTGATGCCATCCAGTAATATTCCCAGACATATTTAACTGACAATAATAAAGTTGTTTGTGACTGTGGATGCAAAATGGTGAAGAAAAGCCAGTTGTTTTTCTTGGTTGGGTTGGACCCACAAGAAGAGTTTCCTCCTCAAGACAAGATCTCACCAGGCTGTCACTGGGGTGTTCTTGTCTGACTGTGGTTTTGGTGGTAAATGTTCACCCTTCTTATTTTTTCTTAATAATAAAGATTGTAAGAGTTCACAGCCTATTTTCTGCAATGAGATAAATGCCTTTCTTCTTTAGAAATGAATTGTTTTACTGCTTGGTGAAATGTTTTCATGGGGGTGCATCATATGGATAACGTACATATATGTACAAGCTCCTTAGTCTAGCAGTCCTGCACATCCATTCATCACTCTTGAACCTGGGCAGCCCCCCCAAATGCATTGTTTTCCTGAGGAGGCCTGGCCATGGCCTTGCATCTACACCTTTTTCACTCTCATGCAGTCTATTCCCTCATCTCTCCTAGGATCACGCCAGCATTTCTCATGGCCATTTCCAAAACAGTATCTCAGAGCCACCATGCGATTGCTGAGAGCACTCTGGGATTTTCCTCCTTGTTCAGCTGCAGCCTAGGGTAGAAATTCCAGTTCTCAGCCTCCTGAATGCGTGGACTTTATGCTATTAAATTTCATCCCATTCTTATTACTGCATTTTTCAAAGCCGTCCAATATATTTCTAATTCCAAGAAGCAGCAGTGGGACTTCTTGCTGTCCATGGGTCTGAATTAGACTTATTGAGGGAACCAGTTCTGAAACACAGCTGGATAAGATCAGTTGTATTTGGTACTGTCACCGTGATCTCTTTACAGCATAAATGATGACACAGGCATATTGTAATGAGGGCATGTGAATTTGTCTATGCTCCACAAAGTTACGGCATACAGCTATACTGAAATAAGCCAGTTTACATCTGTAAAAGATTGATTTTAAATTGATTCACTTCTATCACAATACTTTCTTCTTTTTTGAATGTAGAAGAGCCTTTGTGTGTCTAACTGTCCCTGAACTCAAATGGCTAGAGGGACTGTGTTCAAATCACCCATTAAAAACAATCTCCTGGCAGAGACCAAGCATGAAAAATTCAGTCCAAAAGATGAAAGGTTCAGAAAATGTTAGGAGTTCATGGAAAGAGAGGATTTATAAGGGTTTGCAACCTATACTAGAGTTGCCATAAGCAATACGTACCCTAACACATATAGGGCCAAAGCTCCCATCAGCTTTAAAGAAAACTGAATTAAAGCTTTAAGCCTAAAGCCTCATGACTAATCATCCATGCAAGTAACCCAAACCGCCACAGGATCCTTCAAGTGGCTGTTTTACTTCAGAGATAGCTGCTGCTGGGAACTCGCTGGGTTTATTCCTTGGCTCGAGTGGCAGAAATGGCAGTCCTGAATGTGAAAGATCTGCTATTCAATCCCCACTGAAAATCCAGATGGAGGAGCGATGCCTTTCCCCCTTCGTGGGAGTGAGCAGCACTCTGGAAGAAGCTGTACATGGTTTTAAGCCGCATCCCTACCGGAGGTCCTGCTGGATGGCATGAACATGGGTGGAGAGCTGCTTTCAGAAAGCCCTGCCATTGTGAAAGAAAAAGAGGTTACAGCAATTAATAAATGTTATTTATAAAGCACTTCCCACACCAAGAGCCTTTCGGGAGCAGCATGAGCCATTAAAATAAAATCCAATTATAAAAACCAATCACAATTAAATTGTTCATATCCCTCCGCGGGAGCCCTGTCTCAATCAGTCACTTCGTCTCTCTCCTATGGCCATGCTGCAGAGGAGGTTCAACTCATTTGTTTGTGGCATCAACAAGAGAACCCTCATTATCTGCATATTATAAAGCTGTATGGGCTAAAGTATTGAGATTAATATGAAATAATTAGCTCTGATGAAAGTTATACCTCACTCAGAACAGCTGGGACTTGAATAGGATGCAACTGAGACTTGATTACTGTGTCATTACAGTATTAGTGCTGTGTACAGTCATTGTCATACAACTCCAAAATGCCTTTGATATGATTACATTTTAATTGAACACTAGCCATGCTAGGGTTTGATGGCACTGCAGCGCTGGGGGTGGTAACTTTATTATGTAATGACTTTTGTTTTGGTTTTATGAGTAGAGCAAACTCCTTAGCATTTAAAAATCAATCCTCAAAGGGGCATGTTCCTCCTGAGAAAGCTCTAAAATGCATATCGGTGTTGTCTCTGCTTGAGTTTACTCCAGAAAACAGCAAAATCATGATTGTGATAAATTCAAACCCCATGAGGACTTCATGTCTGTCTCTAGGCTGTATGCTGTAGTCACATGGAAAGTCATAGTGACAGGTAGGACATAGAGAAGGTCCTACAGTGGCCATACCAGACTTGAAAGCTTGTCGCAAAGGGGAATCTCCATCAGTCAAGGCTGTGCAGTAGGTGGTTCCTACCATCCCAGAGACAGCAGAGGTGCACACATCCCAATCCCTTCTGAGCAGTGGGGAGAGGATGCTTTACTGTTCCACCCACAGGTCAAAATACCCTCAGCGTTACTAATAGAAAAGGGGACCTTAAAGTCATTAAAATCAGATTTCCATTTTATAACAATTAATGTCACATGGTTTAAAAAATACCTTAATTAGGAATTACCCTTCTTAACATCTGACTGACCGAGGCCTGAAGGTTTAAGGTTAACTCTGAGTTGCATATATTTCATACCCTAGTGCTGTTTGGAGGACAATGGTTAAGGTTATGTTCTCACTGATTTATGCAACCATGCTGTGATTTGCATATAGAAGTCAAATTTAATTTAACTTTTTTTTTTTTGGTAGCATTTTTTAGCAGGATGGAATTATACATACAGCATTTAAGGACTTTGGGAGGGGGAGAAAAAACATTTTAAATGGAATCGAGAGAGATGGACCTATTTCAGCATATCCTGGAGTTGCAGAATTAACTCTCCAACACACACACACATCCAGAGTTGGGGTGTATGTGGATTTACAAGAGTATGCTAAGAAGTGATGAGCTGCCTTAGAAAATTAAGTGCAAATTTGCAGCACCTGCTGTGTTGTTGGACAGAAGTTGGACTGTGCCCGCAGCTCTGGAGCCAGCTCCCCTGGAGCTCGGGGGGTCTTGATTCTGGATCTGAATTTGAATTTGAGAGCTGGCCCTATATAACAACTCAGTTCAAACTCCTGTTTCAGACCCCCATAAAAAAGGTAAGGGTGTTCTACACAGTGCTCCCAAGATTCATCCCAATTTGTTCTCTCAAAATGAGTCATCAGAAAGCATGACTGCCATGTAGAATTACATCGTTTTGTTCCTAGTGGAGCCAAGAATAGACCTGTTCCTATAAGAATGGTTGGTCTCTTCCACAGAGGGAACAAAACATGACATTATCAACCCAATTTTATAGATCAAATAATTTAATTTGAGTTCAAATTAATCTTAAACAGGCATAGCTGCTTCTGCCAATGAGCTGAATAATATAACCCAGTCACAACGTTGCTCTCCTGCCTCTGCTTGCCCAGCACATGAGACCATGACCCCATTTTACAAGAAAGGCACATACATGCACGTGTGCCCCATAACATACATATGATGGAAAAAATCACATCATGAGACTCTGCCATTAAATTATCTCATTCCCTCAGCTGCAGAAAAGCTGCTCTCAAACCTCATTGCTTTGAGGGCTTTTTTTGCTTTCCAGTCTGAATTGTTTAATGGCTGCTTCATCCCCACTTCTTCTTGTGCCAGTGCTGTCCTTTCCTTTGAGCAACGCTTCTCCCTCCCTGGAGTCCAGCCTCCATCAATCTTCATTTTGCCAAGCCAAACAAAGCTTGCATTCCTCCACTCTGTCCCCATTGCCACCTCACTCTGTCCCATTGTGAGACCACCCCGGAGTGAGCAGGACTGTGTGCTCTGCCCTGAGGTTTAGGGCTTTCTGAGTTTTATTCTGCTGCCAGATACACAAGTGGAGTAACAACACTACAGTCAGGGCTTAATGAATTTTAAACAAGGCTGCTTGAATCCTTATCACCCATGCAGACGGGTCCCCACCTTCTCTCTTGCAGTTATTGATGAGGGCAGGCATTACTTTTGTCCTTAACATTTGGGTGATGGAGAAATAAATCTTGCAAATCTTACTAAAAACAGCAACAAAGAATACCCTCCTTTTTCAAAAATCCAAAGCAATTTGCGGATAGTGCCTTATGCCAGAATTCGGTTGGTTTATAACATCCCTTTACTATTTTTGAAAATTGGTCAAAATAAATATATAGAGATAACAACTTAGGAATGAACAATTGGGACTTCTAGAGGCAAATGCAAGTTATGAGTAAAATTTACAGCTTAGCTGGAACACTTCTGAATGCTAACAGTGGTACATAGCCAGAGAAGGCAGACCACGTGTGCCAGTTTATTAGCTTAAAAATGAATACCTGGGCTTTCTGCACTCATCAAACATAGCCCAGAGGAAGATCAGGCTCTTAAGCTTTCTAAACATAACTCGACTGATAGCTGGGTGCAAACCCACAGGACCTTTCAGTGAAGAAAAACTTGCCCAAAACTTTATTTAGCTCCTTCATCCCTAGCTATATTGGCTTCGGTGATTTTACTGCAGACTTAGCAAATGATTCTTTATCGTACCAAAAAAAAATTATTCTCTGGCGCATCAATAAAGAGTTACTTGATACAGTCAGCAGAGGGAATACTTTACTCAGCAGTAATAAAGCAAAGAGGCCAGTAGGAGAGGGGGATGATGGGTTCATGGAAAGGGAGGGAGAGTGTGGCAGGCCTGAGTTAAATCGGCTCTTGCAGCTCTGGAGCTTTCCCCTTTGCTCCCCTGACGCACCGTGCACGTGTGGTTGGGTGTGCTGGAGACCACCGGGCCTGGAGGAGGCAGCTTCAAAGGCTGTGAACAATGCTGGCATGGCATTTAATAGAGTTCCTGCTCATAAATGGGTCTAGAAATCATCCACGAACATTTCTCCTTCCTCCTGCATATGCAAAGCAAAGGATGCTCACCCCTGTGGCTAAGCTCGTCTGGCAGAGCTGGGCTGCAGACTTAAGGAAACAGACTCAAAGGTTTGGGGGCTTTTATTTCATTTTTTCTAGTTCTCTTGGCTTTTCCAAAGTCAGCCCCATTTAATGAACACAAGTTTTACAAGATCCAGCTTCAAAGGCAGACCACTGGCAAGGGAAGGGGAAAGGAATTGACTAAAGTAAAAAATTGCAAACTCCGAGGTTTTTGCATTGATTGAAAGGTGTTAACCATTGCCTGGACAGCAGCAGTCTTTGCAGGGGCGCAAACCAGCTTGGAGTAATAGGGCAAGGGCTGGATGCATCTAAACTGTTTTCCTGCAGAAACAGGGATTTTGAGACTTTTGTTCCAGAGCCACTTTTTATGGAGTGTTTCCATTTTTGTCAACAAAGGCAAACACACACAGAGGAAAATATTTTTAACTGTTCAGCTTCACATTGAATGTTTGACAACAAAATTAGAAACCTGAAGCTGTAGACCTGGAACATCTTTTACATAAGACTTTGGATGGTTTTATTTGGAGTCCAAAAGAGATTATGCAACAAAAATCAGCATTTCCCCCACAAGTAGAAAAGACACTCATTCTCCGCTCAGTTAACACACTTACTCATTAATCATTTTTGCCATAGCATTTTAGGGAACATATGCACTATTTCTCTTAGGATACATGTGCAGCCATGAGCTCTTCTCGCCATGGAAATTACACCTCAAGAAACATTTTCAAGGTTTCTGTATCTTCAGCTCTGAGATTTCAGCGTGGAGTGAATTCTCATGAGACCAGATGCTGCAAAATTTATAATTGGAAATGCACAGAGACGTCATGGCCCTCGTATTGCGGGAGGGAAGCTAAGCCCACAAAAAAGCTGCAAGGCTGTAGAAGGAGGAGGCTGGAAACCAGCTCCTCAGTTAGAAAGCTGTCACCATGGGGTCAGAGATTTGAAGGGGACAAAAAATGTCCATCTACACAGAGAGATGAAGAGACTCAGCTTACCACATGGGACTCATTTGCTTGGATAAGATTTATCTGCAGATTAAGGTCCTCCATATGTGCTGAGTGCCTATCCTCCCATAAGAGTCAATAGAGATCTTGAACACAATTCAATTACTTCAGCATTTGTTTCAGTTGGAACACCCTGAGGGCATCTAAGACATGTACAGTCGCCTGGAAATTGTGACACAGGATCTCAGGAGAACAGGTCTCTTCTGGAGGGACATTAGGAGGACATGCAAGATACCTTAGGGCAATTAAGTTGCACTAGATGTCTATACATGAGCAACCATATTGAGCTTCTCACCAGTAGTCAGTGGAGATCTGGAGACATTTCTGCTCCCCAGAATGGACCCTGAGACTTTGCTTTGCCTGTGACCTGGACATGTCCTTGTGAGCAGAACATTGGGGCTGAAAGTGGAGATGAACTTGGATGTGGACTAGGAGACAGGCTGGCTCAAGAGTACCTCCCAGGGGTGTCCTGCAGGGCAGCGGCAGCAGTAGAAGGGTTTGTGGATTTGCCACCACATGGACCAGTCATAATGAGCGAGTGCCACTGGGCAGCTCCTGGTCTTTGCAGAGAGACACACAACCCCCTTGGCTGCGTCTCACAGGGCTTGCCTGGTTGGATCACCTGCAGCATGCAGCACCCTGGTGAACGTGCCAGTGGGATTTCTAGTTTAAATCCTTATGAGTTACACTTCCTTTCTCCTGTCTCATTTTCCACAAAATGAAGCCATGATGACAGCACAGCTCCAGAGACCATAGCACAGGAGGGTATTTAAAACCATCTCTCCCTCTCTGCTGCCACCAGACCTGTTTCTCCTTAGGGGAATCCCTCCTTTTCCTTGCCCTTCTCATGCTGCTGCCTTCCTTCTGGTTCTCACCACACAGAGCAGAACACTTCTAACTCAGAGCCCCCGGGAATTCACAGAGACCACTGACTCGCCAGCCCACCTCTGGAGTTACACCTGCTGGGCTGAGCCAGTTTAATGATGCAAACATCACAACCAGCAAAATGATTTGCAGCATCGCTTGCGGCATGCTGCTCTGCCTGTAGATGTTGCTGTGGGCTGCAGCTTGCTCCAGCCCATGGCTGGTTCCTGGTTAATAAGGTGTACAAAGCTGGAGCTTGAACGCTGTGGAAAACAAACTGTCTGTGTCTTTACAGAGGATGCAGCTGTCTTAAATCAATGCTTGCTTTTTAGGGCTCTTTCTCATTTTAAGCAGCATAGCAGACATCCTTCTAGCATTTCCGGAAAGTCTTAGGAACATCGACAGTTATTGGTTACAATGGGAAGTTATTTTTTACAGTTTTGCTCATCCTCATCTGAGGCTCTCCGTGTAGGATCCTAAATATCCTCCATGGGAAAAATGAATGTACATCAGCCTAGGTGTCAGGGCACTGTTTGGGTTTTATAAATATCCTGAGCTCTTCTCAGTGCAAAACCACAGCAGGATGAATGCCTTATCCCTAACAGGAAGCTCAACAGACACTTGTGACCAGCTGGAGAGGAGCAAGGAGTCGTTTATCCAGTGTCAGATAAGGAACATTTCCCCAGAAAAATGTGGGGATTGAATTCAGACAGAAGTCCCTCTGAAGTAACAAACTCAAATGCCACCCCTCCTGCATCTTCTCAGACCATCGCACTGTGCCACAGCCACAAACCTGAGAGGAGTTTGGCTCTTCAGAGACATCATCTAGATGCAGCTGGAATCAAAATCCCCCAGTTTGGGTGCAGTACACGCTGAACAAGAGATGCTTTCTTTCAAGCCAAACGGCTGGATGATCTTTGCATTCGTTACCTCGGAAGGATGGTTCATTTAGGACTTTTTTTCCCTCTGATGGAAAGACAGGACGTGTCCCATATCTGTCATACAGCTTCACATTTTCCTCACATGCCTAATGAAGGGACAGTATGAAAGCACACGTTTGGGGAAGGAGATGGGTGCCCGCCAGTACTCTTCCTCCTGAAGATTTCGCTTCAGTCATGAAAAAAAATCCCAGAGACAGTTTGTTCTCCTGATCAGAATCCAGGTGCCATATTTACATTTTGTCTGAAATTAATTCAGTCAGATCTTTCAAATGCAAATAGCTGTGAAAGAAATAGCCCTGGATTATTGGGGAAAGCATATATATATATTTTTCCCTTAATGAAATAATGCAGTCAATTACTTGTGTTAGCGGCTGTTTGTAGACAACCAAAAACATTACATTCAGAGGTTAGTGAGAGAAAGGAACGTTCTTTCTTCTCATCTTTAATAAATATTGAAAACTGACATTGACCAAAGTTAGTAATTCTGCTATTAAAAGCAGGTGCTTACTCTCATGTCTATTTTTTCCTGATTAGCTCCTCATAAAATAGTATGCTTAAGACAGAATTAGTCAGGTATCAGCAGTGTGTTTGTAAAACATGCCAAAAATAGTACAGAATCTGCTTATTAGTGCTTTATGCTAAGCCCTGCAACAGAGCCATCCGTTGTATGCACTTGGCTCTTTCCACTGAAGCTCACCTGGGATACTTGGAGGCACAACAGAGTGTATGTTTTCTTTTCACCTGCATGCGGTGTTTTGTAATAGTCACATATATATTCAGCATCAGCTCGGAGTGCTTTGGAAAGGAAATCATCAGCCATTTTCACATTTCATGGAAACCGAGACAGAAGAAAGGTGAACAACCTTCTCCCAGCCATCAAGTTAGGAAGCGTTATAGCTGGTGGCTCTCCTGCCCTCTGCCTCTTGCTGCCTCTTTAAAGAAAGATCATTTTTTTACCTTCATTCACCTAAAACGTCTAAAAGCACAGCAGGCTCTTTCTGTCTCGATGTGCTTCGCTAAGCAGATGCCTTTTAACCCAACGCACCTGTAATCTTTGGCAACCAAACAAGTCCCATGTTCCTCAGTGTAACTGGCTTATTAGTGGAAACAGGTGCCTTGTACCTGGCCACTTTGGGGACATTTCAGGACACATAAAGTTCCTCGTACTTGGGAATACCTGGTGCATTTGGCAGAGAAACAAATACATCCTGCTTTGCAATGAAAGGGAAATGTAGCAACAAATAATGTTCTGCTGACTGGAGGTGGTATCAGAGGAAAAAAGTGGTAAAAATACAGTGGGTTTGGCTCCTGGATTTCCTTAGGCATACACTGGGTTGCAAAGCAGGATTTAAGAGTCTTGGCGTGGTGGTATTGGTCCTTAGCTTTGGCCAACCCAGGTAGAGAGGGTCTCTCTGGAGGTGTGCTCCTGGCCGCCCATGCCTGTGGCTGCCCAGCAGCCATGCTGAGCTCAAGCACCCCGTGCTCCTTTGGGTGCCCGGGATGGATATCTGCTCAAAGTGCAGCCCACCTGCTCACACGCATGGGTGTCTTCCCCATGGAAATCCAGGTGCCTGGGCGAGGAACAGCAGAGATCCCTGATCATCTCCTGGAGGAGACAGGATGTGATGGGAGAAGGGATAATCTGCATGATGCAAGCAGATGCAATGACACAAAGGCACATGGGTTTGTTAGCAGCAGTGTCTCAGCACATGTGGTCCAAAAAAGCCACTAAAAGGGTCGAAGATGATGAGCAACTTTTGGTTTGACTCACCTCAGCCATGCAGACTGCCAGAGCCTGGTCAGTGTGAAAATACCGAGGTGTTTAGGTGGAGAAATGTGTTTGAGGAATCTGCTTGTCCCTGTCTGTGGCATTTGAGTATGTCAGGGCATAGGTACCCTTGGAAGGTCCTGGATTTTATTTATCCAAGTTTGCAAATGCTAATTCAAATGTTTTCATGGCAAAAACAGAGTCGGGATCCCCAGAGCAGGGCTGTCCAACTTACTGCACAGAAAATTAAAAACAAGAGTATGTTCTGTTTGTTAAAAATGAAAACATTTCCATTTTCTCACCCAAGCTCAACTCACCTAAAGTTCTGCTTGGGTCTGACACAACTTTCTGTTTCTTTGCTTTTCCTTTTGAACAAAATGTTTTGCCATCTTTGGTGTAAGAATTTGAAAATGAAAACCCACTTCATTTCAGTGAGAGCAAGAAAAGATGTTTCATCACATCTGAATTCTTCTCCCATTTGTTTTTCTGAACTAGCCTAGTCGATGAATACAGCTCAAGTTGGCAAATGTTTTCTGTCAGCTACTGATCATTTTCACCAGCAAATAAATTCATCATGTGAGCTAATTTGCAAAGTCTGTTTGGGAATCCTGACTTGCTGGTTGCTTCTGTCCGGATGGTTAATTGCAGCCATGTGAATGTGCCCTGATTTTCAGTGAAAAGGTAATAGGTTTTTAATATCACCACAGCTTAAGGTGAAACCAATGCATTTCATTTTTCTTGGAACAGGGATAGAAGGGAAAAGGAAAATATGAATCCTGCCAGGGACTTCATGATTTCGCTCTGTGCCAGTGAGGACCTGAATTCCTCAGAGTGTCACTCACCAGGCAACCCTCATCGTTAATACCCGGTGGCAAATGAGAAGTCCCAAGAGTGCAGGATTATTCTTATAAATTAAGTTTCTGTGGAAGAGGTTGGCAAACCCAGAGCATTGGCTCACTCAGTACTGCAGATTCACCAAGGTGCTGAGGGAGTGGGGCTGACCAAACAGATGAACCTTTAAACAAGTTGTTTAAAAAGTGAATTTAGTTTGTAGACAAGAAATAAATATTTTAGTGTGGCCAGAGGCTCAGTGATGTCCCTATCAGATCTGCCCTAGACTGGAAATATGTGATGGGGACATGGTCTTCCTCCTCATTTAAATTAGTAGGAATTTGATGCTTGGCTTTATCTTTAGCTGATAAACATGACCCCACTTGCATTCCTCCAAGTGAAGGGTTGTCTCCCCTCTCAGCCAGCAAATCTTCATGATGTCAGTGAATTTCTCTGGATTAGCAGAAAGAAGAAATTATCCCAAAGCCGTTTCCTGCAGTTTGGAAGGTGGTGGGAGACACACTACAAATATCAGCCTGGTATAAAACAGTGGATTTTGGATAACTTCTAAGATGATAAGAAATGCCTTAGAGGGCAGACCAATGGCCCATGAGGCTCAGGGCTATCTGATGGTGGCAGCAGGACATCCCATCCAGGGACAGCAGCAGAGCCTGCCTCCTACCAGAGGACTGTTCCCTTGTACCCTCCCTTCACATCCACACCCTCAGTCACGGAAGGTGTCCTTTGTATCTGTCAGCTCCGCTCAGATATCTCAGCTATGCCAGAGCTTCTCCAGCAGTACTTGGTGCTTCTCCTGAGGCAATTCAGCTCAGCACTCACGGGCATTGAGGGGGTTGTGGATGCCAGGGTCAGTTCAGTAGCCCAGGCAGTGTCTATTGCCATTAGAGACAGCTTAGGGCCATCCTGCTGCTATGCCACATGAGTGCTCTGTGTCACATTTGTCACCCCCATGCAGGTGCTTGAGCACCTGAAATGGCCCCAGACACCTCTGGTTAAGCAGAGGTGTTGATCTTTAATGGGAACTCCAACAGTGACCTGTGGACATACGTGTTTATGATCCTTTGGAGGCAATTTTCACCCACTCAAAGACAAGCAAAAGGATGCTAAGCGATCCAGGAAATACATTTGTATTTTGGGATCTCACAATGTTTTCCTGGCACACCCAAGCTGAGACTGGAAGCCACCCTCTGTGATCTCAGCCTGCCTGAGCTATCTCATCTGCCACTGACTTCTATGACACTGATTTCAGACACCTCCAGTAACTGGACCTGGGCTTTATATCTTGCTCTTTTCCTTTATTACCTCCTTTATTTATTCATGCTTACAGCCCACACACACAGAAAGAAGACATTCAGCTCAACAGTGGGGCTGGATCACAGATTGTTGCCATTCAGGTTGCTAAGACACTACCTCAGAAAATCTGCAGGAAGAAGCAAAAGTGAGATCTGTTGATCTATCTCTACCAGGACCTTCTCCATGGATAGATGAACAGGAAACCATATGGTCACAAGACAGTTGCGTGCTTTCTGCAAGCACAGGGCAACTTTCTCTACTGAACATTGCGTTGCTTTGCAACTCCCGTATACTTTGGGCTGCAGAGCAGTTCTCACTCCTCCACTCCAAGGACACAGGTTGCCAAACACTTCAGCTGCTCACAGGGTGAGCTGAGGTGAAGAATGCTTGATAAGAGCTGACCCTGGTGTGAGTGATTTGACCGACCCAAAGAAATATAACTCAATCCAGCAGTGGGAAGAAAAAGTACTGGGAGACAAGCCAGGAGCTTTGCAACAGGCTTACCATACAGGCTTCACTGAAAATGGGTTTTCTTCTTGTGCTGTTGTGTGTAATGTCTGCCCTTGGAACCTGAAAACCAGAATGTTTAATATTATTTTTTCTGCTGCAAGGAGGACAGGCAGTGCCATTTTTCTTCCAGGTCTTTTTACTGGACTTAGATACATGCCAAAAAGCTGCTAAGTAACCTGTGAAGTTCACAGGCTAGGTTCTCCTTTGTGGTGTCAGTGTAGAAGTCTGAAATGAGTGTGTTAGCATTGGGCTTATAGTGATGTTAATGGTTTTTAGTGAGTTAGGCCAAAGTCTTTTAAAGGAACGTTTGTGTTATGCATGTCCAGGATACGATACCTGCCTTAGAGCAAGCGTCAAACTTTCAGACAGGTTAAATAAGGTGAGATGAATCCTATAACTTATATTTCTTAATGGGATCCTTTGGGATCAAGGTATGAGTCTTTATGATTTCATTATGACTGTTGCTCCCTTTCCAGTATCATTTTGGTATCACTGACTTCTGCCAACATTTTGTGCTTATAAAAATCTTTTCATTATTGGATCATTTTACAGATATTAAGAGTGTGTTTCCTCACGCCATGTCTCAACCTTTACATCAGATATACTTCACTGACTTCAAAGCAAAATCAGGCACCCTGCTAATTTCATAATGACTCTCAGATAGCTGAATGCTGTAGGGCCCTTTCTGCTGTCAGGGCTAATTAAGAAGGGATTGGACTATGTCAGGTCTGAAACTGTGGTGAAAAGCCTGAGGTTTCCAAACCTGAGCTGTGTTGCAATATTCAGTGTAATCATCTAAATTTAACTACTGCTGAGACTGTTGCACAGACAGAAGAAGCAGCCTGAAACCTAAAAATGCTAAAATTCAGGAATTCCAAGTGAATCTGATATGGTGCTGATGTAAGTCTCGTTCTTTGAAAAAAAAAAAAAAAAAGAAAAAAGAAAAAAACCCACCTACTTCAAATGCTGCTTGAAATTTTCAAAATGGATATTCAGCAGTTTTCCCACATTTGGGTATGGGTACAACCTTCAAAGCTTGCTCTCCCACCAGAGTAGCTGTCTGTGCTCCTGAACATGGAGGAAATCTTGGTCTAGATATGAACTTCATGGCTTCGCCTGGTAGTCATTTGCACATAAGGTGCTTGGTTTTTTCAGCATTCAGTTTGAAACTATGTGGTGTGAGAAGGAGGGCTAGAGCTGAAGCAGATCAAAACAGGTACCAAAATATTCATGTAAGCTCATGGGAAAAGAAACCATCAAGTTACTCATGCTCTTGATTACCACTTCTTCTGAGGACAGAACTAAAACACAGCAGAGTGCTTAAAATACCTTGCTTGATCTATGTTGTGTTCCTTCTCTCCAGTCAAGCGCATTAAAGGGAAATGCTGCAAAAAAAGACTATCTGAGGATAGTTCAAGGGAAGGGCTTCACCTGTGCATTGAAATTCTCTCTTCCATGATAATCAAGTTGAAGGCCTTGTGCATAGTCACAAGTTCATCATAGGAATTTCAAGCCCATTCTTGGATCCAGTGTTTGCACTACAGGAGTTCATACTTACAGTTCATTAAGTCTCCAAGGACATTTTAACTGGGGAGGGACTTAATCTGACCAAGAAATGGACATTTCCAGGGGTGCTGAGTAGCTCCCCATGAGAAAGAGTGAAGTGTATGACCTCCCTATACCTTAGGATATATTGTCATGGAATTAAGTTATTGCTCATTATGTCATGCTGGTTACCTGCAGGGCTCTTCCATGGTGTTTCTTGCCCCACCACCACTATTTGACCCCTTTAGTAGCCATCCAGTGGATGTGTGGCAGGCAGAATAGAGAATCAGCTGTAGGAGAGCAGGTACAGGCTTCTTAGCCCTGGAAACCCAGAAGGTCCTGTGTGGCAGTCTTTTTTCTGCTAAATAAAAAGCTGAAAACCTCTCAACTGGCCCCAAATATAAGACTTGATGTTGTTTGGTTCAGTGAGCCACTGTTTTGGTAGTATGACCTTTGATGTGTAGGAGGTGTTATGCCATGGTCTGCTGGGTGTGAAAGGATCCATCCTCACATGCACGTCTGTGGATGGGAGTGCATTGTGCCACTGTTTGGGCTGATACAGACCTCTCTGCTCATGGACTCATAAGGAGGTTTGTCTCCCTTCCTGCAGCCACACATCAGTCCACTGGATTACAAGAACAACTGTGTCTATCCAGTCTCTGGCAGGGGCCAAAGCTACCCTCCTGGGAATGAACACAAGAACAGAACATGGCGTTTTCCAATACCCAGCCATTTTCAGCTGAGGGACTTTATTCACCTAATGTAGTTTTTTATGTGTTTAATAAGCCTCTATGGATTTCTTTTCTCTGAACTTGTCCACCCTTCCCCTACAAACTCATGTCAACCTATGGCAGGAGTTTCACAGCCTAATTGTGTGTAAAGATGCTCATCTCTGTGAAGAAACATCTCCTTTTCTTTGCTTTGACCCTGCCTTCTGCTACCTTGATTTGATGACCTCTGGTTCTCATGTTGGATTAGGCTCTGAATGATCAATTCTTATATACCTTCTCCATGCATCTCATGAATCCCTTCTGGGCAACATGACAGTTGTGCTTGAGATATCCCTGATGTAAAGGGGGCTCTGATGTGTGCCAGCAATGTAATCATGGCCTCTCCCATGGCAATACTAGACAATTCTGTGAGGGTTTAGGGATCATCATAGATTCAGAGAGAATCAGGGTTGGAAGAGTCCATGGGACACTATATAATACATGCAGTTACAGACAGAACAGCAAGAATGCGTTCCTCTCACATGCAGGCAGGTGTGAGAAGGTGTTAATTATTTCTGTAAACAGGTTTATTATGATAACAAGATGTCCAAAAGCCCCTTCCAAGCACACACAGTGACTGATACAAATTCCCCTTTGTGTGGCTGTGGGTTGATTTTCAAAAACATCTTTCTCATACACATAAGGAGACCATATTCCCAGGAGATGTGTGTTCTTGGACCAGTGTTTGCATTTCTGGGACATTTTTCTATTCCCACAAATCCCACAGGGACCACAGATGTGATCTGTCAGGATCCACATGGCCTAGAGTGTTAGAGGCACCAGTTCTACGAAGAAAAAAACAAACGGTCCCTCTCTGAGGTTTCATTCATCCTGCTCCAAATGCCTGTGAATATGCAAGCAGATTTGAGGGAAGGGCTGTTGTTTTCCTTTGAGTGTGCCCAGAGAGGCTGTTGATAAATATTGGCAGCTACTCCCCAGGTCTAAGCCAGCAAACAGTTTGTACCTATGGTCATGATGCATCAAACCTTTGGGATTTGAAGGTAAAGGCTGGCAGGAAAGCACAGCACCATTTCTCAGGTGCTTGAAAAGCCAGGGTGACTTCCAAACTGTGCTCATTCGGATGAAAACAGGCAGGAATCCCAGGTCAATGCAATACTTAAATGCCTGGGAGATTTTAGGATTCAGTTTCTTGTTGCTTTGGGTTTGCGTCACATAATGTATTTTAATTTGACAGGAACAAACATGCTTAATGACCTCATAGGAGTACAGAGTTAGTTAACCTTGGAAGACTACATGTATGGTCACACAAAATCTATAGAGACACTAGAGCAGTTTAAGACACTCCTACTCTGATAGGTATTGGTGACACCTCCTCTCCTGGAAGTCACCACTTCCGTGGATGGTGGGTGAACTCGGAAGTGGCTGTGTCATTGCTCCTCAACCATTTTGATGCAAATTTATCTATGTTGGCCTTTGAGGATTCTTTAAGCCACATGGGCAAACTTTGCCTTGAGGCAGTGAATGAGCTTCTACAAGATCCTTCCAGTGAACTCAATGGGTTTGATTTCATTTTGATCTCAGAAGGCTTCAGTGCCCAGGACAGCATGGTGTGGGGTCAGGCACACAGAGCCTCTTTGATCTGGCCTAGTCAAATCATCTCAATGTCAGTGGGCAAAAAGGTCCTATAAGACAAGAGGAAGCATGTCCCAGAGCAAAGGAGTAGAAATCTTCTACACTGGTTTGGGTATCCTAGGTAGGAAATTATTTTCCCTAATGTTATTTTTTTTTACATTGCGCTTCTAATCTCAGTCAGCCGTTTGTCATCAATGCAGATGCTTCTGGAGGCAGATACATCTCAATATTTATTCAAATCTACCAAACCTATATTCAGGACACCTAATTTGTGTTACTTCTAGTGCATGTCCCAGAAAATCCCTGAACAATGAATGATCGTGGGAACTTTGTCTCACACTGCTCTCATGTACGGCATTTTCTTGACTGTAGGTGATGTGCAACTGCTGTCACTCCCATATATTTGCAGTTTGTGCAGAGCCTTTCTCCTTAATGAGACGAGTCTAGACATAAGACTTAGTGTCACTTCATGTCTACTGTATGTTAAAATACAGATATTTCTAAGCCATAAAGTTAAATACTAATGCAAAAAGACACAGCTGAGAAAATGCGTTCATTACTACACTGATTTAGATGTTGCTTTTAGGACAACTATATCATAATCTTGAGAATAATTTATATAGTTTTCATTGCAATCTTTGATTTCTTACTTCGTCATACCGAATGGCCAGATACTTTAAAAGGAAGAGAAAAAATACAGTTACTAGTGCTCCATAATAAAATCTCTAAATTCAGTATAAAGCAGGAGGACATAATTTATTTGTTCACTGATGTGTATATAGCCTGGAAGAAACAGTCTAAACCTAGAAACCTAGATTCTAAAACTAACAAAAATAACGATGCTAAACCTATTCAGAAAAATACTGGAGCAAAAATACTTATTACTGGGGCAAAAGACTTTATTAGCAATATCCAGGATATGTAAAATAATTGAGAGCCACGTCTTACCTTACAGGGTCGTGACATAATAAAGGTCTCTAGGGTATTTCTGGTTGCAAAGCAGGTTAAACAGCACTGTCTATCACTTCTAGTGTCTTCCACAGAAAATTACAGAATCACACAGAATCGTCTAGGTTGGAAAAGACCTTGAAGATCATCCAGTCCAACCATTGACCTTACACTGACAGTTCCCAACTACACCATATCCCTAAGCGCTAAGTCAACTTTACTCTTAAACACCTCCAGGGATGGGGACTCCACCACCTCCCTGGGCAGCCCATTCCAATGCCTGACTACCCGTTCTGTAAAGAAATGCTTCCTAATATCCAGTCTAAACCCTCCCTGGTGCAACTTGAGGCCATTCCCTCTTGTCCTATCGCTTGTTACTTGGTTAAAGAGACTCATCCCCAGCTCTCTGCAGCCTCCTTTCAGGTAGCTGTAGAGGGCGATGAGGTCAATGTAGCTATGTAGTTTTGCCAGGCCAAATGTGTAATTCAGCAAACTTTTCTCTCTGCAAGTCAGGTAGTAGAGCTCAGACTGTGCCACGTAACCTAACTACCATGCAGGTATTGAATGATCTTCAGAAATGTGCTGTCTGTGGAACTAGCAGACCAAGCTTTGTGCATTGCCAGAAGCATTGGAGTTCAAGATTTTAGTTTCTTTGGGATTTCACTGAAATGCATGAACATGCCTACATCTCTCTGAGCTGGCACAAAAGGAATAAATAATTAAATAGATGGCAGTAAGGCACAGCCTGCAGGGAAACAAAAATGGGCAACGGCACTTCTTAAGAGTCGCAGTGGTGTAAAACAAATTTAGGTCCCTTTTGCTTTACATCAGTTAATCCATGTTAATTTATTTTAAGAAGGCTTAAACCACTGACCTAACATCTCACCGATAAACATGTTTACTGACCAAGGTGTTTGATGGAATGCTCTTACTGTGCTGTGCAGTGCAATAGTCATGGAAAAGGGTCAGTTCAGCCCAGCAGAGAGCTGCAGTTTGCCAACCTTTAGGTGGAGACCAGATGCAGAGTTATTTCACGGAGGGGTATTTAGGGTGACTTACACAGAATCACAGAATCGTCTAGGTTGGAAAAGACCTTGAAGATCATCCAGTCCAACCATTAGCCTAACATTGACAGTTCTCAACTACACCATATCCCTAAGTGCTATGTCAACTTAGGAGCATGCCAACTACAAGGAGCCACGTGCTCATAGGTGACATGCGTTCTATCCCTTTCATGTGCCCACATGCACGTCAGGAGCCCACCTTAAGGACCTTAAACTTTGGAGATGGTGCAGGTAGAGACCTGAGAACTCTTCCTGTCCTGTTCCTGTTCAGATGAGAGCCAACTCATCTGTGCTTGTCCCCCCTTCGGAAAGTGGGGAATAACAGGATGCAATGTGGGGAGTGGTGGGCTGCAGACCACAGCCAGATACTGGAACACTAGACCTGGACTTCCCATTCAGGCCACACACCAGCTTGGGGCCAGTAAAGATGATATGATTGTTTTATCTGTATTGTTTTAATACCTGATAGTCTCCACTCCAATAATAGGATGTCATTCTGTCTGGCACCAAAATCAATCAATCTGGCATGCTTAATCAAAAAGCTGATATGTTAAAGCTATATCTAATTTACAGCTTGACCACATCTTTCATTTGATCTTTTTCTCTAACGACTATGTACATTTTTATCTCTCTCTCTATTCCATTCTACTTGTTTACCTTACTATCTAGCTATCTAGTATGTCTATATATTATCCTTTTTTATATTTAATGATTAGGAGAGAAAAGAATAAAAGAAGATAACTCAAAATGGACAGATTTTTTCACACTTTTTCCATCCCTATTATATAGTAAGACTATATCCTGTGAGAGAACACAATTCACAGATTTTTTTAAATGCTAGTGGTTTTGAAAACAAAAATATGAGGTGTTACAAGCTAATTCTAGTTTATTCCAAAGGACCAAACAAACCCTGGCGTCTTTCTGAAGTAAAGAGGGATCCCTTTGTGACCATAGTGCTTTGTGGGCTCATGAAAAGCATAGAAGAAACACTGACTCAAAATACATCTAGAATGCATCATATTTAAAACATAACTGAGTCCCCTGTGCATGAATTACCGAATCAGAAAATCTCTGCTTTGCAACATAGGAGATGGTAGAGCATGTAATAATAACAGACCATTTCTTGCCAGAAAGTATGGGAACCTCCTGTAAGAACTGTTGTAAATTTGGCTGCTAAAGTCAGGGGGATAGATCCAGCACAAATAAAATCTGAATATTGCTGTGTCAGCCTAACTTTTTGTTTGCATGGAGTCCTGTTTTGATCAGAGGTGCTGTCAGTGAAATGAATCATGATATAAGCCAAAGTGAGTGAGATCAGAAGTAAAAAGCAAGGCAAAAACAATCACTTGAGTCAGTTCAGGACTATCTGCCTCATTTCTGATTGTGTTTAGCCCACAGACAGACTGCTGTAAAATTGTTGTTCAGTCAGTGATATATCTATGCACACAGAGTTAACTCTCATGTTTTCATATTTTTGTTGCATTCTGGGAATGCAAGATGAATTTTCAGCTAGAGATGCAGAAGTAATAAAAGCTGTGAGAATTCATGGAAAGGCCAAGAGCTGATTTCAGAACCTCATTACTTCAACTCCTGTCAGTCGTTCGGGAGAGTCTGCAGCCAGGGTTCTCACCTCACCTACTTGCAAAACATAATTTAAGCATGAAAATTCGATGGTTTTGGTGAAATGTCTAAGTGTGTCTGTAAACTGGAATACTGTACTGCAAATTGAGTGCTTTGCTGGTCTCTCTCTAGTGCACTTATAAATTTTTCCCAGCATAAGAGTGTTGCATGCCCATGGGACACCAAGTCACATGAACGTGGGGGGTGATAGAAAGAAACGTGGTGGGGAGACCCACGGCAATGGGGAGGTTTCCTGTGCAGGTTGCGCTGAATGTGGCCACAACCTCTCTCCCACCCCAGGACCTCATATATCAAATGAAGTTGGTTGGTAACCTGAAAACTTGTGCCTGCCATGTCAGATGTGGAACTGGAGCTGCATCTGGAAACAGGCCATGGAAAGAGGGGACAAAAAGTTTCCCCTGCTGGAGCACTCCTGTTTTGGCAGCCAGCACCTGAATTGCTGAAACTCTGTTTCAGACTCCAGTGAGACACAGATGAAGCAAACAAGTGCTGGGAAGAACAAGGAGGAGATAAACTTAGCAGCCCTCCAAAAGACAGTATCTAAATTTAAGATTCCTGCAAATGAAAGGAGACAACAGCCTGGAAATGGATAAGGAAGGAGCCCTTGGGAGCAACGTTTATAGATCTTTAATCTCTGCATGAGTAATTGGGAAAAGCTTTTAGCTAGCATCAGAAAATGGAGCAAAGGAGAAAAGCTGGCCATAGTTGCTGACAACAGTACCAAAGATGTTGGGGAGAGGAATGGAGATGACACAGATGCTGGGATCATTGATTGATAGCCAGGAATATGTGACAGGGAAAACTGGAGACCTTACCAAAACTGCCTCTGTAACATCTTTTCTTCTGTCCACAGGTGGAACAACACTGCAAACATACGTCTATGTCTTCTGTATTATTTCCAAGACTGAGAACCTGAGGAAGCCCAGGCAATGTCACCTAGACCAAGGCAAAATGGATACAAAGATCGCATTATTCCTATTGCCTCACACTCTGGTATGATTTTACACCTGTGTTTTATCAGGATAAATCCTTACTTGGCATGTTGCCCAGTTGGGAGAAAGGTCCAGCATCTTGGACTCTTTTATAAGTAGATTCAAGAAGTACTACAAACCCATGAAGACAATGAATCCAAATATATAGTGCCTAAATGTTTTCTTCAGGTTCCCAACTTCCTCCAAATCATCATACCAGGCAACTGTTCTTCATCAGTCCTGTTTCTCATGCCTAACTCCTCTAATGTGGTGACCTTGGAAGTTTGCTTTCACTGCATCGCACTCCTAAAATTTCATTAAATTATTTCCATTGCTCCCTCTGCCAAAAATGCTTCACCTGGCTTGCTATACACGATGTCCCATTTGTGAATCCAGGCCTGTACTCTTTAATTAAATCAGAACTTACCAGGTTTTTTTCCTCATCTGTCCCTCATCCTTGTTCCCTAGAATCTTCCCCTTTGGCAATGTCAATCTTTACGGGCCTGTAGTTTTGCTCTGCTGTTCCCTACAGCATTTTCCTTTGACAGGTGTTGTGTACACATCACTTCTGTCCACTGTTAATTTTCCATTTTCCAAGGAAGCTTCTGGTGCACCATCTTTCTAGTTCTAGCAGCTCCCTTAACTCCTTTGACGCTTTGCTTGGAGATTGGAGATTTGACCATCTGGTCTTTTTTAGTCCTAAATTCTAATTCTGAACAATTGGCTCTCTTGACCAGATATTTGTCACAATCCCTTTCATAGATTTCTGCCTTTAGAAAATTATCACAGTTTTCCTTTTTCAGGTCCCTTCTCTTTTGTTAATGGGGAATTTATGTCACTTAAGACCTCCAATATCACAGTGTGGGAGATTTGTGAACAGGTAGCACTGTGGATCAGACACAGTCCAGGTTTCTCCTGACCCATTAGAGCTAACCTGAGCTAAGCTATCAGTGAGGATAAAATGATGGTAATTATACACATGGACTTGAAAAAATCTTTGTTTTTACTGACCTTGATATCACCCTAATAAAAGTCTTAGATGAAATATAACTATTTTCACATGATAAAGGGAAAGAGACATGGGTAGAAGCTGCCCTGCTTAGTTCCCAGAGATACTAGTGGGAAAAGGGTGAAAGACCAGCCTTATGTTTTGAGTCTAGAAGTTAGACATCTAAGTCTGCCCTGGTCATACTCTCTATAATTGATAGTTAGACATCTATACCACTTTAACATGTTTTCTCTTAGCCTGAAACAGGCACTTAAGACATGTGGGGTGAACTGGTCCCTGAAGGTTCCTGTTTCTTTCTGTTTCTAGTGGAAGCCTTCAGCAAGGAGTTCAGGATTAAGGGACTAAAGGTTGGGTGTCCAGTCTTCTGAGAGATGGCTCTCAGCCCATAACTCCTTCCTCAGACACTGCAGATCAGAAGAAGCTTTGCTTCCCTGAGTTTACACGGGTGTATGAGGAATCTGAGATCACATCAGAGATCTCTCAGAACAAGAGCTGTCAGCAGCTTGTGAATGCACCTTCAGTCCCTGCTGAGTTTTCACATGACCTTTTTTAGGGCATCCCATCAAATTTTTTTGTGAGCATGGATTTTAAAGAGGTCTAGAAAGTAAACCAAATGTCAGCCAAAGCCATGATTTCTGGTCAAAGCCCACCTCCCTCCTGTTCCAAACGCAGGTCCATGCTAAACAAAGGACTCATGGGGCTCAGACATTTTTCTAATTGCTCTCATCTCAGGTTTTGTTTTGTAGAGAAACCATTAATTTCTGCAGAAAAGCTTTCATGGATTTGTATGTGAGTAATTTCTTGGCACCTCTGAAGCAATCTCCTTGTCATGCACTGTCTCTACTCTCTACATGCGCTTGCTTTTAGTATACTAATTTCATTCTGGGCTCTTTCCAGCAATAGCATCTCTCTAAATATTTGGTATCCTGTCTTCAGAGAATTAATATCTACATCTTCTCATTCCTTCATAACATTTTTTATTTTTCTATCTCCCAGCCTTCTCGAGAGTACTATCATTGACTGTGCCAGTTTTGTCCAACATCCTTATATCTTACACAAAGACATGAAAATCCTCAGGTCCAGCGAGGTCAATGTTACAGACCTAAACGTGCCTCGTGTGCATGTTGTAATGGGGTTGTTCTTGACTCTCAGAATATGTTTAATCCTGTGCAGTCTAAAAGTTCTGCAGAACATATCTCTGATGAAGTAAAGCAGCAGAACACAACTTAATGAAAGTTACGAAAGTAGACAATCTGCCTTTATAGTTTCTGTTTTTATTTTTCTTCTAGGAAACATTTGCCAAAGTCATCATAGGTGGCTTTCTCAGAAGAGGGAACTGGGCAGTATTAAGCAGCTGGTTTTTGTCCTCATCTCAACTGGTTGAGATTCTGAACACATAAATATGTAAATGAATCCCAAGCCTGTATCATACAGCTGAGAGCTGGCTAGTCCCATGCTAGCTCAAACATTATTTGTTGGGTTTGATGCATTTCTACTCTCTTCCCTCCACCCTCCTCAACCACAGAAAAACATCACCAAATAAATATTGACACATACAGAAAGATGTTTAGGGAATATAGAACTGGGACACATGATGAGAGAGATGTTTTCTTACTCTGAAACCTTATTCTTACCAGGCCAAAACTTTGGTGACCTTGAGGTATAGATCTGAATCCTACTCCTTCAACACAGCTGCTGACAGAGGAGCTTTGAAGGTACAGCCCAGGCACAGAAAGCCTTCACATGCAGCTGATGGCCATGCTGGCATTATCAGAGCATCCACCTGTTTCATATTTTAATGCTCTTTACTTCATTTAATCATCTGTACTCCAGAAGGCATGTATCATTAAAAAACATTTATCTGGAGAAAAGTCTTGTTTCCAAGCTTTGTGTTCTGCAGTTTGTGATTTGGTATTCAAAGAGAGGACATTTTGCTAGGTGTTTTGTAGATACAGGATGAGAGATAGCTCTAATCTTCAGGCATGTCTGATTCAGACGTAGTGAATGATTAGTAGTCACTGAAGGAAATGGGGAGAGAATCCATCCCCTCAGTGCTGAGATGCAGACAGCCAGCCCTTGAAACTCAACTCATCTCTTCCTAAATCAGACATTGTCATAGGAGGGATTGCTAGGAGATATCTGTTCCTCTCCATTGGTGATGAAGAGAGACAAGAATGATCAGCTCAGACTTTTATATTTAACTCACAGCCATCTCAAAATTCAACTCTAGATTAAGACACCTAAATATAGGTGTCTGCACATAACCTAGGAATCTAAGGTCTTTTTACAGTTGGTGAAGATCCAAGACTTCCTTCAGTAGCTGACAAACATCTATCGACTAAAAATTCAGATATCTATCTACTACAAATTCAGATGTCCTAGAGCATCCAAGGCATCTACTTGGGACTGACAGATATGATTCAGGACCTATGGGAGACACCGCTTTTCTGGAGCAGCAGTTGGAAAACGAACGTGATTTCCTCAGGAATTACACGGCAGCTGTGCCACTGGGGAGCTGTATGTGAGCAACTCCATCAGCCCCAGCACAGATACAGCCCTTGGAGCCTGGAGGACCAAATGTGCGTGGTTTGATTCATGAACCCAAATGCTGCAGGGTCTGTGTGTGTTCATGGCTAACTCCGAGGATCTCAGATTGGCACTGTTACTGGGACCATTGGCACCGTCAATGGATGTGTCTATGCTGCTTCTGGAGGGTGGGTTTCCCCGTGCCCAACTGGCCTTCACATCGCTGGAGTGTCCTCTCTTGTGAGCGCAGGATCCTGTACGAAGCGTGCCAGGCACAGTAGAGTGCCCGGGGCAGTGCTGCACGGGGATCTGTGGCTGGCAGTGTGAGACATACGGGTATGACGCAGAGAAGTTGGAGCACGTGTTCTGCTTCCAGCTGCTTTCAGCATGGGATAGCTTGAGCTGCCAGAAATACACTCACTTCAGCTACGTGAAAATCAGGATCTTGGGCTTTCAGCTCTTCAGGATCCATTTCACAGCTTACACAGACATTTAGCCTTGTTTTCCTTCTAGCAATGGGCAGATTTGGGAGTGTGGGATTTGTAGGTGGGGATATTTTTGAATCCAACCCACAAAGCCTTTGTTCAAGAGTAGGTTTTTTGCACTCTCTAGTCAGCCATTGCAGCAATAAACACAGCATGAAGGCCTGGACACAGGCAGCGTTATGGAGCTGCTATTTATGGAGCAGATGCAGTTTGGGTTTCTCAGTAGACGAAAGCCCTTTTGTGCCCGGCACTGCCCCCATTGATGGTACAGAGTCCCTAAGCCGAAGAGTGATAGCTTCCTTGGGTATTTTTAATACTGGTTCATTTAAACAAACACATATCCACATGGAGGGATGTGAAGGTTTAAGTGATTAGAATCTACTGAATAGTCATGAAAGCTATATCCAGACACAGAGCTCCTCAGAGTGCAAATTGCATGAATATATATGAAGTGACTTATTTAAAAACACTAGCCTTTAATGCTGCTGCTTTCACTTCATTTCACGCAGAAATAGAAGTGGAGTTTTAAGGTGAAAATCTATTCTTTTTTATGCTGCCATAAATCAAGGTAGTTAATTCAAAAAAATGTCAAAGTCAGATCCTCGGGTTGTGACTCACCTGGATTCTGCTGCAAGGCATAAAAGGAAGCATGAGAATAAAAGGGTATTTTTCGTGAAAAAAGAGTCAGGACTCTAAAATTTAAGAACCAGATTGTTAAAACCGCTCAATGAAAACAATGAAAACAGAGTGCTCCATTTCTAGGAGGAGTTGAGCAACATTTTAAAATGAAAACTTGTCTGTGTCCATTAAAAAATTCTGTACCAATTTCCAAGGAAAATATAAAATAGCTGGATACTGATGTAAAATCCTTTGTTTTGAGATGAATAGTATGCTTCATTCTGATAAAACCTGAGTGAGATGAGTCGTTTTGGATGTGATTGTAACCAGAAATGCATGACTTGTTTTTACCTTTCAGTTCACTGATTTTTATTTTTTTTTAAAATGTCTTGTCAGCTAACTTGAGGAAAAAATTATGTCTTTGGTTATTTCATAAGTGAGAGCTCTAGATCCATTTGGGAATTAGCTTACTTACTGGCTCTGATGGTGCAAGTGATGGTTTCTTGCAGAAGAGCCCCATTTTGTTGCAGTCTATGTGTGGAAGTGGCACCAAAGCCACATTTTCCTGCAAGGGAGTCATTCATGGGCAGGGACAGGGTGGGTGTGACACGGACCCATGTGGTAAACCTCCTTCCTGACCTGCCGTCACCCCATGCACAGATAACTCTACGTGATTGCATTGTGGGATGCACAAACATCTGCCTGGGATCCTGACAAAACCACCAAACACATTTTCTAGTGGGACCTTCAGCAGGGTATGAAATCAGGTCCCTGAGGGGGGAAATGGGAGCACAGACCAAGTCTCCTTCTTGCCACAGTTATTTGGAAAATGTTTAATGGGTATTATTTTTTCCAATAGGGAAATTGCTGTGGTTGCTGTGGGTTGTGGTGGGAATATATATACATATACACACACACAAACACACACATATGTATTTAAATATTTATACATATTTGAGTTAACATCTTTAAAGAACACCTTGAATAAAAGTATAATAGGGGCTTGAGAAAGGGAACACAACAAAGGGAAGAAACACACATAAATTCTCTGGTCTCTGGACATATATCCAAGGATATGTGGGGGTCTGGTGCAAATGTGTAGAGATTACCTGTTCTTAGATGGGGAAATCAGGGTGGGAGAAAAGTGAAGGTGAGATTTCCCAGGGAAAGCTTCCTTAGGAAAACACCTATTAGATGTGATTCAAGGTTTTCGACAGAATGGGTCTGTTTTAATCAGTGTTTTCACCTTTATTTCAGGTATGAAAGTAACCTCCCCCCCCCAACCAGCTAGCTTGGACATTTTAAAATAATAAAGATGTCCAGCCTCACCTTGTGTTTGGAAGGTGTTTCTGCAAATGGAAATTAGTTAAATGGAGTATTCTGAATCACAGGTTTGTTTGTGTACATATATACATATGTATATATACACATATATATGTATGCTATTCAGAATATATATATATATTCCACCCAGAATATATATATGCCATTCAGAGGGATCTTGACAGGCTTGGAGGTGGGCCTGTGCAAACTTCATGGAGTTCAACAAGGCCAAGTGCAAGGTCCTGCATGTGGGTCGGGGCAATCCCAAGCACAAACACAGGCTGGGTGATGGGTGGGTTGAGAGCAGCCCTGAGGAGAAGGACCTGGGGGTGTTGGTGGGTGGAAAACTGACTGTGAGCCAGCAACGTGCACTCACAGCCCAGAAAGCCACCCGTGTGCTGGGCTGCACCCAGAGCAGTGTGGGCAGCAGGGCGAGGGGGGGGATTCTCCCCCTCTGCTCCGCTCTTGTGAGACCCCCCTGCAGTGCTGGGTCCAGCTCTGGGGGCACCAACATCAGAAGGACACGGACCTGCTCGAAGATGCTCGGGGGGCTGGAGCACCCCCCTGTGAGGACAGGCTGAGAGAGTTGGGGGGGTTCAGCTGGAGAAGAGAAGGCTCCGGGGAGACCTTAGAGCGGCCTCCCAGGACTGAAAGGGGCTACAGGAAAGGGGGGAGGGACTCTTGGTCAGGGGGGTAGGGATAGGACGAGGACTAATGGATTTAAACTGAAAGAAGGCAGATTTAGATCAGATCTAAGGAAGAAATTCTTTACTGTGGGTGTGGTGAGACACTGGCACAGGTTGCCCAGAGAAGTTGTGGCTGCCCCCTCCCTGGAAGGGTTCAAGGCCAGGTTGGACGGGGCTTTGGGCAACCTGGGCTAGTGGAAGGTGTCCCTGCCCATGAAAAGAGCATTGGAACTCAATGATTTTAAGGTCCCTTCCAACACAAACCATTCTATGATTCTTTGATATATAAAGCTTTCCCTGACTTTGTCCACATATTTCTCAAATTTTTGGTTTAGACAAGTTTTGGGGTTTTTTTAATTTCTGCCCAGGGACAGGATTAGAAGTATTCCAGTGTCTTGACATCTTCCAACACAAAAAGAAAAATAGTTCTTGCCTAATTCTAGTGATGGACTTCCTCTCTCTTTTACTAGAAATGGAGCAGAATAATGTGTGAGTGTCCTGGGAGCTCCTTGGTCCAGCAGCATCCCTCTGCACCCTGGCCAGGAGCAATGCAGGGTGCTGGGGAATGGGCACCTCCCAGGCAAAAGAGGTCACAAGGACAGATTTACTGGGATGTTCCCTTTGGAAATTCTGGCCTTGAATTGGAGGGGAGGACAGTTCATTTTTTCCATAGTTTGACCTCTCTAGTCCCACCTGCTCCCCTTCACAGCATCAGGCAGGGCATGGCTGGCATTGTCTTCTCAGACCAGCACCCCTATAAAAGGGCTGTTTCCCTGACCATTGTCATTAGCAGTAATAGAGTCTAGGATGCTCTTGCACAGGAATTTGGAGTGGAATTAAAAAAAATAAATCCTTTCAACACCTGCTGCCCAGATCCCTTCATCACCTTGTGGAAGTTTCATGCCTGGCAAAGACCTCTGCAAAAAGGCCTGAAATTGGGAAACAGAGGCATAAAGGAAACTAGATATTCCTCAGCCATCCAGAGAGCTGAGAAATCAATCAGGTTTTGAGGCAGACCATCACACCTGACCCAGGGCAAAAGTCCCCAGTGTGCTTCTGGATAAGGGTGATCTCTGCTATAGGGGCAGAATCAGAATAAATAATTATCAGTAAGATTTTCTGAATCGCTCCCATCCTCCAAACATTTCTCTCCCCTTCTCCTGTTAGAAAAGAAACATCCAGTCATTGGTCTAGCAGGGAAGGTAAAAAAAAAAAAGAAAAAAAATGAATGAAAATCCTTGAAAGGCAGCACACAAACATGCCTTATAAGGGTGTCTTTATTTAAGCGGATGGGGTAAGGGAGTTGGAATCACTTTCTGAGGATGAAGAATTCACTGGGGAGGCTCCCGTGATGTCTCACAACGGTCCCCAGCACAACGCTGGGGTCTATGCTACACAACCTGCGGGAGCGCCTTGAAAAAAAAAAAGAGTGTGCGGTGGGATTTATGGCATTCCAGCATTGAGTCTGGTATGAAACAGATCTTGTTTTTTTACAGTTACAGTCAAAGAGGAGGGCTGTAGGCTGAGAGTGACAGATGCACTGTGTTCACGAAGATTGTTGCAAGATACTTTCATTTCTAGAAAAAAACCACGAACCAATCATTGAACTTAACGATTGAGAACCAAAAACTGGTTTGTTGTTACGAGGATGCCCAAGTGCAGACAGCATTCCCAAGGACGCTGCTTCAACCTGTTGGTTGTACATTCAGGTGCTACGATACTATAGAATTCAGTCAGTTATGGCTCAATAAATGTGCACATTTAATAGGATTAAAAGCAACAGTGGGAATTAGTCAATTGAAGAGTAGGAAGAGGAAAAAAGGGAGTATTCTAGGAGAAAAAGGATGCAAAATGCCAAGAAAAATTAAAGAAACATTACCTTTTGCATTACCCTGACTCTTGGATACTGCTTGTTGCAAATGCTCCTTCACAACTGTTTTTGAAAACAAAGTAAGTTTTAAATTAGATATATACTTTTTTTTCCCTAGATATTCTCTGCTTTCCTGGGAAAGGCTTTATTTTTTTTCATCTAAACAAAAAAATGCCTGAATTCTGCAGCTGAATTTATATGTTCCTTGAATCACCTATATGCAAATCCCAAAACGCATGGCCTCCCATCTTTTAGAAAAAAGAATTGTGAGGCATTGCAGGAATTTTAGTCCAAGAAGATGCCCAGTAAAGAGAATGAAAGTATGAGGTATGCAAGACAGTAGTGCTGGCATTTTCAAAGCCCAAGAGTCAGATCTTGTGCCCCCCTTGCTCCTCATCACAAAAAAAAAAAAAAAAAAAAAAAAAAAGAGCTTATTTCTTTCTGCAAACAACGTATTTCTATGGATTCTCCCCTATTTTCTTCTGAGGATTCCATTAGGGACAAATAAATAAATAAATCCTGATCAGTTGTGTGGGGACATCCAGGCCAAGTTTTCAATAGTTCTGTACCACAGCTAATAAAGTTCTTGCTCATGTATTTATAATTCTGACCTAGACAGAAATGTGCACACCCCCTCAATCCCCAACTTCATTTACATACAAAACCCCATTATTTAGTTATACCTGAGACACTTAGATGAATTCCTCTGCTTTCATCTCGGTTTTTAATTCTCAGTGGCACCCTGTGTTGGGAGCAGACCGACTCTGAGCCGTTCTCTGCTTTCCTCCCCAGTGACTGCTGGAGATCTCGTCCATCCTTTCCAAACACACATGGGGGGGAGGGAGGCTCTGTGGACCTGTAGGTCAAGCCCTAGCAGCGTGGCTGAAAGCCTTACCAGACTAAACTGATTTTTGACCATGGTTAGAGATAAAAGTAGAGAAAATGAGAAAGCAAGACTTTTTCAGTGAAATCTTTGATTTCCTCGATCTCGAAAGAAGAGCATCTCTTCTCACTCACACATGGCAGCTTGCTCACCCACACAATGTCTGGTCTCCAGGGCCTGACTGAGGTACGTGTAACACAGACAGCATCCTGGCAGCGCCTCCGGGCATGAGGTGTGTTTAGAGTTAATGGAAATCAGCACCCCAAATACTCTGATTTTCATTTACACTGCAAAACTTGTTTGCATCACCCTACAACCCCCCAGAATCTCTCCACGGGAATAAATGTGTAAAGTCGGAAACAACACCTACTGCTCAGTGTCTCTCCTTCACCAGTTGCTGGATGTTTTGGATTGAGCACTGATACAGTGCTCAGTAAGCAGGTTGGTGCAGGGAGTTTCTCTGCAGCACTTACCATTGCATGCTGCTGGCCCACCACAGGGTGCACAGGGTGCACAGCTCCTAATTCCTAAATCCCCCTGTGGTTTCAAGCTAGTGCAATTAGCTCGGAAATATTTACTGAATGGGACAAGGCACAAATCAGAGGAGTGTTTGTTTTGGTTCGTGCCGGCAGGTTCACGGTGTCCAGCGCATTTGTCATGAATGGCACCATGGCCTCTTGTGTCTCAGATCCAAGTTCTGAGCTGAAAATTGGCACCAGCACACAGGAACGACAGTGATTCTCACTGTTTGCTTGTTGGAGACGTGAAAATGAGTAAAAGAGCGGGAGAGATGAGGACAGATTGAGAGATGACAGGGAACAGAAGGTGAGGAAGGAGCCGTCGTGCCGCTGGCTGACTCGTTACCTTCACAGCTAAAGAAACTTTCGAGTCAGAGCTCTGCACCTCTTCTCCATGGCCTGGATTTTGGTAGGCGGACTCTGCCTGCAGTGGTGTAAATGGGATATAACTCCACCAAAGACAGCAGAATGGCCTCATATGCGCAGCAACGTGAGGCTGGGTTGAATCTATATGGTTATAATGTGAACACAACCACGGTTTGGTCCCAGACGTTTTCTATCACAGACATACGAACTCTGTATTCAGTCTTTCCAAACTTCCTAGTGCCCTGATGTAACTGGTTATGAAAATGAAGTGTGTCTGGCACAGCTGGAGTTGGAGAACTGAATTATCATCTGGCACCTCGCAGCAAAAATCCAATGCCTTGAAAGCAGCCAGGTTTCTGCTACGCTGTAAAACACAGAGAAGAGCTTGTGCTTCGCCTGCATTAGACTGCCACCTCCATCTCCCACCACTCAGCCTCACTATAAAGAAACTCCCTAAATCCCAGCGTAGATCATGCAATCTCGGCATTGTCTGTAGAAAGGTATTTGTTTAGATTAAGTCTTTTAAAAATAATGGTGACAAAGGAATACTCATTAAACAAGGAAAATCTTGACCTAACTAAAGTACTCACTAAATTCCTTAGCAGATATAGCAGTGTATATAGAAAAGAAATATGTTTACTGTAACGTAGGAAAATTAATATAGTGGAGTAATAAAAGCAATTAATCTTGTATTATACTAGCTAGTAAATTTAGAGTGTGCAGAGAGGAGATAATACACTATTTTAGCATCAAGTGTCCTTATGAGACATTAGTGAAGTGAGGCTGTGATGAACCAAGCATTTTGTTATATATTTGTGAATTCTGAAAGCGATGCATTAGGTGGTCTTAATGCTGCTGTCAAGGTCAAAGCGATATGAATGTAATCTTAACCAGTAGAATGAGGTCTTGCTAAGTGTATCGTACGGGATGCAAGACTGCATAGGTAATAAATTAGTATGTAAATTGGGGTAGTTTTAGGAGATAAAAGGGCATATTCGAGGGGTGTACTTCGAGAGCTGTTCTCCCAAGATAAGGTCACCGACAACCGCCATGGTCCTCTTGCTGTCAAATCAGCCTGTAACAGAAGTTACTGAAGATTTTGCTCTGTTAGAATACTTATGTGCTCCAGAGCACAGCAGGTACTGAACTTATGTCCTGTCTGCCCTTTCTCTATTGCTTTTATTCCAACAGATCTAATAATTTTTATGTGACTATTGGAAAAAAGCAATATTTAACTGGCCTGTGTTTTCTACCAGCTAACAACGTAATAGATTACACTCCAGAACTGAACCATGCACTCGCATTTAGGGATTTTCATGAAGTCTCATTTCTTCAGTCAAAAAAATGCTGTAAGAATAACAATAAAAACCCCCACCCTTCTTCCTAAACAAAGAACCTGGCTTATTGCATCTCCTTTGTTCAGCTCTCCTGCACAATGTGTTGTCTGCAAATGAAAGTCCAAACTAGCTGCAGTGATGAGATTTCCAGCTTTGTGCAATCAAAAGGCACGAATCTCATTTGCAGGCTGTCAGTTACAAAACCCAAATCTTTTCAAGGCTACACAACAGTGCTAACAAGTGGAGGTGGGCAAACTAGAAAAGGCAGTATTTTCTTGTGAAAAAGGAATCCCAAATACCTGCCTATATAGAGCATCTTGAGCCAATACTCCCAGGGTAGAGAACCTACTTAGGACTGCTCCCTAAAGCATTTAATCTTGCCTTTGATCATTACTGTGTCTAGCTACAGTTAGAACATAGTACTAATAGGCAAGATAAAGTTGAAAATGAATGACTAAAGAAACTACGGAAAGTTGGGGGTTTTTAATAGGAATTGACCCTTTTTCATCTGATAGGAGGTGTAACATAGGGCACTTGTCCCATCACTAGTAAAAAATGAGCTCTGTACTGCTGGGACAGATGACCTCCTGGAAACATCTGCATCACTTCTGTGCCTTTCCCCAGAGCTTAGGTGACTGCTAGGACTAATTGCATTATCTTTTTAAGAGCTAGTTAGGACAGGTGAATCCCATTCTCTGCAGGTATAATTAATTCCACCTGTAATTAAGCTGTTTCTGATCTTCTAGAACATCAAAACTTCTCAACACAGTAATCTTATATGCTTTAAAGTTTCTTTTTCCCCCAACACATCTGCTAAGGGAGGAAAGGGAAACAACAGCAATTCTGTAAAATATTGAGGATTTGGTATGGTAAAATGATTCTTTATTGCTTTATTTTGGAATTTCCTTTTTAGAATTCTCCCTGCAACCAGGAAGCCTGACTGGAAACAAATCCTTTCTCATTTTTCTTTACATGGGCAAATGAGCTATATTTATTTCCCAACTTTTTAACAGGCTAATTTAGTTTTGGAGAAAGTTCAGGTTGTTTCTTTATATTATTCTAAAAAAGAGTGCCAGTTTTTAATTTCTTCATTTTAAAATCTAACACTGTGTAGCCAATATCATTGTTACCTTGGATTAGGTTTCTCTGTTATTCCCCACAGCTGCAAAAGAACATTATAGATATGAAATTGTTCTGGGCAGGAGCTGGGAAAGAAAAGCTGGCCAGGAATATAAATGACTTTTCCTTTCATTCATATTGAGTTTGCAGTTATTCTGGCATAAAACTAGAGTAAAATCACTCTTAGTAGAGGATTTACACCATTGACTTAAGTGAGGTTGCTCTGTGTTCACAGTCCTGGATTCAATGGAGATAGAATAACACCTATAAAAGCATCATAAGGACACCAATAAAAAATAAGCAAAATCTGGCCCCCCAGAAGCACCTTTTAGACAAGTTGGAGCCCTAAGTCACAGCTATGTGCAGCAAGCAAGGTAAACCTGAGGTCAGAAAGGAGAGCAAAGGTGGTAGTGTCTTCCTTGCTAGGAGCTATTGCTCATGGGCCTGTGATGGTGGGAAACCACTACCCTGGGTGAGGCCAAGGCTTCTCTCTGAATACATATAATGTGGTTTTCTAATCCTCCCTCTGAGGTGTCAGTGGGGCTTTCCAGGAGTGTCCTCTTTTTGGGTTTTGGAGAGCAGCTTCTAGTTGGGTGGCCCCTTGAGTATGAAGAGGTCAAGGATTCCCTGCGCTCACACACCGACTCTTTGACTTGGCAGAGGTGGAGCTCACAGAGCAGATGCTTCTCTGACTCACACAGGTGTAAATAAGGATTTCATCCAAGGAAAGCTGCACGTTACACCTACCCGCATTGCCAGAGCTGGTGGAGTCGCTGCTGATTCACGCTGCGAAAATTTGGCTCCATGACCCCAACCACTGGATCACACAGTCCACTCCCTTCCCCTCTCCATAATTCATACACAGTAACACACTTGTAAGGATGATATATGCTTTCAGCAGATGTTCCCCATGCCGGCATGATGAACAGGCATCCAGGGTATGGCGCTACATAACCAGTGCCAACGCAAGAAATGGTCTGGTGGGCTCAGATCTCAAACGGCTGATCCATGTAATCAAGAAAAGCCCTTGCCCAGGGATCCTGAGGCACTATCCCAAAATAGAGGCAGTCAGACACACAGATGGCAGCAGGAGAATCATTTTAGGGAGTTTTCTCTGATCTGAAGTCTACTTGTCCAAACCATGAGAAAAAAAAAAAGATCCCATTTATACATGACACAGCTGGTTTAGAGGAAAAAAGCTTTTTCCCCACAACAACTTTTATCCAAAATTTAAAGAGAAGTTTGCCAAACTTTTCTTTTCACATCATTCAGTGTATCCAGCAGGGAAGGGAACAGACATAAAGGCTGGATTATGATGCCAAGTGCTGGTTAAATCCAGACCCCTCCTCGGGTCCAAAGGGGACCTGAAAGAGGACGTATTGCCAGAACGCAATTCTTCTGAGACTCTTGGGCTGAATTTCAAAGACATAAAAGAAAACTTGGAAATAAATGTAACATTTTGGACAGCTACCAGGATCAAAAGAAACTCCCAGCTGATAGGGTTCCTCTATAGCTACTATCAAACATACGTAGCTGCTACCCACATAGTACTTTTAAAATCCGTGGGAACAGCAAATGAATATGTAAAGAACATATCTTTTTACATGTTGTAGAAATTTCCCATTGAGACCTATCACTAGGCCATCCAAACTGTATCCATATAAAATAGATGAAGTCGTCAGTGAATTTAATGGAATCTCTGCTCATTTCTCCTACTGGGCTATATAAAACTCTGCTTAGATCATTTTTCTTGGAGTGTAGAAAGGAGAGGAAGTGGTTGCTTTGTATTTTGTTCTGTTCTTAGTCTGTGTTGCTTGAGAAGAATGGTTCGGTAATTGCTAAATGTTTTCAGCTATTTTTCTTCTTTTCCTTCACTGAAATCTTAAAAAATATCCAATCAACTCTATAGTTCAACAGCTACATTGAGAAGCTATCACAGAAATTTCTCTTGTACATTTTAAAGAACTTCTGATCAAAATTTAAAAATTATTATACGTTCTACTTATGGTGATGAAACTCCCTGTGATAATTATGGTTGGGGTTTTTAACTCAAGGTTTGTTTTAATGAGGTATTGCTTATATTTCTGCTTCTGCATCTCTTGTGTGGCTGAGATATGTATCTAAGCTGACATGCCCACTTTGCCTGGCTCCAGCTGGAGTTTATCTGAACAGAACCTGTACCAAGATTCACCGCCAAATTATATTTCCTTCCATATTCACATTCCTATTTTCGATGAATGCACTAAAACACCATGAATAAAGCTACTGACATGGTGACTGAATGCTCAAGAGCAATCTGACACAATTTTTGACTGCTGAAAAACTTCCTATTGGAGTAAAATTGCTCAACTGCTGGGTCAGAAAATTTCACCCAAATTAATAGTTTTGCAGGCAGGAAAGCATCTTGACACTTGAAATGAGTGCCAGGATGGCCGTTATCTTTTTAATTGATGTGGAACCTAGTCAGCAGAGTCAGCGCTCTCCAGCCCAGGAGGGTGGCACTTTCAGCCATTCCACTAAAACTGAGATTCCCTGCAGGATTTTTCAGTAGGATATTGATGTCAGAGTTACAGGATTACAGATGGGTGCAATTCAAGGTGAGGGTCTTCTGCAAGGAGAACAAAGAAGGGCTCTTTGTGCAAACCACAGAGCTCCAACCACTCTATTCAAAAGCAATTCAAAATCCCATTCAAAAACCTCATTAACTCAGTGGGAGCCTGGCCTGACCAAGAATTTTAAGCTTAGACCCTTAATAAGGACAGTCACAAGGGGACAGAGACAGCAGGATATATTCTATTTGTTTCTAACCAGGATGAAATTAATCTCTATGCAGAAAATCAGCTTAAGGACTCTACCCTACTTAAATTCCTGCAAGGCCTCTGTAGTTCACTTGAGTAATCATTGATTGGATTCTTAAAAGATACGGAGAAGCTCTAGTTAATTACAGTACATCTGTGAATAACTGCATTTTTGGTCCTTAGGCAGTTCCGAAATTTGGAAGAAAAAGAAAAAAAAAAAAAGAATCAACCTGAATAGAAAGTATTCAAAAATGCAGTGTCTTGAAAAATAAGACTGTCAAAATCTGGTCAAGTGAAACATTTTGATTTGATTGCTACAGTTTTTTTCACCATATATAACACTGAAACATATTTCGAGGTCAAATGTTTTCTCAACCTGAGAAGGTGACATGTTTCATTTTGAAAATGGCAAAACAAAATGTTCCCATGTTTATATTATAATTTGTGGGTGGAGGATTTTTTTAAAAAGCTCTGCAAAGTTGGAATACATTTGTGTAGGGTTCCAGCTGATGCTTGTCTGAGTTTTGGGGTTCAAAATTTCGGCTCAGACTTCAACTTTCTGTACCCACGACACAGAAACCTTTTTCTGTGCTAAAGCCACAGATGAAACACCTGCACAAGAGGGTCTGTCTCTATTGACAGTTATAGTGGACATATATGGAGAAAATGGATTGTTCTCATTTTGGCAGAAAAGATGAATGTTTGTGTGATCTATGCACACAAACTGCAGCAATATTTTAAGATCAGTGGTACTGAGGACAGACACAAGAAAAGACCATTTGCAACCCCGTAAGATTGATGCTTCCTTTCAGGAATGGGTGAAAAACACTGGAAAGATTTCTCTCTACCGTCTTAAAAATGTTCCCCGCCTGATCCAAAGCTATCTGAGCCAACAAACTGATCAGCTGTATTACGGTGACATCAAGAGGCCACTGCTGAGCTGGAGACACAAGCACTCTGCAGAGCTTATGGTATCCTGGGAGCAGGCAGGAGATTGAGGAGAGCAGTAACTTGCTCAAGGACATCTCTGTGGTCAGGGCACAGCTGAGATATGACCCAGACATGCCAGAGCCCAACGCTGAACTGCCCAGCACACGCTGCTTCGCCTGCATCTGAGGCAGATTTTTGAGGCTACAGAACAAGCTGCAGAGCTGAGATGGGGTTTTGCTGAAAAAAATCACCCAGAAGCTGCAATTTACTGGGTACCCCAGAGGGAGGTCCATGACCTGCTGTGGGGTATCCATCAGAGCAGCCTGCAAGGCTGGGATTAGCGGGATCTGGAGTCAGGCATGCCCGGACCAGGTGAGGAGGTGAGCAGGGGACTCACAACCTTGGGGAAATGCCTTCACGCAGAGCTTTCTGAGAGAAACATGAAGGTGTTGCTTCTGCGAACTGCACAATAGCCACCAAATAGTTCTATTTCCTGGGAGATGAGAGTGGTGATAGCACAAGGACTGATTGGCAACGTCTCCTCCTTCTCTGCCCCACTCCCTGCATAACAAAATCCCCCCACCACACTGTCTCTCTCTGCCATCTCTCCGCCTTCTGAAGCTCTTTGCACAGGGGACACCAGCTGCACTACACAAAAATACTCTTTCATTGTAATATTGCTAAATTTCTTGTGTCAAAGCACAGTGGGCTCTGCCCTCCTGTGTGCCCTGAGATGCTGGAGAGGGTCTGGCTGTCCGTCCTGGCACCAGCCAAGATCCTCCTCTGCTACAAGACATCTGAGCATTTTGACAGTATGACTTTCTCCCGCTCACAGGAATGTGCTCCAGGAGGACCAGCTTGGGTTGAGTGTTCAAAGTGTAAGTCTGAGACATAGCCTGGTGCCTCTCACCTCCATGTATGCTTGTGGGAAAGGAATGGCTTGCACATCTTTCCTGCCCAGCAAAGGCTTGATCTTACGGCTAAATAGTAGAAACAATACCAAAGGCCAAGAATGCCACAATTATTTCCTGTGAGGTTGCTCATTTGAGAGGTAATTCAATTTTAATCACAGTGTTTATCCAAGAAAATGAGCTGAGGTATCAAAATTGGGAAATCCCTTGAAGTGGTGACATTCCCAAACAGAGCTGGGATTTGCAGCGCATCAGCAATGGCTGTGTGCACCTCCTCTCCATCCTGCTTTTTGCAAGGTAATTTTGGGGACAGGCCACCTATATCGAGGGCAGCACTAGTAGAGCAGCCAAGTCCCAGCAACACACCTCTGCTGATTGAGGCTCATCCCTTCTCTCATGTCATCTGAAGAGTTTCCCTTGACAACCTTTCTGTTGACTTTCAAAGGTGCATATTCTGCTATAGGCAACAGTCCCTCAAACTGGAAGTATGAGTAGTTAAATTTTACCAAGATGCTCATGTTTAACACAGCAAATGTTCCTTTCCAATCAAGACAACGGGACCCTTATGGTCCACATTTGCTCTTCTTCCCTACAACTCCTTCATCAGTGCAGCTGACTCCTAGAAGCTCTCTGCTTTCCTGAGCTCAGTTTAAACTTCAGTTGACTTTCATGGTGCTGAAGAGGCTTCACTCTGCTGTGCAAATCGTCCATGTTTTCCTACATTTCTTGCTATTGTTGTTGGCCATGGCAGGTTTGTTGAAAAAACATATTCAGCGTTTCTCTATCTGCTGCAAGTCAATTTGGGTGGGTGAAGGAGCAGAAGCAGACTCCATACAGGCTCCTATGTACGTGTAAATATTTGAAAGGTCATTCAGTTATTCATACAGTATGTTCTGCCAAGCTTTGTGCAGAAAACACTCACCTTTTTTGGTGTCTCCTAATAAATCTTTTGGGGTTTGCAAATGTAGCAGCAGGCAGTCTTGTTCCCTTTTGCAGCTAAATAATCCATGTTTGTTTGTTTCCTGAGCAAATCAGGCCTAGGGACAAAAATTATTGGGAGGTAATTGCAGATGCTTACAGTGAACAACAGGGCAGGTTATGAACAAACCTGGGGATGGAAAATGCAAAAGGGATAAGATTTTTGTACGGTGACTAAGTTCCAGAAATATGTTGTTTTTCTGTTGTGGCAAGCAGCAACCCACAAATTGGGCAAATCTCCCATGGTTTGCAATGGGCAGGGTCCAGGTCTGAACTGTGGAACAGGGCTCTCCTTTGCCCTCAAATAAGGTGAATTTGGCTCTGGATGTGAACTGCTCTTGTGGAGCATGCCTCTCTCTCCCGGCCTGACCTGATCCTGGGTTGGCCTCTGTGCTGGAAGAGGACCAGCACTTACCAGCACCCTCAGCCCTTTGGAGTCCAATGGACATTCACAAATACGTGTACTGATGCTGCCAGAGTCTGGAGACATGTTGTTCCAGCAGCACGTTTCTGGTGCTTGTGCCGGCACGTAGGTGGATCCCCCATGTCTCAGCCACCTCTCAAGCAGAGCCTCCCAAAGCTGCAGGAGCTCTCAGGCAGAGGTGTTGTAGGATACACCTCAAAGTCCTTGTGTACCCCAACTGTCCTTTCCATTTTGGAGCCAGTCTGGGTCCTGGTCTCCTCAAAGATGTGGAGGCAGCACCAGCTGCCGTTGCAAAAAGGATTCCTCTCTGCTAATTAGCTTTTTATGAGCAAGGTACTGAGTCTAAGTTGCTCCTCCAGGCTCCTACATTCAGGAGAGGGAATCATCCCATGTATCTCAGATAGGACACCCAGGGTGGGTCTAGCTCCAGGTTAAGGAGCAGCATTTTGGTGTTAGATGGGGATATCTCTGTGTGCTGATGGGGGAAGCTGCTAGGAGAAGCAGTGAAGATGTAGCCCTTAGAGCCAAGGTGGGGATGGAGCTGGTCCCTTAGGAGTGTCTGTTCTAAGGTGACCTAAACAGCTTCCAGCTTCCACCATTGGGCCAGATCTTCACAAAAGGTGTTGGCAATTTAAATACCTGGCACACAAGTACACACCTAAATTTAGGTGTCCTAATGGGGAGTTGAATTCCATATTTAATTTTATAAGGCTAGGTCAAGGTGGGAGGGATCTCTCCATTAATCATTCATATGAATGACAATTAAACAGAAGTAGTGGTTTATTCATCCTTGTTGGATGACTATTTAGATGAAACTGCTGCCTTATTTAAAACCAAAGGATGATCTTGTTTTTGCATAGCTTTGTGAGTAAAAGCTAACACAGCAGCTTCCTCTATCCTGCTGAATGGAAACAATAGTCTTGTACCTCTGTGAGCACTTAAATATACTCAAGATTATTATTTTTTATGTCTGAGTAAAGCAGAAGGCATGTAAAATAATGTATAAAATATAGTAAGGTATACCTAGAGGGAGGCTGTGTGGACATCAAGCATCGCAAATCTGATATAAAATATAATGAAAGAATAAAGCAGGTAACAGGGCAGATATAAATCCTGGTGCAATGAATAAAGCATGTCACATAATGGCGATAAAAAAAGTAGCAAATGGCAAAACGCATAGACATAAAGCATAATGAACTGATGGATGAAAGTCACATTAATGAATAGATTGCTCTTGTCACTCAGAATAAGCAAAATGATCATTTTGTCTTCTGAGCCCTTAGAGAGCTTCTGGCTACACAGGACTATGGGGAGGGTTTTCTAGTTTTCTTACTCAGAAACTAATAATATCTGACACTTGCAAATACCTTTCGCTGAATATTATCATCAGGTCTAAAACCTGTCAGCTTGAAAACGTTTGTTGCTGGGCTTAGCAAGGGTTTGCACGAAGCAGGCATGGGCTGGAGACCTAGGAGAAAGAAAGGTCAGCACAGCTCCTAGATCTCGGGGGAGTGAGGCTGGGAGTATTATGAAATCCAGCTTTGCAATAACCCCATCCACAGCCACATCTCCGCAGTACTCACGAGCACAAATACATGTTCCCCAAACATCCCTAATGAAACACAGTCTGCTCAATAAGATGTAGGTAGAAAAGCATAGATGGGCTAACTTCCTCAGGGGTATTGTTTTTCACCTTTGTTAAAAATATATTTGAAATTATTTTTTTAAATCATGGTCATGTAGTTCAGACGTTATACTGTAACTCTTTCTGAATGCAAGGTTTCACCTTTTCATCACTGCTTGGAGACAAGAGGCATTAGAGAGGGAACAGAAGAACCCAGGTAATTGCCCTAGAGAGCAGGAACCACCCCCCTGCAAGACCAGAGCTGCAGTGGGGTTCAGCTGAACGGACTCAGGCAGAGATGTTAATAAAGCACTGGCTTGTAAAACTCACTAATCGCAGAGTATTTTTGCCTACAAGCACCCTTCACCTCAGTCCAAGGGGGGACACCATGACACAGAGCTCTGGTCACAGCTCACAAGCAGGTGCAAATTTTCATGACCCTCTGATGTCTGGAGAAAGCCCTACGTGCTCCACTGACCCCCCCAGTGCTTTCACCTGCGATCTGGCCAGAGGCAGGAATGACTCAGTGACTGCACATCTTCTTTCTGTGGCATCCTTTGATAGCTGCATTTTTACAAACCTCCTTTTGCAAATAGATTTGAAAGGAAAGTGCATTTAGTTTAATTAGGAGACTCTACAACCAAAAGCCATTTGTCAGCCACTTAACCAAACTCTCCCTTTTTCCTGGCAGCAGATGCCTGAGCCCAACTGGTTTGCAACAGGAATTTGCGGTAGCAGACCCAATGCCAGCCTCTGCCGGAGATTTATTGCTCTGCTGGCATGCAGCACTTCTCTCATTAAGGCTCTCACATTGTTGTTTGGCTTCTTCTAAAGTGCAAATACATGAAGCAATGTTTTGGAGAAAGCCAATTAGGAAGGACAGTAGAAACATTTCCCAGTGGCTGGGGCCAGACCCAGGACTAAGCAGGATCAGGGCTGCATGGAAACTGGGAGCCTGTAACAAGGAGGGTGTTAGAGGTTTGTGTACAGGAAGCTTGAGTACAAGTCAGCTCTGTTGTAGGCTGATTGTTTCTCTGGGAAAAGCTTCTTAATTTCCTTGTACTTTGTTTCCTCATCTGTGAAGTCAGTACAGGCTTTTTAGACTAAAAGCTTTGCCTTCCTAACCCAACCTCTTGCTTTCAGGATTCTCACTTCTTCCATAATTGTCCTTATATAGAACAGTGAAAGCCTCAAACTATGTTTGAATTAGGCATAAAGGTTTAGACAGGGAACGTACATCTGTGTTAATACCCTTCTGAGAAACGCAGGTGAATTGGCAGCTCTGATTTATTCTCTGTGGCTGTCCTGCACTGCAGTGCAACCCTGCTCACCTCGAGGAGCAGCACACCCAGACCTGGGGAGCTCTTCGCTGCCGTGGGTGCAAAGGAGAGCGGCATGTGGCTTGTTTCAGCCTCTCCTCGTGCTCCCTCTGAAAATGTCTTGATGGAAGATGCTTTCTGATGGCAGCGGGTTGTGAATCAAGCCAAAGGACTGAGACCCCTCAAACAAGAGGTCCCACCTGGGATTGCTTCCAGGAAGGAGTCAGGGGCAAGGCTCTGCAAAGCATATAAAATATGTCCATAACTCCATGAAAAAAACAAGGCTGTGTTCCTTAGAGCAGACTGACTTCCTACAACGCTGATCTTTCAGCAACGGTCTGAAAAAGCTGGTATGCAGACCACTGAAAGGGGCCACTCAGGATAATGCTGTAAGCCAAATATGCAGTGGCATTCAGGACTATTTGAAGCCAATGGCCCAGCCTGGGTCACACTTTCTATTTGTTTTTATACGTTGTGAGCTAAGTTTGGGAATGGTATGCTCAAACACACAAGCAAGCCTCTGTCTGCCTCTAAAAGGAGAGGGGGCATTGCAAAGGGAAAGTACACTTTTCAAGCAAAGTCAGGCTCAAATTATGAACCAGCTTTTCATATTAGCAGGAAATACTTGATCCTCCTGCACCTTCGTTCAGCTGGGCCCACAAAATGGCTTTGAGGGGAGGCAGCCCCCGAAGGAAATATGTTTCATGTGGAGAAGGTAAAGCAAAGCCTGTATTTGCAACTGATTTGTAAATGAAAGATGCTTAAACAGATCAGTTTTTTAAAACCAAATATTATTTTTAACCCTATTTCCCCAAAGATGCTCCAGACATTATCATGGTTTGGCATAGCTGCCCCAGAGGTGCTGATAAATGCAGGGCTTGATGCTTGTGTTGCCTTCTGTCCTCATCTATGGCTTTGTGCTTTCCCTGCGTGTGAAGAGATTTCAATTTCACGTTGTACGATGGATCCACTAGTGAATCTTTACTGCTGGATTATGTTTTTTAATAATAGTTAGAGGCTCTGCTGAAAACTGTGCTAAAACAACCTCATTTTTACCCTGAAAAGCACACTCCATAACGGTGGCAACCAATGGTGATGTCAGAATTTTACCAGTTATTAGTCGCAAGTGATTTAGTTTAAAAATGACCTGATTTGGTTCAAAAGTGACCCCAAAGTAGTAGGATTTAGTCTACACCTACTCCAAGGTCCATTAAAACTTGTCGCAACTGTTCATCATTTATCCCCCATTCCTTCCTCTCTCCACCTGATGGTTTCATGGGGCAAGGAAGTAGGAGCTCTGAAACACTGCAGTAAAGGCTATATTCATAATACTGCTTGGAATAAAAAAATGCCCCTGCCTGTAAAAGTCTATTCATAACACTTCTCCACTCTGTCTGGAGGGGGAAAAAATATCCACTCCTGCCAGAGATAATATTCAAGCAAACCCCATCTCCAGAGCTGCCCCACAAGAGCTGATTTGCTCTTTGAGGTGATGTTGATCAGGGAAGCAGAAGTTGTGCTGCCTACAGAGCTCATTTTGTCAGCATAAACTGGATCTCTAGTAGGAGAGCTTTCTTGCTGTAGCCTTATGGACCAAACTTAAATGGGTGCCTGCTGCCTCAGCACTGAACATCTCTGGAGCCCTGGAGGGACAGTGGCCATCTGGTGCTGTGCTGCCTCTGCGGAGCCACACACAGGACAGAGCTGTCTCTCTTGGGGCAATTTTTAGGCTTGGGGACTAATATTAGGCATTTGCACTCATTTAGCTGGATTCGTGACCACAGGAAGGCAAGGTTGTCACAGAGCTGTGAGTATCGCAGAGGCTGCAGTCAGGGTGAGGGCTCCGAGGCAGAGGCAGATGGCAGGGCACCATCCTATCCTGCTCTGCTCAGAACCCAGGACAGGCAAGGGGGAAAGTGGCAGAAATGTCTCCTGTCCCTGGTAATGGGGAGATCAGTGCACAGTTCAGACTAGACAGCAAGGTCCTGACCCCTGGACAAGCCCTAATCTCACCTAAAATTGGGGAAATTAAAACAACGGGCAAGACCAATGGTGCAGCGAGTTTCTCAAAGTTAAGCACCCATCAACAGTGCTGAGACTACAAAGCATTTCCAGGAGATGTGGCTATTCTTCTGCTTTGTTTAAAAAACACAAAAACCCAAACACACAATCCTACAGCAATGACACTTAAAGCAAAGGATGACGAACCCCCTCAGTGGTTAAAGAGCTCTGAAAATATTTAATGTCATACTTAAAGAAAGACTGACAGAAAGATATGGCTTTAAAACAAATAGGAGCTCACATTTAGTGGCTTCAGCCCAAACCCTTCAGCACTGTGATAATGCATGACAAAATCTTTATCTCTGTAAACAAACAAAAACTATTTGGAAGGAGCATTTCCCAGCTGCTGCCATGGATTTGCCTTTGCATGTGAAGGCAGGAAGCTGCAGGAGGTTTGTTGTAACAGGAGACCCATAACTATACTCTGTAGGAGTTATTTTATTTCCCATCCTAAAAAGAGGCAGAATCTGTAAAAACTCATACTGGGGAGGAGTGAGTCCAAACATACTTCAAATTTACTCTGCATAAAAAATGTATCCTTGAAATCTGGAGCTGTTCAGAAGCCAGGCAGGTTTTAAGTGAATAGCAGAAATATAACTTACAGCGATGCCATCTTTTGCCAACACTAAAATTTCAGTGTCCATAAATTTCATGTTTTCCTTGCAATGAAGTCTCCCCTCATAACCTGAGCAGCCTGTGAATCCACAGGCACTGGTTACCTTTCCAGCTTTCTTCTGGCCAGTGGTGAACATTTCTGCACACATTTCTCACTTTCCCATCTGTAGAAAAGGATAATGATGCCTTCCCACCTCTGCGGAGCCCGCTGAGGGCCCATGATGAAAAGCTGTGTAGAAGGAAAGCAGATCTCTCTAGTCTTAGTGAGCATTAATTACTATGGGCTCAGCAGTGTGGGCTCAGCTGGATTTGCAAGGAAATTTTCAACCAGAGTTGAAGTCATGGACTTAGACCAGAATAAAACACTGGACCAAACTGACCTCTGGGCTGGAGTAACCAAAGCTAACTTAAAACCAGCTCAACTTCCACTCTCTTCCAGGATGCTCAACCTTCTAGTGTCTTTTTTTTTTTTTTTTTTTATTTGAGCTTTTCTCTCAAACTGATGGATGGTGGAAAGCACAAGTTATCCACAGCAGTGTGAGCTCTGACTCAGAGCTCATCCCCAGGGGTACCCCAAAGCTGCCAATCACAGAACAGGAGTTGTACTGCTGTCATCAGGTTGTTGAAGAGTATGAGTCCGTCTTCTTCCCAACTTGTTATGAGATTGGCTAAAATGCACTGTAATCACTAAATAGTGCAAAAAAAAAAGAGAATATTTTCCCTTTTCTTCTCCTGTTCAGCTGCGCTTAGCTCTTACTTGCAAACAGTTTCCCACAAATGCAAGACGGAAAAACATAGAGGCATCCTTAAAGGGAAAAAAAAAAAAAAAAAAAAAAGAAAGAGAGAAGCATGTGACTTCAAAACCTGGGACTTCAGTAATAAACTGTCAGATTTGGTGAGATTCCAAAGAAAACCATGGGAATATGCAACGGGACCCAACTGCACTGACCCTGCCCTGCCCTGAAATGTCTTTGTGCTGCAGAGATCCCTGGCTCTGGAGAGGGACCCTGGACATAAAGGCATGGCCAGTCTTTTATGGACCATCTGATTTGAGTTATAAGTTGACCCTGTCTGAGATGCAGTGTCTCCAGGGGCATTCAGCTACTTATATTTCATACCATCGCTGCCCAAAACTCCTGACTTTCTCTAAAAACACATCACTGTGGAACTTCAATGGCATTTGGGAACAAACACTCAGCCAGACTGAAGCTTTCCAGCACACCTCCCATAACACAGCTGGACGTGCAGTACTCGGTTTGGAGGGCTACAGAACAGCTATTTCCTGGCATTGAGGTGGAATTTGTGCATTTAGTTTCATAAGAACAATCAAGAAAACTCTCTGCCTAAGCACTGTAGGGCCCTGATGCTATGTTGAGTAGGAACGCTCCTGGAAGCACGAAACAACAAATTCAGTCAATACATTTGGGATGTTGAAACCAGGCATGCTGGCACACAAGTCCCCTGAGAGCTTGTTTGAGTGTGTCCAACTGTCTCATTACATTTACCTGCTGGAGAGCTGCCACCCTGCTGTGGCATACCAGACCTTTCCCTGGAAGCCAGAAACTGAGGTCAATCTGCTCCACAGGTCTAAAGGATGACTTTTCTGTCCTATAGAGTGGGGAAAGGAAAAAAGAGAAGAAAAAAAAAAAAAGGTTTTGATGAGAATGGTGATAAATATATAGCAAAGAGCACAGTTTAGTAAGTTCAAGCAGGGGTAGACAGTCTGACGTCCTGCACGGTGGCTAAGTCACAGGGTGCAGGTCTCTGTTGCTTTTCTTTTCCAGGAGCTGACCAACATAAATCACATCAGCTGTGTGAGGACCTGGGAGCAAATCTCCAGATCTCTCAGCCAACAATCCTGACCCTTGGAGTCCACCACCCCTGTGGTCCCAGAGGCCAGGCTGTTCAAGTGTCAGCTCCCAGGAGCACTTCCAAGGAATGGTGACTTTTCTGGCAAGGAATAAGCGGCTTCAAACAGAGGAATTTGGATGCCTCACTGCAAAAACAGTGGGTCAAGTTTAAGGTGAAATTCTTGGCCCCCTGCTTTTGTTTCTGCTGATTTTTGTAGGACAAAGCTGCACCCTGCTTCAGATGCCTCCTCTCCCTGTACACTCACCCGCTGGACCCCACCTGCCCGAAGCAGCATTTGTGCTTACATTTGCCACCTGGGATGTGCAAGCAGTTAAAGATCTGTTAGAAAAGCAACACAATTTTTCTTTCTGTATTATTGAGAAACCAAAGATCTCATGTGACTTTGTAGATGACTTAACACATTTATAGACCAGGAAGGAAGTCGAGCTGCACTGCTCGCTTGGCTTTTCAGTGGGGCGGTTGCTGCAAGTTCAACCTCATTAACTCACAGCTGTGCAAGAGGGATCAGAAAATGACTGCCCAAACGACCACTGTGCCCCCCAAATGTTGCTTCTTCAACATCAAGACAGCCACAGTCGCTCTAGGGATCTTCCACATGGTGAGTTACAGGACTGAAAGGGGGGACAGGGAGAGGGAGACAAGAAAAGAGACGCGAAGGTGTGCTCTTTGCAGAAGGTGTAATCATTGCAGATCACGCGGTTTCCTGACTGCTGACTTTTCTGTGTTCCTAAAAGAGAAAAAACAATGATTTAAGAGGGGTGGACAAAGGAGGAGAAGGTGGTGGGGGAGGGGGAGAGAACTGGAGGGCAGGAAGAAACTTATTGTACTGGGAGGGGTTTTTAACTCTTTCTATTTTTTCCCTGGGACCACCAATTGGAGCTCATGGAAACTCACTCTGCCACCTGCTTTTCCCTTGCAGCTTAATGCAGGAGCTCTTACCCATGCAGGGGTGTGTAGCTTGGTGAGGACTACCTGGACCTGTCTGTTAGAAACTGGGCAGCACATGGGCAATGGAAACTGTGGCAGTGCTGAAATTCTGGGTCGCTGGAGGGAGGAGGGATTTGGGCCCCAAGCAAGCAAATGGCAGGTGGGCAAAGCTGCCTCATTCCTCTCTCTATGGCCAGTTAGACACTATATGCACCGTTTTGGTTTCCGTTTGGATCTGTGGTTGTGTTCAGCTGCCAGGCAGCTGGCATAACTGCTCAGGGGTGGGTGCAGAGGCAGCAGAGCCTGGAGGGACATTTCTTCCATGCCACCTGGTTGCACAGAGATGCTTTCCGGTGGCTTTAAGTCATACTGAGGATGTGGTTTCTCTCACAGCAGGGGCACTTAAAATAATCCCATCTGTGGGCTCAGTGTGCACAGTCAGGGGTTGGGAGGCTGCAGGGTGAGGTGATAACGGTTAACGGGGGCTCTTAACCCACTCCTTGCACAGGGGAAGTGGAGCGAGGGGAGCTGTAGCCTGCAAATAAGTGCTGGGCATGGCAGCTGTGGCAGCCGAGCCACCCATGGGAGGGACACGCCACGGTCCCCCTGCAGCACCAGTCTGCTTTCCCAGGGCATCAGGAACAACCCAAGCTGCTTGGGCAAATCCTCACTGCACCACAGCCCCCTCCACACGCACACAAAGCCAAGGCAGCGGTCTGACGTGCTGGTTTAATGGGTTTGACTTTCATGATGCCATGCCTGCATACATTGGTGGAGGATTCAACTCATGAAATGAAAGGCAAAGAAATCTGGAGATCAGCTCAGCTGATCAGCTTAGCTTTTGGATAGTAAGATAAAGGGAAAGCATTCAGTGAATGGTAGGATTTTATAAACATGTCAGGAGTCAGCAGTACTCTGTGTTGCTGAAGGCAGCGAGTGAGGAGGGTGGCTGTGCTTGGGCGCAGCACAACATCTCTGTATCAACCTGCTTTGAGGCAGGAGATGGTCCCATGCCAGCTCAGAGCAGGAGAGCAGAGGAACTTGGGTCTACACCGCATCTTCATGTAATGTAACTGCCGACAGCTTTCCCCTGGCATTACTTGAAAGCCAGAAGCTGTAGTGGCATTTCCATGCCATATTTTAATCATCTATATATTATGAGATTGGTTAAAAGAATCATGCAATTTTAAAACTTTTTTTGCCTTCTGCTTTTTGAGCATCTATATTACACCCTGGGCAAGCTACTTCTCTTTTGCCACAGTCTCAAAGCTTATAATCTCACTGCTTAAAAGAAAAAGAAATTGCTGCATTTCTTGTGCATTCTCATGACCCCAAGACACAAAAATTGAAACATCAAAGCTGAGAGTTTGCAGCAGAGCACAAGCAATTTCTGACAGCCAATTAAACATATAGCCATCACAGAGGGATGGTCACGAACTGTTTAGAAATGGGACCCTGTTAGGAAGTACTGCCAAGATCTGAAGAGGAGCTGGCAAAATTGAAGCTCTGTGCAAAGGTGGGAAACACAAGACAGAGAACTACAACACATTTTCTCCAGAGAGCTACAAGCACTCCATGCAGTGTGAGCTATCTGTTATCAGTGGTGAAACACGGGTACAAAAAATGAATTTTTTCCTAGCTGGGAGGGTGAATCATAAAAAGGCCTCTTTTGTCTTTCTCAAAAGTCAGCAAACACTTTGGGCTGATGCATATTTTTCTCATAAGTTTTTCACCATGATGCCACTAACAATGACAGAGATTCCTGATTTGCACCAGTGTGTGATGGAGGAGAATGAGACACCACCTTTTGGTGCCGGTGGCTAACAGGGAAAATTTAATTACCAGTGACATCATATGAAAGATGTGTTATTTCAAAAAAGTTTTAAGGGTCAGTTGAAGACACCAGGTGAGTTCTGAACAGCAAAAGGCAGAGACCCTTGGAATGAGCCTTCACAGTGCTCACGGGAAAGTTTGCAGAAGAGTTTCAAAGGTCCACTGAGGGCGGGCAAGAGAAGCTGCTTTTCTTTGCAAAATGACAAAGGCAGAAGTCATAAGACAGATGTCCTGAGTCAGTGCCAAAGTCCAGCAGCCTCCCAGCCTGTCTCCAACAGCAGCCAGAAGTGGCTGCTTAGAGAAGGTGGTATTGGAAACAGGACAGGTACCAAGTGATCCCCGCCCTGTGCATCCTCCGCAGTCAGTACGTCAGAGACTTCTTGAGCTTGAGGTTACATGAAAACTATCATGTTTACTAGCTCTGTTCTGCTCACATTTCCTTTTCAATCATTTCTTTTCCATGTTTGACAAATTCTAGTGTAACCGGGCTCTCTTTGAGCAGAAGCTGCTTCATACGCAGTCTTTTTTTATTGCTGTGAATGTTACCCCTTCCCTAACTGTTAGCAGTGGACACGTGGTTCAAATCAGAAATTATGTGTGGTTTACTTAGTTGTAGTTTATACTTTATCCTATATAAATAAAAGGACAGATATCTGTGGCGAAGAACTTAGATTCTCTGCACTGCCAACTAAAAGAGGGTAAAGGACGGATCCTGGGCTCTGAAGCCAAGCAATGCTGCCTGGCTTGGGGTCAGCTCCTCCTGGAGCAGATTGGTGACAGATCACAAGCAGCATGAACTCAGCATGGGATCTCACCATGCTTTTGGAGTGGCTGCTGCAGAGCCCCAGCTGGGGCCTTGCTCTGCTCTCCCTCTGCCCACATTGGTAGTCCCCAGTGCCAGGGCTGCCTGAGGAGGAAGCAGCCCCATGTCTCTAAATGGCAGCTCTTGCGCAGTTCAACCACCATTGCAGTGACCAGCTGGATGTGGCTGGTGGTCAGGAGGGTTTGGGGTCACTCTCTGAAACTTTGTGGCACATCACTGCAAAACCAGAACAGTGATTACAATAAGATATGCACAAGCAATGATGTACAAGATCAGTGTAGGGCATGTGGCGCCAGGGAGCATTAGCAACATGCAACTTGGTTTAGACTAAGGAACAGAGATGCTCTTGAAGGCTGGGGCTGAGGCACTAAAGGATACGGGGAATGGGCAGGGGCAGCTGGAGCCCTCAGCTTTTCAACCCTGTTGCTGCTGGTTCCTGACAGTGACCATCACTGCAATACCAGAGCCTGTAACCCCCCAAATCCATGTGAGTCCCCCTGTGTCTGTACCTACCGTGTCATCTCATTGGGTTTTTTTTTACATAGATCCCCATGGAAAAGAGTTTATTTTTCAGAGAAGGTTGTCATGTCTTACTTCTTTAAGAGATAACACAGAATAGCAACCATTTTTTTCTCTACCTCTTCTCCACCTTTTTGATCGTGTAGCTGCAGCTGGGCAGAGGGAGGGAAAAAGAAAAAGGGATTTATAACTTGGCAGTGACTTGGATGATTTGCTACATCAATACTGTTGGTTTGTATCAGTATAAATTATTGCTGTGGGTCCTAGTGATGAATTGTAGTGATGTTGGGTGATAGTAATGCCATCAAACACAAGCTATCAGGCTTTGTAGTGATGTCTTGTCCTCCTATAAATTAGATTTGTCTCATTGCTGATCTCTCCATAGACAGTTGAAATAAATCGTAGGCATTCTCAAATATATGGGGAAGGAGAAGGAGGGGAACAAGGAGTGGACAGAGTTGTGTGATTAGCAAAGTTTCACTGGGTGTTGTGAGGTGACTTGCAGGTCTCTTTCAAAGAAAGCAAGGAGGAATCTGTCCTGCTCATCAGCTCCTCCCAGGCGTGAACAGACCTCAAGTTATTTGACATTAGCTTCAAGAACAAGGCTGGAAAGTTGCTTCTACACATACAGCATGGGTAGAAAACCTGCAGTTCATTTGCTACTAGTCCTCGATTAGAGCCAAATGTCTTAGAAAGCAGCATGTCTGTACCTTGCTCTGGACTCAGTCATGGATGAGCTCTTCTCTTCAACATGTCTTTAACTCAGGGAGCAGAGTCTCAACTCTGGGACCTTCCCCAGGTCCAGTGCTCATCTGGACATGACTCGTGTTGGTACAGAGCTGTGATTCATTGCACTTTCACCAGGCTGTGGCTGAGATGTTCAGCAGACCCAGTGCTGCTCCCTCATTCTCCTGGAGCATCTCTGTTGCACAAACAAGAGGGGGGGAAGGAGGCAGCAGGAAGGAAAAGACAAAATGTTTTGAAAGGAAACCAAATGGGAGTAAAAACACTCTTCACTTCATCCTACCCTGCCACAGTAACCACTTTTAAATTAGTAGGAAAAGGTGAAGCTCTGAAAGTACAGCATTTATATGTGGTGCCTTCAAAGTGCTGGGTGTCACCTGCTTGCATGCGCTGCTGTCAGAAACCTTCACAGCACCCCAATGTACTGTTGGAGCAGCATGTCACTGTCCCCAGTGACCCCTGTTCATTATGGCTTCAAGCTCTTCTTGCAGAAACACTCAGTGTGAAAAAAAAAAAAAGGAGCAGCCATCACACCAAGGCCATGTGCATAAAGATAAATTATTTGGAGACTAGTCAAGCTGCACATATTTCAGAAAAAAATGACACATGACACAACCTCTAACAGCAGTTTAACCCTACTGCAGCTGCAGCAACATTATTCACCAGGGAATGGGGGCTGCGTGCACCATGTTAAGATTCTGCCTTGCAAGACACCCCCAATTTAGCTGCCTTGATTTAACAACTGGCTCTACCTCAGTCCTACACTATTTGTCTAAGTCACTTGATTTGCCAGTGTTACAGATCTTTTACCAAGAAATTTGAAGTACTCCTTTTAAACAGAGGCAGCAACAAGATGAGAGGTGTCCTCCAAAAGTTGCAGCTGTAGGAGATAAAATAAGAAGGGCTGGCTGGTGGAAGGGCTGGGAGGTTGCAGCACACCAAGCGAGCTGCAAATTGAGTGCCAGGAGGTGAAATTTCCTATTTTAAGCCTGCCTCTCTCCTGTCGTGACATAGCAATAAGAAAAGGAACTGGATGCTTGTCTGAGCAGTCCTGTCTGTCTGAAACAGGAACATTTTGGTTTCTTCTGGAGCTGAAGGGTGAATCTTGAGTGAGAATACATACAGCCCTGCGGAGCAAAGAGTGCTGGGCAGACACCACATCAATCTTCCTCTACCGTCTTCTCAAATCGAGGCGAGCAGCCCACTGTAGAGTTTTCATCACCTTGTATGTATATTCTCTAGAGGAATAAATGCGATTGTCACATGCCAAGCAGCAGCGTGTCAGAAAGTCAGGTGATGGAGAGGTATCCTCGTCCTCACACAGCACTTGTAATGGAGAGCAAAGGGAAAGGCCCATCATTGTCTGTTTTATCTCATTGCAGTTCAGTGGCTCATTCTTTCTATGCAAAAGCCCTTTTAAATGAAAAGTTTAAACCAACTTTCACTTTAAAAGTCTTCTCCTTAAAACTTTCAGGTTGGACTTGGGTTTTCTATCTGACATGTACTTATTTTATGTGACTGCAGTTGGTCTCGTTGTGTGGCTTATTTCAACACCTGCAAGGAAACCAGACTCTCTTTTGCTCTAATGTTCCCATCTTTGATAGACATTAGAGATGGTTCTTCATAATGAAGTTTAGTTTCTGGCTCTGTTCTGGCTGTAAATCCGTTTGGGATGTGATGTCCTGCTTTCACTCACTTGTCTTTCAGGAATGAAACTGATATTTAGGGCTCAGGTTATCCATTTTGTTCAGGACTCCATTTAACAGAAACCTGAAAAAGCAATTTCTTCCTGTATTTCCCATGTTGACATTTGAGGGGTTTGACCAACAGTAGCAATAAGGGAAGTGAAATCTCTTCGGGAGCATGTGCATGAAACCTCTCAGACAAGTTAAGGCACTTGAAGTCAACGTGTGATCTCCATGTCTGGTTAGTTAAGAGATCCTTCACATCCCAGGGGAGACCATCAGGTGTAAAGAAACTTCAGATCAATGCAATTTCATCCTTGACAAGGTTCAGTGTTTCCATGGGACTTTAAATGCAGTTACATTAAACTGAATTTATATTAACTTTCTTATGCCTCCATGTAATGAGATCTAGATATTTCTCCTTTTCTTATCAGCCTCACGAACAAATTGCAAAGTTCATTTACTGCATGGCAAAAAACAAAAAAAAAGCAATGTGTCTCATGTAGGTGGTGAACAACCTGCAGACAGGCCAGCAGAAAACATGACACATCCTTCCTTCCAACTCAGACTCTGTGTGAAATTCAGAGGGAAGGCTTGTGGCAGGACACAGGGTCCCAGTCCTCACGGCAGCAGGAGTGTGGCTTGGTGGACGCTCACTCTAGAAGCAAACTAGAGCTCTTCTGGAAACTGTACTTGCAGCTGGTGGCACAGAAAGCTGATTAATTTGTTTTTGAAAATAGTTTCTAGGACTTCTGCAGCTAGTGCAGAGACTGTGGGAGAGTCTGCGTTCAGTTCCTGTCTCTGCTGCAGGCCATCCCTCCCAGCCAGGCTTCCCCATTTCTGGGGCAATGCAAAGCCTTTCTTTCCATGCTTCTTTGTTTTTGTTTGCTTGAAATGTCAGCCCTAGCACACCTGACTGTACGTTACTCCTGCCTGAACTCTGTCTGGATCTCCTATTGCACCTCCAGCCATTGCTCTGCAAAAGATGAAAAATACTGTCTCTTCTGCTCACTTAACAGGTTTGCCTCATTTCCCTCCAGTTGCTGGCTTTGTGCTGTTTCCCATACATAGTTTGCAAACACGAGCACAGACCACAACCGTTCCGGTTCCTCCTTGCCTGCATCACTTCTTTAAGCAGTTGTTGAAATGAAAGGCTGCTATAGCTATTGTGAAAAAGTTGTTTCAGCCCTGCGGTACCCCAGCTTGTATTGATCTTGGTGGCAGATACAAACTTGCATCCTGCCTCACTGTTCAGATGACTCACAGACAGAGGTTGTGCCATCCAGATAAAATGGCTTCTCTCATTCACCTCTTCACAACAACCTCTTTGTTGCTGATGGTACTTTCGTTGATGGCTCCTGTCCCTGGTAGTCCGCAGAATGGGTGCTCCCAATGCTGGACCCAGCGTTGGTGGGGTGAAGATGGAGAGTCGTGTTGGCACAGGGTTTCTCCACTTTTTGCACGTGCCAGGATTTCCTCTCCTACAGACTCAGCTCCCACTCCTCTGAGTTAAAAATGCACAGGGCATGATGGTCTGTGCATTTCTCCTGGCCTGACTCCTGCTCTCTGCTCTCAGGCTGTGCCCTGTTGTTGTGGCAAGTGATCCTCCCGGACAGGGGTAAAGCTCAGGCAGAGAAGAAGAAGCAGCTCTTTGCACAACAGCAGAAGGGTCAGAGAGCTTGTCCAGACAGTGAGACGCAGCTGCAGGGTGACAAGCCCGTGTTTCCTGCATCCTTGGGAAATGTAGCAGCGGGCTTCCTCTCCAGCCACCCGCGCTGTGAAGCCAATTTTAAAATAACACAGCACACACTATCCTGCTTTTGGAAAGTGCACCTGTACGTATAGGAGTGGCAGACCACGCTGTGCTACAGCTTGCTACAGCCTAAAAATGCAGAAGAAATGACAACAAAGCATGGTGGAGGACAGCAGATATCAGAGAACAAGGACTAAAATGATGAACAAGATGAGATGCATGGTGCAGTCAGAAATGTGCCACCTTGCTGAAACAATGCTGAAACAGTCAGAAAGGTGATGAAGGAGCAATAAATGACATCATAGTTGTCCCTTACCCCAAGAGGTCTTATTTGCTCTGACAACAGTGTGGGCAGTGACTAGATGTTCCATTGTGGCCTTGGACTTGTTTGCAACAAGTTTGGTCACCTTGGCATGCGTGTACACGCTGGCAGGGTGGGATTGTCCCCAGGAGGGATGTGGCGGGTTGTCTGGCTTTGTGGCTACTCATTTCCTGGTTTTACTTGCACAAAAATACCCTGGACCTGCTGGCTGAGGTGCTCCATGCTGAGGTCTCCAGCCTTATGGAGGTCTTCTGCAGCCCCTGACTGCCCAGTGCCCCACATGCAACAGGAGCTCTTCCTAATGTGGGGATTAGAAATTGGTTTTTCTCTGCAGATCATCACTGTTTGGATATAGGAGTTCAGTGCTAAAACTGAGACCACAGCTCTAGACCTCATTCCATCTCACGGATTGCTAAACTCAGAATGGAATGAACCCTGGAGTCTGGGGCTTGATAGTCCAGTTTGGAAACTTGGAGAAAATCACTTTAGTTCAATGTGAAAAAAGCACATCTGGAGACTTTTCTCAAAGTAAATAAAAGAAGGAAAATGATATTTTTGTCAACGAAGTAGAATAGCTAGACTTACAGAGAGATCTTTATTCTTTTTGTGTTTCTTTTTGTACTTTAAAACACTATTGTTACATTTAGCTCAATTCTGAACCAAAATGCAACTTTAAAATGTAAATCCAGGACTTTCTGGATAAAAATGTTGGAATAAAGCTCATTAACTTCATAATTTCTCCATCCTCCTTCAGAAGCTGGCAGAAAAAGACAGTTAAACCCACACTATTAATAAACTGATAACTTTTGCCTCAATATTTCTTTGTACAGGATTTTAAACCCTTCATGACTGTCTCACTTGGAGACCCCTCCTGCATGAGGACTGTGGCCATTGCGTGCTCTCTGGAAACAAATCTGTTGATAGGAAATTGGCCCAAGGCCCACTGAATTGTGTCTTTTGCTTTTGTTCTTCTAGGTTATGAGCGTTTTGCTGCTGATTGAGTACTCCCTGGAGGTGGCAGGTGGGAAAGGCTTTTGCAAAGACCTGGACAAGGATTACTACAGAATTGGTAGGTCACTGGGATCCTGGAAAGCAGCAAGGGTCTGTGAGGTTGCAAAGGAGCCCAAGGTCCTGCATTGGTCCCTTTCTTTTTCATCACAGAAAAAGTGGAAACTGGTTTTCAGAGTAGATGGGTCAAAAGCTCAGACCCAGAGACAAAATTGAGGCTCTAAAGATTTGGATTTTGATTTAGAGCATGGATGTGTTGGCTTTTTGGGGACCAGTGTGGAGCCCAGACAAATTGTCTTTATTTCAGTGGATCAGACCCTCAGCCCAAACTCTCCATTACCCTCATTCTCCTTCAGCCTTCCCACTCCCTCTGCAGTACACTTTGCATTGATCTGACAATCCCGGTTTCCCCTTCTCTTTTCACTACCTGTAGATCATCTCAGCCTTACACACACTGTTGACTTCCTTCACATGTTGGGCATTTTCTAAGAAAACACTGCACTGTCTGACCAGCTCCTCAATAGGCCTAGTCTGGCCAGTGACCTTGGGGTCCCGGAGTGGGGAGAAATCACAGCCCTACACTACGTCCCATGCGTGCATAAGCCACTTGACATTGCTACCAACACCCTGCCTTCTATGCCATGGACCCATCCTCTTCTCATCATCCCCTATGCCATGCAAGTGTCTCCTACTCACAGCTGAAGGCACTTCAGAGAGCCACACCAGCCCACCTCCCTTTCTCCCCTGCCCCTTTGGCCCCCATCCCTAGATTTTCCCACCCCCCGGTGTTTTTTGCAGAACATTGGATGCCTGGAAGAAGCAGCCAGGCTGTTTCATATCCCTCAAATAGTCACAAGCATCACATTTATCACAGCTGATTAAATTCTTACGGCTTGAGCTTGGAAGGATCTAGCTTAGCTTTCAGAGACCTGGCAGATACATCATGTGGAGTGCCATTTAAAAGAAAATAACTCCTCAAACCTCAAATATTACATAACCGGGCTAATTCTGCGTGAAGCTGTTTGGAAGCAACAAACACAGGGTGATTTCTCCTTTTCTTAGTCACTTTTCAGCATAAAACCACAAGTTGAGATAACCCTTCTCCGCTGTGTGCAGAAAGACGGAAACCAGGCTCCCACACTCTGCATTGTGTCTCCCTCCAGAGAAGGCTCACAGTCAGAGAAAAATGCAAGTCACAGCAGCAAGGGCTTGCCTGTTCCCTGCTTTTCCAGTGTGTCCTTCCCCAGGCTGCAAGCATGCACAGAGACTGCCCCTGTAAAGTGGAGGAAAAGGAAACCAAGTACAGCAGATTCCTGCACATCCCAAACTCACTTGTCCCCGGGTAGGAGTCAGACATAGTGGAAAGCACCAAAACAGGCACAGTCACTGTCTGGGCGAAGTTATTGCTAACAGATGGGTTCACATTTTTCAAAAGAGCCCAGCTGGGTTTTAGGAGGAACCACTGTGATCCACCAAGGCTGTTTTGAAAGGCATGAACAGTGAGTGGAAAATGGAAATTTGGGTGAGTCCTGCTAATAGGCCACCAAGCAAGGGTTTGCTGCCATGGTTCACATCTTTCACACGGGGCATTATTTCTGAATTAGTCCAGTCTGGGTGGGTTGGAGGCTACTTTGCTTAGCTGTGGTCCACAGAGGTCCCTCTGCAGCTGTGGCTCAACTCAACGCCCAATGTGGACTTGCGTGATGACTGCTTTGGAAAATGCTTTCTGCAGAGCTTACCCATCAGGGCAACATGCAATACCCCAAATGGGCTCTAACACCTGGCTGCTTTCCGGGTAGCTGGGATCAGCACAACATAGGTAGGAGAATCCAGTTTTCCATTTCTGTAATATATGTTTCTAGTTTTAATTTTACAGAAGAACATGATGCAAATGTGATGACCTTAAAGTCTTCCTCCCTTTTTTGGGTTTGTTTTTTTCTGTTGTTTTTTTTTCTTTTGTTTCATTTTGATGTACCTGGCTTGGACGTGGGCGTAGTTGGAAATATTTCAAGTGGAGTATGCACATGCATTCTGACTAACACAGTGATCTGAACTGCTGAAAACTGAGCATGGTACTTGCAGATCAGAATACTTTCCCACAGTTATGTAAAAATGACAATTGTTTTCCATAATTTTTTTGCAGAAAGATCATTTCAGGCCAATAATTTTTACTTTTCTTCAAGTATCTAAGTAAAATATTCTTTAAAAAAAAAAGAAACAAATAATTGAGATGGATTTTTCAGATAATTTCCATACGAAACCATTATATGCTTTCTAAGTAAGACATCCATTTCCGCAAATCTGAAGGGGTTTCTTTAAGAATAGAACTGTTCCGAGTGAAACTGGCCCCATTTTTAACAACCCCCCCTCTTCCCACACAATCAAAATGACAGGTCTTCCCCCTCCCCCCTCTTCCACGGCCTCCTACACAAAAAGGAACATTTCATAATGAAATCCCCAGCACTTCCACTTGGCTTCTGTTCCCAAGAATTTCAAAGGGCTCTGCTTGGGAGATTGTGTTTTCTGATTATAGCTGGAATAAACACAGTGCAACCCTTCTATTTCCAGAAACTAGCAGGGAAGCAATACAGCAAAGCAGTACAAAAAGTTCAATTTGACTTCAAAACCCAGATGGAAGAGTTGGAGAACAATTTGGGGAGAGGTTCTGCCGATGCCCTCAGCATCTGCTGCTCTATTTGTAGATCCTGCCAGATTAAATCACGTCTCAGAATATATAATGTTAACGCCCTAGTCATAGCCTAAGAATATAAACAAGGCAAGATTTATGGGAAAATGCTCTTCACATGATACAGTAGGAAAAAAACATATAGGAGTTCTTCATAAGGAATCAGAGCTCTCAAGATTTCTCAGCAGTATGTTTTACTGCCTTACAAAGAGGGTGTGGAATGGGCTTCAACTTCCACAGGTCAGGGAGGGGAGGGAGAGTTGTGATTCTTGTAGGTTTTTGCGACTGCCAGGATAATGGGAAGGGTGAGTGGGTCAGCTGCGCTCAGAAGAGGGATGCTCTGTCCCTTGCAGCCTGCTACTCCTTGCTGTCTTGGCTTACAAGATGCCACAGGCAGCACAGGAGTGAGAGCACTCCTCTGAAATTTGCTTTTTGGTGAAAGTTAACCAATAAGTTAATATAAGACCTGCTGAAAATGTTGGATTAAAATGGAAAGAAGATCCAGGTTCCTCTTTGTCTTTGGGAGCCTTGAAGATGATTTTCCCATCCCTAGTGGGGTCAGTGACAGGATGCTGGCTAATCTAAAGTCTATCTAAACGTACTATCTAACTAATATTTAAGAAATGAAACAAGATTAGTTTGTCCGGGCAGAGGGAACAGGAGACAAACTTTTCTGTGTTGTGATTTGAGGCATTCAGTTGCAATTTGGAAGAATTAGGTTCACATCTCTATGCTCTGTTTCACATACAGCAGAAATTTGGATGTGCATTTCCCATGCAGCCTCCCCCATTTCCAGTCTATTAGAAATCTCATCCTGGAGCTCGGAAGCCTTCCTAGCAAAAGTCTTCTTGGCAGTGCTTCATTCCTGAAAGCATATGAGCTTTGGCAGACTAGCTTTTCCTGCTGGAAAAAATAAAACCAAAAAGCAATCCCCCAAAAAACATTTCAATTAAAAACTCCTTACCAGTTCTAACAGGAATGGTTTTCTACCCTGAAAAGATTACACCCCACTGCTTGCCATGGGTCAGATCTTTAGGATGTCTTCAATTCATGCCTTTATACAGTCTGAGTGTTAATCACTTTTATTTTTCATTAATGACTATAAAAATCGAGGCTGTGGACAAAGTACAACTGGAAAAGTTGTTTCAATTTCTGTCCAGTCAGCCAAGAAAAATACCTCAGTTATGTCTGAAGACCTGTGTGCACAGCACATGCCATATCCTATGCATACCGTTTCCTATGCAGAAAACTCTCCCTCCTTCTCTGATGAAAAGCGAATCCAGCTAAAGGGACTGGGAGGCCTCTTTCCCTTGCTGGTCCTGCCCATCCTTCGAATGTGGCTGTCCAGAAACATCTCCCTGCAGCTTATCAGCAACACGGAATCAGACACTGCCGTCCTTGACAATCTGTGAACACGACTGTTAAACCACAGCTTTATGAGCCCTGTTTGTATTTCCCATGCCAGTTTATTGGGCCATAAAATAGAAAGGGGTTTCTCTGCATTCATGGGAAATATTAGGACTCATTCAACGCCGCTCCTGGCTACATTCAGGGCAAAAACCCTGATGTGAAATTAATAAAAAATAGACATTTGGCAAATAAATGCTCTCTCTTCCTGTTGGATGGGTGGGGTTTTTTGGTACTGCCTGCTAGCATTACAAATATCTAGTGCAGCTCTACGAGGTTCTGTCGTATGCCCCCGTTCTGGTTACACCACCTCCCCAAGGAGAACGGCATTTACTTCACAGCACATATATATTCCTTCTCATTAAATTCCCTGGGATGTCTAGGACACTCAGGTAGTCTCAGAGAATTTGAGTAAGGAAAAGTATAAGAAAGAGCATATTTATTTGTTGCTGCTGTTTATTTCTGTATGCTTTTGGAAAAAGATGCACCTCAAAGGGGGCAAGCTCTCACCACACTCTGCCAGCAATAAAGTACCACTGCCAGCATGGAGGTGGCTGTGGAACTGAAATATTCTTGTAGGTAAGACATTCTAGGGCTGTAGGAGTGAAGCAGGCTTGGTGAGGAGCAACATATCTTCCCTGCCTGATTTTGTAACCATCAGATCAGAGCAGAAGTAAGGTGGATCCTTGGAGGTCTCCAGTCCAACCTCCTGCTTGAAACAGGGCTGACGCCAAAGTTGGGGGAGCTTGCCCAGGGCTTTGTCCGGATGAGGTTTGCAGATTCCTCAAAATTAGAATTCCACAACCTCTCTGCAGCCCTGTTCAAGACTGCATCACTTATTGTAGGATTTTTCTTTCTTTTATCTGGAATTTTCTTTATTGTAACAATTGCCTCTTGTCTTGCAATAACAGCCCTCAAAGAGACAACACACCTTCTGCAGGGACAAACCCTGTTATTCTCTGAATCCTCTGATACTTTTTAAGGTGCTGTAGAGGAAAACAGGTTATTCCTGAGACAGACACCCAGATGAACATGCAGGAGGAACAGAGGGGAAAACTGTGGAATGATACTCCTGTGGTTGAGACTATACAGGTGCTCAAGCTTGGTTCAAAATTCCTAAATAAGTACGAAAGAGACAAACATTCATCCTACAAAGGCCAACTAAGCATGAAGGGAAATACTGAAGAGACTTAAAAATTAACGTCTTATATTTTTGGACAAGAGATGCTGGGCATGGAAAGAGCCTGTTAGTCACACTAGTCTGGTCTCTAGGGTCTGCTGTGGCTGCAAGTGCCTCAAACCCCAGGGATCCCCAGGGATCTACTGCTGGGTCTGGAAGGTAACTTGCTACTCTGCCAGCCTTGCAAAGCATTCAGGTGGCATTTGGCCTCTCTATAACACTCCCATCTCATGGAGGGCTTGCACAGGCAGGGCTAAGAGCCAGCAGCTATGACTATCTAAGGGGGTGACTCCTTTAGCCCATCTGCTAGATGTGCTCCCACAAAGGAAGAAGTAATTTTGTTTAAGTAAAATCTTTGATTACTGAGATCAAATCTGTTGGTACTAAAACGTCCCTGGAACGGAAAGATCTGCTGCCAGCAGAAAGGATGTGCTGCGAACAAATAGGAGGCAGACCGTGTTTTCTCTTGGTTTTCCTTTTCTTTCCATCCCTTTGTGCCTGTAGGGTTGCAGGCTTTTTGGTTTTTTGTTGTTTTGTTTAGGGGTTTTTTGATCTAGGTTCCACTTGGAAAATTCAGCTGGGTTCTGCTGGCAATTAGCCCGCAGAAGCAACGGCCAGTTGCCCAATTAATTAGCGAGCCTGCCAAGGGAGCCGGAGCATGAGACCATGTAGAAAGAGGCAGAAAAAAACAGCTGTCTTGCATCCAAGGAAACACCATGCTAAAGAGATAAATCCTCTCTGGGGCAAACTTCTGGTGGTTGGGTCTGGGAGGAAAATGAGGGAAAATGGCTTCAGGCAGTTTGGGGTTTAATGGGACTAGGACTACCTCCTTTTATGGCTGTTCCTACAAAGGCTGAGACTGTCATCTTCGTTAAGCTCTTTTTTGTTTTGAGTTTATGTTGTTCTCGTGTTAATCTTTGCTTCTGTGTGCACCAGATCACAGCCTTGTCTCTACTCTCCTGCTTCTGAAAGGTGGGTTTGGTTTTCTGCCTTGGAGCTTAGGCTCTTCCCATGACCCCTGTGAGCTGCAGAGCTGTGAGCAGCCTCTTCTGCAGTAGAGCCCTTTCTCCATTGCCCTCTCTGTTCTCATGTGGGGTTTGATGGATGTGCGTTTTCTTTCTTTGCTGTTTCCTAAGACTCCTTCCTCTTCCGTGTTTCAATTTTCATTACTTCATGGTCAACAGATCCTGCATTTGGTTTTTTTTATCAGGTTATAAGTAAAAGTTGTTTTCTTGTTTTGTGCCATCAAAACTCTTTTCCTGATGTTGGATATTTGTTGGATACTTTTGATCACTCCCTTAGGTCTGGAATGTCTGACACCTTCACGTGCAGCAGCTCATGTAGTGCTGCTCCCTCTCTTGAGATAAGCTATTTTTGCTTCTTTGAGGGATGCAGCCTCCTCAAAGGGTTTTTCCCTTTGAGCCCCAGAAAGGAAGAGGCTTCTCATCCTCGGGGAAAGAAGTACTGGTCAGAGCTTCTTTTCAGACTAAAGGTTCCTCATCAGCAAATCTCATTTCTAGAGGAGGCTCAAGTGTGTTGCTAATTCTTGAGAAGAGAGTATGAGAAGTTAAAATATCTTTTGTAACAATGCATTTAAATGAAATAAAGTGCACTCTCTGCTAGCAGAGTAAAGATGTGAGGAGTGTTGCCGTTAGTGCCACCTGCCCGTGCTGCCAGATGTGGCTCAGCCCAGCTGTCAGGCAGGTCCTCTACAACCCTGGAAAGGCTCCAGCGCTTCTCAGTACTGTCTTTGGTCCGTTCTTCAACTGGCATTCATCCACACCCACATCGCTTAGCAGAGCCTGGAGGCAGTACTTGACAGTTTGCATATGCTATGGCCCCTGCACCTAATGGGTGCCCATCTCCTGCCAGATGTCATGGGCAGCACTGGGTGGGAGGTCTGCCCTTCTCCAGCATGGCTCTCCCTTTGACTTAGGCTGACTGTTTGCATTTGCTCCCTCAGAGTAACTGGCCAAATTATGATATAGCTGTGACTGCTCCGACGCAAAAGTTTTGTTTCTGTAAACAACAGTGTTGGTGTTACCTGCCTGAAAAAGAGGGATGGGTTTCTCTGCCTCAACAGCTTTGTAAATTATTTTATTCTATTGTGAGCAAAGCTAGGAAGTGACTTAAGGACACTTTGGTGGATACCCAAGCACTGAAATATTCCCCCACCCACCAAAAGTGTAATGTGGTACCAAAGCTATAGGCAAACACTCAAAGCTGGGGGAGATGGAGGGGCATTTTCATGGGGAAAAAATGGGTAATATGGAGCAGTGAAGGATTTCAGAGCAGCTGGAACATATTAAGGATCCAACAGGCTAAAGCACGATTTCTAGATTTCTTTATGAAAGCAAGTGAAAAGGGTAATGGAAAAAATAGAGTTAGGCACTAGATTTATTTAATAGTCGTGAAATAAATTGGGCAGCTGGCAGGGGGAAAGCAAACCAGTTATCAAACATTTCCGATGTTTGAGAAACAAACCTACAGAAAGGATCTGTTGCTTTAAAAAATCAGAAAAGTTAAAACTTTGGCTCTTTCCTAGTAAAATGAAACCTTTTGTTCAAGCACTTGGGAGCTGGAGACCCCAAACAGACTGTTGCTATTTTAAACTCAGGTGAATCAATAAGAAAGAAATCAGAGAGTGAGTTGGAGGAGACACTGTGAAAGACTGTGCATTATGCAGAGGCAGATAAAGGGAGTAGCCTTTGGAGCGAGCTCCCTTTTGGTTGGGTTTTGGTTTTTTTTTTAAGAAGCAAACCAGTTTTACAAAGAACCTCACACTGTCTAGACTGCTACGAAGACCAAATGTGTGTAGTGTACAGTGCAAGCAAGGCTTTGGTAGTCATCATCAGGGCAGGCTGCAACACCAAGAGGGAAAATTGCTTCCTGGGAACTGTTCATTAGGAAGCTACGTGTATGTAAGAGGTGACCTTCCTGCATGCAAAACTGCTGACAAAGATTACCTTCAGCCCTGTAGGTAGAACTGTCTTATGTTTTTCTCCTCACACGTTTATTTTTAATGTGTATGTTGCATCCTACAGCTACAGAGAGTGGAGGTGAGATACTTCTCCCTGAAACTCTGTGGTTCATACCAGCAGTGGGTGGTTAAAACTCATGCTTCTTGTCTGCTTGCAAATCTTGCAGATTTTTCACCAGATTTCACTGTTGGTTACTTTGTCTGTCTTTGAGTCTCAAAATAATTTCCAACTCAGACTTATTAATCATTAGCTAAAAGCACCGTGCCATTTTTTTCTACTTCATTTTACCTTAATATTGTAGCCCAGGATATTTAAAATATCAGTCCAGGCAATAAAGGCTTTTGGCTCCCATGTGCCTGAGCTGATGGCTTGCTCAACCTGATGGCTAAAGAAACAGAAGCTTCAAAGGCAGATGAAAAACTGGATGTTGAAAAGGAAAAGAGCGTTACTTTCCAGCTGTATGACATTAATTCCCCCACATATACAATTCTTTCTGCCAAGTTATCACACTTCAATCCTTCCTTAGAGGTATGACTGAATTGCAATATTAGGCTCCAGATTTTAGTTATGTAGTAATTACTTTTATTACTTTTAGCTGATGTCATCACCAGTTTCCTGTTGATCATCATGCTCTTTGTCATCAGCTTCAACCTCCTCCTTGGTGTGGTGAAGGTATGTTCTCCCCAAATGACATTTAGCTGCTGGCTGAGGCCTCTCTGAGTTAGGGGGTATTAGAAGAGGGGACTAAAGGACTGAAAGTGCTGAAGTATGATAAAAAAAAGCAAAGAAATATCTCCGCTCTTTTACAGAAGGGGAAGGTGGCTGGTTTTCAGTCTCAGGCCCATCTGCAAGGCTGCTAATGGCCAGATTTACCAGATCTGGGTGACATTTCCATCAAGACTATTTTTTCTGTTAAGGAATGGAAATGTTATGATTTGGAAATGTTGTTTTATTGCCTCATTTCCTTGCTCTTTTGCAAGTCAGTATCTGGAGAGGATACACTGGGGATTCATTTCCTATTTCAGAATAAGAAATGACCATGCACTGGTGTGGGAACCCAGCTTTCTCTGTACTGTTAAACTTTGGGGACAGCTGAATGACAGCTCTGATGGGATCAAGTGGCAATGTTGCACAGTGAAAATTCACAGAAACTTTCAAAGGGGGTGAAAAAAAATCAATGTTGATGCTTTTCATTGTTTCTGAATTGATTGTAACCACTGTATGTGGAATTAGATGCAGAAATTCCAGGAAAGTATTTGTTCTTGGAGTACCTTAATATATGCCCTTTCAGGTATTGATAGCTGGTACTATTGTCCCATTCAGAGTAGAAATAACTGGCATTGCTTTTCTTTCTCAGAAGAGGGAACGTCTCCTCATCCCATTCCTTGCTCTACAAGTCATCGACTTTCTCCTCAGCCTCCTCACAATGTTCTGTTCCTACATGCAAGTCCCAGTGATTGCTTCTGTGTCTTCCCTTAGTCACACAGTAGGTAACACCTCACTTCTGGGGTGGTCTTCTCTGTTCTTTATGAGATGGAGACCAATGCGTAATGTAGGAATAGAGGATCATTATCTTGGGCTATGGCTTGTCACGGCGAGGTAGTTTTTGTACTGGCTGGAGACAGGATGCAATCCTTGGGGGCTAAAGGGTGCATAAGGATAACTAGGGACAGCTGGGCCATTGTTTAGTTTTCCACGTCTGGGAATGTTCCTGTTGATTTTATTTTCTGTTTCATGGCTTTGGGGAGGTCGTTATGGACGTGCCCATGCTAGGAAAGGAAGGGTTTGCTGGAGGTAAGCTAGGAATATCACTGCTCCAGCTAGAGACCTCTTCTGTAGAGCTTGCGTAAATCAGCCCAACAAGATGGTTTGCTCATCATTTTGGCTAGTATAAGTGAATTAAATAGCTTAGGCTGTCAATGTGAACAAAGCACTGTCCCTGTGTAAAATGTGAAAAATCTATAGAAGTAATGCAATCTTGCAATCATAACCAAATTCCTGTTTCCTGCCCTTCTTGCAGCAGGGACACTCGAAGATCCCTTTCCTGGCTCTGCAGCTGCTGGACTTCTGCCTGAGTATTCTCACTCTCTGTAGCTCTTACATGGAGGTCCCCACCTACCTCAGCCTCAAGTCTTCAGACAACAGGGTATGTTATGAGCAAGCTCAGCTGATTTTTCATGCTGTGAACCCCTATGAAGTTTCTATCGTGGCTGTTAACACACAGTAAACTTTCTCTGATCTCTACGGTATACCCAGAACTGCTCTGTTTGATGACAAAAGATGATTTTCCATATGTTCTCACCAACACCATGTTCTTGACTGACAGCTTGCTTATGCATGTGTTTCTTAAAAGTACACCTTTTTTTTTCTTGTAAGAATCTTACGGATGCAAATTTCAGAGCAAAATGATTTGGATAAAGCCTGCCTGCCTGCATTGAAAATGCATCAACTTTTCATCTTTATTAAACAGTCATACTTTTAGTTCTCATTTAAATAGTCTTCTGAAAATCTTTGCCAAAAGAGTATAAACAGCAGGAAGAAAAAAATATCCCTGTACTCCTTCTGATGAAGAAAGGAAGGTGGCCTGTCCCACCTGTCTGAGGGGCAGGCTGAGAAGATCTCCACCATTTTGTGTGACCTAGTAGAGGGAGCAGGCATTTATGTCTGAGACCCTCTCCCTCTTTTCACAGGGCTTTTTGCCAACACTGGAGAAGTTACCAACAGAGGAATATGCCAAAGTGGTGGTCACCTTCACCATTGCATTCATTGCTGTCCTCTTCCTGAAGGTAAGTGGCTGCAGGGTCTGGTGAGGCTGAAATGAAGCTCTCTTGGGTGGGAGATGGGAGGAATTGGTTTTACTTCTCCAAGGGTTTTGAAAAATCTTGTTGGTCTCTCCTTGGGCATAATAGGAGCTGTGCCTCAGCATTGTGTCTGAGGTAGGTCTAATATTCAAATCACTGGTTTTATGCTTCTGCAGATGTGAGTTATAAAGCAAAATCTCTCATATCCAGAAACTATTACTGCCCATTCATCTCTAGAAGGATAAGTTGTTTGAAAACAAATATAGGAAACTCTTCTGCTATTGTGTGCCAAAATAAATTAGATCATTAAGCAGCAAGTTAGATCTTCTACTTGGGTAAGTCGCTGTATCTGCACTGATGTAAGCGGAGTTATGCACACTGATACCCTGAAATGTAATTAAAACCCGTGAGCTGCTAAATCCTGCTTACATCTCAGAAAACTCCACTGTGAGATGGTTTCTATTCTTCTTGCTTCAGTGAATCAGAGAACATGTTTTTCACTGAGGGGTTTCAGACCAGCTAAGAAAACCAGATCTTTCCAGGTACTTCAGCAGATTCTGTCACAGTGAAAAATGCTACTTGATAGTTGGAAAACATTTTTTATTCAGACTCTTCCCAGGTGGCCAGGCAAGCCAGTGTGGAGTGGAGTGTCTTGTACGATTGCACTGCAGGCATGACTTTAGCATATCTTTTCATATTTGCATAAACTGCGCAATAGGAGTGGAGATAACCCTGAAACCCAGCTGACAGTGTGGGTCCTCAGCAGAAATCTCACTGACCTGGCAAATTGCTTGATTTGAATTTTCTACAGGGTTAGTCACAAGACTGCTTAACTTGCAATGACTTCTTGCACTGCAGTTTGTAGGAGAAGGGATGGAGGGAGGATAATTAAAAAAAAACCAAATGGACAGGCACAAGTACTCCTTGGTCTGCTAAACTCCCCCAAACAAGTCATTAGGAACCCCATCCTTTAAACGTAGTGACAATCCCTCCCTGCTTCCATGTGTAGCAAAATCATTTTCATGAGAGAGTTCCTTCCAAGTGATAAAGATCTGACGAGGCACATGGCCACAAAATGAAATATTTTAGACCTAAAAAGGCCATTTGGCCAATTTAGGGCACATTGGTTTCAATTCACTGAATGCCCACACCAAGGTAGCATCCAAATATACTGGACTAGCCCAGGATCTTTTTGCATAAATTGACTGGCTTAATGACCCATCACAAGCATTTATTGCTCTTACACTAAAATGTTGTTTCTGTGTATCCGGTGCTGTTTGCTTGCCAACTTGCAATTACTGTCCCCAAATCGTTATCTGCATCCCACACTGTAGCATAATTCAGCTGAAAGGTGGTCTGTCAGACGGAGAAGAGATGGGGCACCTGCCCCACTGAACACCTCTGCCAGTGACCTCATATGAGACCTGCAAGACTTTGCTCACCCTTTTAGCAGGAAAGATTTCTCTGACAGTGCTAGGGGGATAGAAACGCTTCTCTCCCTCCTTTCTCTCATGTAACACCACCATGCAGGGAGCATGTCCTGTTGCACATGGAAGTCTCTCCATGCGACTTCACAGCTGGTTACAAGTGTGGTGGCTTATTGTATGTTTACTTGTAGAGCCCCAGTGGTGATATCATCAGCTGTTCAAGTCTAAGTGATGCCAAGTATTCCCAGGGCAGAGTGAGTGAAGGGGTGATGCGTCCATGGCGCCATTGGAGCAGTCTCCCTTGCTGATCTGTGTATCCACAAGTAATCTTTATCTCACCTCAGTATCATAAAGTCATCGCCCTCCACCACCACGGTCATAAGAATGCAGAAATCAAGGGGAATAAAACATTTCTGATGGGAAATGAAAGAAAGGTTTTAACATAATTACTTCTGAAGTAGCTCGTTTCCTGACCTCTAGGACAAGTTTTCCATCCACTTCTTATGTCAACAGCTGCCAGAGAAGTTTTCCCTCTTCAGTTCAGTGTGGAGAAGGGTATCCTACAGTGACTTTAGAGTGTTTTGAGTTAGCCAGTAATGGGATGATCCCAAGGTCACAAGCTGCCTTCACATAAGCTATGTGTGCTAATGTATTCTGCTCAAACCTGCTGTTGCTTGCAGCAGTCTTCACTGAAGTCAACTTCATTGAATTCGGTGCAGATACTGGGTTGGCACTGCAGCAAACTCTTCCAGAAACAAAATCAAAGAAAGAATTTTTTGTTGTATAATTATTATTTTTTTAATTTATTGGGGTTTCTTTCATGGATGAGTGGGGGTTTTTGTACAGTTTATATGATGGCTTCAGTGTCTTGCATGTTTGCTTTCTGCAAGAAGAGGCTTTTGGGAGAGGGAAGGTTTTTACAGTATTCCCTAAAGGTGGACAAAGTTTGGATTTACCTCCTCATCTCTGGAATTTTGTTTGAGAGAAGGATTCCTTCAACTCAGATACTTCATTCCTTGTTCTCGTTCTTTGTCTTGGCTTTGTGTCAAGACAAACAGTCTTCATTGTTCTAGGAAATCCTAAGCTACATGGCTTGTTCTCAGGGCATATAACTCCCTATGTTCCCTTGAAAATGCCAACTGTTTTTAAAGCAGACTCTTATGCCAATAAAAATAAGAGGCACACGACTTCGCCTCGCTGCACAGAGTAGTGAAAATATTTATTTAATATGGTATGTTTCACAGGCCTTGCTTATTTTCTTGTGCCACAATCCATCAATCGATCCATTTTTCTCAGAAAAGCTCTATTTATTGCATCTTGTAACTCTGAGAGGTGCAAGCCGGTCTTGTCAGAAAAGTGTAACTATTGCAAGTGTAGGATTTTGTTGAATGAGCTGACCTTTCAGGTCAGCCCTAGTTGACCAGGGAGCCTTGGATCTCTGGGAGGTGGATGTTGTGCCCAAGGTGCTTTTCTGAGACATCCAAACTTTGTAACCTGCTCAGAAAAATAACATGGAAGACATGCTTTCCTTTCCTGCTGAATGACATTGTGCCCCCAGAGGTCTTAAGCACGTGCTTTATATTTAATGGTATTACTAGTCCTATTGACTTCCCACACCAGTGCATCGTTCCAAATAGATGAAGTTGTCACCTTTCTAGTGAAGGATCAAGAGAGACTGATTTAAGGCCATGGGACACATGGTCCCAAGTTTCTACCTCCAGAGAAGAGAGTAGGACAATAGCAGGCTGATGACAAAAGTGGAAATGCTCTTGTTGACTTGCAATGCAATGGCAGACTTCCCTTTCCTTTGCAGGCCTATATGTTCAAATGTGTCCTGAGCTGCTTTAAGTATATTAAAGCCAGCAAGAGAGAGGAGGTTAAAGTTGACCCACAAGCAGTTGAAAAGGTGAGTAAAGACTGCTTCAGATTTACACCATGAAAACAAGTGGTTTAGACTGATGAGATGCATGATGATGCTTACTTTTGCTTCTTTGGTGGTCTGAGAGATAGTTCAACCCTTCAAATGTGCATTATCAGATACTAATAATCAGTTTCCAATTATATTATGTTCCTTTAACTTTACTTTTGTATAAAATCTTTCAAAGCCAATGGTATCTGCAAGGAAGCTGAAACTCAGGCTTCAGGCAAAGCAGATAAAGGAGACTCTATCACTTTTATTCTCTGATCCAGAGATGTGTTTTTAATTTCAGTTGAACTTTGGTTTCTGTGCTTAATAGTGCTACCCTTGTTTAAAATTAAGTTTGTCTTCATTTTCACTAGATCAATGTCTGAGAGGTTTGGCACATTGCCCTTCATCTTAACAGTTTGCTAAATAATGAATGTCAGTGTCCTTCCTTAGATTACTGATGATCTCTTTGGTAGTAGCGTCCCGCTGCTCTGACACAAAGGAAAGATATTGAGGACCTTCCAAAAATAAGAGATACTGTAAAGAGAAGTAAAGAGGAAGAGTATGAAATGCTAAGTGTAGGCATTTGTCTTGTTGAAACTTGATTAGCCTTGTCTTGCCGGCTGTGTATGTCCCTGCTGTGCATGCATCATGGCCCTCTGCAGTGATCTGAGCCTAGCTTCTTTGCTTAGGCAATGAGGCTTATATTCTGGACATTAAAGAGCCTTGGTCCATTTATTGTGACCACGCTTTGGGAGAAGGAAGGTGGGACTGACAGCAACGTGGTTATGAAGTGCTGCTGACTGCTAACTCTTGTGGATTTCTGCCCTTTATGTCTGACAGCCCACGTGGTTCTTTTACCCTGCTTTGCACTAGGTAGGGAAACACATCCAAGATCAAATCCACTTGAAGCCCTTCATGTGATCCCCTGAGCATAACTGATGGTCTTCTCTTTCAGGCTGTGCTGCCATCATATGAGGAAGCCTTAGAGTTGCCTTCCAAGGAATCCCCACCTCCCTATGTAGCAATCTAAGCTCATGGAGAGAAGACAACATTTGTATTGCTGTTGGTGCCTCTTACCCCTTCTGTCAGATAGTCAGCCTCACAGAGAAGTCCTTACTTTATAGCAGTATCATGCTTATTACAATCCAGCTCATTTTATGAGCCTACAAGAGTGATGGTGAATCGCTGGAGTTTGTGCCTTGTTCTACACTGGCAGTTTTGACTTGGTACTACCCATCTGCAGTGCTAATTTTGATGAACTTGGCACCAGGCACCAGAGGTTCCCATCACTGGCCTCTGGCATCTGGCTAATGTGAAGTGTAAGCACTGGTCTGAATCCCTTGTCAGGCTTGCTTTATGCCAGCAAGATGCTGTTTCTCATCTGTCTAACTTGTAACTCAGCAGCTGAGACATATAGGAAGTGGAATGGGGGGAAAATGGGCAAAAACATTTTCACTGATATAGTCCAACCCTGAAGCTATGCTAACAAGCATCTTTTAATGAGGACCCTATGGGAAAGGGATCAAGAAAAGAATGAAGATTTCAAATTAACTACAATACAGCGCTCATCCTGTCTGCTTATGATGATGATTAATAGTGTGTACTCCAGAATATACAACATGCTAGAATTGTCACAGTATTGCCCTGCCATTTTATACCTGAGTGTTTGCATTTTTTTGCTTTTAGTGTGACTTGAAAGATGAGTTTCAATTAAAAAAATTGTTAATAGCTTCCATACTTTGCTGTCTGATCTCTGAACAATGTTGTCCTTGCTGTCTGGAGTATGTCACAAGGGAGCAATAGTTTGCTTTCTAAAAAATTAGTTATCAAAAGTGGTACTTTGGCCCGAGGCTGATGTTATCTCATGTGTGTGCTGCTTGCAAAGGAAAAGATGGTATTTCTAACAGCCAACCTGGCAATTTCATCTAAAAATCTAGCTTGTTCCTTCCTCTTGTACATTATGACCAGTGATAAAGATCCTGCTTTCTGTGGCACATTCATGACTAAGTCTGATTGCAGAGGTCAGTCTCTGTAGATGTTGGTCAGTAGTGTTGCTGATGACAGATGAAAGATACCTGGAATTTAGCATCTGCTAATGTTTTTGGGTCATTGTCTGCTTTTTAAAACAACTCAGTATGAAAGTGTAATTTGCTCAGTAATAACTATTCCAGCATCATTCACAGTGTGGACCACAGCCTGGGGTCTTTCTTCTGCTCTGAAACAAAACAAAACAACAAGTTTCAATGGAAGATTTGCCAAAATATAAACAAGAAATTTCAGTGCTGCCCCATGCTCTTTTCACTGGATGTGTATTTATGTATATAGAGATGAAGATAGTGTTGTAGGTCATACTTTTGATCTGGTTTTCTCATCACTGAAGAGGAGTGATGACTCCCTTTGTGCTTCACCTCCCTTGTTCTGCAAACCAGGATACTCAACAACAGACATGAAGTCTGGAAGGGTGTACCACAATGACATCTTAATGTCTCCAGTGCTTTTAAACGTGCTTAAAACCACTCACAAAAGTACAAATCCCTCAAATTTTTCAAGCAGAAAATAATTTTTCTTACCCTAAGTCTGGCAATTGTTTAACTGTAACCAAAGAGCAAGAGACCAACCCAAAATTCAACCAGAAAAACTTGCAGAAGCATGTGAGGAGCCCAGCTTCTTGCATCAAGGTCCAGTCTCTTGCTTAATTAGGTGGAGAGATAAAACATTCTTTGAAATATGAATAATCAATAGGCTACAGTACCTTGCAGACATCACCTGTCAGCCCTCTTGGTCATAGCCCTGAAGGCCAGGCTGGGTGCTGAAACTGGCTGCTTCTCATTTCTCACCAGCTACCTGCCCACCTTGCTCAAAGCCAGGTCTGGAGGAGGCCACAAGGTGGGCTACCTGGGTGGAGCTTCTCTCCTTGTTCATTTAGGAAGGTATTTGAAAGCACAGTCATTCCCTTAAGATTCCTCATCAGGGTCTGTAGGTGCTGAGATGGTGTGTGACAACCATCACAGCACTGGGACATCTTCACCAGGCTGCCTTCCACTGGCCAGGATTGGCCAAAAGCCGGTTAACTGGGTCTGCCCAAAATACCGTTATATCCTGGCAATTCACTTGGCTTCTAAACCAGAAGAGGGTTCCTCAATGTGATCTAACTAAATTGTGTTAAAAATCCTTTTCCATCTCTTTAAATGGTTCAAATTATACCTCTAATTAAATTCCCTTTAATAATGCTCTTGGCTATTTAGTTACTGCAGCAGGGTTAAGCATTTCCTAAGCTTCTTGGTTTAATTGACTTTGATAATACAGCTAAAGCAGCTCAAGCATGCTCGACACATCTCTTGCAGAGATGGGGTTTGTTTCAATGTGTATGAGGGGTCGAGCGTTCAGGTACACACCTGATCTTCTAAATGAACCTGATGTTCATGGCTATTAGCAAGCCAGACGATCCTTCTGCTTCATGCAGTGTTTTCTGTCCAGAATAGTTCCCGGTGAAAGCCTGGCTCAAAAACCCCCTGAAATCTGATAAAATGTATAGATTTATTGTGAGTTTCCAGCCAGGTCAGGGGCTGAGTTCTAGACGGGAAGTGGTTTTGGTTTTCTGAAATGTTAGATGATTTGGCCAACACAAACTGAACACAGCTGTCCCAAGCCTGTTAATAAGTCAGACGATGGCGCTATCAATGCTGGTTTTGAGACTGATAAAAGACTCTTTTTAATATGCTACTGTTATACTGTTTTTTCTTCTCTGAGCTGATTTACTGATGTGAGTCTCTCCAATACAGGCTGAGAACCTACTAACACAACTATGCTTAATGCTGCTCCAGACATTGCTTATTTTTTCCCAATGCAGAGGAGAAATGAGCAGCAATTCTTTGATGTAGGGAGTAGGTTGAGCTGATGATCTCAGCACTGGCAAAACAGATATGCAAGAAGGACTTGACCACCTTTAGAAGCAGCAGCATCCATGGAGATGCTCCAGGACTACAGAGATGTCCATTAGATTACCTGACTGACTGTGGCTTTTTCCCCACATCTGACCCAGAGTGAAAGCTCAGGTAGAAAAAGGGCTTTTTGCTCTGAGTGTCTGTGTGTTGCTTTGAGCACTTCTGCTTTGTTTAATTTCTTGTTCTTCTCTAGGCATTCTGGTGCCACTGCCTTCAGTTGGAGGAGACATGCCTCTCCCTCTGCTCTGAAAAAAGAAAGAACCAAACACACTTCACTGATCTCCCTATTCCACAGAAAGGGAAACCGAGTTATGAAGGAAAAGGACATAACTCATGGAATATCATGGACCCAGTCAGAGGAGGGAGAGAAATTGCAGAATGGGTGCAAGTGATCCTGGTGTGCTCTCAAAAGCAGGCTCAGCACCTGAGGCTGCAAGAAAAGCCTCTAAAGGTCTAAAAAAAATCCTAGAGACTGCCTGCAGGTGGTCCTCATGGCTGGGTGAGATGGAGTTGTGCTCTATGCCATTGCAGCAGTGTTTTGTTTTATTGACACAGGATAGCCCTCCCTGAGGCTCCTTCCCTCAGCCTTGAGCTGGTCCCAGTGGGACAATGCTGCAAACCCCTTATGTGCTGGAAGTGCTCCCTTGCACCATTCTCAGCCTTTTAGCCAAATGGTTGATAAACCTGTCCACTGATGGGAAAAGTTTTCTGGTGAAGGTAACCAGCACAGGTTACTCCAGCAATCCAGGCCACAACATCTTGCAAGAGACACTTTAACATAGAAACTCAGTAAAACTTCTGATTCTACAAATCCTCCTGGATGTTAAACAGCGCCAAACCTGGCAGAAAACACAGTGCCAGTAAAGAGCCTGGGGAGGATCGGAAGCATTTTTCTAGTGCCGGCTTCTATCAGACTTTGAAATGGCATCCGGGAACATGATGAAGCTGCTAGCAACTTGGCAAAAATAATGCATAATGCAACAGGAACAACAGTGCTCAAAACCAGGCAGATTGAGTTGTAATGTCCACTATGATGGAAAGGTCTCTCCTATCCCGAGGGTGTTCTGATGTCCATGAGTGGGTATAAATAGACCTTGAAGAGGGCAAAGACAGCAACTTGGCAGCATTCCCTGGCATCTCCCCGAGCTGATGTAAGCCAATGTGCTGACTGGCCCTGGAGCGGCGGGGGGAATCCCGGGTGATGGATGTGCGGCGGTTCTCCAGGAGCCTGTCACTGCAGGCTGTCCTGCACCACAGGGACCGTGCCTCCCTTCTTGGCTTTCTTGCTGCCTTGGTCCTGCTGGTTTGAATGACAACTATAAACCTTGAGGATTCAGACCCTAGAGCCTGGGACAGACACCATTATAATTGCATAAATCAAACATCATAAAAAAAAAAAAGACAGGCTTTACTTTAGCTTCCTGCAGACAGTCCATTAAGATAATTACTTGCTTGTATCAGTCAAACGAAGTCACTGCAAGTGCTGTCCCCCCTGGTAGAAACTGGCAGCATGGTCATGCATCAGCCCAAATCCTTTCGCTGCTGTTTGCGTGTTGTCTGTCCATCAGGCCAGACACCCCCACAGACTCCAGCTGAGGATCTCTTTCATCCATGCGTCTGCCCACAGGATTTTTGTAACATTTCTGCTAGTGAAAGTTCTTTTACAAAGATGTTCCTCTTCTTGGGTGATCCCAGAGTCTTTATCACATCTTCTTACCCCGGTCCCTTTGTCTGGTTTGCCTTGATCCAGTTGGTATGTTGGCTCAGTCACCTTAGAGAAAAGGAGCTTCCCACATAGTGACTTTCATCTTTACAAGTCTTATACTGCTGTTTCATTCATAAACTTTAGTAGGACAGACATAACCTGAGGGACCTCTGGGCCAGGCCAGCATTGTTGGTGGCTCTGTACAGGTGGAGAAGTGGAGGCACGGAGGGAGGACATGAGCTGCCCAAAGATTTGCAGGTGGTCAGCGGGAGAGCCAGGAATAGTGCCCAGGAGGCAACTCAGTCCCAGGGCGAAGATGTGGGCAAGGTTAACATGGCAAATAAAAAATGATCCCTCTGAAATAAATGTGACCCATAAAATACATAAACATTGCCTAGCCATAAACAGCATTTACTATTTACAGCATCAGAACACAAGGATATTTGCCAGCCATTTGCAGCTTAAAGGATAAACAGCACTTCTTTTGATCCTGAGTTGTCGAAAAGTTTATATTTAAAGCCGTTCATTTCTCCCCAGTCTTTCACCCTTTACATCATTTGGTTTATGCTTTGCACTGATCCCACTGCTGTAAATATCACTTTTGCAGTACAGTGGCAGTGCAGTAAATATCCTTTCTGGTAATGAAGGAGGCTGGGAGGGACTCCTCCACTCCCTGTAACAAACTGAAATAGAAACACTGTGGGGATAAAATACAAGAATTGGAGCTTTGACTAAATGGCAGCTTTTGTCACCATTTCTCTGAGTATTTGAAAAATGGAGGCTGTGAATCCAGATCAGAAACACGCACCTGGGAACATCAAAGGAAGCCTGAAAAGACAAAAAAATTACTGAGCATTTTGCTAAACCTTGGATTTTTCTGGTGGCTGGAGGGCAAGAAGGCTGTGTTTACTACAACTAACAGGTTTGTTTAGAATGAAATAAAAATCAACAGTAAACTACTCAGGATTTGGCTGCTTGTCCCTTCCCAAACCTCTTCTTGCTCTGCTGCCTAACTAGCATGACTTAGCCACATCTCCAGATCCCTTCTGAGAAGTATTTATGGTCCAGGGCTACAAACACTGTGCTTTTTTTAAAAAGAAAAATCCAATATTTTAAATACCTTCTGCTTGAACTCCGTTGGATGTTTGGAAATGTCTTGAGATCCCTGAAGTCTGATTTCCTTTTTTCTGCACAGAAAACCTTTACATTCTTCTGGGTCCCTTACACGGAAGCGCCTTAGGGACTGATTCATTTTGATTTTATCATTTTGGTTTGTTGCAGTGTGAAATTTATATGAAGATATTAAATGTAATAATGGTATGTTTATTGGAAATATGTAAATATAAAACTAAAATACTGTTTTAAAATAAAACTTGAGCAAAACAAATTGGAAAAGTAAAATGCCAAATCAAAACAAAGCATGTCTGCACTATTGAAACTCAAATGTCATTTCTCTTGGCTTTTCCCGTCCAATCTACATTCTTGTGAAATGTTATGTGTATAGTGATAAAGACTCTGCATTTATATAGTTTATTTGTCTTATGATAAATAAGAAGTTACCACCTCTCCCAGCTGTATGTGCTTGGTTTTTAGTACTTTTAGTACTTACTCTTAAACTGGGCTTTGCTCTTTCCTGGCCCATCCCAAGGGTGGCAGATTTGACAATCCAAAGAATGAAGGCATCCAGCAGAGTGGAATTTTAGCGTCAGGATTTTACAAACCAGGAAATGTTGTTAGAAAAAGAAGGGAAGATCGGAAGAAGAATGCAGCACAGTGAGAAAACCATGCATAGGTTTGGGTCATCGCGCAGAACTTTGAGGTACCAGATACTGAAGGCAAACCTCTCCCTTGCCTGGGTGCTGAGGATGATGCTACCCCGATTGGTCGTGCTGGTGAGAACAAGCTGTATCTCCTGACTTCACACTGGAGTCTTCTGCTGGACCTGGCTGCCTTTGGAAAGCCATTTATTTTAATTCGGTCTCATTCACCTGCAGGCAGAAGCCTTGGCTGCAGTTAGGCCGTGCTGGTTGTTAGGGCAGTGCAAAGCCTCTCCAGCTCTGCTAAGCACTTACAATATTATTGTTTTCCAGCTGAAGCGTCCCAGCAGTTTAAGCACTCTGACAGTGAGCTTCATGCTGCCATGTCATTAAACGTGTCTCATCCACGCTGTGACATCCAGACAAGCTTAGTTCAGCCAAGCTCAGCCATCCAAGCTGGCTGAAAACAGACATCAGCAACCAGGGTCTCACACCAGCGGCAAGATGACCTCAGCACCTCCAGCCCCTCTGCCCCGCTGCTGGTGGGAGCACAGAGACCGCTTTTACCCATAGTGCTGGTGGACCAGAGCAGTTCACCCCATCATGTACTGAAGAGTTCTCCGGAAAATTATATTTGTCACCTCCATCCTGAGAATAGTCCTGATGGTCATAGTCTGAGCAGAGATGTGGAAAGCAAGGGACCAGGGTGCAAACCCAGGTCAGGAAATCCCAAATGGATGCAGGTGTTGTCTTTCACTATCACCTTCTTTGACTTGATACAAAGCCTTTTCTCCTCCATCTTCACTCAGATAATAAGACAATGGGACCATTGTTTGGGGGAAAAAAACCTCCCTGGCTATACGCCACAACTTCCCATCAGCCTGAAGCATTTGATTTCAGCAGGAGCAACGTGGGACCGGTACCATCCAGCAGTGGAAGGAAACAGGGGATCTGGTATTTAAAGCAAACACTTTTTTAGTAAGGAGACATGGACATGAATGTGCTGGAGGGAGAGGCAGCCCTTCTTTGTGCCAGGACAAGTGAAGCCTACAATAGCAGCTCTGCAGAATGGCGGGGCTGCTCTGGGGTCAGCATGAGCTGTTAATGGTTTGTCTGTTTACGGGAAGAGCTTTAAATGCATATTTTCCTCTTGAAATATTGGATCCAGTGTTTTCATTTTTGGAGGCCTGGGGAAAAATTATGTTTCATATTTTAAAAATAAACACTGCTTTTACAGAGGTATCAATGCAGACCTACAGTATCCAGCACACCTTTGCCTCTCACCTTATTTTCAAAGCTTTAATGTTGCTTGTGTGCCACAACCTCTGCTAGTGAAAATATTCACCTGAAATGTATTTATCTTTCTTTGCTAATTAAGAGCAAAATGACACAGAGAAACTTTATATTTTTCTCAGCAAGAACAGCCATAGAGACTTCATTTACGGAGGGCTCTGAATGATCCCTATTCATGGCAAGCAAGTACTGTCTGCACCAATAGATCCTTGTATGCATGGCAGAGCAACAGGAGAAACCCCGTCGTAGACAGGGCTGGAGTTAAAATCTCCTGGGTTTTATGCTTTTATTTCACTTTGTTCCCTAATAGTGGCAAATGTATGGGTGTAGCTGTTCTATATATTTGGGGCGCAAACATACCTATGTGCATATAAGCACACAAGGATATCAACGAATAGTATTTATACATATTAGCACTCATCTAAATCCACACATACATAAACACATCTGTGAAAAGCCTGCACAGAGGACAGTGATATGTCTGCATGTATGTTCACACACACATATTTATCTACATAAACACATACATGCAATCATGCACGTATGGTCACATGTGTATATATTTATGCATCCATTCACGGGCATAAGCATTTATACATGACGTTTTTATACTGGGCTCTCTGTGCATGTAGATGTATGCGTGAAGGTCTGCATGTGTTTTCTGTACTACTCCATCATCATTATCTGCAATTTTCAATCCTGCATGGTAGCCCTTTTAATCCCAGGGGCTCTGAAATAACAAGCAAACCAAATAAGATGCCACGGAGCTTGGAAAAGGGCTTCAATGACAGAAGGAGGTGAAATGGGAGCAAAAAAAAGCTCATCTGAAGCATTTGATCTTTCTGGCTAAAAATTTCCAGCTAGCTCCAGAGATAGTGGAAAGTCTGTGATTGATGGTGTGTAGCTGGGAAGATAGCAGTGGGACAAATCCATGCTGATTTTGCATGAGAACATAACCATCTCTTAATATTTTAATTAACACTTTTAATGTTGAAAGAGTCAAGAATAACCTGGAAACTTCACTAAGGACAGGTCCTTTTTTTCCTAATCAAAGACCCTTTCTCCACGGGAGCTCTTGGTCTCTCTTGCATCACTTTTGGAGTAAAGAGTGACTCTGGATAAGGGAAGAGCAACTGGGCTTTGAATTACAGGTAGTTTGCCATGGCACTGCACTAACACAATGCAGATTAAATGGATGAGTGCTTCCAGGGGGTGCGGCTGGAAAGGTGAGCAAAGACTAATCCATCAGAGGAGAAGGGCTTTAATCAACTGACAATAGTGTAATACAGTAGTTAAAAAAAAAAAAAAGAAAATAGATGCACTGCTTTGTGATGAACCCATCATTAAATTCATCTTACTCTGGTACCAAATCTCCCTGCTGCTCTTCCATAAAGAAAACATTGGATTTCTGCTCACTTGCAGCATCATCAGTCTTATTTGTTGATTTAGATTATTGGCTTTTTGTGGCAGAAGCTGTATCTCCCTTGTGTGTACAGACCTGAATGCTACGCTCTAAAAAATAAATCAAACTTCTAATCTGTCTGTCTATCCTGAGTTTCTTGTCTATTTATCTAGTTTAGGCTACTGAGTTCTTTCTTTCCCTCCCTGCTGTCCTGCACGGGGGGCACAGCCTCACAGAGAAGTAACTGTTTCCTGCAGGAATTTGTTCTGCATCCTACGCTTTCACCCATGTCTCCCCAAGCCTTGCTCTCCTCTTCCTCTCCCCTCCTCCTGCAACTGCGAATTTGCCTGCAAATGAAGCCAAGGCAGAGAAGCCCCCTGATCCCACAGGCTGGCTTCTAGCCCTGCACTTGGCAAACATGGGAACTGAGAGATGATTTGTGTGACGCTGTTCCAGTCCCCCCCTCCCACCACCTCCCCCTCCCTGGGCTTTGCTGAAGGAAGGACACACGCCTGACACACCGCAGACCGTTTGCTTTACCGTGGCAAAGGCCAGGATTTGCAGACGGGAGCTGGTGATTGACAGGTTAACCCCAGTTCCCCAGGGCTGGTTTCACTGGTCCCACTGTTACAGTCCCAGATTCCCCACATACCATGCCGTTGCGGGTCTCTTTATAGCTTCCCATCCCTTCACTGAGCAATGAAGCCATTGTGGAGGGGATGGGGGCCGGCAGGGCTGGACATCCTCCTCCCTCCCCACCTTCATGCAATATTTTCTCCTAGTCCTTCTTGCTTGTCCCTCTCCCCTTGGTGCCCCCCCCGGCACTTCACACGTGTCAGGGGCTGGCCCCATGCCTCCCCGAGAAAGGGCAGGTTAATACCTCTGGGCCAAGGCTCTTGCTTGCCACTCTGCATCCAGCCTCCGGCTCCTCCGCAGCCATGGACAGGATTTTCTCTGCCTTGCTGCTCTCTTTGCTGCTTCTTCTCCAGAGCTATGGAGTTTGCGGGGCACCTCCGCAGCCGAGAGGTAAGTGGGGAGCTCAGTGGTGGGATGCATGGTGTCTGTTGGTCCTCTACCTCCTTGCCACCAGCCTGCTTTGGGACTGGGAAGGTGATGAAGGGAGAAGAAATACCCAACATCAATCAGGGAAGCAAAGGAGCTTTCTCAAATATTTTCCCAAGGCAGCAAAACCTGGAGATGTGTTTGCGTCTGCCTGTTACGTTGCTTTAGAGGAACAGTGGGAGGTCTGTACAGGGGTACAGCAAAGGTGTCATCAGGTCAGCCCCGGCCCCCAGTGTAGCAGCAGCCTCAGGGCTCTCTGCTTTTGGCTGGAGGAGGCCCAGGCAGGAGAAGGGCTCTCCTCTGCCTCCCAGAACTGCTTCTCCTCTTCGCAGCTCTGCAGAGGGCTGGTTTTGCTGGGAGTGCAAGAAGGAGTTGGCCAGACACTCCAAGTTCTGGTTAACCTCACCGAGGAGGAAGGTCTGGGTCACGTTGCTGAGGATGGGCCTTTCCTAGGTTTTACTTCATCCGTTCCTTGAGCAAAATCCTGCTCTGTTTGTCTTTCCAAGTGGGCTGTAGAGCAGCCAGATGGGAGATGAGCTGCCTGCTCTTTAGGTTGCACAGTCTCTAACTCCTAGTCTGCAATTAGTGTCAGCAAGTACTGAACACAAGGGGAGGGGCTGAAGGGTCTGGTAGTGAGGAAGCATCTCTCCTCTGCCAGGGCAGGATGCTGCCAGGGGCTCCAGCCAACCTGGGGAACTCACCACAGGAGAGGTGGCCAAGGCAAAAATTACTGCTGGGTTTTAAAAACGTTTGAATGATCTTATGACGATGCATAATGCATATACCTGGGCAGATTGACAACTGTAAAATAGGCATGACAGTAACTGCAGTGTTAGCTGCTGCTTATGAAGGGGAGTTTTCGGATATACTGACCTGTTTCTCCTTAGCAATTTGGAAAAGGAGAGTTATCTTTGCTGCAGAACCGCTAAGCACTGCCCAAGTCAGGAAACTAAACAGACCAGTCATTCAACTCAGCCCTACTGTGAGCAATCGCTATTTCTAAAATAAACACCTTTTAATTCTGAGTTACTAGGCAGGTTTCCTGTTTTTTTAATGAATAGGGCAAAGATGCCCAAAGAGATATTTTCTGCTAAATCAGTGCATGAGGTTCAGCTATTCCCGAATAACTTCAAATGTGGACATTTTTAAAAATAGAGGAGGATTTTATTTCTGGTTTAACTCAACTTTAAAATAAACTATGCTGAGTCAAGATGTCAATCAGAGCAAGCATGCCTGACTGTCACCTCCTGGAGGTAACCAAGGCCTGTCCTGCAGACCCTGATGTGTGCACAGTGGCTGTGACCAGACAGGCTGAAATCCCAAAGCTGCCATCTGATATCTTCTCTTTTCTCTTCATTACCCTGAAATATACTTCACTCTCGTAAAAAGAGGTTAAAAATGTTATTTACAGCAAAATCACAGAGCTTCCATGCAAAAAAGAAAATATACTTCAAAACTTCTATTGGATCAAACTGTTCCTAGGGAAGAAAAATAACTTTTCTTCCTTCGTTTGTCACTAAAAACAGAGGTGATTCATTAGCTACAGTGGCAAAGGGGAACTTGCGCTTTGTTTCTGAAGGAACTGATTGCAAGACTTTGAGCCTTTCTCTGTACCTTCATTTCTCACCTGTAAAATGGGCATAACCAACCCCTGGTAAAGGGATTTGCAGTACTGCAGATGGACTGCCAACTGAGTTTTTCCTTCCTCTGCAATGAATTATGGTGGCAAAGTGAAGTCACCCGTGTGGGAAAAGGTTATATTGCATTTCAGTGGAAACTAGAGCATCTGACAAAGTAACCACTGCCTGCTTCCCTTCTACACACAGCATCTTTTGGAGAGACCTTTCTGGGAGCCAAAAACAGATTCAGTATTAGTGTCTCTCAGGAAACTAACCTGATTATATTCTTTATGGATATATCACAGGGTATTTATTTTCATCTGTCTGAAAGACTGAAAGCTCCATTAGATTTCACACTGAGGACTAGCTATAATATTTATGTCATAATTTGGAACAGATTTGTTGGCCCAAAAGCTCACATTTAAAAATCTGTCCGCAGAAATCTCCTTTATGATATAACCTATATGGTCCCTCTCTGCGAAAATCAAATATTAAGAGCACTTGATGCCCCTACAGAGACAGGCTAAATGATAGAAAAAAGTTAAAAGAACAGAATGCTATAGATCTGGTGGGGAAAATGGGACAATTCATTTAGAAAATCGTAAAAAATATCAGTCTTTTTTATGTTTTCCCACAGTTGAAAATGAAGATGGAAAACAGCATGAAAATGAGAACTTAAAAAAAACCCCACCACTGAGCTCTTTGCATTGCCAATGCTTCCTGTTTATGCCATTTACTTTCTACAGTGGATATTCATGTCTTACTAAGGGGTTGTAGAGATTAACTATCAATTACATGGTTCTACATCTCTCTATTGTATTCTCCCTCACCAGCTCACAGAAATAAAACAACGCAGGTCTTTGCTGCGTAACAGTATTTCATTATTAGTGCCACTAGCTGAAAAACATGCGACTGGTTCATGTTACGTTGGATAGTTAATCTGGGCATCTTGATTCACAACTGAATCTGAACTGCTGAGTTTCACGCCCGCGTCTGGTCATGCATGACGAAGATATAATCTCATTAATTAATATCTGCGTGGATTGCTTATCCATGTCCAAAATGTAATAACTCCTTCTGAGACTTTGTTTGGTGCAGAATTGCATGCACAGGCTTCAGTTCACAGCTTTGTTCCTCCCTCTGCACTGCCGTAAGTGAATTAAGTATCATGTAGACATTAGCAATAGCCTGGGGTGACAAGTGGGTAACCTGCTCCCACAGGTGCAGGGCTGGTATCTCATCAGCTCACTCCTCAGAAGTACACGTTGTCAACCAGTAACTGTGCTTTTCTTACAGATGCTTTCCTATGAAAGGAAAAAGAACATTTAGAAATATTAGGTTAAAGTGGTCTCACTGGGCCTCTCTGAGACAGGCAGAGAAAGGATTGAAGCCTGCAGGTCCTCTACCCTCAGCTGCTGCCTTAACAAGACCAGTCTTTCCCTCCTAGGACACTTTTCTTTTTCTTTTATTTTTCTCCTCCCTCCTTATCCTTTCCAGGCACCCTGTGTAGAACCAAACCCACTGACTTGGTGTTCGTCATCGACAGCTCTCGAAGCGTGCGCCCACACGAGTTTGAGAAAGTCAAAGTGTTCATGTCCCGGGTGATCGAGGGTCTGGACGTGGGTCCCAACTCCACCCGGGTGGGTGTGATCAATTATGCCAGTGCCGTCAAGAATGAGTTCTCCCTCAAGACCTACCAAACCAAAGCCGGGCTCCTGCAAGCGGTCCGAAGGATAGAGCCGCTCTCCACTGGGACTATGACTGGCCTGGCTATCCAGTTTGCCATTAGCCGGGCTTTTAGCGACTCAGAAGGGGCCAGGGTGAGGTCTCCCAATTTTAATAAGGTAAGCAAATTAGTTGTTTCTTGAAAGCTCTTTCTTTCTTATGACTCATCATGGAGTGTTTGGAATAATTGGAAAAGGAGGAAAGGTGATTGTCTCTGCTGTGATTGTGTGGGGACAAGTGGGGGTTAATTGTCAAAGGTGACAGGTTTCCACCTCCCAACTCTTCTTGAAAACAAAGCTCAACTTTCTTTCGGGCAGAGCTGGCCAGAAGTTGTCAGGGTAAATTTAATCCAGTTTCACTAGCTCTCCTCTCTGCCTGGGGCATCTGTCCTTTGCGACATGGCTCCCTGCTTCCAGTGTGCCTGCAACAACAGACCACCCTGAGATGATGATCTCAGCCAGGTTTGCTAGGCATGAACATACTAGGATTAACAATGCTCATCTTGCCAAGAATATTGTAATAAAGATGCTTCAGAATCCACCATAGTAAAAAACGAGGCAACCTTCTGAAAGTTTCCTTTGAAGTGGCCCCTTTCAGCTGCAGATGTAAAGCAGAGTGCTGTTTCAATGTCCTCCACTGCTCTTCCAGTCTTCCAGAGGCTGGCTAATAGCTATATTTTCCATTCTGGGTATTCTCTTCAGGTGCACAAACTTTAATGAGCATTTAGCATTTAAGGCTGTGGTATAAGGTCAGCTTAACTCTACATGTGGTTGCAATGGGCATTGCTGCTCCTGACCCATATTCCCTGTCCAGGAAGATCAGCCTTTAAAAAAATATTCCCCAGATACCTCGTTCACCCCTTTGGATTTGATCATGAATGAAACCAAACCTCAACCCAGTGACTGTCATCAGGAAAACTCTCTTCTGAGCATGTGGAGAATGTATATTCTTGACAACACATGCTTTAAGTAAACATCATGAACACACTTCCTAGGCCTTTGTGTTCCATGCCAGCTCCACTGGCTCTGTGCTATGAGACTGGACCAGAAAAATAAGCAAAGGTGTTAGCAAGCATCTCGAGCTTTCCACCAGCTGGATAAAAGTCCAACTGTTGGAGTGAGGAAGCCTGGGATTTTTCTCCTGACTACAACATTTTTGGAACATCAGTCCCTTTCCATTTCTCTCGCTGCTAGGAATGCTCTAGAGAAGGCTGAGCAGAACACAGAAAAGATGCCCAGAGATGGCAAGTCAAAAATGATCCTGAAAAGTGAAAAATTGGCACTAGTAAATATCAGCCAACTCCAAAAATCATCAACCTGAAGGCTCTGCTGGTCTGGAATTCACAAGATACCCCTAAAAGTGAGGCTGTCACCTACAAGGATGATCTTGTGTGCCCCCTCACCATGTTGAACTATAAGCAGCTTGCAAATATGAATGAATCCATCCTCATACGGTCTTTTATTGCAGGGTTCACAGTGGGGAAGATTCTCTAAATTTTAGCCTAAATCTGGTTTGATGCAATAGGAAAAAACCCAAGAGTAATAACAGGAGAAAAACACACTCTAAGAAACTTTCACAAAGTCTCATTGGCAATCAGTTCCAGAAAGAGAAGCTCATCTGATGAGCCGTCATGATCACATCATCACTCAAGCTTAGGAGTCGCCTGGTGCAAAATCTAAGAGCCCAGCTCTTGCAGGGAAACTCTGAGACCTAAATGCAATGGTTTTTATTCAAAAGGAGTAACACTGGGTTTGTTTGTCAAATTCTTTGAGGTTCACTGAAAGAAATCATTGCAAAACTGAAAGGCATTATTAATACTGTATTGTTATTATTATTTTTTAGTAAAGAGCTTTAAAATCCTTTAGGTGCAAGACTAATTGTTCTCATTCATTTGACTGAACTAATTCAAAGAGATCAAGTGTGGATTCAGGCTTTAGCTCAAATCTGCTATTTTCTAGAGGTTCAAGCAACTGTCTGTTGCTGCCGAGGTGCCTTTTGCTTTCCCCCACTTTCCCAGCAGCAGTAAGTCTGCTGCAGGGTCACAGGAGAGGCAGCAGCGACCCACTGCTCTCAAAAGGCTTTGGAAAAGATTCATTTCTCAGAGAGCTCAGGGCTGCCCGGTTTCTCCATGGATGACTTCACTGAAGAGCTGTTTCAGATACTGCATGGGAAAGAGCTGTTTCCTCCAGTGAAACCACTCCAGAGGAGCTGGTGGGAAGGTGACAGGCTTCCAGCAGAGCCTTCCTGCCATCTCAGCCTGGCCAAAGCACCCTATGGTGGAAAAACATGAGCAGAGTGGGAGCTGCAGGTCTCCTCTAAGCAGGACCATCCATAGACACACACAGGCCTTCCGGTGCAGAAGAAAAAAGTAACGGGCAGTGTTTGGTTTTGTTAGGTGTTGTTTAGCACAAAAGCAGACAGCTGAACTGAAACCAAAAATAAAAAAATTATCTGGATGATAATATCTATTTCTGCTTTTTCAGAAATTTTTACTGTGATTGAAGTGCAAAAATTGTTTAATGAGAAAGAAAACACAAAAAAATCCCAACAGTTTGAATGCCAGACCACAGAAACATTTCAGTTCTTGAGTATCGATAGGCAAAAAAGACATTTACTTCTCACTACTTCCAATATGCCCTTGCAAAAAAGCTTATTTCTCATCTCACTTCATTAATTATTGTTCCAATGTCCAGAAGTGCCAGAATCTCCAGGCAGGAGAGAGATTCAGATGTGCTTGTCCTGCCTCCTACAGTATCAGCAGTAGCTGCCCACTATGTAACAGTAAATGTGGTAGCAGTCAAGAAGAGGGTGGATGCTGGTCCTTTCCTCAGAGATGGTCAGCTCTCACTAGGGGAATGATCACAGCATTCATTTCCGTGTCTCATGTCATCAGGCAGATCCGCAGAAATTGCAGGCAGTTGCTAATTTGCCATTAAGTGGACTTTGGGACCTAAGAACTCAAGGTTGTCACGGGAGTGGAGCTCTTCCTCAGGCTCCATCCCTCTGCCCTCATCAGCCCGGAAGATTTACTTGCAGTCAGGGTCATCAAGGTGGCTGAAGCCATTCTCCTCTTTCCAACACTTGTCCTGTGAGCAAAGGAGGGTGGCAGAGGAACAGCAAAGGGAGTTAAGACTGTTCCATGTATCTGCTGTCTTCCACATGAGGAGCTCATTGCTGGAAGAGTAATTCCAACACCCTCCATGGCACCAGTGATCCCACACTGAGCACAACCCTGACACAGCTCCAGCAACACCCACAGAGTCCTCAGATCTCAGAGCTGGGCAGACATCTTCACCCAATAGGTAGGGGAAATTGAGAAACAGCAAACCTATGGCCAGTCATTGCACCTAGAATGGTACCTGGGTTATGAACGAAGGATCCTGAAGGAGGGGTCTGATTTCCTGTCTTGTTGCATAAAGGCAGCTCCCATTGATTTCATTGGTTTTCCTATTATTTACCTTTCAAATGGAACAAATAAGGGGATCTTTTTAGATTCACTTTCCTCTAAGACCACTACCCAATTAATTCACAACCCTTAGACATCTCACCATACTTCTTTATTTTCTCATGACTTTATCTAATTACTCATTGTCTATTTAAAGACAAGGTGACCATGTTTAGGTCAAGACTGGAACAAATCCTGATTTATACAGTACTATTATAATACTTTCAGTATTAGTCTCTGTTTTTTTCCTTAATAAAGCCAGACACCTTACACGCAGCATTGACCACTACTGTAGATTGAAGAGACATTTGCACTGAGCTGTCTATGAAAATGCCTGGATCCTTATCTAACTAATCTCTTCCACACCATTTAAGTAACCCGTTTCCTTGTGTACTATTTTCCTGCTCTTGTCTACTCTGCAGCTGGGCTACCAGACAACTCTCTCAACATGCTCTTGCGGTCCTTGTGGTTTTCTGTCATCTCAATACACATAAGAGCTGCTATGTCCCGCTAACACACCAAACAAGCCTTTAGATTAAATATCTGAATGCTTGAAAAAAAGTCAAATTTATTTAGTGGCTTGATGCAGTAGCATGGCTAAAGCATCAATGTTTCTGTGGACAATGGTACAAAGAACTCTAAAGTTGCTTTGTCTCCCTGCAACCTTGTTTCCTGGATGTCTAAAAAGGTGGAATAACAGTAATGGTCTTTTTCATGATTTATCTTAGGCATTAAAAAAGAAGGGAAAAAAATCACTACAGGCTTTTCCCTCTTTCCTTCCACTTTGGATCTGGTCAAAGAGATAGAATCACAGAAAAGTGGAGGGTGGAAGGGACCTCTGGAGGTCCTATTGACCAACATCCCCTGCTCAAGTGGGGCCACCTAGACCTGACCTCCCAGGACCATGTCCAGATGGCTTTTGAATACCTCCAAGTTGGGAGTCTAAAACCATTTGCATTCCTTGGTTCCCTGGTTATTTTTTGCTTTTTCCCATGATGACTTGAAGTCCAGCAAACTTTTCCCTTCTGTGACCCCCATGCTACTCAGGATGGTCCCATCATCTACCTGGGAGGATAAATAGGTCACACAGTAATTTAGGGAGATGAAGCTTCCAGAAGCATTGGACACGGTCCTTGCTCCTTCACACAACAGAGGTCCAGCAAGACCTTGTGAAACTGTGTGCTGTGATTGTCAACCATGTGGGATACTGGTCAAAGCATCACAAGATCATTAGGTTTTGCTGTGCTCTGTGCAGCAAATGTCACCCCAGAACAGGGAAAAACACTATTTGTTTCTGTACAGGCTCAGAATAAAGTCTGTGTATACCTTTATGAAAAACTACAGGGGTGCCCAATTACTTTTATCTTTCTTTAGGAGGAACAACAAATAGATTGTCAAATTGCTGAGAAAATCAAGGGCTTATTCAACTTTCTGCCCAATTCCCCTTTCAGTGCTGTTACAATATTCATGTTATACACTGCATAATGAGACATAGCTACCTCATTAGCTGCTGGATTGCCTACACATGGCAACCCTGAAATATGAACACCTAGGGATGCCTGTGAATACTCTGGTGTCTTAGTTAACCAAAAATAAATTGTGTCATGAGAACATGGGGGATTTCTATATCCAGAAAGTTAGGAATTCACAGGAAAATGAAAGGTAGTGGTTAAAATGAGTAAAAGTTTTGACCTTGAAAAGCAAAAGTTTCTGAGTTTCCTTAGAGCAAAACTGGAGATCCTGTTCAGTTATTTGAGACAGCAAAAGCATTCACCCTTTCTTAATTCTTCTCACAAGGCCACCCGCTGAGGTGGGCACAAGCCCTCTGCTGCAGAGCCGTGTCATCCTCTCCAGGCTGTAGCAGTTGCTTCTTTCTTCCAACCTGTATCTTGCTCTTTACCAAACAAGGCACATACAAGGACTCTAAGCTTTCTAAATGAGACAAGGTCACAACACAGAGAATTACAGAGATCCTGTGACTGCAAATAATTTGGAGGTAGGTTTAGGAAAAAAAAAAAAAAAATTTTTTTCATGCTGAAAGTCACTGTCTCAGGCTGGCAGGGAGGGAAAATGTCTAGAGGGGGAATCCTAGGAAAAAAATCAGGATTTCCTGATTATCAAGATAACTATATACGATAACAAGATGACTTTATATTTGTTCTATTTCTTACAGTCTTTCTGTAAGTACCTGGTCCTGGTCACAGTCACAGACAGACTCCCTGGTTCGTTGGTGCTTGGTCTGACTCACTGTTATGTTCATTTTAGCCATGGGTTCACTGATTAGTTCTGGATGCCTGATCCGGACTCTTTGTGCCTCTAAGTTTTGCTCTCTCCAACAGCAGGTCAGAAGCAACATGAATTTTGAGTGCTCTATAGTAGATTTTCATACAGATCCATTGTGAAGATCTTGCCCATCAGATCCGGATGTGGATGCTGCTACCAGATACCTCCTGGGTCATATCTGGGGCTCAGGCCTATGTAAAGATGCCACCCTGGACATGAAGGACAAAAGGAACTGATTAAACTTGGAGAACCACTTTATTTAGACTGAGAAATGCCAGGAGGACGTGCAACATCTCCATCCTGTGAGAAAGATACACAGCTACTGACAGAAACCTGTTCATAGGGTGGCGTGGCTTGCAGAAGCAGCTTGATAATGCATCTTGTTTCCTGACAGGGTGGCTTTTGATAAGCTCTAATTGACAGCCCCCACCTCAGAGCTGCTGCGTGTACGCAGAAAGCAGAGCTGAGCGGCTGAGTCGCGGGCTCTCTCTCCTGGCAGAAAGCACGACTGCATGGCTGGCTCTGCTCCTGGGCCAGAAACAACCCCAGTGCTCCTTTCGGTTGATCTTTGATTGGCATGTTCATTCCCCTTTACAACACACACTGACATCTGCCACAGGTGACACTTTCCCTTATTTTGGCAACAAGCAGAAGAGAAACACTTGAATTTATTTTTCCTCCCCCCTTGGAAGCAGCTAGTTACAGAATTGTGATGTTACTAGGAGTTTTTAATTTTGTAGCCCTTAGGAAGTGCAAATAAACACCTGAACTTACAGACCTGCACTAGATTGAAAAGCTCTACATTTTTCCTGGTTCACCCATATTTTGCACAGAAGGAAAGCTCTTGACGGGGTATCAGATTACTTTAGTATCGCAATATTACTCTGGGGCAGCTGAGTGCAGCATTCAGCCATCCCTCAGCTGAAGGGTGGGCAGAGGGGGAAGAAGACACTTCATCTGCATGGACAGCACCCCTTTGATGTGTGGGGCAGGGAACCCTACTCCTGACCTTACCTGAGATGACATTTTTCTACGAGAGGAAAAAAAGCCATCACACTGTCCTAACTGAGCAGCTGGTGGGTCTGATTTTATCTTCAGAAAGATGGAGAGCATATATGGCATAGAGGAGAATAGCAGATACTGCCTTAATGACCAGATGATAGCTCGTTCAAACTCACTGTTGCTGCCAGACAGATTTTTTTCTGCCTTTTTCATTTGATGTTTCTTTACTTTCTATATTACTGAGGGTATTTGCCTGCAATGTGGAGGTTTTTTCTGCTTAGCAGCTCACCTGTTCCTGCTGATTATATTTCTCCATACTGCATTACATCCCAATCAGTTGCTTTGGAGCTGACAGTGGTGTCACAATAAAACAGTTGTAAGGAAAAGTGGCAGGAGCGGATGAATTAGCAAAGAACAAAAATTAAGATTTTGTGACAATGTCACTGATCAGAAGAAAAATAGAGGAAAATGGACAAACTAGCAACAAGAGCAGGGCTCTTGGAGGCTTTCCACTGGTTCAGGGCTCCATGTAATCCAAGGTGAAGTCCAGTGCCCACTTATTTTGTTCTATTTATTGTGGGACAGGGAATCAGAAATCATAGCAAGCACTGACACACAGTGTGGCCTTAGGCAGATCTCTTCCCCTCTCTGCTTCAGCTTCTCCATCTATAAAATGGGGAAGAGTCTTCATCTCATGATGCTTCCATGACATCACCTGAGATTCTTTAGAGTCCCATACGGAGGTAAAGTTCTCCTTAGTGGCAGCTGGGGGTTCACGAAGATAGTTAGAGTTTGGCTTGAGCATTAGTTTGCGTATGAAGAACGTAACCTTTACTTTGGTTTCCTTAGGGGCAAGATGCATCAGTTGTCCCTTAACTAAATCAGTCAGGTCCCTGGCAGTTTGACCTTTTCCAGCTCAGAAGGAAACAAACTGCACATGAAAGAATGACTTGTGTGATCTCAGGAGGAATGGGAAGAGGGGGAGGCATTTCCTTTTTCTTTAATTTTAGAAATGTGAAACCTTCTTTACTAACCCAGCCTGTTCCACAAGCAACAGTGATATTAACACCCATTCAAGCATACGCCTTGCCTCTGCCCTCCTCTGCATAGGTGGCGATCGTTGTGACCGACGGACGTCCCCAGGATGGAGTGCAGGATGTGTCAGCAAGGGCCAGGGCAGCTGGCATCGAGATCTTTGCCATCGGGGTTGGGCGGGTGGACATGCACACGCTGCGGCAAATTGCTAGTGAGCCCCTGGATGATCATGTGGACTATGTGGAGAGCTACAGTGTTATAGAGAAGCTGACCCACAAGTTTCAAGAAGCTTTCTGTGGTAAGTCCTTGCCGCAACCACTGGGTTCCTAGCCAAGAGCTGCGAGTGGCTGCCAGCAAGCTTTTTACGTGGAAGTTTTATGTGTGATCACCCTTCATCCATCTGCTTCCTTGTTCCAAGGACTTGGGTCTGCAGGAGCACAAAGTGGTATGGAAAACAGATGGTCTTTGAAGTTGCCTTTCAGAATTTCAGGTTTTGCTTAGAAAATTTCAGATTTTAGTTAGTCTCCAGACTTCATTGGCACAGAAGAGTTTGTAAACACGACCCACATACTCCTTGAGGCATTGAAAAAGAACCTGGAAAACATGATCTTTACATAGCTAAAATCATTGTCCTTATGTTTAAGCCGACCTGGGCAGATCTGAGAATCTGGCTTGTAATTCTCCCCACCAGTATTGTCTTCTGAATTCCCAGTCAAGCAAGGGACGTTTTCATTTCCCTGATAGAGGCTAAACTGCCTTTGCCTGGCTATGCTGTTGTTTTTGCAAGCTTTGTGAGGCAGGAAACTCTCCTGGTTGGTGCAGTATCTAATGCCTTTCTGCGCAGCGTATAAAAAGAGCCTGACTATCCTACAAACACACAGTCGCTCCTACATGAACTGGTGAATGGAGTGAGAAAGCTTTATTACTTGCAAACGTACCCACAAGACTGTAGGAGGTGGTCTATAAATACCCATTTTATGTGTCAGCAAGAGAGGCCTGGGGGTTTCGCACACCTATCCTGTCGAAGCAGAGACGTGTGGCAACACTTTTTAAAAGGTGTGATACACCACGGTGCCTGTGGCAAGGCATTGCAAACATATACACACAGACGGACCTGTAAAACTCTCTGGTACCAATTTCTTTGAGGTGTAAAATTTCATGATTCAACTTTCAAGCTGAAAATGATGGGGGTGAGCAGCTTTTTGTCAAGGGAAATTTCCTTCTCTGTAGGAAGGAGGAAAATTTTGAATATAAAGTGAGTCATGTATTATAATCAGGTGTCATTGCACCAGAAGCTCATGAAAGAGGGGAACAAATACTTCATACTAAAGGAGTGATATAGACAAAATTTGAGAAGGTGGAATCCAGGCCATGAATATTTGTGAGAGTTTGTGTTGGCTGCCCTAGAGTCAGGAGTCAGCCAGAGAGGGAGAGGCCAGACAATGTGTTTTGAAGTTTTGGCATTGGTGTTGTTCAAAAAGATAAAGACAAAAAAAATCCTTTCTGTGCCTTGCTTTTCAAATTCATAACGTGCAGATTCCAAAGTTCTCCCTGTGGTAAAAAACCCTCAGAGATGCATCGAAGGGAAGTGCTGTGCTAAGGATTATTATAGCTAACAGAGAATAGCACCATATTAACTGCCAAGTGGGCTGTTATCGTGTTATGCAAGCAGCTGCACAAAACTGTCCTTGGAGATGTACCCAAACACCACCTGCTATTGCAGAGCACAGTTTGTGGGTACTGACAGCAGGAAGAACCGTGCAGCACTGTCCAAGCTGTTTCCCATAATGCTCAACAAACACATGGGAAAAAGGGAGACCCTCGGTGATTCAGTCGCTAGTTAGACTAATAAGATCTCCATGGGCTTCAGAGAACTCAACCTGAGAGCCCAACGTTACTGCCATCTGCATGGTTACTAATACTCCTAATGATATGAGCTACATATATGCTGGAAAGATCTACCAGTGTTGGCACAATATGCAGACGCATGAATTGGGAAGGCCAGAAGTACAAAATACAGGCAGAGCAGAACACCAATGGCTTGGAATAATTAATAGAAGCCCCTTAACTTTGAAAGACTTTGTGCCACCTTCGATCATTTTGATAAAACTCAACGCTCAGTTTTCTGCACAGATTTCTTGGGTATTTGTAAATGAATTTGCTTCAACCAGATCTGTTTACTTTCGAGTTTGTTTTCCATCATCATTGCTGTAGCTGTGACAGCATTGTCAGTCACTGAATGCTGCTGGCTCAGACTGCTGCAATTCAGCTTCTGTTTGCTCAGCATCTCAGGAGTCAGATCCAGGTTAAGATCAGCAGGCAGAAATGTTTGTAGAGAGGGAATCTGAAAGCTGCACAGACGAGGGTAGCTCTGAAGTGAATTCCAAGTATGTTTGCACATGAATCCCATCCAGGAAAGACAACTGTACATGGGGCTGAACTCACTAATCACAATTGTACTACATAGATGGGAAAAATGGGTATTGGCCAGCCCAGATGGTAGCTTGGAAACCAAAGCTCATCCAGTAGCTTTGAAGAGTGAAGTATATTGTGATATGCTCAACAGACAGCTGGTTTTCGCCCTCAGTATGGAGACAGTCCTGGCTGTGCCTTGAAGTCAGGAGACATGGGAAGATTTCTCCTTGCCTCTTGTATCTCAGTCACTATCCAAGAGTAATGACCTCTGCTTTGTCTTGCTGCAGAGTCGATTTAATTATCACTGAGTGTAAGGGACAAATACAACGCTTTGTGCATGGGCTGCGTAGGGTCTGGGTTGAGAAGCCTTGGCATGGCCTTTGATTTTAATCTGCACCTTTGCTTACAGTGGTGTCAGACCTGTGTGCCACTGGAGACCATGACTGTGAGCAGATCTGTATCAGCACCCCAGGAACGTACAAATGTGCTTGTAAAGAGGGTTTCACGCTGAACAGCGATGGGAAGACCTGTAGCGGTATGTAATGATTTTCATTTGCACTGAGCTGAGCTGTGATCTGCAGTGGTATGGTGGGGGTAGGATTGAGACAGAGTAGATATGTCCTGTTCAGAAAAGGCAGAAAAGGAAACCATGTACTTATAACCAAGAATCATTTTGAAAACATTAGTGTGAACTGTTGTTGAGTTTTGATTGATTAAACCTATTTCATTAGCAACAAAACAACACTAGGTTTATATTTTTCTACATAATTAATTGGGGTCTTAGTGGCTGTCTTTTTTTCCCTCCTCTCATATTTTGCTTCAGCTTGCAGTGGTGGGTCAGGATCTGCTCTGGATCTTGTTTTCCTGATCGATGGCTCCAAGAGTGTGCGACCTGAGAACTTTGAGCTGGTGAAGAAATTCATCAACCAAATTGTGGACTCGCTGGAGGTGTCAGACAAACAGGCCCAAGTTGGCCTTGTTCAGTACTCCAGTTCTGTCAGACAGGAGTTTCCGCTGGGGCAGTTCAAGAACAAGAAGGACATCAAAGCAGCAGTCAAGAAAATGGCCTACATGGAGAAAGGAACAATGACAGGCCAGGCTCTGAAATACCTCATTGACAGTTCCTTTTCCATCATCAATGGAGCTAGGCCTGGGGTCCCCAAGGTGGGCATAGTCTTCACCGATGGGCGGTCACAAGATTACATCACTGATGCTGCTAAGAAAGCCAAAGACTTAGGTAGGTCTCCTGAATTCTCACTGAATTGTTTCTCCCTTGGACCAGGTACCACATCTAGTATCAACCTAGGTATGACTCTTTCCCTGGAGATGTCTCTTACTTAGGAGAAACAGGTTACCACAGAGTGACTTTTTTGAGATGTTGCCTGACTATTCTTGCACGCTTATAAAGAACTTAGAGCAACTCTGGCTGGGGTTCAGATGAATCTTGGTTTGCTAGCAGCTGGTTTTTGTTCCCACAGCTCCTCTGTGTCTTTGATCTAAGACTGCTGGAGGTCTCTCTGCTGGGCAGGATGGAGTTTCACACACTTGGTATGGGATGCACACTGGTCTAGCATGCTTCACACAAATGTGAAGGAAACGGCAGGGAGAAGTTGAGGCTTTGTCTGATGGTGGTAATGAAAGTCAGGTCAGCATCAGTGGCACTCATGGTGAGGAAAAGACAACCACCAGAGAGCCCCTTGGAGAATAACAGGAGTTGTAGGGCCAAGTGCAGCTTGGCTGTATCAGCCTTAAGGCCTGGAAAAGAAAAAGAAGAAATAAAACAATAAACAAAGAAGAAACACAGATTAAGGGAGTAACCATGGACTCCCTGTTGAAACAGTCAGACACACTAATAAGAAATTTTCTTCAGCTTCTGCTGGAATATTAAAAGTGCACAGTGGCTACATATTGATATATTTACGTGTCTAAACACTGTGAAGTATAAATATCTTGAGATCTGCCCCTTTGCTGACCTGCTGAACAAGTTCCCAGTCTCCTGACATCTCTGTGTTAAATGGATGCAGCCCAAGTGAATAAACTCATGAATTGCTAAATCCTTTACTTCCTTTTAGCTTCGGTCTCGACCACTAGATGGGACTAAGGGCTAACACATAATAATAAAGGTCAGGTACAAGCTCATGAAAAGCTGATGTTTACAAAGCAAGCTGACATGTTATGGGGATGTTCAGCTCTTATAAAACAAAAGATCCTTACAAACTGTATCTATAGAATTTATTCCTCTGTGATGATAAAACTTTATGCCTTGTTTCTTCCTCCTCTCTTGTCCCTACACAGAAATCTCCAGCATCTCTTCATAAGTTATTTCAGTGGGATAAATAACAAAATGGTTATAACTAGACTTCAAACATGTTCCTTGAGTTGAACTTTGAAAAAAACAAATACTGAGGAAGAAAGACAGGCAAAAAGAGAGGAGGGAACGCATTGTCATAGACATGGACAAGTAGAGATAAGTATTTCGGAAACGTTCAAGTCAACGGGAAAACTGCAGTCCAGTTCAATAGTAACAGGTTTAAGCCAGAGGTGGCCAATCACTCTCTTCACAGCGAAGCACAGTACCTGGACATGTTCTTAACTCACAGTATGGGTTGCTCTTGACAGACTATATGAGTTGCAATTTTTGAAAGAGATTTAGCTACAGTTTTGCTGAACCACAGGTCTCCATGGCACAGGGGATTTTGCCACTACATAGGCTGATTAATGGGGGCTGCAGGATATTTTGAAAACTTCCAGTTTCCTTTTGCTGTATTATTGCTTCCATACTAGTTGGATCATGATCCTGTCAGGGTGTTATGACCGTCTGTCCTGTCTTGTATCTCCAAAACATTGTTCTTGTGGTGATAGTGGTCATTGTCTGGATAATTCTAGTAAGACTTTGCTTGCAAAAATATTTTGGAACCCTGGTTGACCTGGCTGAAAAAAGTCTATAAAAGTAGAGGGTAAGTGGGTTCCTTTCCCAGTTAACATCTGCAGAGCCGTGTGGAGACCGGGGGTCCAGAAGGTGAGCAAGGATGTACAAACTGACAGGGGGTTGGTACCATAGCAGCATGATGCTCCGTGGCTCTCCGACTGACAGGTTCCCATTGCTCGCAGGCTTTAGGATGTTTGCTGTGGGAGTTGGCAACGCAGTTGAGGATGAGCTGAGGGAAATTGCTTCAGAACCAGTAGCCGAGCACTACTTCTACACAGCCGACTTCAGAACCATCAGCAAGATTGGGAAGAAACTACAAATGAAAATCTGCATTGGTGAGAGTGGGGGATTGGGGAGAGGGGGGATTTAGTCACAGCATTTGAAGGTTAGAAGCAGAAGGACAAAAATGCCCCTTCAGATGGATGTTAGAAAAAACTCTCTGTTCTCAGTGCATTGAGTTGGCAGAGTACGTGGAAGGACCATGAGATATCAACATTTTGGGTGGTTACCTGAATGACAGCCACCCCTACACCTCAGCCATCTCCCCCTCTCACAGGCTGCCTTCTCCTTCCTTTTTTCTCCACCTTTCTCCCTTTGTCAACCTTCCTCTTCATAAATTATGGATACAGGATGTACCAGGTCCTGAGAATAGCCAAAAGTAACATAAAGAAAGAAGAGATGCTCTTAAAAGAGAAGCTAAGGATTGATTTATTTGGCTTAATTTGATCATCACAAAACTGGACATCTGAGTTGAATCTCGCTAACAATTGGCTGCTTCTACAGTCAAACAGACACCTCAGGGGTGACACATTTCAAGTTGAAATAAGCATCTAGTATCTTCTACATGACTTGTAGGTGTCTAAATTTGGGCAGCATGAATGCTAAGTTGCTCAGGTTTGGATAGCCTAGTGAAGCAAAGGCCGAGAGAGGACTGAGTGGGAGACAGGCATGACAAGAGGAGGCAAAGAAAAACATACAATTTAAGGAATGTTGACCCGTAAATAACTTGAGTCTAAAAATTATTTAAAAAAGAACTACCATAGTTATTTTAGATTCTTGTTTTGAAGCAATCATATGCCTCCTATGAAATATTTGCCCTTTGAAATGTATCTGCTTGATCAGGCAGATCATAGTGAATCCCAAACACTCAGGCTTCATTTAAGACATTGAATACCTTGCAGCACTTCTGAGAGCTGCACTGCCAGACTCATCAGGAACCTGGCACTCTCTTGTGGAGTCCAGGTGCTCAGGCTCCTTCATCCTGCCAGGCAAATATTTCCTTCCAGTTCCCAGCAAGATACATTGCACACAGATCTGATGGGGCTCATTTAGTTCCCAAGAGAGCTCTGCCAAGCTCAGCTCTACTTCCCATGAGTGTGCAGACCTGCTCTTGAGTGTCCCATGGCCCCACATGATGCAGAGCTCTCCACTGCTCTCATGGCATGCAGAGATGCCCTACAGCATCAACTGGGTGAAATAATATACATTGCCAAATGTTAATCTCCTTTTTGCCTTTCTTTGCAATTTTTAACATTGTTATTTGTGCCAAAATCAAAAGATATCCATGTAAATATTAGTGGGTTAGCAGTAGGTGACTCATCTGCTTTTCTCCTTGAGTGTATATTAGAGGGAAAAAGTCCTTGGGAAGTTAGGGACCTTGCCTCAGGAAAATCTGATTTGGTTCCTTGCATCTTTACAGATGTCCTGGGTCATGTCGGGCAAGTGCCCTGTTCTCCAGAATCCTAAAGATGGGACCTTCTTTTCCTCCTGGGAAGTCTGAGAGGGACAACACCCTCCACAGTCCTGTGTCTGCAGAGCCTGGCAGACAGGCTTGCAAGACAGAGAGTCTCTTTGCCATGCTACTTTAAAAAGTAGGAGTCAATCCAAGAACAAGATGATGGGAGCTATATGAAAACCCCCAATGTATTTAAATATCTTTGAGAAAGCAAACACATTTAGGCTTCAGCATTCAAAAAAAGTAAAAATAAATTTTGGAAAAAGTATTTGTTTGCAAAAAAGTCAATTTTGGTAAAGATGGTAACATTTTAGTTTAAAAAAAAAAAAAAGGAAAGGAAAGGAAATATTTCCATTTGTTTGATTTCCAGTGCCAGCTTCTATTTATCAACAGATGGCTAGAAATCTACTCTTAATATCCAGCTTTAGCTTACTCATGGCTGGTTTAATTCTGTTGTCGTTTTGAGCAAGTGATGTCCTTTCCCTTAAGAAGTCCTTCTCCTATTTACTCCTTCCATTTGCTAGACAGTTGAGCTGATTTAGTGTGGTCTTGTAAACATCTCCTTTCTTTTCCCAGTCATCTCAATACCCTTTTTTGATCCTATTCCAGTTTAAGTTAATTTTTCTTGAAGAAAATATGTACATTATTGACATAGATTAGGAAAATGATTAATGCACATTGCTTCTCCTGCTCAAGAAATGGAGTACTGAAGCAAAGTTCTAACAAGTCTTGACTCTCAGATGGTAAACAATTACTCCAATTTTTATTTCACAGAATAAGAGTATGGACCACCATGGTGATGGTATTGGGAAGACAGAGGTTGTTTTGAGCACTGTATTTAGTTAGATTCAAATTTTGGGGGCAAACTTTAAGCATCAGTAGTAGAGCTCAGTGGGTCAGGAAACTGGAAATCCAGGAAAGACTCTGCACAGAGCCTGACCCATATAACAAGAAAATGTGAGATTTTCTAGTTGTCAGAGGTTAAAGTCAGAAGTGATCAGTCAGATAATTAGAAGGAATGATATTTTCATTTCCTTCCAGTTTCTGATAAAAAAAAAAAAAAAAAATTGCTTTATTTCACTTGTCTCAGTGATTTTGATTTAATCCTTGTTTTGTGCCACTTTATTCTTCTTCTTGATATTCTGATCTGCAGAGGAAGATCCATGTGAATGTAAATCTATTGTGAAGTTCCAGACAAAAGTAGAAGACCTCATAAATTCATTGCAGCGGAAATATATCCTTCGGAAGCTGTCTTTGTTCAGAACTCAGTGGGTTGGGTTGTGCTTTCTGGAGGGACCCGTGGGGAAAGTCTACTTGTGGGTGAAGGAAGTTGGGTAGGTGTTCAGGAAGCTGAGAAACAAGGCATTTGGGTTATGAATGTGTATAACAAGAATAGTCCCTCCACCAAAGTGAATAGCTACTGGTCTGACACAGAACAAATGCACCAAAACCAATAGAGCCAAAGTAGAGTATGTCAAACCATTGCAAGACAGCAGTGAGCTTTAGGCACCAAGATCTGGGCCAGTTTTTAGAAAGCTGATTAAATGATGCCAGTGTGACACATGTGGAAGCATGAGATGATGATTCTGTCTCTGCAAGCTTGTGAAGCAAGGCCAGAATGCAAGGGCTGAGGGCAGCAGTGCCTAACACTGAACTGTGAGCAGACAAAACCACTGGTGAACACATGCAGCTGATTCACTCAGTCATTAAAGCTCCACGGATGGGATTCTTAGACAGTAAATGTCTATAATGTAAACATCCGAGATGGCTGCCCAAATTCCTCCACAGCATTGGAGGGAAAGGGAGTCTTCTACAGCAAACCACCTCTGACTATATAGTTGGTGGTCTGGATAAACTCAGATGGATAGGTCCAATAGTCATGGGCAGGTCCAAATTCTCCCAGCTGGCTAAAACTCAGTTTTGGGAGACTAACTCTCACATATCTGCTTGCTGCAGACCTCTCCAGTGAGGTGAGCTGGATCCCGTCAGAACTGTTTGTGGGACTGCGTTCTGCCATGCTGGGTCCTGCCATATTGCACAAAGATCATGAATAAGCGGTTGAAAGACAAACAAGGAAAAAAAAAGTTGTGAATAAGATTCAAACTTCTCATGAGGAGAGGAATTAGTGAAACCTTGGGGTAGCTCACACAGGGCTAGGGAGATGTTTCATTACTGAGAATATAATTTTAAAAGCACTGTTCTAATTTATTCACACATTTCTGTGCTGTGTTATGTCAGTTGAACAGTATCTTTTCTACTCTTTAACTCAAATTGAGTGAAATCCACGACTTGTGTTATGCAAAAGGTCAGAGTAAATCAGTAGTTCTCACTCAGCGTGTTGCCGCTCCCAGGCACATCATGAAAAGCAATTAATGAAAAGAGCAGAAAATTGCAACACACTATATTACTCTAAGAAAAGCACTCTGCTCTACTCTCCGCACAACCCATACTGCTCAAGGTCAGGAGTTCTCCGTCAACCACTCAAAACACACTCCAATCATTCTCACATTTTTTACTCTTCCTTGCGTATTAAATGTATAGGTGCACGTGAGAACGTGTGCATGCATGAACAATTTCTACCTTCGATAAAAGTTCATCAACCTGAACAGTTCTGGAAATGCCAGAGTGGATGATGACAGCATTCCTCTGCTGCCTGCTCCCAGCAAGGTAGCTCCATTCGTTATCTGTTCTGCAAGTCAGGGGAGGACTTGAGCAATGAATCACTAGTGTGCACTGTCATTTTTCCCCTTAACTCTTGCTCACTGGAAGCTGTGGCAAAAAGGATCGAAGCCCTGGAGAACAAGATCATCTAAGATCCCAAAACAGTATTCTTTCCCTTCTTCCTCATGTAACAAAACTAGAACTCCTTCACCTGTAACGGAGGGCAGCTCAGCCACAGCGCTATGGCCAACTTGTATTTTTTTAAAGAGTCTAGTCTACCTGCATTTGTTTAAAAGGGAAGAAGTATAACAGTAGAGCAGACATTGTATAACGGGCAGAGCACTGTGTGTGACTGAGAGCTGGACCACGCCAATGTTTGTTGCATTATATAGAGTGCATATATAAAAAAAAAAAAAAAAAAAAGGAAAGATTTGTTTTTGATTTAAAGCTTAATATATATATATGTGTTAATAAGTACTTGATTACGAGTTCTGTGAATCCTTGCTGTGTTCTTCTGCATCTTTTGTTTCTGTGCATGAGATAATTTAATTTAAAAGTCAAAGTGACTTAAAATCAACTCGGATGCTGAGCGTAAAACATCAAAGCTGCTGATCAGCTTATTATTGTAAGCATGACGCATTTGTCAGTAAGTAGGTGAAACATAGTAATGATCTCTGAGTGTGCGTTGCAGACAAGATAGGATAGGATGCTGCTGCTAGTCGGGTTTATCCATAGCTGCTGTGCAATATAGAAAGAAAACAAGCTCAGCTTTCCTAGCCAGTGAACGGTCTCACAATGTGTCAGTGAACCAGCACCTGAGCTAGACCTGTTCTGCGTTAAGTCCTGAAGATGTGCAAGGAGCCAGCGCCGTGGCTCGTTATAACGCAAGGCAGTACTGTTAACACCAGCCCCAGGAGATGTGCCCCTGCTCCTCAGCTCTCTGGTCTCCACGTCCTCGACTGAAGCTACAAAACATCATTAGCACCCAAAACACGGGGAACTGCTGCGGGAGCTGCTGCTGGTGGAAGCAGTGCCTTCGTTACTGTGCTGACCAGAAGCTCACTAGCTCCTTCCTTGTCCAACGCCTCGAAGCACCTTCAAAGCCAGTAAGTTCATCTCAACAGCTTTCAGACTCTTCTTCTGTTCCTGGATTCCCAGCACTGGCAAGACACAAAAGCAATGTGGACTGGAAGCATCTTACGCTGCCTGTCTCCTACAGCTGTAGTCTGGCTAGGCGTAGAGGGAAGAAGCTTATTCATGGCACGATGGCACACGGTTGAATGTGAGCACAAGGGGTTGGGTTTGGAGGGGTTTTTATTTTTATTTTTTGTATCAAAATATTTATACTTGAGACTATGTGAAAAGCTTTTCAGAATAACTTGGCCTGCTCAGAAATGTCACCATAGCAGATGTGTTTTGGGTGAATATTAAAAGTTTGCTGAAAATTTTAAAAGCGAGTTTAACTTATTTCTTTGCGTAAGCTTTGAGGTAGTTGCCTAACAACAATACCTCTCTGTAGTCTTCTTAGTGCGTGGGAAAGCCTCCATCTCATGTCACATTTTATTTCAATGCAAGAGAACAAACAGGTCCATAGGTAAACTGAGACCTTTCTCTCAGAACAAAATATTTCTTTTACAATAACAATTTATTATACTCTTGGACTTGCAGGAATGAGTCAACACATTTCCAAGCATTAGCTCAAGGACTACAGTCAGTTCTTGATATCAAAACCTTGTCCTCTCAGTCAAATCTTGTATACCCCAGATTCCAGAGTAACCCCTACCAACTCCTGAACATCTAGGGATAAGATTTCTGTCATCTAATTTTACACATATAAAATCTAGACCTCTGAGATTGAACATCTCATGTTATAGTTGCTTCTCAGTAGAAATAGGTACCACAGAGCATGCTTGTCAGGATTATCTAGCATGCACATTTTAGTGCAACAAAGCAGCACCTGAGCCTATTTCTCTTTATAGATTATAATGACACCTTCAGACCTGTGTATCTAACTTTTAAACACCTCACCCAGGGCAACTGCGTCGCCTCTACTGGCATCCAAGGAATCTTTTTCCCGGTTATGTGGAATCACTTTCCATCTTATTATAATGGGGAAAGAAAAAACTCTGCAGTAAGCAGAAGAAAAGAAGTTTCTGCATGTTCTGGTTCTCAATTACTCTTTTTATCAAGGCCTATCAGCAACTGAGCTCCTGACACAGTGCAGAACCTCACCTTGCTGTTGAATAACATTGCATATCAGCAATGTGCTACAGCAAACCACTGTTTAAAGGGGGCTTAAAGATACAGACAGACATTTTAGTAGGGCCTGTTGCAATAGCACAAGGCATAATGGTTTTAAACTAAAAGATGGTAAATTCAGACTAGCTGTAAGGAAGAAATTTTTTATGATGAGGGTGGTGAGACAGTGGCACAGGTTGCCCAGAGACGTGGTACATGCTCCATCCCTGGAGACATTCAAGGTCAGGTTGGACGGGGCTCTGAGCAACCTGATCTAGTTGAAGATGTCCCTGCCCATGGCAGGGGGTTGGACTAGATGAGCTTTAAAGGTCCCTTCCAACCCAAACCATTCTGTGATTCTCTGCTGCTGGGAGAGGTTCTTCCTGCAGTAAGGCCAAGCTGTGACTCCCATAGGACAGAGGTGTGGCTGTGCCGGCGGCAATGCTGTAGCTCTCCCCAGCTGGGCTGTGGGATGGGCAGGAGAAGCCAAGTGTGCTCCCTGCAGCCCCGCTGCCCCTGGCCCCTGGCCTGAGCTGGGGGAGGAAGGGGCATGGCCTCCCCAAGAGCTGTGAGGGACTGGTTTGGTTGGAGTGGCCCTGGGTGCTGGTGCAGCTCCTGGATTAGCCCCAGGGTGGCCTTTTGCTGGGTTTTGCTGAGTGCAGCGCTTGGGCCCGGGGCCTTTGGCTTTTCACTGTTGCTTAATGAGATGTTTAATGAGATCTTTTCACTGTTGCTTAATGAGCTGTTGATCCTATTGTCTCTCCCTGTTTGAAACCAGGGTTCAAGTACAGCCCAGAAAACATCAAAGATGATGGAAATATTTAACAATTCTCACCATGGCCCCTACTGGCTTCATGGGGTAATGGACTGGGCTCAAAAATTTTTCCAGCACCATATGCCCAGAGATGAGTCAGAGGTGTTTTTTTACCATAAAAAGCCAGGAAAAGAGATAACAGCAATTACTGGCTAGAAGAAAACCCAGGAAGCAACTGGGCTTTGAGAAAGGCAGAGGGATCCCTGCAAACCACATGGGTGTACCTAGAAACCTCATTTATTACTATCAGAAATGAGATGAGGCTCTAGCTGTGTTGAAATTGTTGTCTTGTGACACAGGATTTCAAAGAAAACAGAACTTTTTGACCAGGAAAGTTGCTGTTTCTGTCACGTACATACAGCTTAGTACCCATCTGGTCCTCATAGAATACGGTTTAATGGAATGTCCAGGTTCCCTGACACATTTCTGGACTCCTTATTCTTCACTTTGTTTTTCTCTTTTTCCATTTTTTTCTATGTCTCTGCAATCTACCAGCTGATCAGACGCAATTCACTTCCATCTGATAAGATGATGATAGAATTATTTTTCTTTTTTTTTTTTTTGTCAGCTATAATCAGTTTGACAATCATGGAAATGAGTTCCTGTAGTTGATTTTCTTTTATGCCTATTTATTCTTTAAATACCTTGAAAATAAAATTTAATAGTCTCAGGAACTAAAAGATGGATTTGATTTAATTCCTGTCATGTCACACATGGATACGTCTACATGGTAAGATATTATTAATGTCATTCTGCAGTTTAAGCGTTTGCCTGACTTTTTCTGGTAATGGGATAAATTCATGTATCGTGAGGGCTGGACCTTCACCTCCACAGAAAACTGCATCCATTCAGCTCACCTTGCCCATTGCCAGTTTAATCCAACAGCTGCCATAAAACTCAATGATGTTCATGACTTTGGGGAGCAAAACAATCCCCAGCCCTTTCTAGGGAGGCTGATCCAGGTAGGACCATGCCTAGGGGCTAGTGACTCCAATTGGGATGTGAAGGGCTGATATACCAAGCATTGCTCCTTCAAACCTATGCCAGCCCCCTTGAGAAGACCTAGGAGACTCTGTGCCTTCCTAAATCACCAAGTTCCTTGTTTCAGAGCAATACTCCAGGATGCTGAAAAGAAATGCCCCTACATGCAGACATAGCAGCTCTTGGTTTCAGTTTTTATGGAGAGCATACCATTATATCTGTCTTTCCCTAGCTATCTTTCCTAGAGTTTATCCATCCATCCATCCATCCATCCATCCATCCATCCATCCATCCATCCATCCACCCATCCATCCATCCACCCATCCATCCATCCATCCACCCATCCATCCACCCACCCATCCACCCATCCACCCATCCATCCACCCACCCATCCATCCATCCACCCACCCACCCATCCACCCATCCATCCACCCATCCACCCATCCATCCACCCACCCATCCACCCATCCACCCATCCATCCATCCATCCACCCATCCATCCACCCACCCATCCACCCATCCACCCATCCATCCACCCACCCATCCATCCATCCACCCACCCACCCATCCACCCATCCATCCACCCATCCACCCACCCATCCATCCACCCACCCATCCATCCATCCATCCATCCACCCATCCATCCATCCATCCATCCATCCATCCATCCATCCATCCATCCATCCATCCAATCCAATCAGTCAAGTACCAATCTTTGTATTTCTCTATACTATGGTCTTTACTCATTGAAAACCTCAACCCAAGGTAACTTTTTGGCATCACCAGGCCTATTTCACGCAGTAAAATCCTCCGCAAGGAACACAACATAGGAGTGGGCCATAAATAGTTTGTATGTGTAAACAGAAAATAATGTTTTTCCAGTGCTCTGCAAAAGCAGGAGGGCCAAGATACATTATCAGGCATAGATTTGCTTCTGTAACTAATATTTTGTTTCGTGTTTCAGATAAAGCAGAACTAAACTAATTAACAATTATTTTTCCTCCCTTCTCACTTCTCCTGGCTTAAAACAACAAAAGAGCTCTTGCATCTCCAAAGTCAATTAGTCACTGGGCTAGAACATAGGCTTTTGACATTGTAATTAGGCTTCATTAATGGATAGCCAACGGCAGCAAGATGGAAACCTACTAGACGAGCCTTTCTTTGCATTTTCTTTCAGCTAATTACATGCTTATCTTGGAAACAAAAGATGCTGCACACAATGAAAAAACCCACTTATATGTCCCAAACTGTGGAGTGATGGACTTATAGTGAAAGCCCCCTTGCTGGAGGTTGTAAAATGATCCTTCTGCAGACATTGAACTTATTTTCCCTCTCTTTGCTGCTGCATCCTACATATGACCAGTCCTCTCCACATTGCCACCAAGTCCCAAGTTTTTTTAGATCTCTGGCAAAATAATTTATAAAATACTGTCCCTTGGGTATGGAAAAAATCTTTGACCATTTTTTCCTTACTTCCCCTTGGGTGCTGAGCATGCCATTGAAAGACTGCTCCCAAAGGCAGGAGGGAAGCTCTGTCTTCCAGCAGAGATCTTTTGCCAACAAGATCCCTCTGGGGAAGCAATTTTCTCATGCAGGTCATTGATATTATAACACAGGGCCATTAGTAATCAAATAAAAAAGTGCTTTCAATTAAACTGAGAGCTTCTAGCTTGGTAACATCTTTCAATAGCAATTTGTAACACTAATACAGTGTAATTGCTGCTAATGAATGGGTAGGTAGCAGACCAGTTATTATTATGATTTTTCTCTAAGCAACATCAGACAGTGAAACCTGTCTCAGGCTGTATGAATTTATTGTTCCTTGTGAAAAGCAGCGAGTTTCCTCTCCCTTAGTCCTCTGAGGTAATTCAGTGAATAGACAGTTTAAGGTGCTAGTAAATTTATATTGTGCAAATTATTATTTGTCGTTTTATGTTCAACTTGGGGAGAGGTTTCAACAAGACAGGTTACACTACCCTGTGTAATTCCTTTAGTGATGGACTTGCTAAGGATCAGAGCTCTGGCAATGAATTGTAAGTGGCTTTATACTTCAGATAGTAATTTGGATTTATTTATTTTTTAATCACCAATAATGGCAGGAACTGTTTTGTGAGTTTTACAATTATTGTGTTATTTTACTGTTCTGTGGCCTATTCTCACTGTTATATACTGCATAGATTAGACTAGAGATAACAATAAATGCTGAACAGTTATCTGTCCTCAGGTAGTGCTATGTTCTGTGGTGGAGATCAGATTGCTATCCCTCTCCTCTGGATGGAGAAAGTGAACCCTAACGACACAGAGCAGGTGCATCATAAAGAGCTTGAGGCATTGTAGAAGTCGTAGGGATGGGTAGGAAGGGCTCTTTGCTCTCCAGGGCTACCCTAAGGCAGATGAAGAACAAGGCACACAGGTAATTTGACAGCAGAGCAGTGAGGTGTGTTATGCTCTACACCTCTGAGCACACACACCCCCCTCTGATTCTCCATCCTGGATGACGGAGACCTGCCCACAATCAGCAGACAGCAGCTCTTGGCACAGTGATGTCTCAGGTCAAAACAGACTGCTCCCCACACCCTGCTCTCACCCTGTACCGAGAGTGAGAGTTCTCTGTCCTGAACTCGTGTGACATTCTCTTGTTGAAAACGTCCACGTTTTGGAGAGAGAAGGGTAAAAAGCCTGTTCATGTGCTTGGAGCTGAACGCTGCAGCACAGAACGCTGCGGGTCCGTGCTACAGCCAGCTTTCTCGCTGCCTTATGAGGGGGTACAGCAAGGGAAGCCCCAGATACAGTGGGTGTAGGACTTAGAAAGGGGCAACTTCTCCACATCCATCACTCTGCAGGAAATGGGGACTTTGGCACCACAGCACAACTTTACACAGATTGGGCTGCTAGCAGGTAGCAGGGAGCTGGTCTTGCCCCAGAGCTCCTGGTGAATTAACACGTACAGGATCTCTGCAGACAGCAAGGAACACGAACGAGTATTGCAGTGGTTGCCCTCGGATCATGTGTCAGGGATCCCTGGAGTCTCAGGGACTCTGTTGCTAGACCTTCAGAAAGGCATAAAATTAATAAACCACCTACATGGGGGAAATCGCTTTCTGACCTTTCATGCAGTCAAACTTCAGTGTAATCACCCGACACTTCTGGGTTTTATCAGTGTACCCACAAATTAGCCATGGTGTCTCGCCAGCTAATAGGAAGAAAGTAATTACTGGGGCTACTGCTAGAGCTGATAGCAAGGGCTACTCTGGGAAATAAAGGATTAATTTCAAATATATATGTAGGAGATCTTGATAGCAGCAGGTAAAAGGAGAAAAGAAAATTTGAGGTAGTCATAACTGTGGGAAGAGAGATACAATAGTAAAGTGGAAGTATATTTGGAACTGAATTTCAATCTTTTTAACATGTAGGACAGCAATGGAAATTTCTCAAACCCACAGGCTATTTCCTTCTAGTAATAACTGAACAAAGTGAGAAAACTCACAGAGAGAAGGTAGTGACAGAAAGATGGTAGTGACAGAAAGATGGCTTTTTTCATGTCTCAAGGGCCTGTCCCCAAAATCAGAATTAGGGGAGGGAAGGGTGAGTTGAGGCTGGCATTAAGCCAACAAAACTCAGAATCCCAGAATCATCTCGGTTGGAAAAGCCCTTAAAGCTCCTCCAGCCCAACCATGAACCTCACACTGACCGTTCCCAACTCCACCAGATCCCTCAGCGCTGGGTCAACCCAACTCTTCAACCCCTCCAGGGATGGGGACTCCCCCCCTGCCCTGGGCAGCCCATTCCAACGCCCAACAACCCCTTCTGCAAAGAAATCCTTCCTAAGAGCCAGTCTGACCCTGCCCTGGCGCAGCTTGAGGCCATTCCCTCTTGTCCTGGCGCTGGGTCCTTGGCTCAAGAGACTCATCCCCCCTCTCTGCACCCTCCTTTCAGGGAGTTGTAGAGGGCCATGAGGTCTCCCCTCAGCCTCCTCTTCTCCAGACTAAACCCCCCCAGTTCCCTCAGCCGCTCCCCATCAGACCTGTGCTCCAGACCCTGCACCAGCTCCGTTGCCCTTCTCTGGACACGCTCGAGTCATTCAATGGCCTTTTTGGAGTGAGGGGCCCAAAACTGAACCCACTCATCGAGGGGCGGCCTCACCAGTGCCGAGCACAGGGGTCAGATCCCTTCCCTGTCCCTGCTGGCCACGCTAGTGCTGATACAAGCCAGGATGCCATTGGCCTTCTTGGCCACCTGGGCACACTGCTGGCTCATTACCAATCCCCCCCAGGTCCCTCTCTGACTGGCAGCTCTCCAGCCACTCCTCCCCAAGCCTGTAGCCCTGCTGGGGGTTGTTGTGGCCCAAGGGCAGCACCCGGCATTTGGCCTTAGTGGAACTCCTCCAGTTGGCCTCAGCCCATCGCTCCAGCCTGCCCAGATCTCTCTGCAGATCTCTTTCCCCATGCTACACCCTGGTGTGTTCAGCGGGTGCTCACACCACAGACCCTCTGGCACACAGGGGCATCCCTTGTCACCGGCTACATCCCTGGGCACCCAGAGAAGCCCAGCGCTTGTGCCAGGCTCTGCTCTTCGGGCACATCCCCTGCCCCACACAGCGCTGGATGAACCCGCCGTGGGGACCTGGCTTTGGGGAAACCCTGCACCGTGGCAAGACACACAACAGCCCATACTCCTTTTGGAGGCAGCAGAATGTCCCTGGGGATCCCCAGAGGGTGCCCCCTTGAAGCAGCAGGTGGAGGCGAGGTGGGGGGAGCGGTATCAGCAATGCAAAAGGTGTTTTCCAAGAGGGGGAGGGGGCCGCAAGCCCGTCTTCCCATCCCCGTTACACAGTGCCGGGATGCTCAATCCCTGCAATACGGCACCGTGGTCACTAGATGTCCCCATCTGAATACAAATGACAACCTGTCAAACCCTCTCCCACACCCCCCCCCAGCCAAACCAGGCCTCTACCCCCACACCACTACCTGGTTGTTCTCGACACTGACAGTAATTAAAGATAACACCACTTAGCCTTCTGTCATTTGCACTGAATCAGTAATGCTTGATTTGTTTAACCTTTGCATCAAAAAACATTAAATAAATAAATAAGCCCCCCTGCAGGGTGTGCAGCGCCAAACAAGGAACCAGCAGCAGCCGTGGATAACGTGGGGCTACAGGAAGGTTGCACTGAGGCCATGCTTGCTCCTTGGCCACCGTTTGATGCACCCTGTTTGCCTTCTGCATCCTCTGTTCAACACCGGGCCAGCGGGACTCCTCCCCGGTGCTGCCTTCTCATCCTGTTATTGGAGGGAGCAAGAAGGAAAAGATGCTGGTTCCTTCCTGAAACGGTGCTGTGCTGAGCCAGAAGGGGCAGTAACGACCGCTCCCATCTCACCTTTCATTCTGGGAGCGTTAATGAACCCTGAGGTTGATCAGGGTGGTCTGATTACCTGCTCCAGGTAGCTCCAGAAGAGGGAAAGGAAAGCACAAAGATGACATGAATTCCTCAAGTCCAGGGAGTCATGTTGGAGGTAGGACATGGACGGCCAAACCGAACAGCATGAGCTGGCCATGAGTAAAGGATGGATGTGAGATTTTCAGAGGTTCAGCAGCAGGGGTCAGGGTAGGGACACTCGAAGCGTTCAGAGATCAACTGCACACAGCCTTGAGCAATCTGCTCTGCATTTGTCCACTCTGAGCAACTCAGAACCAGAGACCTCCAGATGTCCCCTCCCATCCATACAACTCTGTCCTAACACCTCTTCTCTGTTCCTGGCCTCTGTTCCTGTGAGCCTGTATGGCCACCGCCATCTGGATCCTGCTGTGACCCAGCTGGCTGCCAACACTGCAACGCTGCACAGAAGATTAATGGCAATACAGCATCCCCTGCAACTGCTGTGTCCTGATCTAAACCCTGGGCCAGCAGGTTCTTGGTCCCAAACCAGATTCTCTCCATTCAGACTTCAGGAGGGCTCAGAAAGCTGTGACCTCCCCTCATCTCCCTGTCTGCATCCCCTAATGCCGCGCACGAGCAAGACCTCATGGAAAGGGGTTGGATGCCTTACGGGGCAGAGTCTTTTCTCCCTAGGGACAACCTCCATCCTTGATCCCATACTCTGGGAACAGACAGAACATATTTCCTCATGACGGGCTGGTTCCCAGAGAAGGATGGTAATGCAGGAAGCCATCCCGTGGCAGCTGTAAGCTATCCCCTGCTATCCATGCTCCTATGTCCAGCTCCTGTCTTGTTTTACCTGGCTGCTTATCTCAGACTTAATATTTCCAGGTCATTTAAGCTGCTTTATTTCTTAAGGAGAGGCAAGTGGAGACTGTAACCAGAGTAGATAAATCCTTAGACTTTGACCTCAACATTTATCTGCTAAGGTTGATGCTCTGCACTTCTCCAGGCTGTGAGGAGGAGGAAAAGTAGCTCCATTTCCCTTGGAGACAAGCTCATTTAAAGGCAGAGGGTGACTCCGTGGCAGCCCTCCCCACCTGCGTTTGCAGAGTGACCTGTTTGGGGATGCTGATCTTTAGGCTCAGGGTTTATACACCCTGGGATCAACTATTCCCTCTTCAGTGGCCTGATTTTGTCACGCTAGCACACAACATCCCAGGGGAACGTTTTTCTTCTTTCTCTTTCAGAAGAAAGCTCACAGAACTGATTGGGCTGTGTGACAAGGCTGATCCCATAATATGTCCAGGAGCTGCAAGACATCATTTCTCACATCACAGGAAAATGGCCCACAGTCATCAGAAGGGAAAAAAAAAAAAAAAAAAAATGCTCTAATAGCAGGCCATTATCTCATGACAATGGCTCTGTTAACACATGCCAACCCTTCCCATGTGCTTAGAAATCTGAGAAATGAAATGAAAGGTGCTGTCGCTAAGGAGAGCTTGTATTTAGTGTTTCTGTCCAAGTGGAGAAATGGGAAGTGGAATTTGAGACAGCAGTCCTGCAGGCTTAAGGAAATAGATTGAAAAATGCATTTGGAGTGCGGAAACAGCATAAAACACGTTGCAGTTTGGCTCATTTGGGATTCCAGTCATACAGGCAGCGACACCGTGGAGGATTTAGCTTGCCAATCAACATCTTATTTATTTCCTCTGAACAGGATATCTTTATTCTGTGGCCGTCTCTGCCTCCGACATCTATGGAGATTGCAAAATCAAGCAGCTTGGCTCATTTTTTTGTTGTTGTTTTGTTTTGTCCAGAGCAACAGGAGGAGTAGGAAAATATCGATACTAAGGAGAGAGCTCCTTGGCACTGTGGGCTGTATGCAGACTCCTCCACCTCCAGGTCAGCCAGCTGTGTCTGGCTCACATACAGGGATTACACGGTGGTGAGGCTGGAGCTCAGCTTGCCAGGGATCATCCACTTGGTCTTGGGTAGAAATATCCACCTAAGTGCCTTGGGCTGGGTGGATGAGGAGAGGAGTGAAGCGATTTAGAGGACAAAGACAGATTGAAAAAGAAAAATCCAGCTTTCCTGCCCTGCATGCTCTCACCACTTGAAGCGGGGTCCCAGCTGCACCGTTCACATCTGGTGGACTGTGTGAAATGAGTAATGGCCTCCAGCTCAGACGGAGAGCTGCTCTCAGCTGACTGCACTGGAGGTGAAAACCCAAGCAAAAGGCTCGGGCTATGGACCCAGAGCCTGGGGGGTCCTGTTTAAAGTCCAACCTCGCCCCAGCAAGGAGCATGGCACCCAGGGGAATGCCATGGAGCCAGCACCCCCAGGGTTTCCAACATCTCTGAGCTGGAGCACCAGTGTCCCTTCACTCCCCTCCAGGACCTCTCGGATGGCTCCAGCTTCATGGGGCACCCTCATGGTCTTCAGAGACTCCTGGAGCTCCCAAAAGTCGGAGACAGTCCTGGTATTTTGTAAACATGAAGACTGCCCCAGTAGTCTGGGCAACCAGAGGCTTGGTATTGTTTGAGGGGGAAACAAAACAAACCATTTCAAACAGAAACAACTGATTGAGGTTAGTTCTTTTTGTGTTTTGTTGGGGGTTTTTTTTAAAGCTTTTCCAGAACTCCCAGGGTGGAAAAGAGCATTCAAATTCTCATTTTCATTCTGCTCAAGAAATAAACCTTTTCCTGCAGTTGTTCCCTCAAAAAAGAATCTGATTTTTTTCCACTAACCCTCCCCGAATCAAATAAAGAAAAAGGGTCATTTAAATGAAAGCCAGTACTCAGAAGGTTTAATACTTTAAATTAGATGCTGTGAAATAAAACCACACTGGATCTGTTTCTTCAATGAGGTATTTAGATAAAAGATCTCCCTATTAAAAAATATTTTTTGCCACTGTTTTTCCCTAAAAATACTTGAAGTCTGCTACAAAAGAAAAAAAACTTTCCAAAAAGAACCATCAGAAAATAACTCTGGATTCAAATTAATGTAACATTGTGTTTTGTTTGGGATTTTGGAACTGGGAAAATAGACTTTTTTGCAGACAAAAATACAGTAAATGCAAGACAGCGGGGAGGAAGGCCACACACCAAAACATTAGTGCAAAAAATGGTTTTTGCTTAAAAATATTTTTTTAAAAAAAAAAAAAAATCAAGATTCACAGATTAGGTTGAAAAGAAACAAACAGTATCATTTCAATGTGTTGAAACACAGCCAACTCTTTTCATCTTGGGGTTTGGGGTTTTTTCACCCCCCCCCCAAGTTTCATGTTCCTCCCACTTAAAAAAAAAAAAGTGAAATCTAGTATAACAAAATAATCCCACTTACTTGAAACACTTCTAACTAAAGGTTTTCCTACTCATTTTTTATGGGAAGGGTGCTGGCTTCCCCAGGAGCTCTGTGATGGCTCAAGCTTCTCCACCAGCAGCAGGCCTCTGCCTTTTGCACCTCCTGGCACCCAGCCTGCTCACAGGCCAGTCAGGGTAAAGGTTTCTGACAGACTGAAGGACAGCTGTTTACAAAGATTAGCACCAAGAATTGCAACTAAATTAAGGTCTCATGCTGCAGGACCTCTGATATGCTGATTATCTTCAATTCTCCACATTCCTTCACAGTTTCAGCCCATCACACTGCAGCTTCAGACAGCACCATCTCCCCTCACACCAGCTCTCCTTTCACACCCATCTGCAGGAGGTCCCCAAATATTTACATGCTGCTGCAGCCCTTTCTCGCTTTTGGAAGGTTGAGAGACACAAGCAGTCATAAGGCTCAACAGCCTCACTGATGGGGAGAACTGACCATAAAACCCAGGTCCCAGCTGTGAGCCATCTCCACCAGGCTCAGCACATATGTTGGTGGGTCAGGACCCAATTAAATTCAGGTGCTGATGAGCCGGGTGCTGCCCTCTGACAGGACAGAGAAAGATGCTGTGTCTGAAGAACTCACAGCTACCTGATAAAACACAACTGTGTGGTTGAAGGGCCACACAGCAGAAAGACGATAGGCCTGCCACAGACTTGCCTTGCTAAAAAGGAGTGGTCCACAAGGCTACTGTAACCTTCAGGGGGGCACTGAAGCCTACCCAGGAGAAGTTTCTGAAGGAAAAAAGTGCTCTACACTTTTATTCAGGGGGTGAAAGCGAGCACAGGGCATGTCACAGTTAAAACCCAAGGACCAGGTTGATCTACAGATGTTGCCTAGCAAAGCTAGCATCTAGGCTTCAGTGGAACTAGTGTGTCCCTGAAGTCTCATTCATCTTCTCTGCATGGGAGTCAGTCCCACCCAGAACGGATACTTTTTCTTTCTTTTCTTTCACTCATTTGTTTCATCCTTCTGGAAAAAAACAAGATAAAATATCAGCCCCTTTTTAGCGTGGGGCAGAAGGGAAGGAATCTTATTGTTAATAATAAGCGCTGATGAAGAGAAAGCACATCTGCAGAGGATACTTTCCAATAGATTATTGTCTGCTGGGTGTCGCCGGCCCATTTCCTCCCATCTGAATTCTGCTGGTGGAAGCATTCCCGAGAGACACAGCTTCACATCTGTACACAACACCAGAGCTTAGAAGAAATGTGAATCCTGGCTTTCAAATGCCAGTAATGAGAGAAGAGCGGGGGAGTAAGAATTGCTTCTTTTATTAATCAGATTCCCCCCTCCCATCTGCACCGCCTGCCATCATCCATTCTGGAGAGCATCCTCGAAGCATGAGGGCATGCCTGCCTAGCTGCTTGTGAAGTCTATTGGTAGAGTAGCCTCAGGTACCATGTACTCAATTTGACAGTGCTACCACTGCCAGGGCTCTGGCAGCTAATGGAGGACTTCGTTTAGCTGCCTGAAGGGGTGATCCATCACACAGAGTTCAGGCCTGACTGGGAATGGAGGATGCCTGGCTCCTGAGAGGGATAGCTATCAGGGTATCTAGGGTAAGGACAAGGAAAGAGAAGTGTTCATACTCATCTGTTTAATCATCAGTGATTCCTAACCCATCACCTCTCAGCACCAAAGTGCTGAGATGCCCGAGGGGAGAATGCAGCCTAGGGCAGAAGCAGGCTCACAAAGAGGAAGCTGTCAGGAAATACAAGGGAAGAGCAAATCATCTAGGCATGGGCAAGGTCAGAAATCAAAGATCTCCTAATGTTCCCTGGCAGAGGAGGAAAACTAGCTTCAGTTTCCTGCAAGCAAAATGGATAAAATGAGGTTGCCTTCGCAGGGGAAAATTATAGGAGCTGGGTCTCAGCTGGGTTTGCAGTGATGCTCCTCCTGGTGATGGGTAGCTGATGTCAGGGATCAGTCATGCCCAGGAATTCAGACAACCAATAGAGCCATTAATTCCCCACAGAGTATAGTTACCCAGCTGGGACCAGTAAGAACCAGTTTCAGATTTTCAAATTCTTGTCACAGTCTAACTGAGAGGGTACTGGGCTGGGAGTCACAGAATCACAGAATCATCTCGGTTGGAAAAGACCTTGAAGCTCCTCCAGTCCAACCATGAACCTCACACTGACCGTTCCCAACTCCACCAGATCCCTCAGCGCTGGGTCAACCCAACTCTTCAACCCCTCCAGGGATGGGGACTCCCCCCCTGCCCTGGGCAGCCCATTCCAACGCCCAACAGCCCCTTCTGCAAAGAAATCCTTCCTAAGAGCCAGTCTGACCCTGCCCTGGCGCAGCTTGAGGCCATTCCCTCTTGTCCTGGCGCTGGGTCCTTGGCTCAAGAGACTCATCCCCCCTCTCTGCACCCTCCTTTCAGGGAGTTGCAGAGGGCCAGGAGGTCTCCCCTCAGCCTCTTCTTCTCCACACTAAACCCCCCCAGTTCCCTCAGCCGCTCCCCATCAGATCTGTGCTCCAGACCCTGCACCAGCTCCGTTGCCCTTCTCTGGACACGCTCGAGTCATTCAATGGCCTTTTTGGAGTGAGGGGCCCAAAACTGACCCCACTCATCGAGGGGCGGCCTCACCAGTGCCGAGCACAGGGGTCAGATCCCTTCCCTGTCCCTGCTGGCCACGCTAGTGTTGATGCAAGTACAGCAACAGCAGCTCTGCCCCAGGCTTTCACGTATTGCTGGCCCACTGAGCCCCGAGCACAAGCTAAGGGCAGGAGAAGGTGTCCAGGCTCCTGGGCTGTTTTAGCACGATGCCTCTGCTGACAAGCACAAACCAAAATCTTGTCACCAGCGAAGTGGAGGTGAGTTTGCTTGAGATTGCAGCTCAGGCTCTCCGCACGGCCATTTCGCTGCCACGGGCTGTTCTTACAGTAACGGCCTGAGTCTGCAGATGGTGCTGGGTCCCCAGTGACTGGGATAAGTGACGTCTGGGACACAGGGCAGTGTCCACCTGCAACACTCCTGGTGACCTCAGGCCACCAGCTTATCTCACTGGTGTCAGTGCTGGCCAGCACCAGCTGCTGCTTGTTCCCAGGCTGGCATGCCTCATGATTCCTACCCTTTTATTTTTTCTCCCTTTTTATTTTTTTGAGATTTCTTTGACAAGCCAGTGGGCTCAGCTGCAAAGCATCAGCTTCTCCCTGGCCTACCAGGGATATAATTTATACCCTCAGAAACGAAGCAGCTGTGAGATGATCCAAGTATCAGAATGGGAAAACCTCCACTGCAGTGTGGCAGCGGGAGCAGAATACCCACGGCTGACACCAGGAGATCCATGGTCCAGGGATGGGAGAAACAGCAAGAGCGCACTGCCCTGCTACTGCCACGCTTGGTGCTCTCTCCAGAACTGCTCCTTGGGGGCCCACCAACTCCTGGGAAGCAAGTTTTGTGTTCAGGTACATCACGGCATTTTGCAGCCACTCAGAACAGGCCTATAGAAACCCCTGCTGCTGGCTCTGTACTGGAAAGTCAATCTGGACATCAGCACGACTGGTAGAGCTTCCATTCAGGGCACTGTGCAATAGTGGTGTCAGGCCTGGGAAATTGTACCTGAGCACTAGTCCGTGCTGTAAAACTCTACAGAGTCCATGTCCTGCTTGCTCGTGGAGGGTGGAGATGCTGGAAAGACCCAGATCTGCATGAGGTACGCTTGACTGCTGTTGTGAAGAGTACAAATGGCTAAGAGTAAAAAATGGTCAGGAAAAAGGGGGCTTGGCCAGTTTTACAGGCAAAAAACCTGCAGTGCAAAGGGTGACTTGCCCTAAATCACCACAGGCCTCTTCAGCACAGGATTCTCTCCAACATACTGCAAGACCCTCTTTAGACTGAGGCACTTTCTGATACATGCACTCTATTATTCTGGACAAAGCCATTTCCAACTTAAGGGTAAAGGGATTTGTGTAACTTTCTGTGGCCCTGTTGCCAGCAAGAATGTGTCATTTCCATTAGCATCAGCAGAAGTGATGAACCTGCACCTGTGAGGAAAAAAGTGCATACCCCTAGATAAAAGTGACCCCATGTAAAGGATAATACATTTGAAGCTTTTAATCAATCCCATTAAGGAGAAGTGGTATCTACACTCCTGTGATCAAAATCCTACCTGCAACACCGCCAGTCTGGCTTAGACAAGCTTGTTCCTCCTTGCAGCCTTTTGCAGATATAGAGATTGCCTTGTGCTGAGGTGATATTGAATTGATTCAAAAAAAATTTTAGGATGTTTCAGGCATTAAAGTTCTTCGGGAAGGTCAGTGGTTATATGGTACAAGCAGCTCCTTTTCAATCTACCCTTTAGTTTCAATTTACAGTTCTGCAGAGAAACATAGAGTGCTGATTCCTGATTTTAGAGGAAAAATAAACTCATGTGGTGAACATGGGCAGAAGCCTTTGAATTAGATTGTAGCAGCTCCTCTGTTTGTGTCAGTAGTTGGAGCTTGGATCTCATGACTAAAAGCACATTATTTGCTGGTATGAGATTAAAGAAAAGTGTAAAACCAAAGAAATGTTGCCACACTTGGATCTCCTTGGTGTAGAGCCTGCAGCCTGCTCGCTTACCTCTGGGCATGTGACAGGCCACCAAGGGACCTTGCAAAATCCAGGGGGGAAGGTGTGGGGGGGTTATAGAGAGAAAGTTAGAGACTGCAGGTATGGGAGCAGACTCTTGCACACAGTATTGTAAAAAAGGTCATACATCTGACTCATTTCATGGGCTATTGAGGAGAGAAATGTGACGGGGAATGATACACGGTATGAGCCAGCAGAAAGTGGGGGCAGACAGGTCTGCAGATAAGGGCTGTTGGAAGTCTCCTGGAGGACAATGTGGTGAGGCACCTGAATGATGGAGAAGTGCTAATGAGACGGATGTGCAAGAGGGGAAAATGGTAGTGGTGCTTTGACCATGATGGTCTAAGGATTCCATGGAGACAAGGTTTGCAGGGAGAGGTAATAGCTTCTATTAGAACAATTGGTATCATTGAGGAGAAAAAATGACTAGCTTTTGAGCACCCAGCCTTGCAGAGCTATGAAAAGGAAATTGGGGTGAAGTATTACAAAAAGTACATGGAGAGAGAACCTGACACGTGCATTCACATAGCTGGTGGGCTGGTTGGTAGATCTTCTGTTGTCTGATGCTCTTTTGGGGCATTTCCATTCATGCAGGCAGGGTGTAAAATGCTTCTGATTCAGAGTGGAATGACTCACATTTCCCTTGTTCTCACGTTTACTTATGTAAAAACAGTAAGCTCAGGACAGATGGAGCTGGATCCTCACACAATGTACATTCTCCCTTCAATGCCCAGGACTACTGCTATGCATTATTATGCACTGCGGTCAGAGATCCATTGGTGCAGCGAGCCATACAGATGTACAGACAGCATGAATCAAACCAAATATCCTCCGGGTGAAAGCCAGTGTTCTCTATTAATGGGGAAATGGAAAATTCACCTACTCAAAAACAGCAAGTCAGAGGCAATTTTCATTGCTGGGGTGGCTACTAGGGGGAGACATTGCCACACTCTCTAAGCCAGGGCCACCTAATTCGTGGCAGTGTGTCCATAATCTCTCTCAAATAATGAGCAAAATGAACGCATTAGTATCAAACCCAGGTGAAAAGGACCACTGACCTAGCTGAATCATGAGCAGTCCCTGATATCCTCACATCTGCTTTCATCTGCAAGTGGTCCTCACTACCTCCCACTGCTCTAGAAGCCATGGATTATTCTGGGAAACCTGGATAATTTATCGTTTTTCCAATGTTGACAACCAGCCCTTCTCCTGTGCTGTCATCTTTGCCCCTTTTTAAGGAAGGTCTCTCCCCATATGATTCATTCCTTCCAGCAGAGGGGACTCTGCAGTTGTTTCTTGGCTTCCCCTGTGGTCTCCTTGGTCTTCTGTTTTCCAACTTTTCTAGCCTGTTCGAAAACTGAATTGCTCCTTTTATTTCTGAAAGGGCTAATGACCTCTCTTAGTAGGGCATCTTGGAACTGTCGCTTGTCTGCAGGTTATTTAGCATTTCAATGTCAGCACACTGGGTAAAACAGCCCCAATACTCTTTTATTCACTAGCAGTCGTTAAGTCAGCTTGATCTGTATCGAGGGCTTTTTTCCTTTTTTTTTTTCTCCTTTTTAAAAAATTTAGATTATATAAAATGCTAACACGAGTAATTTTAACTTATTATTTATCCTTTGATGAAAAATGGATCAGACAAGTTAAAACGTTATAGCAAGTTTTCACAAAACAATGTCATGATTGCTGAGTGGATTTCCTTCTACTCTGACCACCTATGGCTGGGTTTAGGTGGTAGTAGAAACTGTTTGTCCTCTCTTCATTAGGACAGAAAGCAAGTGCAAATTTGATGGAAATACTTGAGACTTGAAAGCAGAAACAGACAATTCTGTCTGCCTCATTTGTCTTTAGAGAAAGCAGGAGCCATGAATCAGAGGGAAATTGCTTTAATCTTGCTATGTATTAATAATACTCAATTTCATTTATTGTGAGCGAGAGGAATACAGACCTCCCCTGCCTCCTGCTACGTTCATAATTTATCCCCAGCCAATTAACTTCTTCTGCTGCAGAATTAATAAACTATTATATTATTGATGCCAAAAATTGGGTATGGCATTCTCTGTCTTTCTGACAGTTGTGAAAAGTTATGTATATCACTGCAACAGAAAAGAGAGTTTTCTGAATTTCCTTTCGCATGAAGCTGTGGGAGGTGATCCCCTGTGGGAATCCCTTCTCAATTCTTAGCCCATTACTAACTCAGTGGCCACCCTCACCTCGCTTTTTTCAAAATGCTGAAACCTATCTATGTCCCTCAAAGTTTCCAGAGTCAGTGGTATTTCTCAGGTATTAACGAGGTTAAATGGTGGATTTTCCATGTTTGCCTCAACACTAAGATACACAGTCCTTTTAGATACTAAAAAAAAGAAATAGAGGTAGCAATTAAGTTCAGGAGAGGATTCATCTCACTTAGCTAGAAATCAGTGAAGTGTGCTGCTACAGCTGAAATAGACCCTACAGACTCCTTTCAAAGTCAGTGAAGAGAGACCAGCACTGTGAGGAGCAATTCTTCTAACCAGTGTAGACATCTATTTCAAAACAGATAAAACACACCCCGGGCAGCGCTGACCCTACCAACCAGATCTGCACCAGAGGCCGGCACTGCAAATACCTACACGTAATTGAGGGAAGGCCCCTTGCTGTGCAATCTCAACACTTTCCCGAGGTCACCCATGCCACCTTCTCTTGAGGTGGGTGAGGTGTGGAGATGAAGGGAGACTGCGTGACTACCTTATCCTGGTGCCAACCTTTTAGACAGTTTTGGAAAGGTTAGTCTCAGGACCTAGGTTTGTCAGCCCATGGAAGGGTACAGCGATGTGGGGAGGCAGCCTCTGACTGCGGTCATGAAGAGCTTACTCATCCCAAGGTGCCTTTTGTAAAATACCACAGTCATCTGGTCCCAAGTGTCATCTTCAATTCCCTTCCTACCCAATGACCTGCACAACCAACCCACCCATTACCACTGATGGGATCACTGATGGGACCTGGCTCTCTCTTCTAAGTGCTACAACTGTTTATGTCCCTTGTGCAATACAAAAGGATTTTTAGTACAGTAGATGTAAGTTATTTCCACCAAAAAAGCCACTTTGCAGTGCCATGACTATAAGCAGCTTTTATATTACCTCAGATGCGTACATCCCCTGCCCTCACAAGAAGCTCTAAAGCAGTGGATAGTGTGGGACAAAGCCATGGCTCTTCCAAGCAGCTTCTTGTTTGGAAATGTGGTTTTGTTTGAACCTAAGCTGTTTGAGGGAATGCATCTTTTCTTTTCTGTAAGTAAAAATTTCTTAGACCTACAATACCTCTCTTATTTCAGCCAGAAACAGTAAACAGAGTCTGACTGCCCCATAATCTAAGACCAGGCTGTTTTCTTTTCAGCTAACTGTGACTGAGGCAAAAGACTAAGGGGTCCCTAGGACCTCTTGAATGTCTGCACTGGAGCCTGTATCTTCTGTGGTCTAGGAATTTCTATAACTGAGCCTTGCAGCAGAGACTATCTCCCTTATCCAGCTGAACATCCAAACTGTTACTGTCTCTTCCCAGATAGAACTCTCAACTTTTCTGGCCTCTCAATGGGAAAAAAAAAAAAACAACCTCATAAAACAAATAACTCACTAGTTAGCCAATCAAGCAACTCACCCCACCTCCCAAAATATTCTTGTTTCAGTGCTATATGAAATAGAGAAACAAATGTTGAAATACTTGTTTAGTTTCTGCAGTGATAAAACCCTCCCTGCTCTGCAGTGGGCTGAAGGCTCAGTTTCTGGCTCATGTAAAGTTTTATTTAAAAACTGAAATGTCCATGTGAACGAAGTTGAAGTGCTATTGTTTCTAAAGACAGCTCTGGGCTCTTCTCTATGGTAACCTCCAAGAAGGTAATTAGGGAGCCATAGCAACAGCTACACCTCCTGGCATACTGTCTGCTCTCTCTCAAATACTGTGCAAGCTCCACAACGTACAGGCAAGCATCCTGGGGATGCTGGGCTGGTTTACATTATGTCAGAGGCAATTGATGTTTCCCAACATCACCTGGGGCTTTGTTTTTGACAATGTTCTGTTTATTTCTGCCCCAGTGTGTGAACAGGAGACACTGGCCAAAAGCTGGGAAGCCAGGCATGCAGTGTGTCTGTCCAGACGAGGGAGCCTTGCGAGATGTGAATGATCACACGCTGTGCTTGTGTCCCTGTCCCTCAGCCATCTCTGCAGTGGGGGTGATGCTCTATAGCTGGGGAGAAATCGTGGCCTCAGTGTTCAGCCCTCCCCAGATTTGAGCTGGGTACGTTGGAGCTCGTGCGATTTTGCTCCATTGCTGATACAGGTTATATGAAATTTGGAGTTACCTAATTTGTACTCTACGTGCTGTTGTTCCCTGATGAGTATCTATAGCACCGGTACCCACTCCTCCCCAGTGGGTTCCTCTCATCCCTTGTATAAAACAGGAACTGTGAGAAGCCCAAAAATGCAGTTTGGCAAAAATCCCTGAGTGGGGGTGGAAAAGCAGGGAGGCTTTGTGCTAGATGTGACATCCAAACACCTAAAACAGTGATTTTCCCCAGCTCTCCACAGGTGTCTTCCTCTTTGTAAAATGGGCCAACAACATTGTTGTGCTTATGAAATTCTTACAAGAGACATGCAAAAGCTCTGACATTCAAAAGCTCTGATATTCAAACACTCTGACATTCAAAAGCTCTTTTGTTACAAGAGGGCAGAAAAAATGCCCTGACAAGGTGGCAGTTTCCATCCCTCTTACAGAGCAGCTTGACGTAAACTGTGATGGAGGGTAGAATATCGCAAGTAAGCAAGTTTGACCATATAAATTGGTCATTGCCCTCCTCTCAGATGCAGTGGCACAGGATATAAGGCACAGGTGTCCTAAATAAACCTTAGACCTCGAGTACTCAGGGGGCATACAACCATGCCAGCACTCCTGCCACCTTTGCCTTGAACTGGTCCATGGTGAAACAAAGAAGTGAACTCAACAGTCAGCATCCAAGATAACCGTTAAGCAGGGATTCTTTATTAGCAGAGCTGGGGTTGCCCTGGGGATTCTCCACCATAAGGGCTCCCAAGAACTAGCAAGGGACATCAGTTTACATGTGCGCAAATCATACATATTCATTAGATTTCCTGGAAAGGAGTGTCTTATGATAACAAGTTCCCGGAATTCATTTACATAGTCCAAGCATGCGCAGTAAAAATAGAGTGAGGGTCTTTGGTGGTCGAGGGAAGAAGTATGTGGTCTTCTTCATGGTGTCCGCTCTTCCCAGCGCATGCGCTGTGAAGTCCAGGGGTCTTCCTCCCAAATCGGTGAGATCATCCTCCCTAGATGGTATCTCTGTGTCCTTTTGTTCGAGTTCCCCTTATCTTAGTTTGTCCAAGTGCCCACTGAAGGCTCTGAGTCTCCCATCAGTGAGTTATACAGGGAGTGTTTTACTTTTGTCTAGACAAAGAGGCCCAGGGAAAAGAGTTGAGGAGTCCTTGGGAAACAAACACAAGCAAAACCTTCATGCATCACAGTTTAGTCTTAATCAGAAATTCATTGGTTTGAGCCCTTTCAATGGAAAGCATCATCCTGGCCTGCCAGAGCATAACTTCTGCATTAGGATGGACAAGGGGCCTCGGAGACCCCAACAGAGGTGATGGTCTTTAGATGGAAGATTCTTCTGAAATAGGACTCTCTTGCAGGAACACAATGTGCTGGTAATAAATGAAAGACGCAAGGACAGCAAAGCCCTTTTAGTACTTGGAGATAGAGTGGGACTCTGGGGCTTGGGTTACATGACTCATTTTTCCCTAATCTAGTGTTCTTAGGTTGCTTCATGTGCCTCTTGCCTCCATTTGCCATGCCTGTAGAAGGGGACATCCTTGGTAACTCAAACCAAAGCCTAGTGACAGAAATGCTGCCACCAGAGCTATTAGGAGCAGCATGCACATTCAGCCTTAGAAAAGCAGTGTGCCTTCCAGCACTTGCCCACTGTATTTAATTCAGTGGCCATCTTCCATCTCTGCAATGAAAATTTTGCTCCCCTGGATGAGGACGAACCTCAGGGTGGTTGCTGTTCACCGGTGAATGTGGTGGTTTAGAGAAAGTCAGCTCTTGGTGCTGCCATACGAGGTGAAGTGACCAGGCAGTGGGGGTCTCAGGGGAAGCAAACAGAGCAGAGGAGAGCGTGTCCTGCCCGCCTTCCCCGTGCCACTGTGTCTGTCCCCAGACACCGAGAAGAGCAGCAGTAATTGCTGCTAAAAAGAGGAATAGTTTGGAGTGCATTTAAGACTATCCACCCACTTAGGCAAGGTATTTGGATGCAACAGGTCTCTGGTTTGGAGCTGACAGGCGTTTATCATGACATGAAAGCTGTAATTTCCCATAATGAACAGCAACTGCTTATCAGCTGATCTCTCCTTTCCTAATTTTGTTTTATGTTCGATCTTGGCAGAAGTGCAGCCGCTCAGCTGCAGGTGGGAGATAGGAATTAAACTTAAATATGCAGGAAGAAAGTAAGAGTATATCAGAAAAATGTAGTAAGAGAAATTAAAAACTTCTGTAGAAAGGGATCAAGGAAGGGATCAAGGGTTCAGGAAACATTTTACTCTCAGAAGGAGTATTTCAGTCTGACCTGTGTGTGGGAGCACAGTGGTTTTCAGTCTCTCCACAGCAACTTTTATCCAATACTGCTAAATATGGCTGTTCAAGATCAGGACTGGACACACCATTTTAATTTCTCCTCCTCAGGCTGTGGCTGCTAAAAAAATACAGAGTTGATTAAGTTCAAGGACCTAAGTGACACCCAGTAATTCTCTCAGCATTTCTTCTAAGAAGAGGCTTCTCTGGCTGCCTGCTTTTGCCATCTGATTTCTATTTGTGATATCTCTGAGCCTCACCTACAGCTCTGTTTCCCTGAATGATCCCATAAATGAACATGATTTGAGTGTTTTGTGACCTCTATCTTGTTGGAAGGAATCGGTCTTTTTATGTCCCTGGAGCCTAACAGGTCACAGGACTGTAATTACCACCGAATGATCCAGATGGGAGTGAGACAGGTGGGTCTGAAGATAAAGGACAAGCAGCCACACCATAGTCATCATAACCAGTAGAGCCTAACTAGGGCTCTGGGGCTGTCTCCACAGGAAGGCTGGCTCTGAATGGACTGTGGAGAGAAAATAACACTCTTGTGCCCTCTTGGCAGTCCCATTAGTATTGTCAAGAGACTGGCAAAGGTTTGACCTGTCATTGTCTACCTTGCAATCATTCTGCAAGGGGAGTATCGTCATCTTCCAGGCTGTCCATCAGGGAATAAAATTTCCCCTCCAAGAAAAGGAGAGTGGAGAAATGTCTTGATGAGGATTGTTAACATACAAATGTAGTCATTCTGAGTTCTTATTTTGCTGTTTTTCCATCCCAAGAAAGTTCTGTTTATTTTAAACTCTTGGTTTCCCTGCTTGCAAGAAGGAATGATATAATGCAGACTTGGTTCCCGCTATGGTCTTTGGATGGGGTTATGGAAGGCGATGGGGTGGGGGGTGTTGGTAGTTGGACCCAATCCTTTTCACTACCAACAGCACACAGATCGATGGTTACATCATGGAGTTAAATGCTAACAGGAGTGATCAGCTTTAGAAGGTGTGATTATGTACAGAAACTACTGTCAGACATTACAACCCTAATCATTACCTTCTAATCCAATCTGTATGGGCAAACCCTGGAGCCCACGAATGTTCCCAACACGTGAACCAAAGGAGCAAACGGGTAAATAGAGTGGTAACAACCAGCTCCCACCCTCCGTATGTGAGCTGAAAGCCAAGGGAAGACAGGACTGTGCAGGGTGGAGGACACAGCAACAGCCCAGCACATGCTCCGTGGCAGCGTGCTGCAGGCAAAACAGTCTCAACTTGGGGAATTTTTGCTTAATTTAATTTCTTGCCAATTAACACCAACTTCTGACGCCTGATTTGGGTATTGAGGAAAAAAAAAAAAAAAAGAGAAGACAATCAAAAAACACTTAAGAAAACACATTACCTCCCATTCCCCAGGGCTCAGCTAAAACCAAACGCTTTCCCCCTCTCCCCCCCACCCCATTAAGTCTGTAGGCAGTGAGGGCTGATGCTGCTCTTTGCTTGTTACTGGTTTTCCTCCACTCAAATGCTGGTCACCCACAGCCACAGTCCCTCAGGGATGTCCCTGCCACGGTGTGGGTCACCCACAGGCTAGAGAGCTGGCATGACTCAACCCCTGTGATTTACACCTGACACAGAGCAGAGAGCGGTGACCCAGCCCTGCAAAACCTTGACGGGAGGTTTCAGCATTCCCCGCCGGATCTCTGAAATGAACGTTGTGATATTAATATACATCCTGCTGTCATTTCATTGAAACGACAATGGACTGATTGCATTAAGCGCCCTGTCAGCTATTCATTAAATGCCTGATTGAAGACTGTCACCGATGCCTTCTCTCTTTTAATTAAAACAGGCGCTTTTGAAGGCAGGCTGGGAGCCAGCACGCGGACGGGGCGGCACGCACGGCAGCTCTGGGCTCCCGCTGCGGGCGCTGGGCTGGGGGAGCCCGAGGAGGACCCTTCCCCCTGTTCCCCTCTCTCCCCCCTGATTCTGACTTTGGAGAGAGTGTTAATTAAAAACTGTTTCAAGGATTCATCTGCTAAGGCTCCTTTCTTAATTAGCACACCCTATTAGCAGCAGAACTGTGTAACACAAACAAGGTTTTACATATCTTCCCAATTTCTTCTCCTGCATTTGCTGGAGCGATAACAGAAGATGGATGATCTGTGGGTGTTTCAGCTGATTAGAAGCCAAATTTTTGTTTTCTCTGTCCCTTTCTGACTGAGCCTTACGAATGTCCGGATGAGGGAGACTTCATCTGTGTCAACGAGCCCAGAAAGTGAAGCATGTGGATGCAGAGGGCTCACTAATGAAGTGGTTTGGATGGCAGTTAGCACATGCCAAGCATGTTAACTTGGTGAAGACCAGCTCCCAGAGGTGCCCCAAAAGACCAAAATAGCAGTAGCAAAGAATAAATACATTCAGTCAGAAAAATGGTTTTGTCAGTGCTGAAATCTTGAGCCTTTCTGCACGTTTCATTGACACGGGACGCATGAACCCTTCTGGAAATCAGGGCACCTCATTCAGGTGTTCCAACAGGGGTTGGAGAGAGAAACATTGAGTTATGCCCCACTTTGCAAGGCTGTGGCTGGGCTGTGGAGGAGCCGTGGGAGATGCAGCCGAGCAGCCTTCTCCGCCCACTGGTTCCTGCAAGGGACTCTTGAAGGAAATGGCAGAGCCCAAACCACCGCCTTGGAAACCTGCACCTGGGCTGGCGGCTCCGGTTTGTACCAGTGATATTTACTACAGTTAGATGCCTGTGGCTTGAAATGATGGAGGGTGGTAATTTCTGAATTCTTCAGAGGAATACAAAGCCCAAATATTATATTCAAGTATAGAGTCTCCAAAAACCCTATTAACAGGCTTCTCTTCATTATTCCTTTGATTTGCGTAGGGCTGTCTTAATGCAGACTAAATGTAATTATTTCTCATTGCTGTTTTGCCTGTATTAGTAAAAGCTAATGCCACAGGGCCTTGTTCAAAAACTGCCTGTATAAATATTGTTAAAAATAAATGCATAACATTAATTCTCCATCGTTCATGTCACTGTTTATTTAATGCTCTAAAAAGCTAATTACCACTAATTTTATTCTACATCTTCTTCAGGTCTTACAGTCTCGGCACTATAAGATAAAAGAATTAATTGTTAATTAGCATACCTTTTTTGGAGAACACTTTTTTCCTTATCAAAGATTACAAGAGGAGGAAGAGAGGGGGAAGGGGAAGAAATGAAGCTCTCAATATTTCTGCCAGCTATGGTGCCAAAATGGGCTTTTTCTTAAACAACACCACAAAACTTTTATCTGGCCCTGGGGAGGAGAAGTACAAGCTATGGTGTGTGAAGCCAATAAAAAGCATCAGTATTATTATTAGTTTTCCTTGCGCTAGATGTCTGAACACATTGTACCCGACTGTGTCTGCAGCCTGATGAATTTGTAAAATGGGAAATGATGTCGCTGGAATTTTAGACATCCACCACCAAAAGCCAGGGTGCCCTTCGCTGTGAAACGACCTGGGAGAGGGCGTGAACATTACCTCTGCACATTTCCATGGTGGGATTGCATTTGAAGGAGCGTTGGGAGGGGATGCCAAGCACTGCAGTGCCCATTCCTCAGCATCCTAACACCCAGGGGAAACCAGAGAGACCTCCAAGCCAGGCAACCAGGCAGGAGATGTTTCACAGTACCACCTCAAAAAGTCTAAATGCAGTCAAAATCACCATACAGGATTAGATTCACACCACTCACCTGAAGACCTGTGCCTGTTGCTCACTCTACTTGGACCCCCCCCCAGCCATAGCTGTGCCTCTCAGGGCCAGATGACGTGGGCAGATCTGGTGTAGAAGACATTCAGGCAAGAGGGCAGAGGGAGAACTGCAGCGTATATCACCCTGCAGCACCAATATGACTCCTGCACCCTTTTTATTCTGGGGTGGAGAGAGTGTCATAAATTTCTCCAGAGCTTGGTTGTCACAGACGACGCTACCCTTTGGGCTCACCCCCACACATAGTGCCTTTCCTCTGTGCTAAGGACAGGTTCCTGTATGGAGAGACCAGAGGGGAAAGGAGACTTTTCCATCTTTCTACCCTTTTCTGGGGCCTCCTGATCCAGTCCAGATGGGATTTCAAGGGAAGGGATAAATCAGGGGTGGTGGGCTACTCTGGAAAGGCCCTATTCCTGCCCTCATTTTGGGATTCCATCCACCTGCCTCCATTTTTTACTTCAGTGCAGTTGCCTGTCTCACTCACTCTGTTTTGGACAGAGATGTTTACAGCGAGCTTGACCCTGACAGCAGCAGCTTTGCAGATCACAGGAAAGGGCATTTCACCAACACTGTCTTGCAGAAGCCAGGACCCTGTCAAACATCACCATGCTGATATACTAAACATACTCCTCTCCCCAGCTTAAGCCTCAGATCAGCCAAGAGGGGCAACACTGAGTTGGGTTTAGCCCTAATGGTAGTTTCCTTGCCCAAGTTTTCAGCCATTCCCTGCCACAAGTTCTTTCTTACCTTCCCAGGGCAACAGGCCACCATGCCATTAATCTCCGCTGCAACAAGCACGCCGTGGAGCCTCACCGTTTGGTGTCGCGATGGGAGCGTGCTGTTTGTGCCAGAGCAGACTTGCTGGCTTTGTGATGTATTTATAGTTGTGTTGCTTTTCTCTCCAGCTAATTGGAAATGTCAGGGAACTTTTAATTTGTAACAATGAAGTGAAACTCTTCTGCCTCCGTATTTACATAAATTAGGGGGAGTTTGCACACATACATTTCCTGGAAGAAAAGAGAAAAAAGAAACAAATTCAGGATGAGCTTCCTACTTGAAGCCATGCATAAAAATATAGTAACTGGGAAGACAGACTTGACAAAAAAGAAAATTAAGGACAGAGCCATGGGGACAGCTTAAAAGAGTGTCCTGGTAGGCTTCTTGCCCTTTATTTGGTGGTGGACTCTGCTTGCCCTTGGGTTCTGTCACAGGCAGATGGGGACAGTCCCTTGCACCACGTCTGATGCTGTCCCCTTAGTAAGCCAGCACATCAGGGCTGGGCTGTGCCTGACCAGTCGCTCAGCACCACAAAGCGGATGGGCTGGGGAGGTCTGGCTGGTCGAAGCAGGAAATTAAATCCGTCTGGCATGTCAGTCATGCTCAGAGCCGCAGCTCAGCCTTCGCTCCAGCTCTTGTTAGCGTGGGGCAAGACCCGCTGCTCAGAAGTCAATGAGAGGTCGGCTGCAGCCAGCAACCGTGGGGCTGTGCCAGGCTTTAGCAGGTCTCTGCTTTGGGCCATTTCTGAAGGGGATTTGTGGGTTGTTATTTTTTTGCTAAAAAGATTGGTTTTTTTGATTGGTCGCTCTTTGAAAAGGTTCATGCAGCCTTAACGAGATGCCTTTGTGAGGAACTACAAACCAAGTGCCTCGGCCCTGGACAGGGCTGAAGGAGACAGAGGATTCTGGGGTGGAAAATGAGCATTTATTCAGCAGCAGCAACCACTGGATTCTGTTACTTCTCAGCAGGAAGGCAGAGCCTGAAAAATTCAGTGCGTATGGCTTGTCCTAGCTTCATCTAAGCATCTGTCCACATCCATGACCTATTACCTACTCGTAGTAAATATTTAAATCTCAGATAGCTTAGCATTTTTCTGGCTATTTTTATTGTACCTGCAGTCAGAGCACAGCAAGGGTCAGTGATTCAGCTGCTAGCATAATTCATACACAGTATTCTCCAGCATTATCCTATGAATCTACTATTAACCTGCATTATTCCATTAATTCAATATTTATCTCTGGTGCTGTTAATGGAGTATTTGATTTAACAGTACATTAATATTGCATCCTGCAGCAGTAAGAAAAAAGGTGAAATTAGAATTTAAAACCAGAGCAGGATAATTGCTAATCTAATGTATTTGCGAAATTGTTAAACACAAATACTGTTAGGCTTACCCCAACTGTGGGGCTGACATTTCAATCCAGTTAGCACAGATGGAGCATTTTGTAATTTGTACAAAGGGACATATTCCACGAAGGATGCTGGAACCCTGATAAGTTCACATCTGTTAGACGTTTCATATGGTTTGCTGCAGCTATAGAAAGATTCAAATCCAAGGGTAAAAATATGTCTTGGAGGAGCAATAACAGCTTGATTTAGTCTTGACACTTTGTCATTTTCACTCGTGCTGACACTAGGACACAGCCTGTAGAAAAGGTCTGGGCCCCACATAAACAACCCATATGGAGAAACTGGGCTTGGAGAACTGAGTTGATTCCCTATTCATATGTTCTTGTGTCTTCAAAACTGCTCAGAAATTCTTGCTTGCAGACCTTGTAAGTTCCCAGACAGACTGAAATCAAACAGTGATGGTAATGTAGGCTTTGAGGTAAGTCTGATTTCTTGTATAGTTCTATTTTGGGCCAAACAACGGACATCTGACAGATGCTTGACTAGCATCTTCCAGATAATTGCCACATTTTCATTTGAAATTGTCAAAGATGGAGAATCTTCCACTGTTTGTTTTAGTGGTTGAACATTCATACTGCTAATGTGTTATGGCATCTTCTTTCTCATCTCTCCTGCTGTAGTTTCCAAATACTTTTTTTTTTGTTGTTCTTTCTTACAGAGCACTTTGAAGAAGTCTAAGATCAACACACTCTAGGTTTCTACACTTTAAAATCTGTTGAGATCTTAGCATTGGTCTGAAATATTTGCAGGAAAAAAAAACAGCTGGAAAAAAAAAGTAAAGTGAAAGCTGGCCAAAGTTGTCTGCCAGTGCTGCCACTCTGAAGCCCTCTGTTTCATGGCTTGGATCCAAAACCTGCACAGCACCTCTGTGCTGCCATCTGGGCCACTGCACACTTGCTGAGCCTATTCCGCCTGGTAAACCACCTTCTTCCTGAAATCTCCCTTCCTGCACTAAAAACAAGGACTTTAGTTGACAGCCCGTCTTTTGCCCCTTACTCCATTCCTAATGCACAGCTCATGGGAGGGTTTGAACATCTCTGTTTCCCTTCATTAGAAATACTCTTGCAGATTCCTGATCAGGGCTTTAAACAAACAAAGAAGGTGCTGTCTGCAGACAATCCCTTTTGAGTTTTATCTTGATTCCACTGCATGCTGGGAGAGGGGATTTGAAGCTTTTACCAGGGCTTTGTGGTTACCCAGGCAGTACAGATCGATAAAGCTTGTTGATACGTACCTCATTATCCTGTCTCTGACTCAAGAAGTTCCTATTTACCCAGGTCATCAGAGAATACCTTTAAGTAGGTCAATTTGGGGGAGGAGGAGGCACCTACCCACACTCCCTGTTTAGTATTCAAAATTTGCACTGAATTTCCCATCTATCATGGGTTGGTGAGTGTTAATTACACGGGTGATGAGAAGCCAGGGAGGGTGAAGGCAGCATCAATCTTGCCCTTCTGGTACTTGCCAGAATATTCATGCGGAGTTTTTTCTTGTTCCCGGATCTGCTCAAGCGTGTAATGATGAGAGCTTTTTTTTTGTGGAATTCAGACTTCTCATACCATGAGAGCCTCCTGCTCCGACGTGATGTTTCCAGAACTGCACTCCTGCAGCCTGGGGAAAAAAAAGGACTGTCTTGCTCTTGCAGAATACAGAGAGCATTTGCAACTTGTCGGCGTTTCTCCCAGTCTCCTTTCAGCATTTTGAAGATGTTAGCAAGCAAAGCTTTTATGGGCAGTGTAACAGATCAATGTTGAAAAGAGATAGCTGCTATCTTGTAAGCACAGGCAGTGATGAAAGGAAATCAGGGTCAAGGATCAGAGACTTTGTATAGGGCAGATGGATGAGACATGAGTGTATCAGATTGATGAGATAGCTCTCACCTAGGTATTTACAATATCAAGGGCCTTGGTGGAAGAGCAGCACGAAGGGAGATTTTTTTCAGATTCACTTGCTGCAGTGTGGTCAGCCACGTCAATACGTCACAATTACTACCATGCAGCGAAGACCAAACTCCTCCTTGCCTTCACCGCAAAGTCCGATCCAGGGAGAGGTTTGGACAAAGTGCTGAATAACAGCTTTCTTACTGATGCGGTATGATTAAAACTGCGTCTGGGCTTTGGTACTGGACCTAGTCCAAAATAATGCCTTAGTAAATGTCTGCAAGGGCCTGCCAATTTGTTGCAATATAAAAGTGCTGCTCAGCTGGTCCAGTGCCTTCCACAACCATCTCACAGCTCCCCAGCGACGGGCTGCTTGGACTTTCTGAACGCTTGGACCATACTGCCTGTGAGCAGTCCATCTGCTGACTTCAGTACTGCCTGGGCCTTTCAGCGGAGGTTTTCTAGCCGGGTCAGGGCTGATTTTCCTCATACAGGGATCATTAAACCCTCATGTTTTTCATCCTTGCACGTTAGATTTTTTTAAATACCGAAAGTTCCCCACAAAGACAAATAATCTTTCTCAGAATCACAGAATCATCTAGGTTGGAAAGGACCTTGAAGATCATCCAGTCCATCCATTAACCTAGCACTGACAGTTCCCAACTACACCAGATCCCTCAGCGCTATGTCAACCCGACTCTTAAACACCTCCAGGGATGGGGACTCTACCACCTCCCTGGGCAGCCCATTCCAATGTCCAACAACCCCTTCTGCAAAGAAATACTTCCTAATATCTAGTCTAAACCTTCCCTGGCACAACTTGAGGCCATTACCTCTTGTCTTATCGCTCATTACTAGGTTAAAGAGACTCATCCCCCCTCTCTGCACCCTCCTTTCAGGGAGTTGCAGAGGGCCATGAGGTCTCCCCTCAGCCTCCTCTTCTCCAGACTAAACCCCCCCAGTTCCCTCAGCCGCTCCCCATCAGACCTGTGCTCCAGACCCTGCACCAGCTCCGTTGCCCTTCTCTGGACACGCTCGAGTCATTCAATGGCCTTTTTGGAGTGTCTCTGTGCAGTTCTAAAAAATATTAAATCTAAGAACTGCTGAATGAGGTTCTAGCTTGTCTCAGACTTGGGTAGGCATCATGACACATTTTTTTGTCTCAACAACTTCCTGATGAAATACATCTCCAATCCGTGCTCTACTCACAGGCCAGCCTGGGCCTGCAAGCAGGGGAAATACTGTAGCTCTGAGAAGCTGGGAGATTCTCACACCCCTTTGATCTCACTTAAGCATCAGCACTAAAGTAGAATTAAAAAAATACAGGACAAAAGAGAAGGGCTGCTGAATATGAGGTTATCTGCTGCTTTAACGATGAAGGCCCTGGGTCCATGTATGGACTCAGTTTGGTTCCAACTGCATTTAATGCAGTAAAATACCTCAACACATTTACATTTCGAATCATTGAATTATTTAATTGAAAGGAACCACTGGAGATCTCTGGTCAAACCTTTGGCTCTGAGTAGGCCAAGATGCAAAGTGAGATGCACCTTCATGGTTTTAATGAATCTCCCTTGGTGTCTGCCATCCTGTTTCTGTTCCCAGGAAGAAGGATAAAGGCGGTTGTTTTCAAGCTGTCTTCTCATAGTGTCTACACAATGGGTGCAAGTTTGGAGAACGCAAAAATTACATCAAATGACAATCAGATGTTTCCCCTTCTGAATTTGAGCCGTTACGTTTTTTTCAGTTATTATTAAAAATACACCTCCAGCTATTATTTGGCAGCTATGTGCAATGGAATTGTTTTCATTAACATCAGAAGAGGCAGAAACCCACCCCACAGGCTCTGATCTGAAACTCATGATGATACCTTGCGTTTTACTGTCAGACAGAAGTGGTTAATATAGCCTGGTGACCTCTACCAGCAGTTCTCACCTGTAACTCCCTCTTGGAATGTATCATCACCCTTTGGTGGGGTACCCTTCTTCCAGGGCTGAAACATGAATCATTGCCACACACATCCAAGGAACGGCTTCCATTTGGGGGTGCTCAGGGTCCCCCACTGCAGCCAGTTCTCCCTTCTCTCTGGGCGTATCTTCACCACTTCAATCTTGTCTATGCTGGGAATCAGGCAGGTTTTCCAAAATCACTAGTCAGATACCACTGTCGTTCCAAAGGAGACATCTTATTTTTGCTTTTTGGTCTGCTCTGGAGATCTGCAGTTGTGCTGAAAAAAAAAGCCTTCGTTTCAAACAGAGTTTGCCAGCACCACTGATTGAAACTAAGGCTTTTTTTTTTTTTTTTCCAAACAAAAAATACAGTAAGAACCTTGAGTTTTAGTCAGAATGCATTTTCAAGTAAGCATTTCCAGCTGGCTCCAGTAATTACCTTTAAGCAGTATGTCTGTTTAACAAAGGGAAACCTGCACCAGTTCATATTAATGCCCTTTCTCTCTCTTCTTTTGTTTCACTTTTATCACTCACTAGAAAATCACTAATGATGTCAAATTCAGGGTTAAGAGGATTTTTACAATTTTTATTATTGCAGCATTCTTCTGATCCAGGAGACTGGGACCTGCACTCAGCCCTTCACCCCTTAGCACACATAAGCTTGGTAATTCCACATCGGCACAATGTTCCCGTGGAAGACAAATCCTGGCCTTTAGCCGTCTCCTGTTCCTGTCCTAAGAAGAAACCTCTGAAAGAAATTAATGATTAAACTGTTACTTAAGGTGTCAGCCAGGAAGACAGGCTGAGCCTGTAAGTTGCTGTCTCCATGGTACAGCCAGCTAAGAGCACACCCAAAATTTCAGTTTTGTTGCTTACATTCTAGATGGAATGAGAAAAGTGTCAAGAACAATCTGGTAGATCAGAGAGTACATTGTGTTTAAACTGACATGAATCAGTTCAGGATGGAGGTTTCTGTATCCCTTTAAACCTTTTGAAAAGTTAAATTTAGGTCAGTATCAAAGTAAAATATCATCTCAGCATACCAAGGCAAAGTATGCATTTTGCCAGTATGGAAACTGACTTTTAAAATTTTTATGTATTATTTTCTCTTTCTCTCTCTCTCTCTCTCTCCCTTTTGCTTGAAAACATTTGTCAAAGTTGGTTCAGATTCATAAATAATTATTTTTAACCTGGCCAGACAATGGAAAGAGCAGAGCTGAAACACTCATTTCCCCATCTACAGCCTGACAACCTGTTCAGAGTAAGGATTTTCAGATGCACACACTTCTGTGCTTTGAAACAAACATAACAGAGATAAAGGATGACTTAAAATGGGGTTTTTTGCCCTGTTTGCCCTCTGCAGGGGTTTCTAGCTCCGGACAAAGCCCAAAGTGAAAGGTGATGATTGCATCATGGCAGACAATTCCTACTTACCTGTTTATTTACTCACCTGTTTTAAAAAAGCAGTAGGTGATGATTTCCCTGCTTGCACATCCCTCACCACAGTGATAAATGCAACAGAGCATTACCCATTTTCTATTAGAAATTAATTCTGATGTATGAATGTGCCAATGTTTATAATTAGCACAGTAATGTATAGGCCCTGCTCTTCATGGCTAATTTTTCATCTCTATTATTATTCACTTGTTGGTGACAGTGACTGTTTTCCACCTCATAAAGTGACAAGACTCACATGTCAACACTGTTTAATGCATTCAAGGTGTTTCACATTAAAAAGAACCACAAAACCCAGATGCACTGTAAACAAGGTAAAAGAGAGCAGAGTTTGAGGGGGGCAATCATTTACAAAGAAGTCTTTCCTGTATCAGTATGGCCCCCAAACACACCCACAGGAGCCCATGAAGACATGATAAATACTCCTGTCAGGCCCAGATACCAGGAACATCCTTCTCCTTTAAGCATCAGCATTTCAGGACAGCACAGTTGTCATTTTTGCATCAAAATGAACGGTTGGATTTTCAAAGGACTCAATGAAGATATGATGGCTACTATATAGAGACAGCTGACAAAACTTCACACAGGCAAACTCTGTCCAGATATGCAGTCCCATCATGATGGAAGATCATGCAGAATTGTGTTGATAGCATCAGTATTCTACCTTACATGAAAATTCTGAAAATTTTGATATACCCTTTTTAAAGCTGCTTTTATTTTAATAGAATATTTTCATTCTGCAGTTTGAAATTACTTTTCACTTTGTGGTTATATTTTTGATCGCAAAATTGACCTTAAAATTAAGGAAATTTACTCCAAAATCTTTGTTTTCAGGATCAAAAGACCTGACTCAGATAGAACTTCACCAGAAAACAAGTTGTTTCATTCAGGCTAGGCTAAAGTTTTAACTTAGATTTGGCATCATGAATAGAGAATTGGGCTTTGAGGGAAAGGACTCCTTAGAGTCACAGTTTTGGTACTATATCCCTCTTTCCCTAGAGGGAAAGCAAACTGTTAGTGGTCTCCATAATTAGAGGCTTGAAGAGCAACCTTTGGGTCCTTTCTAGAACCCAGCTTTCAGCTTTTTCATCACCCTGTTTCCCACAGGATATTGCACCCATTGACCCACTCTCCCCACCCAGGTACCCTCCATCATAGTCCCCACTTCGTTCCCAATTGCAGGCCAGTCCCAGGGGCACTGTGCACAAAGGGTATCCCTGCGCACTCCACTTGCTTCTGCGTATTGAGTGGATTAGAAACCACCAGTGCAAATGTTGTTTAATGTCCTTGAATCTGCTGTCACTGCACCTCTATCAGCCACAGAGGAATCGGATTTACCGCATGCTGCAGCCTCCCTTTTCTAGCACTGGGGGTGGCACCTTTAGTGCTCTCCTTTGCGGTGCCAAACAGCTGCAACACCATGAATCTCACTGCACGTATGGCTCTCCCAGGGCTGAATTCAAAATTCCAGTGTCTTATTAAAAGATGGGCTTTAAAGAGCAGTCCTGTCCCAGCCATCATCCCATCTTCTGGGATTCACTCTCCAGGCTGTGCAGTGAGGTAGGTTGTACCCATACTGTGGTAAATGCAGTAATATGCATTCTGCTTGCCCCGGGAGGGCTAAGCAAGGACACTGCACAGCACAGGAATGCTTCATTCAATCAGATACAGGCACAAGAGAGGGCCACGTATTAAAATGAAGGGAAAAATTTTATTAGTTAGAAACTGGTTTCAAAAACGGAGCCCCCAGTCAATTGCATTTCTTTCTCTCCTGGCCAAACCCTAAAATGCTGAGAGTCGACCCCTTGACTGGTATAAATTGTGGAAGTTAATGTAGCCATGATGCTTTATGATGAAGTTCTGGCTTGTAGTAGTTGTACATCAGTGTAAGCCCTCTGAGTGCCAGGAAATTATTCCAGCTTATAATTGAGATCTGTATCTGGCCCCCAAAGAGTAACTGTAGCCTATAGCATGCAGCTAATGGTTTTATTAAGAACTTTTCAGTTCTCCTGCTACTTTATGAGAACATTTTTGCGATAGATGGGTAAGTATTTTATCACTAGGAGCAGAAAAGAAAAATACTCCCTAAATTTTGTTGGATGCTAGAATATCCTGGTACAAGGACGCCTACTTGTAAGCAAGACATTGTCTCTGTACTGAGGAGCAGCAGGATGACATGGCAGGGGTATATCCTAATTTGGATCCTGGGAGGGGATTGCCATTACATGAAGATCTAGCCTAGGGTGGACCTGCACGACTGCCTGAAGTACTGTCTCTCCTTTGACAAAATTCACACCTTTTCTCCTTACCCACAAGTATTTTTATCAATAATGTTGAAATCCTGCTGGATCTTATGTAAGTTTTGGGGTCCACTTTATTTAAAATTCTATCTTCTTTTACTATCTTAATTTGTTTGGGATTCTGACTAAATGTAAAAGGTCTTCCTTCCAGCTTAGTGTTTCATTTGCAGCACAGCAAATTGACCCCATTCATGGAATGGAATAGGATAGGATAGGATAGGATAGGATAGGATAGGATAGAATAGAATAGAATAGAATAGAATAGAATAGAATAGAATAGAATAGAATAGAATAGAATAGAATAGAATAGAATAGAATAGAATAGAATAGGAATATTTCAGTTGGAAGTGACCAACAATGAACATATACTCCAACTACCTGAACACTTCAGAGCTGACCAAGCTAAAGCACGTTAATAAGGGCACTATCCAAATGCCTCTTCAACACTGACAGGCGTGGGGCATCAACCACCTCTCTAGGAAGCCTCTTTCAGGGTTTGACCACCCTCTCGGTAAAGAAACGCTTCCTCATGTCCAGTTCATTCTCGGGAGCAGCACGCAGAGCCTGCTGAAAGCTCAGAGCATCCTCTGGGGACACGCACACCACGACAGAAGCAGCGCTACTGAAATCACACGGCGGGTTTATTCCAGAGAAGAGGGGACGGGCAGTTCTGCACGGGGGGGAGGTGCCCAAGGGAAAAACTTCAGCTCCGGGACACTTGGAGGCCCAGCACTGCGGCCTTCCCCATCCCTCCCTGGGCACCAGCTCCCAGGGCCAACAGGACGCAGCACTGGCCTGGCAGGACACGCCAAAAGCAAAGACAGCTGCGCTCACTCCTTGGCTCCAAACGGCTCTCTCCAGGAGAAGGGAACAGGGCTCTCTAGCAATTCCCTCTGTTTTCCCCTTCCTGTTGCCAGGAGACAGGCGCCAGGCTGCCATGTCACTGGGATGCAGCACAGTCGTCACGGTGACGTTGGCACCTGGCACCAGGGCCCTTCATTCTGCTGACCAGCACGACCCAGACCGGTCAGAGAAAGGGCCATGGATGGACACGTGAGCCAAGATATGAAAAAACAAATTAAAATGGAGCCGCCTTCGCCAGAGACACCCTGGGCTTCCGACCCAGAGGGGTCAGCTTGGTGGCCGGCTTCACCCTGTCCCAGCCGTCCAGGAGGGGATACGGGAGCATCTTGGGACGCTGCCACCGGGCCTCTCCCGGAAGGAAATGCCCTCCAAGCTTTTGTGGGTGACTCCCGGGCCCCCATGACATGCCATCTCCTCCTAGAAGACATCTGTGCTAACACCAGCCCGGCTTCAGCCCAGCTCTTCCTCCAGAAGCTCTGGGAGGTTGTCAACAGCCAGCACTTCCAGTCCATCTGGTGGGGAGACGATGGCAACTGCATCGTCATCGCCAAAGAACTCTTCCAAACGGAAGTGCTGGGCAGGAGGGGACACCACAAGATCTTTGAAACTGAGTCCATGAGAGGCTTCGTTCTCCAACTCAACCTCCATGGATTCTGCAAAATGGAGAGGGATTCCATCATCTCCATCTCCATCGAGGAGCTGCAGGCAGTAGCAGCAGCAGGGCCTGCTCTGGGCAAGGTACGTCAGGTCCTCCGCACACGAGCGAACCCTCGGGACAGTTGGAGAGGGGGAGAGGTTCACCTTCAGATAAAATAAACCTTCTCAAGGTAGGGAGCAAGGATGGGGCTGGGAGAAAATCGCCTGATTTTGGCTCACGGGTCATTTTCAGGAATTCTCAGTGCAGGATTTCGGAGGAGTAGGTGCTGACAAAATGGATTTGGGTTATTTCTGCTTGCTTTGAACCCAGAAAACACAGAGACCATCCCACCAACTGTGCTTGCTCCGTATCTGGCTGCACCAAACATTTCAATCTTCTTGCGGCATCAGCTGAATGCTGACAAGATACACGCCAGCCTCACATTATTCCCAACGTGTCCATTCCATTCTGAGGAGCCTGAAAACTAGTGGTGGATGGCTTTCTCCATCGCTTTTTAGGCCTTTGAAAACCCTGCACTTCTCTGCTCCCAAGAGCCCAAAACACAAGGCTGGTTATTACTTAACAAAACCCGATCCTAACATTTGATTCAGCCAAATCTTGGCGTTTAAAATGCCCTGGAGAGCCCTTTTTCATACCCACCCACGTTTGTCTTTTCTGGTGCAGATGCTTAGTTATGGGACCTCTGTCTTTCTCTTTCCTGCAGTGATGGCAACTAACTCCTCTCCTTTGCATTCCGTAGCTGCTCTTCTACCGCAACCCCCTCTTCAACAGAGATGACCCCAACCTCCTCACGATGTTCACGCAGAGTGCCGGGGCCAGAAAGAGAGCCCCAGCTGCACCCCCACTGGGCCCCGACATGGAGGAAGACCACCCGAGAAGACGACGCCCTGAGGCTCAGCCAGCGGTGGGAGCTGCGCAGGAGGACAATGACACCCGGACATCGGCAACCACCAGCTCCACACCCACCGAGCTGTGGGCCGGCACAACTGCCCCGAGGGGCAGTGCCAGTCCCCCCCCACCCAAACGCCACTGCAGCCACAGCCCCGCTGGCACCCAGGAGGCGGCTCCTGCTCCAGCCACGGCTTCACCACCCCCTGTCACACCTCCTGCCCCTGCAAACAGCCCCCGCACCCCAGCCAGGGGATTCTCTTCTTCTCCCTAATAAACCTTTCCTAGCTGCCTTGACCTGTCTCTACAGTCTCACAGTCGCTGTCTCCACACCCGGGGCGGGGGGGGTTGTTGCCTTTGGGGACACGAAGGCTTTGGCTCCAGCCCAGGAAAGCCAAAGGCCCCAGGCACAAGCGCTGCGCTCAGCAAAACCCAGCAAAAGGCCACCCTGGGGCTAATCCAGGAGCTGCACCAGCACCCAGGGCCACTCCAACCAAACCAGTCCCTCACAGCTCTTGGGGAGGCCATGCCCCTTCCTCCCCCAGCTCAGGCCAGGGGCCAGGGGCAGCGGGGCTGCAGGGAGCACACTTGGCTTCTCCTGCCCATCCCACAGCCCAGCTGGGGAGAGCTACAGCATTGCCGCCGGCACAGCCACACCTCTGTCCTATGGGAGTCACAGCTTGGCCCTACTGCAGGAAGAACCTCTCCCAGCAGCAGAGAATCACAGAATGGTTTGGGCTGGAAGGGACCTTTAAAGCTCACCTGGTCCAACCCCCCTGCCATGGGCAGGGACATCTTCAACTAGATCAGGTTGCTCAGAGCCCCGTCCAACCTGACCTTGAATGTCTCCAGGGATGGAGCATGTACCACGTCTCTGGGCAACCTGTGCCACTGTCTCACCACCCTCATGGTAAAAAATTTCTTTCTTATGCCTAGTTGGTAAAAATGCTTCCTAATGTCCAGTCTGAACCTCCCCTGACACTGTAGGTAGCAATGAGGTCACCCCTCAGCCTCCTTTTCTCCAAACTAGACAAAGCCAGGGTCCTCAGTGGAGAATCTCAGTGGAGAATCTCAGAGGACATTCCTTCCAGCCCTGTCACCAGACTCAGTCAAGGCCCTTCACATCCTTTTTCAATTGTGGGTCCCAGAACTGCACACAGTGCTCAAGGTGACGCTGCACCACTGCTGAACACAGCAGGGTAATCACCTCTTTTGACCAGCTGGCAAGATTTTCCTTACAAAATTAGTGAAGACTTGCAAGAGGAGGTAGCAGTTCCTTATTTGGCCTGAAAGGTGATACTGAGCCCCAGCTTGTGTTCAGCAGTGCTGTCCGGCAAGGGCAGTGACCCAGGGATTTGGATCTCGAGGCTGTGCTGGTGCTGCTCTGCGAGGCAGGGGAGCGCAGGAGAGCCACGAGCCTGAGTGCTTGGCTTCTCCTCTCCACTGCTGCCACCCCTTCAGCCCGCTCGGCCTGTGTACCTTGCCAACACAGCAGGTTTATAGAAGCAAATGTGCTCAGATGAACTCTTTTATGTATCATCAGAAGCAACCACCACCTGATTCAGATGGTCCCTAAAGCAGATTTATCCGTACAGCCAGCAATCTTGGGCCACCCTGAGAATAGATGAGAAGAAATCCAACCTCTCATCTGTATTATCTCTGGTTCTGTGTTATCCTGTACAGCATGCAAGGTGTAATAGGCCAAAATAGGCTACAGAAAGCAACAGTCATCTAGAAGACTATTGCCCCCATTGTCCTTGCTCACAGCAGGGTGATGGACTAGATGACTTTTAAAGGTCCCTTCCACCCCAAACCATTCTGTGATTGTATGATTCAAACAGAGCCGTCACCAATGGAGAAAGTTGCTTTACTTCCCCGAAACAGCCGTGTACAGCACCTGCAGGTCTGCCTGGCCCTTGTCTTCTCAGGTGTCCAGAGAAAACACTATGATCTCCCATTCTGCTACTGCTGCTGGAATCAGGAAGGGACTTCTGATTATGTCCCAGCAGTGGGCCACGCTGTGATAATTGTGCCCATGTGAATGTGGAGTCCCTCCATCAGTAGTTGTGGAATGACCCTGGGATTGTGCTGCCCTGTGCTGCTGGATTGAAAGTGCAGTAATTGGGACTGCCTGAGTTGACAAAGACTTGGAACAAGGCCATCGTTAGTGTTCATTAGTAGAGTTTTTTTTTTTAATCTACCTCTAAAGTAAACAGCAGTTCCCCAAGACCAATTTAAAATCTATTTTTATTTCCATCCCTGAGAGTCTGGAAAAGGGTTTTGAAGAAAGCTTCTTTCAAAGTCTCTGGTGACTCGACTAATTAAATCAGGGGCCTCATGTGGAAAAAAATAGAGAGAGATAGATACACTTTGTAGCCTCATTTTTTTCGTTCCGCAATGAAAAAAAAAATTATTTTAGAGCTTTTTTTGGTTTTGTGCTCTACAAATTCATGAGATTGCAGGAAAACTCCTAAAGCTTATTGTCAAGAATAGCTTCCTCCTTTATGAAAAGGTGCTCACTACCTGTGAAACACCACATAATTTAGGGATGCAGAACATGAATCTGTGATGACTTTTGTCATCCACGTACTCAACCTTCATGTTTCTAGGCATTTAGCAGGCAGCTCGTTCCCACTGTTCTGCAACTTTTTACAAAAGACTGGCCAGTATGGTTCTCTCTCTTGGATACTTTCATTATTTAGATATTTTGTCTAAGATATATGCAATTTTAGATTACAAGTGCATCTGGTTTTCCTCTTTTAAAATGTATTTAGTAATAGCACTTTACAGTTTTCTAATGACTCCTCTCAGAGCGATTTGGAGACACTAATGACTGTGCTCTAACAACACTCCTGAGAGCAAGCCCTGTCATAATACTGTCCTCAGTTTTAACAGATTGCAAGACTGAAGCACCAATGTGGTATCTGTGATGGTTGGGAATCCACATCACCTAACCAGCGGCCACCATCTGAGTCAGGAGCTCAGTGGATGTCATTCCCCATAGAGTCCATCACTGAAGAATAACAGACACTGTTTGAAGCTCTGAATGGCTTCCTGAAATACCTCTCTCCACTGTCTGTAAGTGGAGCAGAAGTCAATGGGGACTGTAACTTAGACATCTGGTTTTATAGTGACTGTTCCTAGCTCTCCCTCTCTCTCCCTCTTTGGAAAGATGTTTGCATGAGGGACACTCAGCAAAGCAAAGGCAATTTAATGAAGAGCATGAGGGCAGTGTAGGGCTCCTTCCCTTCATGCTTTGACATGTCCAGGTCAGTGATGGCAGATGTTTTCCAGCAGTGCTTTCCATATTCACCCACAGACATTTGAGCAAGGCCCTCTGTATTTCAGCCATTCTTTCCTGGGAAGTTGAAAATGGGCATGAAGAACTGCACCTTCTCTCCCCAGAATTTGCCCCCATTTCCCAATCCAAATCCAAACTGCTGGAAGTATGGAGAGCCTCAGAGCTCAGTGATGGCACTCTGATAGGCCTCACTGCCTTGTGGTGACATCTGCCATGTCAACAAGCAGAATGGGATCCCAGCAGGGCCTTGGGTGACTTATATTTGAGCTACTATTTAAGTTCATTCATGTCTGCTGAAGGTCAGCCCACGGCAGAAGCTGCAGATGAGGTTCTCTGTGAGGAACAAGATACCTTCATTTGGGAAGGGCAGGTATCAGCATCCTGTCCCAAGTTATAACCATCTGCAGTAATCTAAATTATTATTCCTGCAAATGTTAAAATTGCAACCCCTTCAGAAAATTCCTACTGAAAGGGGTATCAAGGTATGAAAAACAAAGAGGGAAGCAACTTGTTGAACATGTCAATTTGATTCACTATTTGCAAAGTTGACAAAAAAACCCCACTGTCTGCACAAGGCTTTTATTGTCCCAGCATGCAAAGTATTAGACATAATTAAACCCATATAGCTGAGCATGCCTGGCTGAGTTGCACCTGAAACATGTTAAGTCCTGTTACAGTCTTGACTGCTGCTTTGTCTGCCAGTTTGCTTCATGGACAGCAAGCATCAAAGAAGTACCCTGCGCTGCATCCAGAGCAGTGTGGGCAGCAGGGCGAGGGGGGGGATTCTCCCCCTCTGCTCTGCTCTTGTGAGACCCCCCTGCAGTGCTGGGTCCAGCTCTGGGGGCACCAACATCAGAAGGACACGGACCTGCTCGAGCGGGGCCAGAGGAGGCCACGAAGATGCTCGGGGGGCTGGAGCACCCCCCTGTGAGGACAGGCTGAGAGAGTTGGGGGGGTTCAGCCTGGAGAAGGCTCCGGGGAGACCTTAGAGCGGCCTCCCAGGACTTAAAGGGGCTACAGGAAAGGGGGGAGGGACTCTTGATCAGGGGGGTAGGGATAGGATGAGGGGTAATGGATTTAAACTGACAGAGGGCAGATTTAGATTAGATCTAAGGAAGAAATTCTTCCCTGTGAGGGTGTGAGGCCCTGGCACAATTAAACAGAAATTTGTTGTAGATTTTAAGTCCTCCAAAACACAGAAGACCTTCAAGACCTAGACAGTGAAGTGGCTCAAATGAAAGCTGGACACCATTTCCCAAGCACAGGTCTAAATTTTGAGCCCATTCCAAGGTCATACAACCTGTCCACTGAAGAGGTTTCATGGACACAGAAGCCGGACCTTTTGGACATGATATTTTGGTAGAAGGTCCTTAGAGCAGGAGTTCCTAAACAGTCATATGTGAACTGCTCATGATACAGAAGCCACTACAAAGTGATGCAGACATTAGCACAGCACAGGGAGGTCCTAGGCTGGCTAGTCACAAAAAAATTAGTCTTCTGGTCCAGGGGCTATTAGTCTATCAGATGGAAGTATGACATTAGAATGATATTAGAAATAGTCTGGACCATTCCAGAAGTGATACTAATTAACCACTGAAACAACTTACACAGATTGATGGGAGATTCTTCATCCCTGAAAAATTTTCAGATGAACAATGAATGTTTGTTCAGGGAATTTTTCTGATTATCTTGTCCAGAAGGTTAGATTGTCTTATCATTGTCACTGCTCTGGACTTATCATCTATAAGTATCTGTGACATAGATTTAGCATGTTTATCTTGGTCTCTATTCAGTCCTACTATAAAACTGACTTTGTCTTCATCACCATTCTCATTATAAAATTGATTTCCAAAATGGAAACTATCAAAACACTTTGCTAAGTGATTCTCAGGTATTGATTATGCAATGATATGATCTATAAGGATGTATAATGCATATACACTCAAATAGATATACTGTGAACTATATACTGATCATCACAGGAAAAAATATGGAAACAGTATTTTCCTCTCTTATGAACCTCAGCTAAATTCCCTCTCACTCCCCTTTTACAAAATTACGATATACATGAGCACGTGTACACGTTTAGCATGTACAAACCCTGAATTGGTAATTAACGCCTGTCTAATTACTTGGAGAGACACACTGGGAAGGGTATTACTTACAACAGGTCTGCACGTGGAGCACCTTCCCTTCCCGTTGCCCTGTCTCTCGCCTTCCTTGGCTCTGCTGGAGCCTGCACTGTGAACTTTCTTTCAGCAGTCACCTTGTAAAATTACACAAACAGGAGAAGGGAAAATAAATAAGAAACAATTTCAGTTCTTAATATAACCTGCTTTCTCAGTGCTTCAGATCAGAAGTAAGCCTAGTTCATCTAGTCACTGTATTAACAGCATTACCTGAGGAAGATCACAATCTCTTTTACGTTTCCTGTGGAAAAAAATGACAAAATATTCCCTTGTTCACACGTTTCTTCAGTTATTTGGAGAATTGCAAAAAGCACATGCTTGCTTTTTATCTCTCTCTCTCTTTTCCCAGCCTCCACCTTGATTCATCTTGTTATAAACTTCAGCGATTTAACACAGTGTGTTGTCTCCTGCTGAGCAAACGGAAAAGTGACAAGAGACAAGGTCAAGCTGCCCTTTGCTCCTCCTGATACACAAGCTATTTCATGTGTCTAAAGCTCTGGCTGTAACAGGACTGGAAAAATATCAAAAGATATTAAAGTTAAGAAAACAAGTCACCAGGAGACTGTAACCTTCATCAAGTAGGAAAGCAAAAAGATTCTTATTCTTGGCTTTCCTGGTTGCTGTGCACTTGTCTGAATCCACAAGGCTGTTTTAATGTTCTATTTTATTTCACCCACTCTTGTTTGAAATGTTATAGTTTCAGAATTGAAAGCAATTTTTGTGAATTGATAGTTGAGAGACGCTGGAAGGTATGTGTATGTACACGCGCACGCCAGCCAAGAAAACCCTTAGTTGTCCCAGCAGAGGGACAATAAATATGGCTATAAATGCCAATAAAAACAAAATGCTGAGTTTTTTCTGAAAATTGATTACAGAGAAGACCTCTGTGATGACAGTGATTATTGCTCCCTCTTGGATATTTTATGCAATTGTACAAGCACATCAGGGCAACACTTTGATTTTTACTTTTGGTGCATTCAAAAGATAGCAGCAATAGATAAATAAATAAATGCATTTTGATAGTCTTTGTTTTGTCCACAGTAAATGCAGACCTGGAAAGAAAATCTATAGTTTTTTCTTTTATTGCTGCCATTTCAAATATCCAGTAGATTTGAATGGGAAAATATATCTAGAGAGTGATATGCTTTACTCTGTCAAAGGTTTCAAAGGTAAATAAACAAGTTTTATTGGTTGCTCTTACATCTAGATGTAGTATTTAATAGATATATTAAACAGTGATACAGCTGCCAGATATTCCGAGGAAATATTGTGTGTATCACATCTAAGACTTACAATGTCACAAAAATCTATATTTTACTAATGGAAACAAGGTTTTCTCCCATAAACTGCTCAGAGCTTTTGAAGCTCATTTTCTACCACAGTCATTTCCCCCATACTCTCCCAGATGTTTTGCAATTATACCCAACTGCCGTTGCAAACAAGACTGTGCTATACAAATGACCTTCATTTCCTAATAGCTGTGTTGACACATCAAAGCAGGAAATGAGATGTAAACTTGGAGTGGAGTAAGGCCTTGGCTGAAAAGATACAAACAGAAGGGCTCTTCAATGGACCATGATAGCTCTTTAAGCAAAAAGGATGCAGGACACGTACCGTATCAAAAACAAGACTTAAGCAACTAAAGTAAGACCCACGTAGATGAAGAGTCGATGCCTAAATTTGGAATTAAAAAGAGACAGAGCCCCTCCATATTCGCCACATCTCTATGGTGGCCAAGCTGTTTTCTTAAGAGCAAGAGACAGTGAGTTTTAATCTTTTCAGGAAGCAGAGAGAATCGCACCCAGGTCTCCTACATCATTGGGCTATTATTGCTATTTATAGCCTTTAGTATAAAAGGCTCTATGCGTTGGAGGTGGATTTGAAATAATCTCTTTTAAAAGAAGAATAAATCTCAGATTTTCTCTTTCTTCTTCTCTTTAGGCAACGGCAGGGGCACCTGCCCTGTGGAGAAAGTTTCAGGTCATGAGTCCTGAGTGCTTCAAGTTTTGGAGCTGGCCTTGTTACACCTATCTAAATTAATCCCAAATGATGTACCTACAGCAATGATCTGACCTCTATTGCTGCAGCTCAGTGCCAAAATGCTTTTCCTCCTCCCCACACAGCTGTAGTGACTGCTGTAGCCTGATCACACTGACGGAGTAGGAAAGGCCACCAAGCCCTGTGCCCCTCCTGCCCCAGTGGCTCCGTGGGGCCCTTGCATGGAAACCAGCTGTGTGTGGCATAGGGTGCCTGCTCTTGCAGCCGTGTGGCTCTTCTACAGAGGAAAGCCAGTGGGGCTGGATGAAGGTCATCAGATGATCAGACTCATTAACAATGTTATTTGAGTAGAAGTCCAACCCACTAAAAAGCAAACTAATTCACCCATTGCTCGTGTTACAAGTCCACAAGACTTCTTTGAAAGACTGTCTCAATCTGAGTTTTGGGAAAATGTGCAGGGAAAGAGATGGGCAAGGTCAGTGCTGAGGCAAGTCAAAGGTCTCGCTTGTTTAGCCAGCTTGTACAGGACTCGGCACAAGGAGTGCAGTTGCGCAGTCCATCAACAGATGCTCCAACTCTGACTCTTCCAAACTTCCGTGTGAATTATTTCAGTCCAAGATACAGTCATACTAGCTGCTAGCAACAGGGACAGAAACCATAATGGTCATGTAGCTAGACAAAATTAAATCTGGATTCAAGCCCACTCTTAATCTTATAGAAGACTCATATCATGCCAGCTTTCCTTCTGTATTGCAAAAAGCACATTTTCATGCAGCTGTTGTCTTCTGCCCCTTTCTTGTTGATGCCAAGATGTAATAGCAGAGTTATATTGCTGGCCCCTGGAACAAAACAGTTATAGTCAGAGTACTGAAAGTACTAAAATATATTAGAGGCCAGAGAATGTAATAAAAGAGTGATCATAGTCAGCTTTAACTCTCTGTGTATTAATGGGCCAAATGTCACTTCAAGTTGCAATTTAGAGAAGTGATTTCTTGACATGAACACTTGTTTCTAGGAAGAGTAACTCTTTGGTACATAAGTAGAGGGATTCGTCCTAGAATTAACCTTTACTGCAGATTTCCATCCACAGAAAATTTTACTGGCATGCAAAGACTTTATAGAGTGTTTCTCATGGATTCCTGAGTGACTTGGATATAGCTTTTGGTTGCTTCATCATGAAGACTTTTCTTGTGCTGAATTGTGGAGACATTTAGAACAGCTCAAAGTCTTTGGCCATGGTAGACAGAAAACAAAGTTCTCCAGAGTGCTCAGTTCTCAATGATTTGTTGCCACATACTGACCAACTGGCCATTAGTTTGAGATGTATTTTCCAAATCCAGGGTTCAAAAGGCCTCCATAGTCCCAGGATAAGATATGCTTAGACCAGCAGGCAGGGCTGAAAGCACTGTGTCTGGGGAATGTGCTTATCAGGCTGCTTGTGTTCCCTAAATGAAGTGCCTGAAACTAAGAGAAATAGTCACAATTTCTGTGAGCTTCCTAATAGAGCTACAGCCAAACTCACTGACTGTTATAATTGACTCTAATAAGACACCAATCCTAAAAGCCAAAATGTTTTATCTCCTTCCTGGGAATCTTGAGGAGAAATGGCTGAACGTTAGTTGAGTTCTTCTGAAACAGATCTGAACACTCCAACACCATGTGTCTTCTTTACTGTTACCTTCTTCTTACTCATGTAATCAGTCTCTGAAACTTCCATGGGGCTTCAGGATGGATGAACTTGGTCTCTCACAGAAATTTAGTTCAAGGCACATGCACTATCAGAGTTCCACTGAACTTAACAGTTTGCTGTGGGATGGATTTCACAGAGGCTGAGTAAGACATTAAAACACCCTTGCATCAAAGCCTCAGTGAGAACCTCAAGTTCTTGAGACCATGCCCACATAGGAAATTTTTGGAAAAGAGGTAGAAAGGCGAAGTCCGGTGAAGGCAGAGGATGAAAAATGTATCAAACATGAAGGAGAGTTGAACAGATGAGAGAAAAACTAAAAATGAGGAGCAAAGGGAGATCTGAAGAAAATTCTTTCTGATATAGCACTCAGTAATAAATAAAATATGTACTACCACAATATGCTATAGCAACATGGCTTTGGGCTGTTCCTTCTAGATCTGATATAAACAAAGCTCCCACTGCTTATTAAATTCATCATAGCCATGTCTCTGCTGCCTGGAGCTACTTGGTCTCCTCAAATACTTGCATTACAGAATTGCTTCAGGGATTTCATTTCCAGTTGTTATCAAGATTGGCTTTCATCAGAATTTCAGACCAAATCTAATCATCATGCTAATGAAATGGTATCTTGACTGTACACCATATGCTTTGCTCATAGCCACTATTTATTTTCTCCCCCCAAAAAGTCCATGAGAACAGTTTTCCAGATGCAGGGAAGAAATATCACCATTACCAAGGCCAGTAGACCTTTCCATCAGTGTTGGGTCACTAAGTATTTCTCCGCTCACCGGTACACTGTCAATCACATTGTAACGCCTGAAGTCCATGCTAAGAAATCACTGAGGCAGGCTCCCTGCAAGTTTGATACCTGAGTGTAGCTCTGACCTTGCTCACCTGTGCGTTAGTCATGTCACACTCAAGCCACGAGCAGCAGAACAGGCAAACTGTAGGGCTGGGTGTGCTCAATTCTGTTCTTCCTTCATTACAGAGATGTGTTCCCAGTGGCAGTAGGTGGCACTAGCATAGGACCTAGACATAATATGGAGTGTCTACGTATGTTTAGCTACCTTAACAATGTCTTCTCTTTCTATTTATTGCACTCAAGCCTCCTCTTCTCTACTGTGAAAGACATCAACAGTGTCTGCTTTGTCATACTACAATTGTGTATTTGCTGGGTGGATCTATGAGGGCTGCAGCACCACGGGTACATTCAGTGATGGGGTTGTGGCCATGCAGCTTTGCAACCCATAGAAGGGCTGGAGTCCCCCCTTTATCACAAAATTGTCTAGAATAAGCTGTCCAGTTGTCCAGGCAGAGGACACATTATCCCTGAAATTCAGTCCCCTATTTAATAGACAGAACAGTCGTTGATCCTTTCCTCTTTCTGACATCCCCAGAGTCCACCTGGGCCCTGGAATGGCCCCTCTGATTAATAACCAGGTCTTGATCCCAGCAGAACAATGCTGTTCTCTTCAAGACTACTTTGTCTTGGGCAACCTGCCAGTCACCTCCTACCAGCATGGGCAGAAGAGCTCAGTGCTCTGCTGTTCTGGGGACAGCATCTCATGAAGCTATGGCTGGATTCACTCTTGTCTATCTCAGAAATGGGTCCCTCTGGATGACAGATACAGGCTTTGAGTGACATAGGATGGACTGAATATTGGCAGGGCTAGGAGACTAAACACCAAGCAAATGGAAAGGACCTGAAGGCATCAGCAGTGTGGATAAATGACATCTGCTTGTGGCTGTAACAGTACCCAGGGGAGGGCAACGGCACGGCTGTGTTCGAATAAGGACAGCTGCAAAAACAGATGCTCTGTGTTCTTGGTCCAGTATAAAAAGAGGCTAAGATTGACCCTAAATAAAATGGAAGGTAGGGCTGTGAATAAAAAACAAGTTGTCTTCCACAGGTGAAAAAAGCCTAACTAGGAGGATGAGTCAGTCCAATGAATGAGTCACAGAAAGGGAATAAAGATTATATAAATTCCCAGTGACATGTGGCACCATCAGACTTAGACTAAAGCTACAATGTCCAGACCTAGTTTGGGCTTCCTGATTTTTGCTGTTGCTAAACCTTCAGACTGGTATAGCCAGTAGGAAATACCAGGTGCAGCGGTTGAAGAATGTGGCAACATATGTAAGCAAACCCACAGGGTAGCCACAGCGTGTCAACATTTCACAGCTAGGATCAGGGGCAAATGGACTCAGCCAAATCTCTATTTTTAATTCTCTATTGAATCTCTCTATTTTGATGAGAATTGCATTTTCAAGCAAAACAGATATTTTCCTGAAACATTTTTAGTTCTGAAAAAAAATATACTTTCTTCCACTACCACAAAATTATTTTTTTTTTTAGTAGAAAAACTGATTTGAAAAAATAAAATCCATTTTTCCCCTCCAACAAACCAAAACCTTTCTGCCACAAACATAGTTTCCAGTTTCCGAAAACAGAGACAGGGCTGGGGCTGAAGGAGCAAATAGAGAAAACCAACCAAAATCACTTTGGTAACATCACATCTACAGGCTCTAGGTTCTGTCTCTCAGACACACCAGGGCTTAATTTTCCTCTCACATGCACATGTAAAACAGAGACAATTCCACTGAAGATGGCAGAGTTGCTCCGATGAGAAAATTATGCAAGACTGTAGCAGAATCAGGTATTTTCTAGTTAAATCAGTTAGGGTGGTTTTTGCAAAATTCAACCACTTTTCTCCCTCTAGGTCCTTACAATAACCCAACTGGTTAGGTTTAGCCCTTACAGTTTGAACAAGGAGCTGAACTGAGACCTCCAAAGACAAAAAGAAGAAGGAAGCTTCAACAAAAAAATAATTTCATCTTCAGAAAAAATGTATGAGAAAACTCAGAAACTACGATGGAGAAGATTCCGTGTTCTCCTGGCACAGATTACATATGGTGGCAGTGAGGGGGTTGAGAGGTTTTAGGGGCATTCTGTCCCGGGTGGGACAAAACATCATCAAAACTACACTTTGCAATATAGATGCTGTGGGAGGCCCAACAGAGAGCCATGATTTGCTGACAAGTTACCTACTGGCATGATTTTTTAATGCTAGGCAGAATATCAGAGAACTCTATCTTCTTTCACACTCTCCCTCCTTGCACTCATGTATGCAACATTTTTACTAACTCACTGTATTTTCTTTTCATTTGCAGTTGAAAGCAGAAATCAGTTTTGTACTCCCATGGAACCCTTCAAATTCCCACCCAAATTATTCTAGAGCTGATCTCCTAACCCAGAGGGGCTCTGCTGGCAGTATTTCCATCGAACATCATTTATATTCCCACTGAGTTCAGCAGTGAAGCTCTCCCATCTGAATGACTGAGGTCAGCATACACACTACCTTGCTGAGAGTCCATTCCCAATCGGCTTCATGAGTAGTTACCAAGTTAGCTGTCATGCTGTTATGAAGCCACTCTCATTTGGATCCTCTCATTTGCCTGCTGAAGTATAACAAATTATTTTTCTCTTCCTCTTTCTTTCTTCCAAATTATACACAATTGCCGAAAGCTAAGCAATGGCTTTTGTGTGAATGTGCAATTGAAGTGGGATCCCTGGTACTAGTTATTATTCTGTTTCAGTAATGGTCATACCTTGAAAAGCCAAAGGAAAGCAACAGAGCATAAAAGAGAAGCTCAATGAACCAGAAAAGGTTTGATATGATATTCAAAGCTCATGTTCTGTTCAGCGGACAAGGTGGGAGACTATCCTATCCAAATATCAATGCTAATATACCCTCCTTATGCAGATCTGGAAATCCAGCTCCTACACACTATTTTCTTCTTTCCGAGTCATGAAAACCCAGATTGTGCATTAAACACCAATGGCTTCTTTCATCAGATATTAGCCGCAAGGACTACACATGGCCATTTGTGGAGGAAAGCAGAAATGGGTGCTGGGATTCACAGGCCCTGACTCGCTCTATCACACTCAGCATGGTCAGAGGATATGGAGTGCCCACAGGCTGAGATTAAACCAGAGAGACTCATCTGAGCCTCTGCTGCCAGTCAAAGGAAGGGGAAAGTTCTACTGAAAGGGATTTAGAGCACTCAAAATGAGTTCCTGATAGGGCTTAGCCTGTACAAGTGACCATGTCTCTCCCCACTGATTATAGATACAGGCTTGTATTTGACCTTTACACTGAAAACTTGCAGGGGAAAAACAAAACTGTGAGAAACTGGTCTTCTGGCAACATCTGTCAACAGGTTTTTTCCTTCTTCTGAAAGGCAGATTAACTCTTTCTTTGCTCTTTTCAGACACTGCAGGCTACTTCTGGCAACCTTTTCCATCCCTTGGTGGTTGTATCGCACAGAAATACAGCCTTTTGTACCTATGGGTTGTGCTGTTTGTTGTTCTAGAATCAACCTTATCAATCTCTTGTAGCTTTCGCCTTCTGTATTTCTCTTCTTAGTTTCTCATTTAGCCAGGATGATGTCTGACATCCTTTCTTCATTTTGGCATAATTTGAACTTGTACCTGTAACATAATGTCTTTAACGAACCGACAGTTTTCTGGATTGTTTTTTTCCCCTTAGACTTACGTCTTATGAGCTCCTATCCCCCAATTATCAGAGTGTATTGATGCCTGTCATCTTGAAGCCAACTGTGTGTATACTCTGTTATCCTGACAGAGACTCATGAACTTTCACAGGCCTTGGATGTTCTCACCCAAATGCCTTCCCCCTTCCTATTCTCAACTAATTGCTCCCTCCTGGTTAGAGTCAGAGCTGGGAAAGCTGCCTGTGTATCTCCTATTTAAAGGCCCTGTTATCAACACATAGTAAGAAGTTGCTGGGCAGTTTGTGTCTGGCTATATTTTGTTTCCTGGGATTGAAGTCACTCCTCTCTTCATTACACAGAAACTTTCAGTTAAATTTTGCCCCATATATCATCTCAAACACCAAAGACAACATGGCACAGCAGCTCCTCCTTCCCCAGGCCTGAGCAATCCTGTATTAATTATTTTTGTATTAATATGCCAGATAGTGGAATTGTTCTACCCAATGTCTCTTACGCCAAATTTGTCATAATTTAGAGCACTGAGTCTTCCCTTGGACAGATTTCCTGGTCAAATCTCTGATAATTTTAATGAATTGCTATCAAACAGATAAAGAAAACTTTTGGCAATTTTTAATCACATGGCTTAATACAAACCAATATTATCCACAGATATTACAATGATGAGGACAGCATGAAAATGCATATGAAATGAAATGGCTGGGCATTTATCCACGTAATGAGACTACTAAGAATTGCCACCGATTAGACTTAAAGCCCTTTATAAAAGAACTTGTGGAATGGCTATAGACTCTCGTTCCTCAGGAATACAGAATCAAAACTATTAGGATTCAGGAGGTAAATTTCTAGGAGGAAGGTTGCTCCCTGCACTGTTTCTTCTACCTTTTCCTGAAACGTCTGGTACTGGCCAGCAGAGAAGACCTTGGACTGAGAAGTTCAAGGTCTCAGTACATGAAATCTTGCAGTGCTGTGGCTTACTTGCACCAGTGCGCATGCAAAGTTGAGTCACAGAATACTTAAAACATTATTTCAGCCACATCTTCTTGTTACCTATTTCTTACAGGGAAATTAAAACTTCGTTATTCAATCCTGGTTGAGATATTGATAAATGTATGTATTAATTTACTATTTCAGCTGTGTATTTTTTTTTTAGTTAATTACGTAGCAACTTAATTTATCTTTTGTCAATTTGTTTTCCCTCAATAAATGATCTGCCAACAATACGTTATTTTTAATTAGCCTGCAGCAAGTGTCTCTACGAATGTAAATCAAATGCTTATTTGAGCCATTAATTGAAAAGGAGAGATCATTGGAATTCATATTGTGTTATTCTTGGGGTTTTTTTAGTTTTCTTATTCTGAAAGGATTATGACAAAATAGTGCCTGCAGCAAGGAACTGGCAACACACTCTGATAATCAAAAAGAAATAGAAATGTACAAAAAAGACATAACTACCTTTTTTTTTTTTTTTTTAGCAGATAATAGATGCCAGGTACATAAAACAAAAAGAGAACTATAGCTGAAAATTTCATTTCTTGATAATTGGAAAAAACAGAAACCCAGAAACCCATCTCTCTCGACCCCTTCTCTCATCCTTTTATATATATATATATTATTTTATTTTTATGTTTAGGGAACATTCTGCATATATTTACATGAGGAGGAGCAGAAAACAAAGACACTCCTATTGAAGAGTGTTCAATCCACTGGAGAAATGAGAAAACATTCAGGAATTAAGTATGGGGACTGGAATCATTCTGCTGCATGCTGGGTTTTGCAGCTCCTGGGGCAAACATCTTCTGGATCACTGTCCCAGACTATAGTCCACCTAAGCCTCTAAGTCTCTTCTTGGATTTTGCTCCAAGGCACTTATTGACCCCTATGGGTATGATGACATCTTCTTCAGTCTTTTATCACTATAGCAAAATCCTCTCTAGTGCTTGACCACTCTTTCCTTAGTTTAGCAAAAGAACTCTATTCCAGCTGTTTCTTATTCTACAGTTTCAATTCAGATTGCAGGAGCATCAAATCCTGAAAAAATGTATGTGGTGTCATTTTGTTTTATTTCCTCCGTGGTTAATTACAGCAAGTTTTTCAGGCTTTAGATGTCACCTTAAACAAAACTATTGCTGATCACATTTCAGTCTGAGAGGTGTTTGGGTTTTTTATTGCATTTTATAATCACACAATTCCCTCTATTTCAAGCAAAGCATCAATGGCCCATCTGGCACATAAACAATAGTTCAAAAGAAAACCATTGTCTCACAATAATGAAGCAGGAAGCATTTTTAACCTTGATGTTCTGGGGTGTGTGAGTACTTCTCCATGAAAACAGTGCTTATGGGAAAAGCTCCTGGTAGTTCAGACTTTCTGAGGCATTTAGTACAATGGTCTCCCAAAGGGACCTTATCTTCCTAATTATCTTCATTATTGTTTCTTTGTGCCATGTGTCACCCTGGTGCACTACTCCACCTAAACTGTCCTTGAGCGCTGTGTGGTTGCATGACAAAAGTATCAGGTAGGAATGATTTAGTGGAGGGTTCACTTAATAGGGGTTTCTAATGAAATCTGAAGGGATCATTGTTTCTGAAACAATACATCTTGCTGTACTGAGATGAGGGCGTACTACAGCAGCATTTTATCACCCGCTGCTTTCTGCAGTGTCACTGTGACTTTTGCAAAATTGAAAACTGTTGTGATCATTAGTGATTTGATTTCAGATTTACTGTCACTGAATGGACAGAAGTTCTTAATTTCAAAGGGCATCAGGATTAGGGCCTGAGAAGCAAGCTATGAAAAATATTAAAAGACTTAATGAAAATGTCATAGAAGTGAAAGATCTGGCGAAGAACAGATCAGGTTCATCTGGGGAAGTTTCACTTCCCAGAACAGGAGTGCTCTTTGCCATTTCTATGTCATGCATTCCTATGAGATCAGCATCCCCTGAGCCCTGACTGCATCATCTGTCAAGACAGCAGTTCCTATTTGATTGCTAATGGCCTCACCGTGCAACTGCTTCTCACCCCCAGCGAGTGCCCTAACACACTTTTAGTTCTGCTGAAGTCAAGAGCTCACAGATAAGATAAGATGTCTTCACAGTCTTGGCATTTGACTCATAGTTAGATGCCTAGAGATGCAGATTAAATACTCAGTAAAAGCTCTCTGCTACTTTCAGGACCTAAATCCCACCATCAAGCAGCAGTAAAGTGCTTAAAGCCCCCATTCATGTGCTGCCTAGTCCAGTTTCCTCTGTCAGCCAGGTGAGGCACAACAGGGATGGCTCTGGGGGGGTACCTGCTCTGACACGGGTCCTGCTCCCCTCAGAGGTACTTCTTACACGGAGTGCCTCCCTCCGAAAAGGCATCTCCAGCTGGATCTCCAACAATGTCTCCTTGCACAGGTCACCTCCATTTCTCCATTTTCTCCTCTCAGTCTCTTAATACATCATCTCTTCACTATCTCATCCTATGTGTCCTCTCACCACTTCATATACCTCCTTTTGCATCTCTCCCCTAGGGGCTGCTACTCTTTCCTAAACATTTTTGCAGAGGTGCCATGTGCTCCTGTGCCTGGCTTAAGTTCTGGCATGCAATGGTTGTTTTAATCTGTTTCAGAGCTGGTTGGAACAGCCTGTGACTGGCACAGGCCCAACAGGAGGGATACAGGAGAAGGACAGCTTCCTGGGTTCCTGGGGGAGTTTGTGTGTCACCAAAATGGGATAAAAGAACTTATTGACACCAGTGTGATGTAGATAAGCAGACACTCTAATGGCCGGGTGCACAGGGGAGTTGTCTCACCAACAACACACACCTAGTGTAGCATGATGCTTATATTGGATACAGCAATACATATTAAACAAGTTCTCATACTTAAACATGCTAATTCCCATAACTCATTTTCATATTCCCACCTCTTTCTGGTCATGCACACTTGAGTCCTGAAATGAGTCGGGGGGCTGCTTTTGCCACCACCGTGGACTACTGACTCAAAAGAAAGACCCCCCCCAATGTCCCCGACTCAAGGACATTGGCTCACACTGCAATTTTCACACGCTTCGAGGCCCTTTCACAATACAACTCTTAAAACACCTGGTCTACAGGGTGATAAATCATCCTGACCAAACAGTCTAACAATGGTACCTTGTCTAGCAGCGGAACTGGTTGTATGGTTACTTTAAACTAAATACAACATCTCTATGACTACTTAAAACATTACACCACTATCTTTTATAAAAACCAGTATTTCTGTGAGATTCCAATCAGTAACATGTGGGACTCTCCCTGCTTAGCAGCCGTGATGCTGCAGAAGCCCTGCAGCCAATATTTAGGAACTATGAGGATTTTACCAGCGGAAGTGTAACACCAATAGCAAAGATGCTGAGATCCAACACAGCTCCCCAGGAGCCTCGCACCCAGAAGTTGTGCTCTCACGAGCATGGAGGCAGGGTCCTCTGGGCTTCTGCTGCTGCATCCAAACTGCGCTGCTCTGTGCCAGGAGGGACCAGAGAGGTCAAGGCTTCTGCACTGCACTCAGCTGCCTGGCACACGGGAGCACTTTGGTATCTGAAGACTTCTGGTACTTCATGGCTTGGGCAGAGCAATGACTTTGAGAATCTAAACTTTGTACTGAGGTACCTAGCACAGCCATGAGAGAGGAATTAAAACCTGGATATCAGACCTACTTAGAACTTTCAACAGTCCAAGTAGGTGTTTGCCTGAATCTTGCACTGTTTATGTGGCTTTCAAACTACTGCATTGTCCAGAAGAAGCCTAAAATTTTTTTGAAGACTGGGCTGAGGCGATCAGGTCTAGGATTTCTATAGGGCCAGAAGAGTTTGGCACTTAGTTGCCTCTAAAAATCCAAATCATCTCATTTGGCAAAATACAGTGAACAAAAGCTATTGTTAATCCCCCACACCAGGTCCCTCCTAAATTTGCATTTATTTTGAGCATTGGATCTTAACTTTGAGAAAAACAGGCAACAGAAGATAGAAAGGAGGAGGAATACCGTCATGTAACAAATGGGCTTTTCTCTGTCAGCCAGTCCCACTTCTGTGGGAGACTCTCAGATGCAGAGAAATCAGCTGATGCTGGTGGCAGCCACCAATGAAAAACTCAGCCAAGTCTTTGGGTTTTTTGGAAGATGTCTCTTCGGTGCATTACTGGAAACATGTCTGAATAGAACTGGCATAGGCATGAGCAACTTGAAGTAAGCAAAGGGACAGATTCCTATTAGGGATGTGAGAAAAAATTGCCCCTTTAAGACCAAGATGAAGGATAGTTCAGAAATTGCTCTTCTTTTTCTGCAAGTACAATTTTAAAAAATAAATAAATCTGATTAAAGTTTAATTTTAAGAATGCCCTCTGTTTTCAAATTCTTGATTGAATTGCCCTTTAAAAATTAAATTGTAATCCTTTAGGAGTTATTGATTCAGAAGGAAGAAAATGCCAATAGTACCATTCTGGCCTGAAACGCTGCCCATCAAATTGACATAATGCTTTCAATTTGCCTAAATAACTCATTGGATCTGACTTATTCTCAGGGCTGGCTTTTCCAGCATTCAGTATCCACTTAATATGGCAGAAACAAAGATGTAGGGGGCCTCATCCTCAGTCGTGCACAGTGACAAAGGTTGGTACCTTTGTACCTTTGGCACAGAACAATTCTTTGACATCCTTGGCTATGGAAACACCCTCTCTTAGCAAGTGACAACGTAAGGGCCTCCTTTGGCACTGCTCCGAGCCCTTGTGGTCAGCGGTGGCCCAGAAATCCTTTGGGGTGTGTCTGTGAGCATTGAACATCCTTTGCTGAAAAGTGGCTATAGAGGGAATAGGAAAAAAAGTTTGCCCTAGTGCAGCCCTGGAGCTGTGGAGAACCTGGATATGTCAAACTGCACAACAGAGAAGAGGCTTCTGGTTTCTTTTGGCTTCCTACCCACCTAGTGCCCACATCTGAGCCCTGAACGTCTAAGAATCAGACTCAAAACATTCCTCTCCTTTTCCCCCTTGTTAAATTACACCTCCAGCAACAGTGAAGGCATCACAAAAGAAGAAATAAACCTTCCATTATGTTTTGCAGGAGTCTCAGCTCATTTTTGAGTTAAAACACCAACATGACAAAAAAGTCAGAATGAATAGAGCTACCAAGATATAAACATGGTCTGTATAATTCAGATTCCCCACGCGAACAAAAGGTTGCAGCTCTCGAAGAGAGGCACTGTTGAGAAAGCACTTGAAAAAAGGGATGAATCAATTAATGCTTTTGATAGTTTGAATGTCCCACTATCTGAAAAACAAGCACCACTTTAATAGTGGGATAATTCAGTTTACTGAATCCAATTACATGTAATTGGCTTTTTCCCTTCCGGGCCCCCCCCCCCCCCTTTTTAAACTGCTGTTGGGACCCGGGCTCTGATGCACTTCTGCTGGCTCTGCCAGATGTTTCTGTTATTGGTGTTGCAAGGGCATGCTAGGGATCACAGGATTCAATTAACATCAGAGGTGCAGCCTTCAGCCTGAACGCCACAAACACATCAGCTACTTATAACTTTGTAGCCCTGGATAAAAAAGTGCTTATGAAACCCAGCCAAAAAAACACTTATGAAAGTTCCCAAAGAGGCAAAATATCAGTTACACTTTCTGTTTTTTCTTTGGGAAAGCAATCCTCTTTGCTTTGGTATGATGCTCGTGTTCTGGGACATGAGGTTTTTAATCCATCTCATAGAAAAATGCACTGTGGCAGCCAAAGGCGCTGGAGGCTGGGTGAGTCTAACAAGCTCTGTGGGACCTTTTTGGTAACATTTGCTTGCTTGCCTGGGACCTCTGCTCAGCAGGATTGTGTCTTCCTTCCTGGCAGCTTTTCAGCCCAACCCTCCTTAGGACTGTAAACCCCCACTCCAGCAGAACTACCAGTTTGCCTCAGACACCATCAATACAGGGACAGCTCATGTTTGTAAGCTTGCTGGGGATGTTCCACCCACTACCACTGACCAGCCCAAAACCTAGGGGCAAACATTTTGGCTTTTTGGGTGCATTACCCCCTCAGAGCTCCAGGTATCCTGCAGAGGCCCTGCTGCTGGCTCTGGCAACGGTTCCTTTCATACACATCACCTCACTTCAAGCAGGCAAGGGGTGCATACCCATTGACTAGGGTGCTTTCTGGGGGATACCGAGCTGGGGCCTCCTGGCCATGTAAGAGAAACAGGTCAGAAGGCGCATGAACTGCAGCTCTTCTGGGACACTGCAGAAGCATTTTCAAGATGAATGGTTGCCTCTTTTTTAATTCAAAACCAGCTCCCCCAAGTTTTACAGTAAAACTTTTTTTTTTTTTTAATTGAAACAAAGAAGAAATATTTGAAACCTATTTCTTAATGAGATGACCATGTCGATGAAAACATTCCCCCCTGGCTTATTTATCTGCAGCTCTCCCCTCCATGCTCATTCTTTACTCCATGACATTTGAACAACCCCCCGCTGAGGGAATTGTAGCTGGATGGGAGGAAGGCAGCATGCTGGAAATGCTGGGTGCTGCTATTAGCGCAGCAGTGATTGACAAGGTGATTCACACAAGTGGATGTAGCTGGTGAAGTACTGTCAGATGCCCAGGGATGAAAGGTGCTCCAAGCATTCAGAGTGCTGCTCTGAATTAGCATCAGCATCTAGCAGCCAGGGCACAATGATGTGTTTTGAGTCACAAAACACTAACTTTATGGCTAGACAAACAACCTGGTACAGGAAAGTATGTGCCGGAGGATGGGACAGGTGCTGCGTTGCTTTTTCAAATAAATGAAATCTTTCCCCTGCTCTTTCCTATACTTACAGTTTTTCCCCTGCTTGTCTTGCAAATTCTGAATGCTGCATGCTACTGTCACCCCAGGCTCATTACCACTTCAAGTATGCAACGGGAAATTTGATTTAATTAGACACTAATAGAGAGTTAAGGAATTTAGCCCAGGAACTGATACGGCCATGCAGTCATGGGGGGGCGGCTAATCTGTATTCACTGAACTGACTTTGTGTCTGAATTTCTCAACAATCTGAGCTCAGGGGATTTGGAGGGGTGGGAATAACAGCAATTCACAGCCCTGCCACTCCCAAGAGACAGCATCTTTTGCACCATGCCCAGCAGAAGCACTGCCACATCACCTGGCTGCTCTATGTCTTGTTGGATGCAGCAGGAAAGGGAGAAGGGGCTCCTCTTTGCAGAGAGACCCTTAATCCACTGCCCTGTGCACAGAGGGGCTTGGGAACACAGTCCTCTGCAACTTCTGCCCCAGGGCAGGACCTTCCTATCTGCGCATAGCTGAAGGGGGGGGAAGAGTGGGACCTCCTTGCAACTTTTATTGACAATTTCTCCACCTGAGAAAGGGGGATGTCCACTGGGCAGTCCCAGGAGAAGATAACCCTTCCTCCCTTTGCCTCAGGGACTGGCAGGTGCCTGCAGAGTAAATGCAGGCATCATGTTTTCCAGGCTTGTGCTTCAGTGCTGCTCTTTGGAAGCATGAGAAATATGAAGGGGAAAAGATGATCTGAACCTCTTCAAAAGAGCTGAGCTTCAGGTCGGTGTGGGGGGAAGAGATTGGGTCATTTCCTGTTTAAGTCTAATGGGGTCATCCACATCTGATCTTTAAGATTTGAGAAGAAATGTAGAACACTGTGAACCAGTTGGGAAGCCAACTGAAAACTCCTTCCAAACTCCTCCATAAGTTTTTAAGACGGATGCTTTGCAGGATGAGTACTAGCCATGGGGTTACAAGCTATAAATACAGTGTGCAAGACCTCCAGGCTGCTTTGCAGTTGAAGGCAGAGTTGCTTTTGTACTAGCTGCAAAAAAATTCCTCCAAAGTTATATCAAAGAAAAAAGTTCCTTTCTGACCTCGGCTGTTAAAGAGTATTCCTTCCACAGAACATTTCTTTGACATTGTCAGGGTCAGGTTATTTATCCCATGCCCTGTGTTATGGCTGTGTATTGCCTTTTGTGCTACCTCTTTTTTCCTGGCCACACCTACTTTAAATAGGATTTTGTCAGTGATTAGTGAGAAGCTGCTGAGAGGAATGCTGACAGCTTTCCATGTTTGCTCCTCTGAAGTGTGAATTCAGTGTGGAGAATCTCAAGTCTCTGAAAAGAGGACAGATGCAACTTCCCAGTATATTGGGTCTGCAAATTTAATCTATTATTGTTTGATGGTTTCATCCATAACTTTATTTCAAAGGAATTGCTTTTAACAACTTTGGAATGTCCATGCAGTCAGGGAAAAATCTGTCTTTTCCTTCTCTGCATTGCTGTGCTTTCCAGAGTCTGACAGAAGGTCAGTGTGACTCTAGACAAACAAAGAAGTACCTCTAGTTTGAAAAAGTTACTGAGGCTCTGGGAAGTTCTTGCTTTGACAGGCTTTGGCTGGCACTATCTGGTCACAATTGTCATGTTCTGTGGAGTCGGATGTTACACAGTCCTGACCAGTCTGAAACACCAGGATCTCTTGGTTCACAGTGATGATCCCTGAACACCATGGAGGCAATGAACTCACTTAGGGCTGTACCTTTTGCCTTTGTTCTAGTCCGTTTCCTATCTTTAAGCCAATCATCTATGCAGTGATATTGTATCTTATCCCATGGCTGCTGAATCTCCCTACAAGCATTTTACAGGAGACCTTGTCAGGAGCCTTCTAGTGATCCCTGCAGATCACAGCGAACGGATGCCTCTACAGGCCTGGCCATCTCTTTGAACTGGGGCTACAGTTCCCTTTACAAAGCCACTGTGACTGTCCTGAAGACTTTCCAGGCCTCTCCTTGCCCTTTTCTTTATCCCATTTCACACCAATTTGTCTGCTGCAACCCTCAGGGTCCCCAACGTGTAGAACCCTCTATAGACTTGTATGCAAGTGTCAGAACTTCTCAGTGCAGACATCTTACCACCCAGCAGAGATAACAAGCAATGAGGAAACAGCAACTGTAAGAGGCAACTTTCAGCACTCACCAGCCTTTCAGTTACTGCTCTCCAGGCTGAGCTCTGCAGGCCCAGGGCTCCACTGACGACTTGAAGGGGTTTTTAGGAAGGTAACTAGGAACATCATCCTACTGGCAGCAAGCTTAGATCCACTGGTCAGGGGCCTGTAAATGAAAATGGTCTGAGATGCATAAAACAAAGAACTCAAAAGATCACTGAACAGCAGTCATTTTCCCTCCCACAGACTAGAATGTTTCTTCAATTTTATTTTTTTTTTAAAGCCACATTTCTCAAAGGTGCCTTTCATGCAGTAAGACCCTTTTCAAGATATAACACTGGATCTCATTGTCTTTTGAAGTCTTCAAGATGGAGATTATTATGTCACAGTGTATAAATGCAAATAGTATCTGGCACAAAACAGCTTTGATCATGGCTGGGCTTTCAAATACTGCCATGTAATGACAATTATAATAGTATAGCATATGAGATTAGAATCTGGCTGTTCTGACCCAGAATCTGGATTTGTCTGCTCAACCACAGGACAGGACAGCACTGACCTGAGCCATGTGTGTTCACAGACATGCTCAGAACATTCAGAAGGCCGAATGTTCCTGCGCTTGGATGGCAATACCCACAGCAGAGCAGCTGGGCAGCCACTACGGCCTGCCTGCCCACAGAGCACCACACCTCGACCGGCTCATTACTCACCCAGAATATTCACACTGCAGTCTGGCACACCCGCTGCTGGGGAGATGAATTGCCATAAGCCATCTCAGCCAAAAGAAAACAATTAAAGGAAACTGAAATGGGCAGCATTTCTATTTTTTTTTTTTGCTTTGTGTCTCGCAGTTTCCCAGAGGAGGACGGAGAGTGCTACGAGCTCTGCAGAGCCCTGGGTGGCAGCAGAGCCCTGCGGCTTCCCAGGGCAGATTCAGCACTTGTGCTTTTTGTAGCATCGTGCAAGTGGCAAGGCTCAGTCGTCCAGCTCGTAAATAGTACTGATTGCTCACTGGGGCAAATTATATTAAACTAGGAAAGTGGCTTACTGGGTGACTCAGTATAAACCACCTCAAAACATTTTGCTGGTGTTTGTTCTCTCTTATGCAATGACCAGCCTCTACTAGAAATGGGACTGAACAGAAAATAGATTTTCTGACCCACTAAAAATTTTTCTCTTTCCCCTCCAAAATTGGGAAACTAACCCCCCCGTAATAATGCACTCTTCTGAAAAGCTCCAAGAAATTGAATATGGAGGAGCAAAACTCATTTCAGTTAACATCTTTACCTGAAAATACATGAATTGAGGCAACTTCCAGATCCAACTAGACCAAGCCTTGAGCAACACAGTCTCAGCTGAACGCCTTGAGCAGGACGTGGGAGCAGACGACCTCTTGAGATCCCTTCCGACCTGGATCATCCCCTCCCTTCCACAGCAACCATGTTCTGTCAGGACCTCAAAGGCCACACCACTTTCTGTGAGCAAATGGCACATCATTTTCTGCAACCTGGGCCTCATGGAAGAGACACTAAACCACCTTTTAACCGCTGCTTTCAACATCTTTAGATTTTAGTTTTTCCGCCAGTGTATCTTCTGTATCCCCCCCGTAATGTGCCGCGTTCCCATCCCAATGCAGTGCTTGCACCTGAATTATAAGCGCACGCGCACTTCCCCTCCGTCTCAAACTATCTCGTCCAGACTAAGCCCATTCGACCTCTTTCTCTTAGTTGGCTCTGTCAGAAAACACTCTTCCAGCCCCTCTGTTGATCATTAGTACCAGAACCAACACCAAAAAACACAAAAGCCCCGAGGCCTTCCGAAGCGGCTCCCTTGCTCCCTCAGCGTATGAAATGGCCGCTCAGCTCCTCCCGCGCGGCCCCTCCGCTGACCGCGGCTGAGGGCGGGCGGCCCCGGGCAGCCCCTGGCCCTGGCGCTGCAGGCGCCCCCCCCGCCCCGGGCCGGTCGGAACCGGCTCCGGCCGCCTCTGAGCCTCCTGAGGGGAGGAGGGCGCGGGCAGAGCGGGGGGCGTGAGGGGGGTCTGCGGGGAGCCGGGGCCGCGCCACGCCGGGCAGGGACACCCCACCGCGGCCTGGGGGTGACCCACGCCGGAGCACCCCCCCCCCCCCCCCGAGGGACCGCGGCCTGCAGGGACACCCGCGGGGACAGGGACACCCCGGGGAGGTGCGGAGCCGCCGAGAGAACGCGGTAAGGTGCCCCGAGCGGCGGGAAGGGACCTGTAACGGGACGGCCTCGGCCGGGGCGGGACTGGCGGGAGGAGAGCTCGCTGAGGGAAGCCGAGATGGGGAGGGGCAGGAAAGTTGCTCCCCTAGAGCGTTTAATGATGATGTTCCCTTCTCAACGCAAATCAGTCATCAGGATTTGGTGCTAATTAGCAGTAAATTAGATTAACTAAAAATTCCTTCAGTTGAGACTATTCTGCCAGTGACATCTCGTTAACCTGCCCACTCCCTTACCATGCAAAGGGGAATTTGTTTTATTTTTCCAGTGAATAACTCTCACCCTGGGAAGGTCATTTTCTCAGCTGGGTGTGGGGACTCCACTGGCCTCGGTATAGCGACGGTAATTTGCACTCGCTGAGGGGATGGCGTGGTGTTTGCACGGGATCACAGATAAGTTACCAGGGTCAGCAGGAAAACCCACCCAGCTGGTGGTGGAAAGGTGGGAGTGGCTGTAAGCGGCCAGCAGGGTTTGTGCGTTTGCGTGAAGGCAGCTGTCGGTGGCTCCAGGACCGTGCTCCTTGCCGTCATGTTTTCACCCAGAGGAGCTGCCTCGCTGCTCTGGCAATGGAATTGCGACTGATGTTTCTGCTGCTTCTGTGTGAAGTGCCAGGGAAGAGTGGGGATATTCATTGCGGTGAAAATGGCAGAAATCTCAGATTTCTTTGAGGAGGAGCACTTTTGCAAGAACAGACACCGCAGTCTGCAATTTCATGCCAGTCTAATGGGGAAATACACCATCGGGGTGCAGTTACTGTCTGACCTGGCCGGGTGTGATTTCTGCCGAGTCCTCTGCGTGAGGAGGGACCCCGCTGCAATCCGGCTGAGGGCCACTAGATGGTTCCCAACAGCCGCGGAAACTCAGGCTGTGGTCTCCCCTGGGTGGCACCCACCTGAGGGGTGCCCCGGGGCAGGGCCGGCAGGTAGGAAGGTGCAGTGAGGCCAGTGGAGGCTTGATGTGTAAAAGGAAAAGAGAGAAATTGGAAGTCCTCAGTGGCTCTGTGGGGACCTCCTGTTTGAAGGTGTTTCTAATTTATCTGAAACCACTGCAGTTGCGGAGCTGTTTGGAAGCCAAGACTGGAAAATGCCTTCCAAAGACATCCCTACATAAATTGCAAGGAGGCAGCAGGTGCTCCCCCATGCATGTGTATCACTGGTCCTTACATTGGGCAACAGAATGGCATTGCCCAACTTTCCCTTCACCCTTGTAGCATCTTGTTCCTGACACAAAAGGGATCTTGCTGTCTCCTTAGCCGGGGAGGTGGTCTGGGCTTTTGCAGGGCCTGCAGCGAGTGTAGGACGTGCTGCGCCAGACAGAGGAGGCTGGTCAGTGGGTGAGGGCTGAGACCTGGCTTCTGGGTTTGAACTCCTGCCATCACCATCAATGTCCTGTTTGACCTTGGTAGTATCACTTAGTTTCTCAGTGCCTTAGTTCCCCCCTCTGCCAAGGGAAGATGCAGGGGTAGTCCCACTGCCTTTTACATGGTGCTGAACTCAACGAGCAGGCACGGTACACTCCTGCTGTGTAGCTGTTGTGCCGGGCTTGGTGCTGGTATTCAATGGGAGGGTGTAATGAAGAAGGAGACAGGCTCTCCTCTGTGATGCACAAACTGAAATACAGGCAATTTTGTTTAAACATAAGAAGAACTTTATTTACTGTGGGGATGGCAAGCGCTGGAGCAGGCTGCCCAGGTCGGCTGGGGAGGTGGTGCAGGTGTACGTGCAGCCATCCCTGCAGGTTTTCAGAAGCTGACTGGGCAGGGCTCTGGTGTGATTGGTCCTGCTTTGGGCAGGGTGGTTGGACTAAGCCATCTCCAGAGCTTCCTTCCAACCTCAGCTGTTCTGTGATTTGTCCCTGGGGGTCCTGCTTCAGTGCAAGAGAAATAACTCAGAAAGTCTTTTCTGAGGTGACCCTGAGTAAAAGTCTGGTAGGATCTGTCCTCTCTGGAGGAACCTCTCTGAGGAGGTGCACCTGATGCACAGAGGAGGGTGTGAGCCATGTGGTGGTGGGTGGTTGGGGGAGTGGGTGTGTAACAGCGTCATCACTACCCTCTGTGTGAAGTGGGGGCTCTGAGCAGAGCCAGTTCCTCTGCACAGCCAATACCCTGGTTTTTGCTGGAGTCTGTGGCCGTAAGGCTTTGTTTGCTCACAGTTGTCATTCCAGACAGAAGCTTTTTGTTGCAGTAAATCTGAAAGTCTCAGTGTTCGGTGCAAAAATGCTGTCTCTGCTAGGCAGTTGGTCTGTCATATTGTCCACAGCTCAGAGTGACTGGGCTTCTGTTCCTTTCAGCCTTGAAATCTGCCTGTGAATGAGATCCTGCCCCATCTCTCTCCGCTCACCCTTGCTCCTGAAACGTCTGTGTTACTGCATACTCTGCGGAGATATTTGGGGTCCCGTGTCAGTCCAACTCACTTGGTTTGTTTACACTGAACAAGATATCTGAGTTCACTCCCTGAGTCACCTTCTGTGGGCAGAGGAAATGTAAGCACTGAAACGTCAGTGCTGGAGACTGAAGTCACATATGACCTTAAGTAAAAGGTGTAAATAGCCTTTCTTCCCACTCCTTGTGTCAACAGCAACAGAAACCAAGACTCCCACTCTGTGAAGAATTAAAAACCTCTCAGAACCTCAGGCCTGTGACTCTCACTCTGTTTCTATGCATGTTTCTAAGCCTTCTCAGTGTTCTGACACCTGTCCCACTGCCTTTGCCATTTTGGGGGCAAGATGCTGCCTGTGAACCCCTCTATTTTGCCCTGGAAAGCAGGCCACAAGCACAGCCTCTGTGTGCCAGGTCCTGAACAAACAGATGAGGTGTACCTCTGTGCAATCAGAGGTTTGGCGGCAGCATTTGTGGTACTTAAGCTCACTTTTATTCGGGGTGTGAATAGTCGTGTGGTCATAGCAGCCTCTCTGAGGCCCTGGGATGAACTGGGATCAGTAACAATGGGAAATCCATGATGAAGCAGGCCCCTTGCTGTTGGCTTGTGAATTAAAGGTAGATTAAAGGTGAAGGTAATCTAAAGGCAGATTAGAGTTTGGGTCTCTCTGTGCTTGTGCCACAGTGACCACAGAGCAAGGCTGTCCCTGGCTCTAGAAAAAAGGAAGTTTCTTGCAATGGCCTTTTTCTCCATCCATTCTCTGCTCTCTTTCAGTCCTCCTCTCCCCCTTGCTATCTCTCATGACCCCTGTCCTCCACATTTCTCAGCTTTGGATGATATTTCTCAGATACAGGACTGACCCCAAAGCCTTTTTCCAGGAGAATCAGGTCAGCTGAGAAAGGCATCCATAAACTTGTCCCCATCACCTCCTGTTCTGCTTTTCCTTTTTCAGTGCATCTTCCCCACACCCTGACACGAGGTCAATGTGCAATCTGATACTGAGTGGTACTGGGAAGAGCCCCATCTGCTTTTGCTGTTAACTCTGAATGGAAGAGGGTTGTGTTCACTGCTTGTTTAATTACGCCTGAATAAGAAATCTCCTTGGGACCATTTCGTGAAGGACACTTTACAAATGTTTTGTATTATTATTGTAATAATTTAGCAGGGGTTACACATGCATGGAGCGGAGAATAGACCTGAGCAGCGCCGGCTTGCAGGTTTTGGAGAGCTGCCAGTCACTGCCATGGAAAATGAAGAGGGCATGCTGCCCTCCAGAGCTGGAGCTTCACCGAGCGTGGGGCCTTCGCTGAGTCTCCACGATGCTGGTAGTTTAGTTCGGGATGTTCTTCACTGCAAACCACAGCCCAGGTGTCCCAGGACAGTGCCAGTGCACATGGCCATTTCCAGCTGGGGGAGAGATGGAGGTCACTGGCAGTTTGCTTCCCGTTCGGGGAAGTCACGATGCCAATGTTCAGGTGGGTGCCCTTGCGTCAGCAATGTCATCTTTAGCAAGAGGAGTGCAGTTGCTCAAGTCTGTCAATTCATTGCAGCAGCGTTCAGCAGTCACTTTTCTTGTTTATTTATTGTTTTGAATGGTGGTGGGGCTGCCTGGAGAGCCTCTAGTAAGTGCAGAATTTCATAGCAGGTATTTAGAAACTGGGAAAATTGAGAGATTCAGAAAATACTCTCAGCTGAAAAAGTCTGTAGGCTGGGAGATTAGTCAGGAAGGCATCATATCTGCTTGCCTCACTCTTGCTCTTTCCTTTTTAAGGGCAGAGTTAGAGTGCTCAGTGAGACAAACTCTTGGTCTGAACCAGTGCTGTGGTCTTCTGTCTTCTGTTACCTGCCACTGGGGAACACGGCATTTACCAAACGTGGCTGAGAAACTGCTGATAGAACAAGTTTGCCTAGGGAAGTGGAGACAGTTTTTATTTGAGATTTCTTGATGGGCAGGGTGGGATGTTTTGAAGTTCTTGTCCAAGGGTGCTTGGCCAGACACCCTTAGCCTGTTGTAGTGTTCAAAGAAGAAAGGTCTTTGTGATCCACTGTCAAATAGGTATCGCATCAACACCCTCCCTGGTCTGGGCTTGGGTATCGCTGTGAGGGTCTTTCCTGGCCCGTGGCACCCAAGGGAGCTGTAAGTGGAAATGAACTGTCTTCAGTTCATTCTGCTTCAATCCAAGCAGAATGACCTTAGGGACAAAGTCATTTGTGGCATGAAACATAGATATTTGGGCTTTACAGTAAGTTCTGGTGAAAGGAAAGAAGATGTTTTTACTCCCTCCAAACTTTTGTTTAGTGCAGATTGAAACATTTCTTTCAGTGCTGTGTGTTTTTACATCTCAAAATTTTTTAAAGTAAATGTGATGGCAATATCCAAGTAAAAATGCAGTAAAACATGGGAATTGTTTATTTCCAAGGTTTCCTTGAATAGTTTTGTGTTTTCTTCTTGAATAAACAACCTTGTAAGCATTTGTGAAATACACCATAGTCACCAGGTGGTTCATCTGATTCAGGATAAGGCTGCAGCTATAAATAATGTTAACAGCAATAGTAACTTGATCAGTAAAGCTTGAAATCAGTGTTAAGATATCAAATAGAAGAATGAATGGAACTGAGTTAGCATGTGCGTGAGGTTCCGTGAGAGTCATGTCAGCATTTTGTCCTGTGGCTGTAGAGGAAAGAAAAATCTTGAGATTTCTGTTAGTCCTGTTCTGTTAGGGAACAGAAAGCTGGACAGGGACAGAGGCAAGAACATTTTCTTTGAAGCACGCTGCTGTTCTGCAAAGTGTTTCTAAGTAAGAGCATCCCCTGAAATGTCTGGATTTCTGCTACAGATTAAAAGTACATGGAGATGGAGGATAAAGGGGGCGTTAGCAATTAGCTCTGGTGATAAGTTTAGCTGCTAGGAAAGTTGGACCAGCAAAGAAGAACTATTAATTGAAATCCCCAGTTAATATAGAACTGTCAATAATGAATGCATAATGGAGAAAGTCCATTTAATTTTTAATTATCGCCAGCCCCTTCCAAACAAATACAGTGTGTTAAATCTCCCTGTCACCTTCACCCATGCAAAGGGTGTTTGATGGAAGTCTTCATTAACCCCAGGTCTGCTCACGGCATCCTGCCAGGCCATTAGCTAGTTAGTTACAATAGCAATGACTGGCACTTGGCAAGAAAAAGCCCAGGCGGCCCTTGCCAGGTCCAGGACGTGGCAAGAATTAACTCTGTGGGATCATTGCAGGAAGAGGCTGAAATCCCTTGGCTGAGCTCTCTGACATGGTGGGGTCTGGAGCTCCTAATGCATCTGATGTGGACTGGGGTCCTTGGGGGTTAATGTGACAGACAATCCTGATCAAGTCACCATTCCCAGCTGAAGGCACTGATGGTTCGGGGGTCTCCCCTGTAGGATGACGTCCAGGGCAGTCATGGCAGGTCAGCCTAATACGTGAAAGCATGATTTGTCTTCTATAAACTGGAGAGTATGATATGCTGATTTTCAGTCTTGAGTAATGGGGTATGGATTGAATGAAGTGCTTCAATCTTGAATGACAGCGTTGACACAGGGGCCTGAACAGATTTCAACCTGTGCTAGGACCACATTTAATGACCTCATTTAGCATTTGACCAGTAATCTTCTACTGAAAGCCAGTTTGGGAAGAAAATGCCATGGGCTTTTGGTGAATCATAGCTGGTCTGGTATTTCCATCTCCTCCAAAGCACAACATCTCCAGCCAGCCAGCGCTTTCTGGCCACATTAACCCAGCTGGAATAATCATGATAATGAGCAGCACTGTAGGAGACTGAATTCTGCTTTTCTGGTGATACAAATCAGAACTGATTCTCCCAAGTTTGGTTGTATTAACAATGTGAAACTAATGGAAGCTGGGTCAAAATCAGTTTGTGCTTCTCCACTGAAAGTGTGAACAGAGACAAGCAAGGACTCCTGACCTTACAGGAGCACTGACTCATGGAGAGCTGGCAGAACTTTATGCTTGGGATGGGCGTGAGGTTTATAGCTCTGAAAAGTCACCTTCTCTTAATGCTCATCCCAAATGTGACCCAACACTTACTATTTTTAGAGTCTTGCTCTCAAATGAGTTTGCCTAGGGACAGCCTTCTGGGGATTCAATTAAACTCTAGAATAAAATAAACACTATCCCTTAGCAAGGGCTTGAATGCTAAGCAGAGTCATTATTTGAACAAAGTAGGGCTGTAAGTTTCAGTGTTTAAATGTCCTCTATTTTCATCAGCTAGGGGTTAGAGACAAGTGAAGATGGGAAAAACCTGTTCATTAACTCAGCTCATCCACTCCCATAGCCTTTCCACTACTTCTCTGAAGTGATCAAAACACTTTAAGGGCGTTTCTTTTGGAAACAATTCTACATTTTAGTGACTGAGTTTGAAGTCACTGAAACAGCTCCTGTCCTTTTTCAGATGATAAACCAACTGTGTTTGTATGGGCAATGCAGTGACACCGAGACCTGGGCTGCAGTGCTGTTTGTCTGTTGAGTGTCCTTAGGCAAGCTCGTGTCTTTGTTTTTCCTCTAATTAAATACTTGCTTGATGGATTGTGATCCAACAGTCATCCCATGCGCCAAGTCTCTTAGATGCTTCTAGCCAGATTTGTGCTTTTTTTCCTGGAGAAGTGGTTGTTTCAGCATGTGTAGAGATTGGGTGAGGTACTGCAATAGAGCAATACTCCAAAAGTGGAGGAATCCCCAAATTCACATCTTACCCCAGAGATACTGTGTTTGGAGCACCAGATTTAGACTTTGGGGAGAAAGAAGTTCCCTAAGATGTGTTTGCCAGTGTCCAGTGCACTGCAGCTGCAGCTTATGAAGTCTCCTCAAAATCTTACCAGGAATTCTGGTCTGGTGCAATTTTTGGATGTTTCAAATTCACCTGAGCTGGGTTTGCAGCTGGTCAGTAGGTACTAATATAGGCCAAACACAACTGTCACTCTTTGAAGACTTGTAGGAGCAATCTAAACCGGAGCACAGCTTGCAAGCCATGTGGAGTCAGCCTTCTGCTTGCACTGGGAGACTCCAGCTGGGTATTGTGTCCAGTTTGGGGCACTGAACTTCAAGAGTGATGGTGACCAAATAACTGAGGAAACTGCAGTGGTGACTGATAAAATGATCAAGAGGTCTGGAAAACCGTGGCTGACAGGGTAGAGAGAAATAATTGGGTTGTGAAGCTTAGAGGAGAGAAAACTAAATGATAATGTCCTTAACACACAAAAGGCGGGTGCAAGAAGGGGAATGATGCCTTCTGTGAAGAAAGTTGATAAGAAATCACAGGCACAGTCTGCAACAAGGAACATCCAAGTGAAACATAAAGCAAACTTTTGTGGAAAAGGTGATAAAAGCTCTGGAAAAAGTAGGAGGAGTGAGTGAGTGAAGTCTGCAGGTTAAACAAACAGCTGGCAGGAATGGTGTGCAGAGCTCATGCTGTCCCGGCCCAAGAGGATTAACTCGGTAACACAAATCATTCCCATTTTTCACTGACCCCAACTACACCAGTGCACATTAAAACCTTCACAGACATACACAGCTGGCTGTACGCATGCATGCACACACTGCCTTTGCACTTTTCCCAACGATATGCATACAAATGGTTTTAGAAAATAGGGATCTGTCATTAGATATCTTCCTGTCAGGTTCTTCTAGGTGACTTGGCCTCATTAATTGTAATACTTATTGTAATAGTGTAACTGTCTTAGAACAGATTATCTCGGGAGCCAATTCATACTAGGCAGTCAGTAGCAGTCTTAGCAGCTCTCTTTTGTTGAGATGCTACTTTTTATTTATATCTCTCAGTCTAAAAGAAGCTAAAATAAAAATTGCCAAGATTTTTAATCCAGCTTTGCTGTCTCCTGCTGCTGCAACTACACAAAACCTTGGGTGCATCCATTCCTCCAGATGACAGCTAATCCCTTTCTCCTCACAGTTGAAGCAAAAGCAGCTTAGGAAGGTTTGGAGTTGGAGAGGAAGCATCAGTGTCTGAAGATGTCATCCCCAAAATGCAATGGCACTGACGACCTGTGGGCTTTGCTCTCTTCTTGGGCAGAGAAAACTGCCCTGTTTTTCATTGTATTCAATTAAAATCAGCATTTTCTATGGGGACCTGTGAATTTTGGAAGAAGCTGCACTGGAAGGATTTCTTGAGTCTGGGTCTAGTCTGTACAAATAGAAGTCTTGAGCCTAGATTGTCTAATAAATTGTTATTTCAGCTTGTTATTTCAAAGCAGTATCCTGTTGTACTATAGCCTGGGAAAGCGGAACCTTAAATACTTCTTTGTTGTCGTTGGAGAAGAGAGACAGATTGGGTCAGAGTGTGATTTTAGCATCTGGGCAGGAATGGGACTAAGGAAGTACCGAGTCTGTCCCTGTGGATTTTCTGTGTCAGTACTGGTTACCTCTTCCGTTCCCCTCCCTCTTTGCCATGCACTCAGCTCACAGAGACAAGTAGGTTTCTTTTTCACAGAGACTTTCATAAGTTCTGAATCCACCCCACTTCTAGCATGGGTCAGTTTATGAAATCACAGCATTTTCTGCAGGATTTAAACATCCTTTCCTCTCCTAATTCTGTTGGGGTTTTGTTTGGTTTTGGGTTTGATTGCTGTGCTCCAGAAGTGCCTGAGCTGCTGCAGAGCTGAGCAGCTGCAGGGGTGGATGGGAGAGGAGATGCCCTGGTGTGGGCAGCTTGCAGTGCTGCCTTTGGGATTCCTGCAGGGATCTTGCAGTACTGCCTTTGGGATTCCTGCAGGCATCTTGCAGTGCTGCCTTTGGGATTCCTGCAGGGATCTTGTTTCACGAAGGCCTTTCTGGAGCACTTGGTGATTAAATCCCACACACACGCTGGAATCAGCAGTGCCCATTCAAGGTAACAGCTGGTTGAATGAGAACAGAATTTAGCTCCCAGGCTTCTGTTTTGGTCACCCTGTTACTTTAATTTCTGTTCCCAGTCTTAGGGATCACTGAGATCCCAGAGCACTGTACTGACTAGGAGTTGGACTAGGCCTAGAGTAATTTTTCCTCGTTCACGTTTTCCTGTTTATTCTAGAGGTCTGAGTGACACAGCATGCTGTGAACATGTTGTGTATAGAAATAAAGGCAATACTAAATAATGGATCACCTTTTTTTGCACTTCTCTTGCATTATAAAAAATTGTTAGCAATTTCCCTTTTAAAGCAAGAATTTTGGGACTCCTCATGGATGAACTCAAGGGATACATCATGCCCTCGTGTCAGTAGTGATGCAGTTAGAGGCAAGATTCCCAGCAGGGTGAAGGGTGAACCAAGTTGGAGAGTGGAGAGGAGCTGACAGCCCAGCAGCCTCTCACACCTTCAGTGAGACTCTGCACTCCTGTCTGCTAAATGGGTGTTGGCACTTAGTAATAAGTCTGGAAGAAGCATCTTCCTGTTCTGAAAATACAGCCTCACTCCTCTTCTTTCACACTACAATGGCTTTGCTATCCATGTGAAAGAGCAAGCTCTGGTCCTTGTACCCAGACTGGTATATCCAGCCAGCCCCAGGGTTTAGGCCCTGAAATTCGCTGTCCTGAGTTCAGTGTTCTGCTTCCCTCACCGGTGTAACGAGTTGGTCCATGCTATGCTGGGTCTCAGGGACTGAACATCTGCTTAGCGTGGAAGACTGGAGTCCTGGAGTAAAACACAAAGGGAACTGTAGATAGCATAGATGTGCCCACTGCTATGCAGACTTTCAAGCTAGAAGGGAGTGGTCAGTTTTAAGGTGAAATGTATCTCACTGCTTTGGTATCTAAAAGACAAATAAAAAACAAGAACCACTCTTTCCAGACCCTTTTTATATTCAACGGAGAGAAACAAGGTCCTCAAGGTGGTTCACTGGACTCAGTTTAGCAGCATGTTTTGGGAAGAGATGACTCACTTTTCTCTCCCCTGACTATAAAAGGTGCATGGAGTGAGTAGATCAGTCTTAGACATCTAACTTTTAGACGTCTGAAGTCAGAGCTCCTACCTGCCCTTCTAAAGAACATGAAGGCTTTACTTCCAGGCAAAGACCCATCCTGGGGCTGAAGATGTCAGCCTCCACTGGCAGTTTACTGCAAGATCCATCACTCTCCATGTGAAATACAACATGCTTCCCACCTTCACTGAGAATTTAAATGCAATGGGAAGCTTCATCTCTCTACATCTGCCTGTTTTATTCCATTCCTCTCCTTTGCCAGAAGCAGGCTGTTAGCCGAGACCCCTGCAGGGCTCCAGTGGGTCTGTTCAGTCACGAGCTGACACAGCCACTGTTCGACTCTGTACCAGAGGTGCTCAAGTGAATTTACAGGTTTTATGCTATTAATTTTTTCCAAGCCTGCTCGAGGAGTTAAGAGTTTGATCGATGACTCCTTTCCTTGTCCCTGGAGTGCAGAGATTTGCTGTGTTTCCGTACACAGCTTTCATTACTGCTGTGGGTCCAGAACAGCTTCTCTGTACAGCAGAGAGCTCGCGGGTGAGCACAGGAGGAGGGTGAAGGGACAGCGTGGTGACGGCAGGGCAGGCCGCAGCAGTGCCCGGGGGTGGCACAGCTGGAAATGCCATGTCAGAGCACAGCCTAACTCAGGTTGTGCTTCCGAACATGAGAGGGAAATTTTCTGTGCTGACAAGTGCCTGGCCTGAGCTGCTGGTAGCCTGTTGCTAACACCACCACTTAGTCATTTTCTTGCCCTTTCATTGTCTTTTGTTTGAAGTGTCTGGATATTACAGCACTACAGAAAACAATCAGGGGAGGAGAAAACTCTATAGCCCCTCCAAAACAGGGTGGGCCCCAGGATCTCAGCATAAAAACCCAATACTGGAGACAACAGGGAAATAGAGCCCTTGGTGACTGTGTCCATGTAGAAAAGCCAAAGAGGGAGAACAAATAAACGAAATATGCTTTAAGAAATGTGCCTAAAGACTAGTATTGGAGTTAACATGAGCACAGTAGGTGCAACATCTAATTCCCTAACAAAAAGGTGCTGTTTGTACCCTCTCCCTTGCACTGCTGTCTACTTTAATCAAGAAATGCTGAGGTGGTGTGGCTTGTTGAAGCTCCCATTGGCAGAGCTGGGGCTAGATTTCACAAGTATTAGGTGCCATCTGAAGTCTCTTCTGTCTGCCTGAAGTTGTAGATACATTTCACTTCCACCAGACAGTGAACAAAGATCACAATAAGGCTCAAATCTCTGCTCTGCAGTATGTCCTCAGTTTCTGCCTCTCCTAAATGGAGATAATTAGCCTTTCCTGCTTGCATAAAACACATAGAAATAACATAAAAGCAAAGCTCCATTTTCAAATTAAATGCTATTATTAACATCTAGTGTTTGATGGATGATTATGGTGTTACAACAACATAAATACTTCTCTGGGGGCGTTTGGCCAGTGATGTCCTAGGATGCTTTGCAGTTCCAACCTGATTAAAAATGGAATTCTATTACACATCTCTGAAGAGATTCAAACCATTGAATAGCAATCAGAAGGAGATTCTGCCAACTGTGAGGCATAAATACTGACAGTTCTAGCTACAAATGTTTCCAATTTTACTTTATTTTATTTTTTTGTAGGACAAACTTATAAATTAGAAGGATGTGCCTCAAGAACAGCCTGGGAACATAAAAAGAAAATAAATGATAAAGAAGTTCCAGAGCTAGGCTATTATAGCGCTATAGTGTAGGCAAGCAGAAGCTTTTTAAAAATCAATAAGAAATGTCACTGGCAACCAGCGTGGATATTGGCGCCAGGGCAGGCAGATCAAAAGGGGCTGAGAAAAGTATCGCAAGAGTTTGAAAGAAATGTGGATGAGCAGAAATAACATCTGTGAACAGCGCTGTTTCTCGGTGGCTGGAACAGTGAGGTGTAAGGCATTGGTTGTGGAAACAGCTTGCTCTGTCCTGCTGTTGGTCAGGCTGAGGTTGGCTTACTCACAGCTTCCTCACTCCCAGGCACTGATGCTCATCTCAAAGAAGCCTGAGGAACTCAGGTGCCAACATCCATTTTATTCCAGTAGGGTTTGGTTGCTTGACTGTTGATTCCTATAAAAAAGCCAAATTCCCTAGAATTCCCCACTGCATGATACACACAGAGCAATCTGCAAAGCAGAGAGCTGGTAGGGGTAAAGGAGATAAGAACTTAATATAGCTTGAGCTCAGACAGCTCTCACTTCTTTAAAACTATGTTTTTTGCAAATTAGTTCACAGGCAATCCTTCAATAACCCCCACAAAAATAAGAGAAAGTACAGCTGTTGGGAAGAAGCACCTGGTTATGCAGAATTAGGACAGGAAAGCAGTCACAGAAAGAGGAAGCCAATAGGAAGCAGAGGAGGGAAATTTAGAAACAGGGAAGCTACAGGTGCAAAAGTGATTTGGAGGAAAATATTGTCTGTCTGTGTCTAGGACGTACCATGCTTCAGTATGTGTGCATGTATATATATGTATTTTCATATTTATATATGTATATATTACAGCAAATCCCTGGTTTATAGACATGCAAATAGGGAGGGATCTGCATTGCCCCAGCACTAGCAAGGACCACCCCGCGTGGCAGAGCAGCCGTGAGCCAGCCGTGGTGGGGGAGTTAACGTGGCCTCAGCCCGGTGTCAGCCACGCTGACTGACAGCAGGGGGACGGCTGGCTGAGCTCAGGGTACGACCAGGTATCAACCCTGGTAGCAGCCTTCCTCGGCTCACGATAAAAGCTCTTTTGTTTATTTCCCTAATTAGGCTCAGGAGTCTTCATGAAGAGGGGAAGAACTGTCTGCTAAGACTGGATAAGAGGAGTTATTTCATATTCCCAGAGCTGGGATGAGACTAAAACTCTTTATGAGATGTTGATGCTTTGTGTTCATTTCCAAGAAGGCCCCCTAGACATTATAAGCATGGCTTTGGTTGTTTTTATCACACATGGCAGAAAAGTTAAATATATAATGAGATGATTTAAATACCTCAGATTTTTAGGAAGTTTGAAATTTAGATCTGGGTACAGATTTAAATGGAATTTAAGCAGTGGTGGGAAATGTTCAGATATTTTTTTCCCTTGCCATTTCTCATCTTTATGCAACTCTGTTCTTGCATCAACCAGACTCAGAAACAGAAATGTCAATAAGGAATCATTTTCTCTTGAGATTTCTGCCCCATTTTTAGACCTGCAAAATCTCCGTGGGTTGATTAAGCAGCCAAACACCGGCTCGCAGGGCATCATTACAGATCTGGGGAGATTCAGCAGATGCATAAAGCTTCATTTTTCACTATTTTCCATAATTATCTGTTTCCTGTTTGCTTCATAAAATTCAGGCCTCTTTTCTTTAACACACATTTTCATTTTCAAATAAAATACTGTTGAAATAGAACCTGCACCTGTGTAGAAAATATCCAGTCCTGAACTGTATCTCTATCTTCAGAAAGTAATACACAAAAAAAGAAGAAACCTCTGAAACTGTAAGATAAAGCCTTTGAAAATGAAAGGAAAAAAATCCACAAAACTTTAACAATAAACAACCAATGCAATATGTTTTGATGTAAAGTTTCATTGAGAATTGGAATTATTCTCTGAAACTCTAAGTAGTGTTTTTTTGTCTTTAAAAATTACAGGTTACTTTGGTCAGCAAAAATCTCCCAAATATATGTACCTATTGTTATTAAAATCACATATCTTTGAACAAACCAGTGCCATTTAAATTACAGATCTGGGTTTTTTGTTACCTTTGCAATGTTGGTGGTTAAAAGTGCAGCCATGCAAAATGACTTGGACGAATGACACGTACTCTGTTCTGTTGCAGCACCAAGTTGCATCATATGGGAAAGAAAAGTTGCTTGTAACAGGGGCACAGACAACATACCTCAGTTTCCTAATCTGCAGAATGATGATAAGGGTAGTGACTCTCTTTTCTGAGCTGAGCAATAATGACTAGATATTGAGAGTGTGCTTTTGTTTCTGTACTGCTAGAACTAGGCCAGCTTAAGGGCAAACAAACTCATCCCACAGTGGAGCTGCCTAATAGCAGGGTGGATTATGCTCGTTTTCCATGGGAATAGCGATGAAGCACATGCACAAGATGGGACTGTAACCGTACCAGGGATGGTATACTACATGTCTCTGTCAGTACAAGTGGTGTGCTTCATTTTGCATTGTAAGAATGTCCTGAAAATGTTCTGAAGGGAAATCCTGGCTCCTGGAAGTCAGTGGGAGTCTTTGTTATTCGCTCCCAGGGCAGGCCCTGAGGGGAATTCAAAGCCACCCAGTGTTATCAAGTAGAATTCATTCTTCATTGCAGGTAAAGTCTCATGATTTTAAGGAATGAAGAAGGAAGAATCATCCCTTACAGTTTAAAGTTTACACACTGAGCCTTGGAAAGCTCAAGCCAAGAATTGGTGGGGACTTTTTCTTTCTTTAATGGCTTGTTATGGATGCAGGTCACACAGTCTTTGACTTCAGGAAATAAGAAACCTCCATGAGCACAAGCACTACAGGCTGGGACTCTCCAGCAGTCGCTTTAGTCTTAGTCCTTTCCGTCAACACCCAGTTCCTTGACTTCAGCTCCGAGTGCTTGTTTATTTGGGCTGGCTCTTTTCATTGGCATTTGATTTATAAGTAGCTGCAGAAGGAAAAGAAAAACCAGCCCCTGGCCTGGCACTGTTGTGATTCAGCAAATGCACAGAGCAGGTGCTTACACCGTGAGCAGGATTACGTACTCCTTTGGGAACAGAGGAGCCACATACACATGTAATGTGTTTATACAGGTTTACACATCGGCACACGCAGATAAACAACCGTGTGCCTACACATTTTTGTGTGCATGCAGAAAGCCAATACCAGCATTTCTCAATGCAAGGGGCTTACGTCACTAAAGTTAGGTGAGGTGTTTGCGTGGTACAAATAAATACAATTCCGTCCACAGGGCTCAGCTCTGAAACAGTTTTAGATTGCAGATTCTCTCATGTTTGTTTTGCTCCTGTCTGCCAGATGTTAATTGTGCTGGATCAATTATTAATACTTGCGTTTTGCCATTGCTGAGAGAACCTAATGGAGAATGGTGTCTTACTGCGTCAGATGCTCCCTGGAAGAGACCATGATTGCCTCTGAACAACTCACAGTCTAATTACACCAGAGGATAAACTGAAGCAGAGGACCAGCCTGGTCCCACCTCACCCAGCAGATGAGAAGCAGCATCAGAATCTCTCTCTCTCCATGTGGAAGCTTGTTCTGTCTCTGCCCAGTGTAGTCTCCACTTCTTAAAATGTACTGTCTCTTCTCTAGGATTAACAGCCACTTTTTAGCTCACAGACTTACAACATGGATGCAGTAAAGTTCTTCCTGTTGTTTCTCTCCAGTACCCTTAAATGTTGCTTTATCTCAGAAGACAGATAGTGAGTAGCTATGAGGTTAAATCAGGAATCAGCAATTGTCCCAGGGGAAATAGGACACAAGTCCTTTATTTTGGGAAAGATTTTGATTAAAAAAATAGCACACGTTCACGTTGCTTTTCCTTTGCTTATTCTGGGGACCATGCAGCCCATTTGCAATTAAATTGAGTCTAGTTACTCTCCAAAGTGAAAGAAGCTGTTCTGAAAATTAGTAGTATGAGTCTCTCTACCTTTTGACAAATTATTTTCTAATGAAAAACATCTGCTCAGGCTAAGGAGGTTCACTCGTCTTTACTTTTGCCTTATGCAAATGGTTTTAATTTTGCATATTGCAAAAAAGTGCTTTGGTCATATAGCCAAAAGGGGCAGGAAGGTAGTGATAAAATGCAGCAATGCTGTGAGTGGAATATAATTCCCTCCACCCCCCTCCCCCCCATTTAATTATTCTTTTTCTTTATAACAGGTGTAATGAGCCCAACACCTGATGGCTAATGATAATCCAGATGGCTTGGAATTGTATCTCCATATGCTGCATGATTTAATGCAGAACAAGGCTGAAGTTAACTCTATGTGGGTTGAAGAAATGAACTCCATGGTTTGTGTTGGAGGTTTGTTTTGGCAAACAAGGGAAGAAATCAGAAGAGGCAGCCAGGGGTGTTTGGATAATAGGGTGATGTGGAAGGCATCCATTCCACACTTTAGCCCATATCATGGGCAAAGAAGAGTGTACGCTTCCAGAGACTGCACGGCTTGATTTTGCCTGACGACACCTTCTCAAGACCTGGGTTTAGCCCTGGCAGAGGTCTGTGCTCTGCCATGACTCCTTGAAGCTCAAATCCTGAATGTAGCTCTATGTGCCAGGGTTTCAAGCAGCCTGGTGGTGCCCTTTGACTTCTAGGAATCCTAATGTTATTATGCTCCTCTCTGTGAGAAGAGTGGCTATTCTGCTAATGTTCTGGTTTGCACTAATGGGATCAATCCTGGTTTTAGGGCCTGTTACTGCTCTGTCAATTCTGAAGGTGTCTTGTCTTGTGTTTCACTGAACTGGGACCACAACTAGGCTACAGTGACATGCAGAAATATTTCTGGAACTCTACCTTTACCTTTGAAGTAATCACAGCTGGAGGCAGACTAACATGAATGTTTTCTCCTTAGGGAAAAGTTAATCTGTGAGTCCTAAGGATTCTTTATACAGAGAGGTGGCATCATTGTCCTCATGCTATGAGAGGGGAAATAGGAGCTAACTGGCTCTGTTTCAGTGAAGCACTAAAGCTCCACAGCACATAAGCACATGCTTTCATGTTTTGCTAAACTGGTACCATGCAGAGACATCATGATTTGCCCAGAGTCACACGGTAAGCTGAAAATAGGAATCAGGAATTCTTTGGACAACTACTGCGGGTATTTACATTTGACAGGTTTTCTTTCTGTGCTGCCCAGAGGACAAGAAACATTTTTCTTTATAAAACAGAAGCAAAGGTTTCTTAGTAAATATTGTGAAATTCTGGAAAACAGATTTGTAGCCTGCGCTGGGAGGTCAGGAACTGTTTCTTTAGATCAACAGCAGCATCTGTCTGCGCTAAGTTTTGGAAGTTTTCGACTGAGGTGACTTAGTGTTGCTGTTGTTTAATCCCAGGCCTGGCACAGATAGCCTAGCATCAGTTGACTTGTCAAGAAGGATTTCTGATGCATTTCAAGCAGAGATTCCTCTTTCTTTCCTAGGACATGGGTGAATTTCTAGGTTGAGAAGGGAAATACATCTCCTTCTCTTAATATCCACTCAGCTTGGGGCTGATCCTAGGATCTGGTTTGTAACAAGTGATTTGATCAGCAGTGAAAATGTTACCTCTCCCTCCCTGGGAATAGCATGCAGCCCATATACCTAGCCAGAGGAAAATGTCAGCCTTGTTTGTGTATTTATGCCATTCCCTTGTAGCAAGGACTTAGCCTTTCTAGAAGCCAGTATCATGAGTTTCATACTCACAGCCAATTTCTTCCCTGTCTGAATCAATGCCTGACAGCATGTAGAGAAAACAGTGTGGCCTTTGCATTGAGTCTTCACATCACTTGAACAAGGAATGATTTCAGTGGATGCAAACCTACATACGGAGCAGTAAAATTCATACCTGCAAAGAGACACGGCCCAATGCTTTTGTGGGGTGACATCAATTTTCTTCTGTAGGTATTCAACAAAACAGAGTAAATGCAGTCTTCCCTGCTGTCCTCCCATGGCACACTATAGTTTGAATAGCTCTTGGCCTTGGCATATGAAAGAATTTAATCTTAATTCAGGGCAGTATATGTTGTGGGGGTAAACTGAAGTGGAATTTTTAGATTCCTGTTCTGTGATTGCCAGGGACTGATTCAGATGGTCCTTTCTAGTTGTTTTTATTGAAGGATGTAGGTAATTTACCTCAAGAAAAAGACACTACGCACATTCTCATTTCATACCTGACAGAAAGCCAGGGCTAGATGAATACCTTCTACTAACGTTAGAAAAGTAACGAGTAGGTGAAAAAGCTTTTGCTCTTCTCTGTCTCATAAGTAGCTGATGATGCTGTTAGAGGACAAATATTTCTACAGTAGAGGCTTTAATACAGGAGATTATGGATTTAAACCTTCCTGTTGGCTCGAGGGACCACTCACACTGCTGAGCTCTGGATGTCAGGAGCTATGAAGAGTGCTGCTGAGGCAAAGATAGCACTATTCAGCGTCTGCGTTTGCATTCAGCTTTGCAAATGCTGGGTCAGATCCCCTGGCCGATGTTGGTGATTGCAGGTCTGCTGAAGTTACAGAGCTCCACCAGTTTACTCCTGGGGGGGAATCTGGCCCACTCTCTGCAACCTGCCAGCCTGGATGGTGTTATTAGCCCCTTGTTGCCAGAGGAAAAATGTCTCTCTGGAGCCTGGAGAGGCCTCCATCATGAGGACAGATGAATTCCCAAGACGTGATGCCCTTATAGCCATGGCCCTTATAGCCATGGTAAAGAATGAAATGAGGAAAAGGAGTGGTATTGTTGCAGAAAAAAAGAAAACATATTTGAGAACTGTGGTTCATGCAGGCAGAAAATAGGGGGCCCAAGGCAGGAAGTGAAGGGCCAGATTTTCCAGAGCGTGAAAGCATGCTGGACACTTAATTCCCACCTTAGTCTGGGCACGTGGCTGCCATATGAAGAAGGGAAGTCAAAAAACCAGTCGTGAAGGAATAACTCCTCCAAACCTCCTCTCTGACAGGGCCAACAGGTTGAAGGTTTGTGAGCTCTTCAGGCCTGTGGCAGGGAGGCACAGCCCTGCTGGCAGTAAGCCAAGCCTCAGGCTGGACTTGCCTCTGCTGTGCCCCCTGGGTTTTGGAAGGAAAGTTTCTGTAGCATTGTGCTATCAGTGAGATGAGGGTTGAGAGACACTTTTGCATCCCTTCACCTTTTCTCCTCCCTGTTATAGTATTGTCCCTTTGGGACCAGGAGTGTCTTCAGCCTTGGGGTGGCAGCATTCATCTTTGCCTGCACTTCTGGGAAGCCCAGTGCTTGTTCTGCTCCTTCTGGGTGCCTGAATAGCTTTGGAAATCTGGTCTGGAGAGACATGGACTACACGATGCAGTTTTCAGCAGCGATACTCAAACTACGAATCCGGAAGAAAATGAAATAACAAGGACCACCTCACAGCAGGCACTCTGGAGACTTTCTGAAGCTAAATTGCACAGACCAAGCAGGGATGCTGACTGAGTGAATGCAGACAAAACATAAGGCACCCAGGCAATGAAAGAAGGAAATGAAGTTAAACAGAGGTAGAGCGGCAGCTGAAGCACAATAAAAAATGTACTCAGACACTACCTGTGGTTAATTCAGACAGAGCTACGGGGGATCTCACTGCACTCCTTTCTCCTCTGCTTCAAGTGCTTATTTACCCAGGTGGAACAGGGACAACATCCTCTTCTTTATGAGAGCTACGAGTAATTTTAGATCTGTTTAAACAAGTATTAGGGAGGTATTAAGATGATAGCAGGGATATTAGATGGTCACTGAGTACTGTCAGGAGAGCTGGGCCTACGCAAATTCCTCATAGCTACAACAGAGCTCTTCAGAACACTTAGGTATAAATAAATTTTCAAGCTATATTTTTCCCCTTTTATAGAATTGGATGTCCACAGAAAGAACCAGGTTAGGCATTCAGACTAGGCATGATTCCTGTATGGTGAAACTCACTGCTGAGTAAAACGCATGGGCAGGGTTGGAGCTGTTTGTTGAGTTTGGGAGGAGCAGAGCACAGCCTTGCACTTGTCCTGCGCCTGTAAAGTGAAGAGTTCCTTCCACAGATCTCAGAGCATGTAACAGATGAGATCATTTTCATTGCCTCTGGGGGAAACTGGGACTAGTGTGACTAGGTGGAAAGACTCAGTAAATGTGGCTTAGAGACTAAAACAATCTGGTCTCCTGACTCCCAGGATATCATCACGTGTGGTGTGAACTATCTGCTGTTTGCAAAGGGCATCTTACGTTGCCATCACTGTAAGGCCACAGAGCTGAAGGGACTCAGAGGTTGGAGACATTCGGTCTCACTTTGTCCAGCTAACTGGAATCCATCCTTGCAAAAAAAGGGCAGGCACGAGAAATGGTCTCTGGGAACAAACCACAACCTTGTTCTTTTGCCACCTCCTCTCAGGAGCTGTGCCCGTAACCTCACAGTTTCACCCCAGATCAGATACCACCCCTCCCACCTAGCAGCGTTAAGGCAACTTGGTTGTTTAGCCGCTAGCCACAGAGGAATACTATGGCTATGTCAAACCTGATCAGTTTTAGTTTCCAACACTGTAAAATAAGTTTAGCTGGGGTCATCTGTTAGCAGACACCTGAAATATGACTCAAACTTGCATTTTTGGGATATTAAAAAGAACCTTTTAACCGCTCTGCACCCAGTCCTATCCTGCTGCATCTCACAGCTCTTGGCTTTTCCTGTTGCCTTATTGACAACACAGGCACTTTCAGATTATTTATCCTGCCTGTGCTTTTTCATTTAACATCTCACAAAGTCCATTACCCTCAATGCCACTTCCAATTGGCATTTGAATTTAAGGTGAAATCTAGACCTTGTAAGAAATAGGTTATTTTGTTCTTCTTCAGATGGTTCTGTCTCCTACGCAGTGTCACTTTGGCTGATTCATTTATACAACCTGACAAAAATCTCCCAATTTTTCATGAACGACTTCTCTGTGAGTGTCACACTGAATTTGCTCAGTCGAACAATGTGTATCTACCAGTGAACTGGAGAGCAAAGCGCTAAAGCTAGACGGGGAAGCCGTCCTAAGATGATGCTTCCTTTCCTACTTTCCTACTTTCCTCCTCCTAGAAGGAGGCTTTTTCCCTGTTGTTTCTGTTTCTGTTGTCCTGTTTGTGTACGTGCCTACATTGCATTGCATTATCCTTATACCTCTGCCTCAGACTGATACCCCATTGACCTCAGCTATCTGTGTGAGACAGGCCTTCTGTCCATCATATGTCCCCAGCATGTTAAATTTTGTTACGTGTTTGTGGCCACAAAAAAAAAAGCAAAAAGGATTAACTCTTCTGGCTATCAGCGTGAATACTTGTATACATACAAACTGCCTTTGTCTCCAGTGGGAAAAAGCCTCCACACATCTCAAAAGAGCAAAGAGTAAAGTCAGTAATACAGAATCAGGTTTGGCTCAGGTCAGGTAGTTGTCACAAGATCTGATGGTCACCTGAATATCCTCTGATCCCCTCCAAGACATTAGGTATTCACTTAATGCTGGTGGTGGCAACAAAGGGTAGTGGGTAGAGCATCGGATAGGGGGTCACAAAGACTTGGGTCCGTGTCCCACTCTGCTGTCAACGGGTGGATCAGGGCAGTGCCACTTGACCTGAGTGTGCTTACGTGTCAACCCCAACATCTACAGAACCACTTGTGTCTCTAAGGAGAGGAGGGTGTGGGTGCTGGGAGGAGCACTGTGGTTAATCAGGGTACCCCCGTCTCAGAGCAGTGGGATCCCCAGCTGTGGTTTGATGACTCACTGGCTCAAGGGGAAGGATTTGATCCTGCCCGTCAGAATGTTCCCTCTTTGGGGAAGAGGCGGTAGGATAGACAGAGAGGTGTTGGATACCTGCTGTGAGCTGTATTAGGGGTGTGCTAGGTAAGTGAAAACCAGTCTGTCTGCGACTGGAGGAATTTCCCTGCTTTGACTTACCTCAGCCCAGGCTCTGTGGGAAGCAAGGCTACGTGGCATAGTGATGTGTCACCACTTTGTAGCCAGCCGCCTCATTTAGTGCATAAGATTATTTATTTTGATACATAATTACATGGCTTGATACTTTAGTCAGCAATTAATTAATCCTAATTGGATGTAAATTAATTAAGAACACAGTTTGTCAAATTCAGTTTGCTCTTACCCAATTGCACTCTCCCCGGGAGCAAAATTGAAGATACTGGCCCCAATCCAGGATGGCAGTACTGTCAGCATGAGGTCCATACCCAGTGCTGGCTACAAAGTATAGCAGAGGTCTTGGGGTGGGTGTTACATCTTTTTGTTCTTAAGAAGTTGTTCTTGAGAAGAGGTGTTCTAGGGGATACTTTCTTACGAAAAGATACCTGCTTATAAGAAATGGATCGATGACCTAATACTGAGTAAAGAAGGAAATTAAGATAGGAAGAAGTGAAACAATCCCCTTCCATATTTAATCACTGCACAAAAACCAATCATTGTAGATAAAATCTGCCTGGCCAGGAGACATTAGAACAATGTCATGCTTTATTCTTCCATGTATCATTTTGTCATTATAGTAAACCTTTTTTATATTACTGTTTCCTATGAAGTTCAACTCAGATGATAGTATCATGTCCTAAATGTGGTTCATATGCAGCAAGGATAACTACTAGACCACCTCAGCTCCAGCAATCTCGAGATTACACTGATAGGGTGTGAAAAAAGACAGAGAGGGAAGAATTATTTTCTGTTTCAGCACTGGAGAAATGGGAATATAATATGTGCTAAATAACATGCAGCGAGCAGCGTCATGGCATGACAATATTCATTAGTCTAGAGCCAGAGTAGGACATTTCTTACCAAGTGTTACCTCTTTAAATGTTAGGTGTGTTGTCCAGATGAGTAATGACAGCACCATCTGTAGTTAATAGAAGGAGGGAGTGAGGCACATGTTAGGTGGGAATGACTTACCCTCCTGGAAATGCTGATCTCTGCTGACGACAGAAGGAGCCCACAAAACCCACCTAAACTACACATCCCAGCATTCCGACAGCTAACACGAGGGGAGCTGGAGGCCTCCTGCCCATGTACACTTGCTTACCCCTCAGGAAGGAAGGGGTAAAAGTGGGACAATTGAAGCAACAGGATTAATGGAAGAAGATGCCTGTTTTGGAAGCAAATGCAGATAGGATATTTCTGCTCTACAGCTCCTATTCTAGAAGTACCTGTGCACTCTCACCCCTGGTAGCTTGTCTGTGTGCTCATATATTAAATGATCAAAGCAATGCTCCCACATTTCATGTGGAAAATCGTGAAGGCAATCAGCACACACAGCTCAGTGAATCAGATGTGTCCTGGATGCATCAGGCATCCAGCAGGCAGTTGATCTGGGTATGAACAGTGCTGCTTTGTATGGGATTTCTGGGCATCAGGCAGCCTGCTTAGGGCTTCTGTTCCAGCTGAGCTGCTGGACACAGAAAATCTCAGACAAAGGTCACATTTCTTTTTCCATTCCAACAGTTTTGTGAAAGGCTGGCCATACAAAGCATTCAAATGTAGGACAAGATTTTGTAAAATAATTTAATATCCTTGTATGCTAAAGGACCCTCAATAATTCAGTCTTCAAGGGACCAGTTTCCCTGATTGCAGAGCCCAGCATTAATCTGACCTTTTCTTATTCTTCATTCAACAGCTCATCTATGGAGGCTATTCTTTCAGTGTTTTGTAGGTGTCTCTTCTTATTTAATCTGTCTTCCAGATCAAAGCTCTTCAGAAGAAATTTTCCATGTTAGTTGTGAGATATTAAAAAATGAAGTAAAATAAAACAAAAAAATCCAACTTTAAGAATGTAAATTTTCCGGTCAAGTCTGAAAATCAGCTCCACTTGTGTGCATTTCCAAAATGTATCACTGCGGTGCCAATCATCTAAAGCAAGAGGGGGAAAAATGTCAGCAAAATTCACTAGATGTACAGAGCCATTGAATAGATTCATGGGCAGCCTACTGTAATGGCAAGTTTGCAGGGGCTATCAAAACTCTTTATACATCAAGCTAAAAAATGACAAAGAAGCTGAAAAGAATGATTTGTGCTCTGAACCAGAGGATGGTTGAGACCACTCCACCAAAAGAAGGATGTAATCTTGTAAAAATATGTAGTTAACCCCACAGTCTTTGTCAGACAGGTATAGCTACAGAAGAGCCAGAATCACCATGGAGAAAAATTGATTGATCTGTAGGACTTTGATAATGTAAATCTTTTTCATTTAAATCTACATTGGACCATTGGACCTGAGGACACTTAGAAGAGTAACAAAACTGCCAAGTAGAGCTGAAATAAACCCAAATGGCCAAACTCAATTATGAATTGTCGTGTAGAGACAACCCCATCCAAATGCATTCTAACACCTGACACATCCTAGCTGTGGACTCGGTTTGCATAGCGGAGCACGGAGCTCTGCACAGAATAAAGGACGTGCTGTGAGTGGGAGGGACCTGCAGCCTGGACAGTGGTACTCTGGGGACAATGAGACTATGTACTGAGACAATAGGCAGCAATTAGTGTATGAATTATGTGTGCACACATGAGAAGATGAGACTAGACCTCTTGTCCTTCAGCCGATGGCACACTCGTGGGGAGCACATCACTACTGTGCTGTGTGTTTGCTATTAGGCAGCAATAGTCCTTTTTTTCCTGTCCATCTTATGCTGAGAACTGATCTTCACTATGCACTGTCTCTAGTTACTGCAAACCTATCGTTTTCTTTTCCTTTCCCACAGTATCTAGGACTGGCCCCTCAGCTATACCAACATGTTAGAAAAATGATCTGAAACAGTTGTAGCTGTTAACTCCCCTCTCTGGGAGCTTCCATTTAGCAAAATCTTGTAGCTCAAGTAAAGTGTTACCTAAAGCTTCTAAATAGAAAACATAAGGGAATAATTCCCAGTGAAAGTTTCTGGGACTTCTTCTCCTTAGTCCTACTCTAAACCACAGACTTTGTAATGGATATTCTATGATACCATGAAGAAAACTTTTGGGTTGCTTCCCACTTAACATCTGTTTCCTCGTGAGCAGGTCCCCTTAGTCCCTCTTTGTGGGGTCTGGTGCTGTGGTACATCTCCTGGATGTGCTGTCCTCCCTGTCAGATTGGGATACCTCAGCCTGAATTTCACCACAGCTTCCAGCAAATCATGGTGGCTGTCAGGTTCTCCAGACTGGTTAGTCAGCTAAGAAGAACAGCATTTTAAGCTGTCATTTTTGACCCACTGGCTGTAAATACAAGCACAGCTTCATAGAGAGGAGCTATAAAGCTTTGATAAGTTATGACCTGCTTCACAGAAGTACACTGAAGAGGTTAAAGTGAATAACCCAATAAGAAGAGAAAAATGGTCCTGAGTTTTAAATGACTAAAGAGAATTTCAAAAAAAGGGAGGAGGGAGTATTAGTAAGAAAGCGAGAAATAAACCATTGATATTAAGGACAGCTTGTTCAACAAACCTCCTCAGCCCTCTGGACTGACAGAATCAGGTATTTGGAGAGACCTGAAGACCTCAAATTTACTGCTGCCACCAAGCAAATTAAAAGACTAGCTGGAGCATCCTGGAATGATGGTTTGTCAATGACAGTGTTGCTGAAGATAAGATGGAGACAAGATAAGGATCATGACAAATCCGGGACTTTTCATAAATAATTATTCCTCCCTCTGGGCTACTCACTTCACACCATCTACTGATAGCTCCATGTGTGCATCTGACTGCTTTCATGGGTGCCAGGAGAGCTGAAAATGTACTGATCCCCTCGTTTGTGCCCTCAAACTGTGCATGTCTGGATCTGCAGATCGGGGCATGGCAAGGGAAAGGGATGAGCCATTTGCAGAGTTCAGATCTCATTTTCAGTACACGTAACTCATGATGACAAATGGGTGCCAGTTCTGTGTAACAGCAGCTTTCAAGATTTCCAGGTGTGATTGTTTCTTACTAGGTAGGACCAAAATCAAATCAGTTCAAAATAATCAACAGAATAGGTATGAGAAGAATTAAACAAACAAACAAAAATGTGGGTGGGAATACGAAAAGTGTATTATTTTGAATGATGAAATACCGTCTTTCTTTTGGAAATGCAGTGGTGATACCTCGAGACACCTGCTCACTTGGTTACCTCATGCCCTCACTCTGCTCTTCTCACGTGCTGCAGAACATAGCAAAGCCTTGCTAGGATCCAAAGGATCACAGCAGAGGTTCACCATAGCAGATGTAGTTTATGGTGATAAAAGGGAATGTTTCTGACCAGCACTGCTCACAAGGCAAAGGGTTGGGTGGTACAAAATACCAAACAGATCCCAGCCTGGCCCAGCCCACATTAATCCAGGTTTTATGAACCTCAGGCTGTGCGTTACAGATGTAGTCTTTAAATGCAGCTTCAGATTTTGCCCTCCCTCACCTTGGTCCTTCCACTTGTTCCCATCCTTGGTGACTCAGAGCAGTGAAATGGCCAAGCTTATGGGAAAAATAATGAACAACAAATGCCTTTTGTCAGGGTTTTTCTATTTTGGTGTCAGATTGGTCCTTTGACCGTCAAACCACCACTCAGAACTGCCACCCCTTGATTAAATCACACACTCCTATGATGTCAGATGAAAGGACATCTATCCTTGCAGTAACTCTCCCGAAGCTATGAACTTGCCCTGGGAGGGCCTTCGGCTCACTGTTCGTCAATTCTGAACTGGCAGGATTAATATGAAACCACTGGATTGTTTCTCTACTTTGGATCATGCCTAGACTTAGGTAAATGACTACAGGTTTTGCTTGTCAGATTTTGTGCTTGTAACCCCGTGGTGATCTAAAATAAGCAGGAGGAACGAACTCAGATGAGCCCATCTCACTTCGCACATCAGTGCCACTCGGAAGCGAAAGAGGGACAGAAGACTGGAGTCAGGTTTGCGAGGTGTGCAGTGTGCCTGTTCCTCTGCCAGGGGTTTGAGAGCCAACTTGAGTTCCTTTGTGCCACACAGGGTCTCGTTACCAAGGTACTGGCACTCTGGAATCATCTCATAGATGAACAAAGCTTTTGCTGATTGATGTCTAATTTGCTCTGTGTTTATCAGAACTGAAACAGTAATAAAATTGCTTTCATTTGCACCAGGAGGGGTTTGGGATGTAAACTGTTTCATGGTTTCAAGGAACCTTTATTCATTCTTCCCAGTAATTATGCCCAGGAGGGTGAAAAGCATTTGAATTGCATAAGACATGTGCCATTTTGCATGACAATTCATATTTTATAAAGCATTGCATAACCCCTACAGGAAAATAATGCTCAGTCTATATTTGTTTAAGTAGGGAAGCTAGCTAAAAGATTCTAAAGGGAGTGAAATACAGGGGTTTGTGGTGAAATGTGGCAATGTGGAGAGAAGAGAGCCAAGATCTTTCTTCCCACTTCAAAATCTGGAGAGTTTCAGATTCAGAACTAGACCTGGAAAGTTGTGTGTAATATGTGTAGTGTACAAGAGGGGCAATCCTGCCATGAGATGACAGGGACACTGAATCCAGCTCCAGTCTTGTGAGCAGTTTCTCACCTCTCTGCATTCCCACAGGAGAGCTAACTTTGCAGTTAAAGATTTGGTTCCGGAGCCAGAAGCTCTCTTAACCTCTCATATGTTCAGCAAGGTGGTTCTCTTGTGTGCCTTTTTGCATTGGTATTTGCTTTGTGGAGATGATAGCATCTTGACAGGTCAGGGAGGTGAGGTTTACCTGGTTGCTTTTCACAGATTACCCTGCTGTTTGGGCTGGACCGCTGGGAGAAATGAGTTCATTCAGGAACCAGGTTTGCTGTAACATCACCATCTGTCTTGAGGGCCAAGTCCCTTTGAGGACCTTGGCCTAGCTGTGGGGAGGACGTCTTCAGCCTGTCCTCTGGTAGTCAGACACAGGAGCACAGTACATCTTTCAAGCCCAGTGCCTTTGTAAGTACTTTTTGTAAGCAGCCCTCCCTCGGGGAAGAAGATGCCTAGGTAATGAACAGTAAAAAGTCACTCAAGGAAGGCACATTTGTGCCAGGCTGCAAAGCTAAATAGATGAGATCATTAGATGCTCTTCTGCGCTGCCCCTTGCTCCTGGGACACCCTTTCTGTTCCACTTGCTGTTAATCTGTTACATTAGATCACACAAACCATGGTGAGCTCCAGCCACATTCTTGACCAATGTGTCAGCAAGGAGCAAACAACTCCACAAAATAAGTAGCTGCTTTGGGTCAGAAGTTTTTAAAGGTGTTTCTTTAGGGCTTTGTTCTTTCTAATTCTGGCCTTTAGTCTTGTTCCACAGGAGAGCAGAAAAATAACCTTCAGATTTGTAAGTCTCTCTTCCCTGCTTCTGATATCGTGTGTTTTCATCTTCCTTTCTGGGCTGACTGTGAAGAGTTCCAGTGTTAAGTATGCACAGTATTATAGGAAAAGGAAGTGGTTTTTTATTAGTTAGGTTGATATTGTGGAATTAGAGATGGAACAACCATTGTGGCAGGACAAATGACATAATTCCTACTGTCTGATCTATGCCCCATAATGAATCAGATCTTTTCCTTCCAGAAATCTACTATCTTTGAGAAATATTGAAGCAATGAAACTTCAGAAGATTGTCAAAGTTTACAGAATTCTCCCCAATTTCATGATGCTAAAGTTCTTGGAAGTGCTAGAGACTCTTAAATTTCCTTAATACTGAAGTACCCATCAAAGAACAGATGCTCAACACAGTGTCAAAAGTGGTGAAAGTACACTGTAAATCACTGCCTATAATTCACTCTTTTAACAAGGTGCCGTGTATGCTCTGAGGAGGAGGAGCTATGTATTGTATAATTTCCAAATGAGGAAGGAATCTTTATTCACGTTTGTGATGGCACTCTGTACAAAGCTGAGATTTGATGGCAATCTAAATTAGGGAAAAATAAAAAAGAAGCTGTGAAAATTACTTGGGCTGTGAAGTTTTGGGGAAAAATATGTACTTTTGTTATGTAATTGGACATGATCCCATTTTCAGAAGTATTAAGCTCCAAAAACATGTAAAATTGATTTTTAACGCTTCTAAGGCTGTGGTATAATCACAGAGACTGAGTAAGCATGACTTTAAAAGTTACATCAGTTAGAAGTTACCACTCTTTGCCTGATTTCCAATAACTGATAGTGCAGTCCTAGTTCCTTGCAAACACGAAGTAAAACAGAGTCATATAAACCATCTTTATGGCTTCAGTTTGCGGTCATAAGGAGTTAGAGCCATGTACACACAGCCAGTTAGTGTCTTTCTGTTGAGTGGTGGTGAAATCCAGAAACAGAGTATAATTTGTTTAGATGCACTTACTTCTAAAATAGGAATTCAACCCATTTTGTAACCTTCTTGGGTATTAAAGCAGCACATAACAGGACTAATCAGAGGACTAATAAAATGAAATACTTAATCAGTGTTATCTGGGTGGTCAGCTTCCGAAAGATCCTTTTTAAATCTCATCTACTTCTAACAAAAACAAGGCCAAATACCTTTGGTTCAGAGTTGGACAAAAAAGAAACACAATTAAAAAGTCACGTTCAGGAGGTTTGTCAGGGCCACTGAGAGGTATTGGGAAGGTCTAGATTCTACTTCTGAGTAGAGCTTGCAAAAAAGTTAATTGCCTTTTTTTTTTTTTTACTTTTCTGTTGAAAGATGAAATGCTGTAGGTGGAGAATGAAGATGCACCCCATTAAAATTATCTTGCTTATAAAAAACCAAATGCTGATGTTGAGCATTAAAGCTCAAAGTATCTGGTGCAAGAAGAGGTTATCTATTGTGCCAGTTTAATTGTCCCAGAAATTCTAGTGGCAAAGGGACTGATGCAATCAGATTTAGAGTTTAACTTGCACTCTAATCCAAATGAGCCAGGTTTCAGCAGATGATGACAATATGTGCAGGAGACAGGGAAGAATAAAGCAACTTGATATAAGAAAGATCAAATGTTGCAAAACCTATTTGAGTGAAACTTAACATCTGCCAACAAAGACTGCCTAAGGAATCAAAGCTCAGAATTGGAAACAGTTATGAGAATGCAGGACAAAAATCAGACACTGGAGGTCATCAGATAAGTTCTCACAGGCAGGTTTGCAAAAGTTGCAGAACACCTCCCCTGTAGGGATGTGCACTGAAATCACAGTATCTGGAGCACTGTTGAGCCTGTGAAGATGAGAAAAAAGGTGCACAAGAGGCTGATTCTAGTTTCACAGCAGTTTCAGTGGCAAGCACCTCAGTAGCCTCAAGCCCTCAGGACAGACACTACCCATGTGAGGCCCAGGGCTCCCAGCCAGCCTGTCAGCTTTACCCTTCTCCCACCTTTAAAATTCAGAGGACATTAATTAATCTTCTCCACCACTTCTCCTGGCACCCTCTTGATAGTTAGGGTAGACACCCTCTTTCTAAGCATTTGAGATCCCAACATGGAGATAGAGCAGTGTCTGAGGGCTGGAGCCTCCACTGATAGATCACCTGGAGAATGAATAGGAATGAGTAACTCGAAGTTAATTAATGATACCTGCAATTGATTGACGCTCACTTTCTGACATCTCTTTTGTTCTTGCTGTTGCCCAGCTGAGCTGTCTCAGTCACGTTGTGTTCTCAGGATTATTGCTTGGAATGCAATTGAAACCACTGAAGCTTGGGAAATCCTGCTTGGCAAGCGCTTTTTTATTTAAAGAAAAGAGAAAAGAAAAAGGACAAGAAAAGAAGAAGGAAAAAAACCTTTTTAGGTTTAAAGGAAGCTTAAGTAAAACAATTCAGAGAATAAAGGGAGGAGGTAATTGGAGTTGGGAGGTGTGTGGAAGTCTTTTTTATCAGGGTTATCAGGACTCTACTGAAGGTTTCACACATGCCTATGATTTTTTCAGGGAGACAGAATTCCTCACAGTTGCAGATATCAGTTTGTGTCTTCGGTATTACGACGGTCCTGGCATAGCCAGGAGCCATGGGTTTGTATCCTATCACAGTCTTTCTTTAGAGTTATCACTCGGTGCCATACCCATCTAGAACAGTTGTTCCTAAAGCAGTTTTCTTTGGAATTTTGGCATTTATATTTGAAAAATGATCCAAACCCTTCAGCTTAGTAACATCCTGACCTTGCTGAGGGCATCGCGTTGTGTCTGACCACTCCCTGAGGTTGCTTTGTGCTTCATTCCCAGTGTGTAAGTGGGGACAGCAATCCCTGCTCAGCCTCTCTGGCCCGCTTAGTTTGCAAACTCCTTGGTGCCAGGATGTTGTTTGTGAGTGCACGGCACCTCTCACAGCGTGGCCCTGAGCTGACAGGGGTCTTGGATACGCCAGTGTACAATAATTAACAGCATGTGACGGCCTGACTCTGCGTGGGACCTGCTTCTCCTCAGATGAGTGACATGTTCATGGCAGGGAGAGGATATCACCATTACCACGATTGACTTGAACTCAGCTGTCCTCTTAATTGCCACTATTATTAGGAAAATCGACCCCTTCCCAGCTTCTTCTGTTCCCCGCCAAAGGAGAAGATCAGCTTGTGTTGTCTGTCGCTGTCCTGGTTGATTTGACAGAAGGTCTCAAAGGTGCAAAGTGTTTCTCAGACCCACCTACTCTGCCCCAAGCAAACTTACAGCTAAACAGCACTGTGGTATTTTACAAATTGTGTTTAGCTTTTAATGATTTGCTATAACATGCTTGATTAAAAACCTGCCTAAATTCCAAACCTAATGAACCTTAAACTTTCACATTAGATACATTAATTATGGTGGTCCCAGTGGCGTGCTAGCACAGGGAAGTTATCCTGCCACATTAATATGAAAATTAAGGGTTGCTGTAAGAACTAAATTAAAAAAATAGACAAATAATAAGAGTCTATTGCTAAAACTGTTGTGCCTCTGAATTAAGTTACTGTCTTTTGTTTTTTCTTTTTAATTAATCAGATGGCTGCAGTGGTAGCAATGTTCCCAAAGGCATTGCTTAAAAAGCCAGGGGCTGATGGGAAGCAACAGAAATAACCGATGACTTTGCCATTGGTGCCTAGGTGCCATGGCAATGATGAACGTGAAGTGGAAAGATAGATAGATCAATTTGCTATTCATTAATATTACAGTGTGGTGTTCTATTTTGATTCATGTCTTTTCGATTTATAAGGAAACACTAATCGGTGCTTACAATCAACGTACTGCACAGAGATAAACACATCGATAGGTGTCGTCGAAGGATCCTGCGTGCTGCCAGCTCCTTCAGCAGCAGGACACCTTGGAGAACTGTCGTTCCTGGGTAAAGGTTGTCACTCCCAGGCTTCAGCCTTACTCACTTGTGCCAATGGAATTATCTAGAGGATTGCTTATGAACCAAATTGCTGAAATAGTGCAAGTTAAAAAAAAAAAAAAAAAAGAGGAAAAAAATGTTCTTGTTCCCTCAGAACTTTCATTTTGAATTTCAACCAGATTGTTGCAATGACTGTTTACGCTGCAGTCCCATAAACATTTGTATTGGCATAACTGAGAGAAACATTGAATAGGGTGAGATGTGGGGTAGGAAGAGCACATTTTGAAAATATTAGCAAGAAAAACCTTAAATATCCTCTTAGCTGCAGCTGTTGCTGCAGTCTCCATCAAGGGAAATTCAGGCCTCACAGAATGAACCCCTGAGTGAATTAAGAGGTGCTTAATGTAGATAGGAAGGGTTACACCCCTTCAACCCTGTATCAACGACTTCTGTCAGCTCCTAGCTTTCCGCTGATGTCTGTATGATCTGGGAGGTGTCCATCCTGGGGCTAACGGAGATGGTAGCCCTCACTTCGAACTCACAGCCACTTGCTCTCACCTGGAGTGAGGCCAGGACACTCCTTTCTCACCAGACCTGACCTGGGCAGCTGGACTTCGCCAGTCCCAGGGGAGGCAGGTCCTGCTGGCCTCAGGCCGTGCTGCTGAAAGGCAGCTAAGGAGCCCCTCTCCGTCCACCACCACCATGTTATAGACGGTCGGGTGGTGTAAATAGAGCCTTGCCAGTCTGTGCTGCCTGAAAACCTGGTTCATGCTGCTTAAAGCACATTGACTTTCACATGCACACTTGCCTGTGCCTAACAAGTGATGGCGGGTGTTTAGAATCCAATTACAGGTGCATTATGGCCCATTCCATGTGAAATTGATTACAAATTCCACTGCAGCCAAGCAAAAGACTGTTAATTAGCTAATTATTGCCCAACATGCGTTCAAAAGGCTCACTCAGTTGCTTGAACTTTCACTTCATATTTCATGCATTTTCTGCATTGAAATTCGGCAGCATAATGGGACACACATTGATTTTGAGCTCTCGCTTTCACTGAGGCTGAAGAGATGCCCAACTGCCAAGCTAATCTTCTGAAGACAAGGGGACTGGTGCCTTGCCCTTTGCACTTCAGCCTCCTTCGGTCCTTGCCAACCTCTTTTCTCTTCTTCCTTTGCACCTGACAAGTGAGGAAATGAAATTTGCCTTAGTTTTTCTCTTTTCTGTCTGTGGCTGCAGCCCTCTTTATTAAACAGTTGAAATCACACCTGCCAGCGGAGCTCCTCTTGACTTAAGCCTTCACTTCTCCAAGGCCCCATTCCTCAATAATGTTGAATTCCCCCTCCTCTGAGATAAACACATGCTGTTTGTAGGCCAGACTGAGCTGATACAAATTTGCATTGCCATCAGGGATAGAACAATTCTGAATTTACTCTATCTGAAAACCCAGCTCGACAAGGACATGAAAGCATTCAGCATCAGTCAGAAGCAAACTTGAACTTCTAGCATGTCAAATTTCCATGAGTTCTCAGTTTTCAGATGTTCCTCCATGCCTGGGGTAGATATCCCCACTGCTGCACATCTGCACAGCTTCACTGGCGTTGATGGCACCACTGCAGTGCCGTGCAGCATTGGGTTTGGCCCCAGCGAGTATCATCTGTCACCGCTCATGCCCTGTCCGAGGGCTCAGGCTGCCTGGGCTGTATCCTCAGCTTGGTGCCCGCTGACTTTGGTAGAGCTGTACAGACCCGCGCTAGGGGCAGGTCTCTCTTTATTCTCTCCAGGGAAGCTGTTTATCACCAGCACTTGGAGATGGCTGGATAGCAGCAGCACCTCTTCTTGCAGTCATGTGAGAATCTCCCACCACCCGGATGTCCTCAGGGCTCACAGTGATTGATACTCTCTTTCCGGGTTACTTTCTTTACTAATGAGTTGTCTCTGGGTTCTGCCACTGATTTGCTGCCAGGGGCTTTTCACAAAACTTCAGTAGTGCTCAGGATCATATATAATGAAACCTCAAACTGAAAGTTTCAGCCTGGAAGTTTCAACATGCCAGAGATCTTGCTTTGTCAAAAACTGGCCTAGTCCAAGTTCATGAAAGATCATGAAGTCACAGTGATGTTACTGACTTTTCATGTGAAATATTTGCTATTCTCTCACTCCTGCTTTGGGGATCCTGTACATAAGGATTCACTGATTAGATTGCTGTTCTCTGGCCTAGATACTGTAAATATTCTCACATTGCTATGGCAGAGACCTGCCTAGTCAGTTTATGCACAAAGGGTAATTTATTCATTAGCTAAATATGTAATTTTTTGGTTTCTTTGTTTAAAAATATTTCCACAGTACTGTCAGAACCCACAACAATGGAGGCTGTGATTCATCACTCACATTCCTCTAACCAAAGAGGACTGAAAAGATTCAGCGAATGAACCCACGCTTCTATCATTCCCTCTCCGAATGAAATCGAAGCAGAAGCACAAAATTAACTCAATGAGCTCTTTAAAACACAAAAAGAGAGGGGGGGAAAAAAAAACCCCATAAATGAGAGACAGGGAAAAAATGAGACCAGAGAAAAATAACAAAACATCAGCCAAGTGCCTAGGGAGATACAGTGACAGCTACACTGAGGGATGGATCCAGCTGAAAGGGGAATTTTCATCTCAGGTTTCTGTAATAGCCAACATTTTTTGAAAGCACAGGAGTGTTGACCCCCCCCGCATCTCCTCCCTAACAATTCAGCACATATTCTAGCAGGAGGTAGCCATTCTCATACAGAAATGGAGTGCAGGCAGAAATCTGTCAGGAACTGATTTGACCGAGTGAGTGGAAGTTTCCGTACAAAGCAGGGAGCAGACAGCTTATTGGGAGCAGACACCTCGTTCCACCTGTGCTGCTGAGGGCCAGTCCCTTACCCAGTGCTAGCTGCCCAAACTGTTCCCTCCGGAAAACCTGAAGCAGAAATTGAGCTGCTCTCTCATTTGTGTGTAGCTGAGCGGTTACAGTGCTTCCTTCAGTTGCCAGAGGTAAACACTCAGTTCCCATCTCAGCCTGACATAGTTCAGACCCTCGCTCATGTGGTGCCTGCACTGAGCATGAGGCTGCACTGAGCATGAGGTTAGATTTTACTGCAAACCCAAGTGCTCTTCGCTCTGCTGAATCTTCACCAAGGATTTGCAGTGGTTCCGAGAGAGACGTGGTGTTGCACCTTCAGTGGGTCCAGAGATAGGGAGTCCTGCATGTTCGTATCTGTTCTCCAGGATTGTCTTTATGTTTTGCGTGGAATGGTGACGAGATAAAACAAGCAGCTTGGGAGCGAGCATCCCTACTGCCTGCTACGTTAGTGTCCTTGACTGGAGCAAAGAGAGTGAAGTGACATGTCCCCTGTCACCCAGGGCAGAAGTGGCATGTAAGAGAAGAGAGAGTGTCCTTCATTTTAAGCAGGGGGTTGAGATAGGGCTGAGACCCCTTCTCTACACATCTCCCCCAGACCTACCCCCAGCCAGAGTCCTGCAGTGTTGGAGTGACAAAGATGTTGTGCAAAGTCAAACCAGGGGGTGTCAAAAATTTTTGGTGACTTCTAATATTCATCCCGATTTAAAAGGACTATCGTGTTACTGTTTCCCATGTCTGAGCAGGAGACTGGGGTCTTTCTAACCGGAAACAATAATCCAGTTCTTCATTGGCAAGAAATGACTGTCACTTCCCCCAAATCCCGACTGTGTCCAAAACGCATTATGTCAAATAGCTAACAGTGTTCTTATGACGAAATGTGTTTTTGTCTAATACCTAGATCATATCTGCCAGCAAAATGAATTCTGTCAAAGTCCCTTGAAGCCCTCTGTGAAATTAAAATATATTTTCCCCACCTGAAGACAGATCTCTTACTCTGATGGCAAAATTCATTTTATATGATCCCTTAAGCTTTTCTCCTGGAAAATCATCGTGTTAAAATTCCAAAGCCACTTTGCAGAGAAATGTAATTTCACCCTCTCTCCATTCTCACTGCTATTGTTAAAGATTTTTTCTTAAAAAAAAAAAAAAAAAAAAAGGCAAGAAAATTCAGGCATAATAACAACGATTTTGCTTCTCAGAACAATTTATATAAAAAAAGACATGGAAAATTACAAAGCCTTTTTTTTAATAGTCCTTGTTCAGGGCAAAAGGGTTAAAGAAGAAGAAAATCTCTGTCAAATAACAGCAGCAATAAGAATGAAATGTAAAAAGTATACGTATATAAGACTGATGCACAGAATATGCATTATTTGACAGGGACAATGTTTAGAAGGATAACAAAGAACAGTAAATTGTTGCAAGGACGAAATGATGTTTCTTTTCCTACGAATGCAAATGCAGAGATGGGCCTCCTACAGAGTCCGCCTCCAGTCATTCAGTACTTACACCTGGTTGTCATACGGATGTCACGGTCAATTATATTTCAAATAATCACTTTCAAATCCAACTCTGGATAGGGATAGCGTTGCAATTCAAATGCACTAGACTGTCAATATTTCACCCCAGTGGGAATTGGAATCCATAGTGAAGGGACGAGTTCATGAACTTGTTGGATAAATGTAGAAATGATGCCACATTGTGAAGCCACTCAGGAACAGATTTTTAAAAGTTTAGGACGTAGTTTGGGGTATTCTCCCTTCCCTTTCACCTGCTTTTCTGTTTGTGAAATGCCACTTCATAAGACAGTTTAAACAAGCATATTCTTTTACTTGGTGGAAAATGGTTAGTAAATGACATTAATTGCTGAAGGGTAAAGATACAGGGTGCAGCAAATACACTTGTATGTGTGCCTGTATTGGCTCTGAGCTGTATTCATTTTGAGAGGATCAAAACAAAGATCAGGGCTCTTTTGTGAAACACTAATACACACAAAGGCTTTGGTTTTGTATCTTTGATTGATTGGTACTGGAATGAAGGAGGAACTTCGTACCTGGAAATTGTGAGCTGTGTCTAGAATTGCAAAGCAAGGGCAGGAACCCAGGAACGCTTTCCCTTGTGCTACACTGCTGAACTAGGGAAGGAGCAGTGAGATGCTCTGAACTGGAGGGTGGTGGGAGATGGCAGGGCTGTACCCTGACCTTCTGTGTGACCTTGGGTCATAAGTGGCCAGTATGTACTTGTGAGAGGTTTTGGGTGCTGACAGAAGTAGTTTTTTTCCCCCAGAATTATGCAGTTGCATGACAATGTCCTGGTATTGTTTCAAGCAGTAGAGACCAAATTCTAGTCTCATAGAGGAGCTTCCATTAAACCAGTGCTCCCTCTCTGTATTCTCAAGTGCTGAAGGGCAGGTAGGGATTTAGCAAGTGATTTCAGTTGATCTGAATTCCCCAGAAGTGATAGGTCTTGCCTGTCCTTTCCTGGGTCTGGGGTTCCCAGCTTTTCTGCTGTGTAGATCTAACTAAACACCAGCACTCCAGGGCCGTGCGTAAGGGAACAGACCAGCTGAAAAACAAGAAAAGAAAAGAAAAAAAAAATTTTTTTCTTTTGGTACAGAATTAGATCAGCTTAAAGTGATTGTCAGATTTCAGTCTGACACCATGACCTGGCCAAAGCTGGGCTAGAACTGCCTCATCTTCCCATCCACTAGGAAAATAAACACAGACTTCTGATAAACTGGGCTGGACAGGTAATGGAGTGAATGAATCCTAGGAAACAGAGAGCACTGTCAGATGTGAGCCTAAACTACCCCAGCCATCCTTAAGCCAGGCTGTAGTGTGCCACAGACATGCTTTTACAGTATGAGAATGCAATAGGTGCACTTTCAGTGACCCCAGAGATCATCTGTGTTAACATCAGCTGGAAATTAGTCAGTGGCTCTTGTTATTAAACTGGTATTATCGTCCCTTCTGCCCCCACATTCCTAACAGCAGAGAGATACCGAGGACTGGATAACTGTTGTCTTTAGACTGCTCATGTTAAGGAAAATATCCTGCTTTCTAAAAGCTGATCATTTAAGCATAATGGGAGTGAAAACAGGGTGAAGTTAAACTGAAGGAATTTGGAACTGGAAATTGATCTACAGTGGATCTGATCTGGGAGAAAAGATCAGGTATTTCTGTTATCCATAATGGATAACTGATAATCTGCATAGTCCTCTGAGTTACCCAGCAAGTTTGTAAGGTAACTGTGAAAACTAAGCTATTTCCTTAAGTATCAAGTTTTGGCCTCTTAACTAAACAACCCATCTGCAGCAGGATTTGACAAGAACTCTGCCCTTGACAGTCTGCAAGTTCAATACCGTTTTATTAATCTTCAAATTCTCCTGCTCTAGATTTAATGATTTCTTAAACTGTGTGTGTGTGCGTGTGTGTGTGTGTGTGTTCGCTTTGCCACTTACACAATGCATAAACATCCTTTCAGTAATTGGTGGTGTGGAGCGCACAGTTGTGAACTGAGCATCACTGTGCTGTGCCGTGAATAGGAAGCTCATGTTCTTCGGCGGGAGGGGGAACAATATACAGTTATTTAGATAAGCATGTGGTAATTGCAGATAATTATGTTCTATATTTGTAGACGGATCAAAATACATTATTAAAAAAAAAATCCTCTCTGCAATTATACACCTACACATGTATCAGAGTTTAATAACTGCATTGCAGGAGCTTTGCCAATACACACATGGAGCAAAGTGTGTAGTAAAGTCAGCATACAAATTAAAAACTAAACACAAGTACAGCTGAGGCTTTGATAGCAGGAGGGCTAAATAAAGTGGTACTTTGGCAAACACTGCTTTTTCCTTCTCAGGATGTCTGTGCACCATGTCATTGCATGGGATTCTGGCCCTACAGGGACAGCTGGCCTGGCGATGGAGGCCAGTTTGAGATTAGCCACGGGTTCAGTTCTGAGGTCTGTGACCAATTTCCTTAATGATACTTCAACATGTAAAGCGAGGGCTGTCTGTTTGAACACAGCCACTCACTTGGGATGAGCTTACTGGGAGTTGGAGGACATTTGAGGCTGTAGGCCCAGTTAGGTCCATCCCAAGTGGCATATGCTGCTGCTCAAGATATAGGGGAGCCAGACCAACAGCCCTGTGCACTCCCCATCCCACCATGGCTGCCACATTTTGCTTGAAGAAAACTAACCAACAGCAAAGCCTGTGTATTTACGTGGGAAACCTTCCATGGGCACCAAATGTCTTTGGCTGGGTTCTGCTGGCAAAACAATGTACACAGCAAGATCTGTGTCATGGGAGATGGGGGTGGTGAGACACCCACAAAATACATACACACACGTGTGTGGACAACAGCTTCTTTGAGGAGAGAGCCCAAATCAGTTAATTTGCCATCTGCTGCAATGTTTGAACTCTGCATCTCTCAGCTTGCTCTCATCTTTGTGCAAAACGTCTTTTTGACTGTTGGGAGGATTATTGTTCCAGGAACCTTTTGGACGAACTCTTGCATTTACACACACAGACATTCCACCACCACCACCACACCCCCTCTTGTCTATTCTGCCTCCGCTTAGGAGAGCATTAACTTTGCACCTTCAGGCCTTTGCAGTATTGCTGTGTACCCCACACGGCTGGATTGCTATCTCCAAAGGAATGGGAAAGGACGAGCTCGTGGTCTGTGAAACAGCGTTTCATTGAGTTTCAATTCCTTTTTATGGGATAATCATGTCTTTGTGACTATTTTACATTTCTGTAGCAGCACAATCTTTATTATTTATGTTCCGATAGGGCCTCAAGGGCCCACATGAGGCTGGGGCCCTGCTGTGGTAGGTGCTGTGCTGGCAGGACATCACACAGTGCTCTGGGAGCAGAGACAGCCTGAGCCACAAGCGCAGGCATGGCCTTGCATGTGGACAGCTGAGATTCACATCTCACCCTCCCCTTCCTAACGGGAACAAGCACAATTCACTTGGGGTTGAATCCCATTATACTCCAGTTTCCATGGGACCATGGTATTCCAGGGGTGCATGTAAGTTATAAGGCCTGGGAAAAGTGGGGATAAAGAAATTTTAATCTGTATTAGCATCCCTCCCTCCCTGCCTCCCTCCCTCCCCACCATCATTAGCACTTTGCCTTGCCCCTGCAGAGCCATCCCAGAACAGCCCTGTAGCTTCTCTCTGCCTCTCTCAGTCTGTACCTCGGGAAAGGAGATAGACATGTCTCAGTGGACATAGAAGAAATACCCCATGCTGAATGGCTGCAAACTGCTCTGTCTCTTGGAGAGGGTTTACCTCCCCAGCGCCTGCCAGTGTGTGCTGGGTGGCCTGTCACCGTGCTGATGCTCAGAGGTAGCACAGGGGCTCCATCACAGCGAGCTCAGCATGAGGATTTATCCTGAATGGTTAATACTTTTCTTCCACTTTGTGGGACATGCTGTTAATAAACCATGTAAATCCAGAGAGCTAGGATTTTGAGGGACTTAGAACTGAAAGAAAGGACTTGTCAGTTTAGCCACTTTTCTTTTTTCTTTCTTCTTCCTGCATCCCATTCTATTACAGCAATAATTAGTATGACAGGAGAAATGGCCTGAATCTATTTGAATGACTCTATCCTGAGCAGCAGTCACCACCATTCCCATCTGATACTTCACAAGCATTATAAAAAATGTTCTTAACAGTGACAGTCACTTCAGGAAAGAGGACAAATCTCAAATAACCCTGTCAATTTTCCTTTTTCCTAGACCAAGTGTTTATTTTGTCTTTTTATGTCTAATCAGCTAGTACGAAAGCAGCTGGGTGGCTGGGTGATGCGGGATTGGGATTATGTGTGAGGGCCAGCAGTGAAGGTACAAAGACTGTAATGTTTATTGCCATCACCAGTAGCAGTGGCTCTGGGTGTGTTAGGCAGCTGGGCAGAGCGAGCTGTGGGGGTATTCTGAAAGCAGGAAGGGAAAAGAGACACAATATCCAGCCTCTGAAAGAATCAGTCTCTCCATTGCCTCTAAAAGGAGCCTAGAAACCTATCATTTAGTCAGGGGTAGTGAATCCCTCCTCACTGCTGGACTGTAGGACCCTGAGGCTGCAGACAGACAGACAGCCAGCTACTTCCAGTCCAGCTGTAGTAGTGCCTGCCTGGAGCAGTCGTCCCTGCCCTTCACCACCCTCCAGCTCCCGATCTCCCTCGGCTCTGCTGGCTCAGACACTCCTGCTAGCAGCCGCCCCCCCGTTTGTCCATGGGTTTCACACTTACATGCCTGGCTGACAGGCCTTGGTTGGCCTGGGGCAGTGCTGGGAACAGTTGCTAGCAGAGTTTTGCTGATAGGCTAGAGAAAAGACTCTGCTGGTGAGGACCTGTCCTGTGCCTGGTGTGGCTGGAGAGCAGCTCTCTGCCTGTGTTTTAGGAGAGTTAAACAGTTGTTTCATGGTGCCACTTCGAAGCCTCAGTGAGCGGATTTCACTAGTTACTATTTATGTAGGAGAAAGGCTGAGATCTCCCTGGGGGTGGATGAGTTGAAGGAAGGGGTGGCTTGTCAGTCCCTTCAATGCCCTTTTCTTCTGGCCTATCTTTGGGATATGACTGATGCAATTTATTTGTTCTGCTAGTCCCTTTAGCACATAAACAGCATTTGCATCTCTCAGAAGGTGATCTCTCAACTACTTTAAAGCTGATTTTTTCACTGGTTTTGATGATAGGAATTTTGACTTAGAATTTCCCGGTGCTAGGACAGTAAAGTCACAGCATGAACAAATATCACTCCTAAGTATTCTGGAGCTGGATTCAAAATAAATGTAATAGATTTAAACTGGTACAGTTATCGCAGCCATGGAAGGCTGTAGGAAGCTGTAAATTACAGTGTTTTTTAGCTCCTCAGATGGGCAAAAATCAAAGTACTGGGTCAGATCAAAGGTCTCTCTAGTTGGTATTCTGCCTCTGGCTGCTGGCCATCAGCAGAGGCATGGGGGAGCACAGACAGAGCAGTACCCGCAGGGCAATAAGCCTGCCCTGTCACCTCCCTCAGCAGTCAGTGCTTCAGGGGTTTTCAGCAGTGAGGGTTACCTCCAGAGTCTGTGGTGTAGCGGCCAGGAATGATCTAGTCTCATGTAACTTCTAGGTTCATGTAACTTCTCTCTTCACTGGTCCAAGTGACGGAGGCATTCCCTTTTCCTGAAGCTTTTTTTTCCAAAAACAGAGGTGAATGTAAAAAGATGGCAGTGGGGTTAAGCTATCCCGTATGAAGTCAGAAGGCCACCCTGGCAAGGTGCTTCTACTCCTGAATTGGTGTAAGTGCCATTGAAGCTTCTTAGATGGGTTCCCTGCTGCTTTCAGTTCTGTGCAGAAGCCTGTGATGTGACTCTGGTCTCGTAACCATGGACCAACTGGAATAAACACCCACAAGGACGGGGGGGGTCAGGTCTGGGCTCTGTCTTCTCTTACAGAGATGGTGTTGTCAGGGGGGCAATGCAGGAATCAAACACTAAAGAACTTCTACTTCTTTCTTCGCTCTTGCCCCTTAGAGAAACTTTATCACAACTCTAGATAGCCTGTTCATTAGCACTGATAACAAATGCATGCTGTTTCTCTTCCCAAGTCACTGCATTATGTGGCAATTACTTACTACGTGTTTCTCCTCCCTTTATATATAATCTCATTTTAATGTGCATGTCACAGTTTTAATAAACTGGAGTTCAAAGGATGAGCAATTATACAAATCTTTCATTTCACACATGAAAAGCATGATTTTAAAGTTGTCAGCAAAAAAAAAAAAAGGCATTTCTTTGATTCACTTCTCAATGCAATTACCTAATGTCTGTTGTGATTTTCAGCAAAGCAGAACTTCAGCTGCTGTAAATCCACAGAGTGTCTTTGATTTCAGTGTCTTACACCAGTTGAAGGTTTGGCTTCCAAGGTGGCTTACTGCAACTTTCAAGATAAGAAATGAGGTTGGAGTTTATCCTTAGCCAAAATGAAAACAGTGACGGATGGTGCCCTGGTTTGGTTTGGTCCTGTGGGATTTTTATCCTTTCTAAGCATTTTGTTTACAGTGTAAAAAAATTAAATTCTTGTGGAGATGTAGGGAAGAAATCATACCTCAGAAGATGAAAAGGTGAGAGAGCTGATTCTCGAGGACTCCATGATTTCTGTGGCTGTTCCCAAACTTGTAAAATGAGGAAAAATGCAAAAACATGAGGGAGGGACAGTATTAGGCATCCAGCTGTAAGTTCAAGCGGGTCCCTCTACCTGATGGCGGTACGGCTGCCTGTATGGGAAGTCAGGGGTAGTTGGGGTACCTGCCGTTCCGTGGTAGGAGCGCTCTTCCCCAGCTCCCGCACTTTGCAATGGAGAGTCATGACCTACGATACAAACCACGCAGCTTTCACCTCCAGGGCTGATTCACAGAATCACAGAATCATCTGGGTTGGAAAAGACCTTGTAGATCATCCAGTCCAACCATGAACCTCACACTGACCGTTCCCAAATCCACCAGATCCCTCAGTGCTATGTCAGCACTATGTCACATCAGCTCTGAGAAACCCGCAGTTCTGTGGAGGTGCTTCCAGGGTTTCAGAGCAGAGTATGCAGCCCCAGCATATCCCTGGGGCAGCTGGTAAAATTTGTTTTTAAGCAGCAGGTTGTATAAAGCCTGTCCTTGGTTGAGATTTTACCAGGTGCCTTCAATCCCATCTGCATTAGAGGCAATGCAAGACTGTAGTGTAAAGTGTCTTGCCTAGTGTCTGGGAAGTCCTTGAGCAATCTGCAGGAGTCTGTTTCGCCCTTCCTCAACCTTCCTGGAGCAGAATGAAGTGACATCCTGGGGGAACAAAATCACAGTGGCGTTAAAGACGTCACTAAAAAATTGGCTGGAGTTGATATATTGAAAACTTCCTGAAGACACAGTACTGTGGAGCTCACTCTGTTAGCATTTGCAAAGTACTTTAAGATCCTCTGATGAAAGGTGATAGTGTAAGTGCAAAGCATCACACATTTTTTGCTATCATGAGTTCCTTGGGGGGTGAAATCCACCATGCACGCATCCTCTTGAAAGCAATTTTGTGAAATTTCCATCCATGTCTGGGGAAGGCATCTAACGTGAAGACTGCAGTGCAGGGCACGGCTGACTTCTCAGAGGCTCGCATGCAATTGCAATATTTTTAATTGTAGCACTCCACTGTTTTTCAAACAGAGCATTTCACTTGACATGATGGGTGGCAGTTCTTAGAGGGCTTTACTTTAGCTGGGATAAGTGACTGGGAAAAAAACCTCAGCACCAACATCTGCGGGAGAGCGGGTAGGGAGGTACGTGATTGGTACAGCAAGCATTTCCCTGTGCATCACGATGAAACTATTTAGTATAACCCTTAGTTAAAAAGTAAATTGGCTAAATGGCTCCACTCACATTATCCCTCTGTAATAAGCATTGTGGCTGATCCTGTAGTGCTCCTCCCCTCCTTTTTTGTTTAAGTAAAGGATGCTACTGTAGAGGCCTAATTTTCATTAAAAAGTTCTGGGGAGAGGGAAAAAAAACTAAAACTAAATATACCCTGCAGAACCTTTTGCTTTCACCCAAAGAAACAATATTTTAAATTATGCAAAATGATTAGAACTTAGTTCTGCATTAGGGGAAATTACAGCACAATGCAGAAAATTGGAGGTGGTGGTATTGATATGGAATTATAAAATAAGACAATACTGCCTGGAGTTCAGTGCTTTTAATTCTCATGTTGCTCTGTTTCTTTTCTGTTTTTCTTTCCCCTTTGTCCTTGCATAAATGTAAGCAGCCTTAGGCTGGGTGGAAAGTTCTGTCCTAAATCAGTTACCTGTGAACAGAAACCAGCCTGGACTCAGGCCGAAAAACTGCCGTGATGTGTGTGGTGCTGCTCTAGACTCTCCATAAGTCATAAAAGCAGATAACCAGAGCCAGTCCTCCGCAGAGACCCACCACAGCCTGGCTCTCAGCCTTGCGGCACGGGTTGTTTTGTTTAATCCGTCCATCAAGTACACAAGGGAGATGCAATTGAACCCTTCACCTGCTTCTCCAAGACAAGAATTTTGTCTCTTCATTCGAGCCATTAGGTCGTAGGCAGGTTTTATTCTCCTGTGCATGAAGGCTAGAAACTCAGCATTACAAAAAGAAAGGCAACACTGACAGCAATCACAGGGTTCCTGGAGCTGCAGCCTCAATTAAAGCACCAAATGCTGCCCGAGCTGACAACACAGGAACTACATCCTCCTGTTTGTCTTCTGCTCCTTAGTTTGGCCAGCAAAAACTCACAAGCTGCTTCTTCAGAACATTAGCTCCAGTTGTGGGGCCTCTCTTGCCACGCACAGAACAGGGTGCTGACCAGTGTGTCTGTGAGCACTTAGCTACTGGACGTGGCAGAGGGAAACCTGCCTGTGCCTGCTGGCGCCAGATGCACGCCCGGGCTCGTTCTCAGTGTGTTGGTACGACACGCGGTCTTCAGATTGAGGAGATAAAGATGGAACAAACAAGTCTGTGAAAGAGGCAGGGGTTTGGGCGGCATCGTAAATCAAGGCAGACTGGACTGCATGCCTGTTTTCCTTTCCCCAGGCCAAAAGATAATGGATTTAGGTCTCTAACATTGTCAACTGTTCTTTCTCCTCTCCTTCACACCATCTCTTTAATTCTTGTATTTATCGATGGCTGTGCTAACACAGATGTACTCTGGTTTTTGAACTGTGCGGATGGTCGGATGACACTTAAATCAATATCATGTGGCAGTTTTATTTTCCCAGCCTTAGACACAATCTGTCCATTGTGCTAATGCTATTTGTGACTTAAATGAACGCAAAAATTTATAGGTGCATCTCAAAAGTGCTGCTTCCTTTAATCATGCCAGATAAAGGAATTCCTGCCTTATGCAAAGCAGGAGTGTCATCTGGTTAATGGGAAGATACTTAGCAGATGCAAGCTGCATGAATCCTTCATTTAAATGACTGCATTTACAGTCCTAATCGGACAAAGGAAACCATAGACTGGCACGAAATAAAGGCTGCCAAAAAGAAAGAGAAAATGTCCTCCATTGGGTACACTCTGGCAGGATGAGGGTAATTTTCATAGTCTGTAGTGTAACAGTGCAATATTTTATTCATTTCTTCTGCCATTGCTCGCTTTACTGCCACAGCCTGACACCACATGGTGGCCTGGCTGTGTAGGGACATCATCAGATGCTGCAAAGATCACGGTGCCAATCACCCTCTCAATAAGAAGTATCAGAGATGTTGTTGGGATTACAGTGGGTGTGTGAACCTTAACTCCGTGACCAAGAGATTTGCAGATTAGTGTGCAAAGTGTGCAGATCTCCTAGGCTCTCTCAGTGGGGAAATGCCCTTAACGTAGCCTCCACTCTCAAACTGCGCAGTCACCAGGAGCTGGGAGACCATCATCTTCCTTCCCAGGAGATTCTAACAAATGCATCAGCAGAGAGATGCTGAGGTACTCACCCCGTGACTGTATAAACTCAACCCTCTCCTGGTGAAGAGCAAGTCTACTTTTGACAGTCTTCCATATTCACTTTTTCTGACAGCCAAGAGAAGGACTGTTTACAAAATGCGAACAGTGTCAGAAAGAACATCCAAATTCACAAGCTGGTTCTGTTTCATAGGATTCAAAATGAATTTGTGAAAGAACCAACATGCTAAAATATTCTGATGATCTTTTTCCTTAAATGGAAAAAATGAGGATATCTCAGGTGTACCAAAAACTGTGTTTTATCAAACACATTTCTTAGAGCCATTCAAGTAATACTTCGGTATATCCAACAGTAGACCCACAGCTACAAATAATTTATGAAATACCTGAGGATAAAAAGTGTTCTATCAGTATGAAGGTACAATGTAAACAATCATTAAGATATATTCACTATTGTGCTGTCTGATCTCCAGACGAGCCACTTTAAAAACACTGAGCCTCTCATCTTCCAGGAAATCAAAAGCTCATTTAAATACCAGGATCCACTGAGAGCAGTTCAAACAACATACATCTCTTGACAAAAAGAGGCTCACTCATCCAACGCAAAAGAATGCAGTTTTATAAAACTACATGTGAATTAAATCCACAATGCAGCATGTGCTCTGTTTGACAAGTGATAATTAACTGCTGACAATATAATTTTAGTTTTGATGCAAACTTGTTTTTCATTAAAAACTAATCAGGGAACATTTCCATGGGGTGGGACGGCCTCCTACAAGGCAGGAGTGTTCATAGTTCAGTGACTCTGTTCACACATTTACCTCCTGCTGAACATGCATCCTACAGGGGAAACCAAAGGGTCAGATCTTCTTCCCAGTGAAGTTGGGAGATTTTTTATCAACTCCAACAGCTTTGGATCTGATGGATGCAATGCCCCAGGCAGTGCTGTTGATAAGGAGGTGCTTTGTCAACTATACTAATTTTCAGAAAATGCAAATTGAGGGACTCAAGACAACTCCCTGGAAGGCAGCCCTTCCCTTGAGAGGGGGAGGTTTAGCTCTTTCCAAGAATGATCATGTGTATCTTGTTTTAGAGTGACCAGGGTACAGTATTACTGTGCTTGTGTCAGAGAATTACACCCGCAGTGTAGTGGGGGCAAAATAAGAAAGAATGAAAGCAGCTGCGTTTCCTTTGAGAGTCTGGGGTACATCTTGGCATGACTTGGTTGACATTCAATGCATAGGTCAGAGCTCCAGCTTCCAGAGAGGAAAACAGACATCCCAAAGACCACTCTGAACCTTCAAATGACTGCAAAGGTCATTATCCTTGGGCTCAGCTTTAATGCTGTAACTTCTCATGGGATGGAGTCCTTCTCTAGGCTGCCTGCCTCAAGGTGGGAGCACTAAGTGTAGAGCTGCCCTCCCTCCCTCCTGAACCTGGTCTTGCTGTTCACGAGGTGTCCTCTGCATCGGAAAACATTGTCCTGCTCTTCTGAAGGATCAGAACAGAATCACAGCACATACAATCCATTCTGCTCGTAGCTGATGATGATGCTCATTCAAAAGTGGAAAGAATACCATTAGGGTGATGTAGAAAGTCAAATTATCCAGATCATAGAGAGAGGCTGTGGCAGAGACTTGAAAAGAATCAAAGACTCATTAACTTGCAGATTTCACCACTAGACACTACTCCTATCTTCTGGGTTTCCCAACGTGCAAGTGTTGCTATAGTAAATTACGATTCTCAAAGGTTAATTTTTAATAAGGCAGCTAATGTATGTTATTTAAACAATTACTATTAAAAACATGTTTGAGGTTTATAACATAATAGGTAATTATCTTTTCCAGAACAGTAACAAGAATGCAGCACATCCTTGTCTTCAGTGATCTGCTGGTATTTGTTTAACCTATAACAACATTCTTATTAAACCTAAATTAAATGGATGTAATTCAAGGTATCACAGCAAATTTCAAGAAAAACAGCTCTGGTTGAACTGAGTTTCTCTCCGTGCTAGTTATAGCTGCCTGTTATGTTAATGTGATTTGACCCAAAAGTCTTGAGGTCCACCAGAGCCTACTCTTCAGCTGCAGAGAGCAGTAGTCAGGCTCAATACCTGTTAGACGTAAAGCTCAAGCCCAAGCCAATGTAATCACCCACTGTCTGTGCAAACAACCAGGTCTCTGCATGAGCCATGGTGATATTTTCCAGAAGTGCAAGAAGTTGTCACCAGCTGCAGGACTTTGATGGATCTCTGAGTGTCTAAATTTTTCTGATCTAGCTATGATGATGGATCATCACTCCATTCAGAGACATCTGGAGGGTGTAATGCTATTGCAGGGAGAGCGAAGCAGTGGCAAAGCCCTTCTCCCATGCCGTGGCATAGAACATCCACCAAACAAGCGGTTGCTGATGAGGGGAAGGAGTCAATTTTTTCCAAGTCCTGCCTCCCACTTGTTTGTCCTGTGGTGACCCCCATCAAAAGCTGTCAGTGAGACCACGACAGTTTAAACTAGCTGATATGGTGTTGCTTTCTCAGTCTGAAGTCTTTCTAAGGTGTTTTTTTTCCCACAATAGTATCTCTTTCATGGGTGATTTGTAATAGAAGTTTCATTAGAAGATCACAAAACACTGGGGAATATGTTAATGTGGTTCAGCGTGTAATCCAGTATAATATTGAAAAGAATTGCATTTTTGTCTACAATTGAGGCTGCAAATGGGAGCTCCTTCGTCTGTATTAATATCCATAGCTGAATTAATATTTCCCTTCTTATAATCTTGTGTAAATTTACCAAAATGTGCATACTGATTAATAACAGCCCCATTTTCTACAGTGTGCATAGGTAGAGTTTTTTTGATCTTTCCTATATATATTTTGAAGAATTTGGGTTACTGTTCGAATCTCAAACAACTAATCAGTTCCCTCACATTTACATGAATCAAAGAGCACTTGTAACTCACAATGTTTAACCTGTTTTTCTCCATATGAACGAGCACTTGGTAGCTGAAAGGGAGTGCTGAGAAGTGTCACAGCTCACTTCTGACCTCACTGTCCATCGGTGGTGTTTCAGTGTCGTCACTGCTGGTTTGCAGTCTGGATCTACCCTGGGCCAGACACTCCAACCAATGTCACATGAGGAGACATGATAAAGATGAAGTCGTGTGCTCTCCTTCCTTAGTCTGTTGTGTGTTAAATTTAAGATATGCACCCACTCCTGTGGCCGTTGTGAGCCTGAGGATGCTAAATTAGCCCACACTGAGTTCTGTACAGACAGCTAGACTACTATCGATTTGTTAGGCTCTGTGACTAGAGAGTAGACATATCCTTTGTCCATAAATGATGAAACACTTTCAGATTCTCAGCTGGAAAGCATCCAAGAAAGACTAAAAGGTTTCTCGGGCATCTTTTTTTGGTACCAGAATTTCCACTCCTCCTTCCTAAACTGCTTCTCGTCTCTCTAATGCAAATCCTATCAATCCACGAACTGTCCAAGCCAACATTCATACAGCTCTTCCGTATTGATTCATCCTTGATACTGTAAGGCAATCCAGTGATATATCAGGTGATCAGGGAAGACTTTATTCTGTCCTTGCTCTAAAAAAGCAGAAGGATGTTTTAAATTTCTCATATTCTGTGGAAAAAACAGTTTGAATTGTAAGCCAAAGATGCTCACTTGACAGATGGTTTCCTGGCTATGTTGCAGTATCTGAGATGTGTTCAAACTCACCAGATTGCATCCTGTTGACTAACAGGTTCCCACTTAGATGCCTTGGGACCAAGAGATACGGAACTTGATATTTAAGGATCTCTGAGCAGAAACAAACCTGCATAAATCTAATTAGCAACAGGCAGGTTCTGCTGATAGAAAAGTCTCTAGCAATTGCAGGGAGCTTGTTTACTGAAAGTTGCACTGCAAGGTCTGAAAGACAAGACTTTTACTGAGGTAGGTCCAGGAAGCATGAGAGCTTAGTGAATGCCAGCGGCCAAGCCCGATGGGAGGTTACTAATGTTCTGAATGCATTTTAGAGGAAAGCCTGGAAGTCTGCAAAGGTAAGGAACAGGTAAAGGAGGCCAGACCAAAACCTTATTGGTATAACCTTAGGTGAGACCTGAAGACAATGCAGTTTGGTTGCGGAGATTAACTGTGCAGATCTTCTGACACAAGGTGGAGAATTTGAAAATACAAGGAAGCAAGGAAGGTTTCTTATGTATCTGTTTTTATACATGTTGAAATACCAGTAAAACTTCCTTATGTGCTTTTTTGTTGTTTAGTTCCTTACCTCTTACACAAAAGTCTCCAGAAAGGTTAAAGCGGAGCACTTTCCTCAATCTCAGTATCCCCTGGAAGGTTACAGCTATGTAGACTGAGGGATGAGGATGTGTAGAGCAGGCAAGAATCAATAACTGAAAGTTAATGAGAACTGAGAATATTTAGGATTGAAAATCCCAGCCCAGACTGGCATGTAAGCAGCAGTTAATTGTATGTCCCTGTCACAAGCTCCCATTGCAATGGGAATTTTTTCTGGTCAAAGCTGCAGCCTGTCTATTAAGTTTTAAAGCTTTGCTACTGTCTAGGCCTCCTTAGCTGCCTACAGAAGTCAAACCTCTCCTTCCATAGGATCCACCAGCAGAGGGGATCACAGTTCTTCCTCTTTCTCATCCTCAATTCAATTAATATGCTTTACAGAGTCAGACAGATTACATGTGTTCTTATCCTGGTTGGCCAGAAGGAAGTTTCCTTCCTCCTTAGGGAGAGATACGTATCTCTGAAGGAAACATGAAACGAGGTCACTTAGCTGCATTCTAAGAAGGTTGCTAAAAGATTTCCAAAACGGATCAGGATTCCATTGGAGACCTGGGAAGTGGCACGAATATTTATGCACAGGAGATCCTTTTCTTTACAATGCTGTGTGCTGGATTGTGACATGCTAATAGCAAGCTTCAGTGCTAAATTAATTGGAACAAAGATCAGTGAGAAAGTCATTCTTGAATTGTAGGAAAGGTTATGTTATCAGAGGAGGTAATTCACAAATTAAAGCCTATTTTTCATGCCAAGATCTCCATCAGACTTTAGTTCTGAGCAAAGGGAAAGTTTCATGTCAAGTTTCAGTATCTTCCCCATGCATTATTCACCCTGTTTCTGAGCCAGCAGTCAGGCCAGCTTCACTAAAGGGACTGATCTGTGGTTAATACGGAATTCTGTAAGAGTATTCCTGAACTCAGGAACTTGGTGGTAAAACTCTGCTATGTCAGACCTTTCATTCTCCAAGAGCCACTGGAAAAAAACAATGTCAAAACACACCCACTGCATCATAACTAGTGGCACCCACTGCATCATAACTAGTGGATCTCAATGTACTTAGCAAAGGTCTTACTCCTTATTTTAATTACAGAAGAGTAGAAGTACAGAGAAATTCAGTGGGAGTCAGGATGCCACGAACAGGTTGATGGCACATCCACAGACAGGACATTTCTCTTGATGCAGAGGTGGTGGTGTCAGCCCGTGTGCTGAAATGTGCGGATACACGCAGTGCAGTGGGAGGTGGGTCTGGCTTCTGACCCCTCGGCGCGAGCGTTCTCAAAGGGTGCAGGAATCTTTGTTTCAGTAAGAAAATAAAGATGGCATTTATCCATGGCAGATTAACTGTAATGATTTTTGTATTTGGCAAATTATATGTGAGTCAATTTAAGAAAAATAGTTTCTGTATCTTTGTGATATAACTGTATTAATATTGATGCTGTTCACCCTATAGAAGCCTTTGGATGCATACTGCAGTTCGGTTTTGCAGACTAAAGCAGCCTCATTTTGCTTGTTTCTCTCCAAATAACCTGACATTTTAAGGAAGAAAATTCACATGCTTAATGATGCAATGAACTGGAAACAAAAAAATACCATTATAAGAGATCCTAAGGGACAGTTTTGTTGCTCCTTATGTCCTCTTCTCGGTACTGTCCACAAATATCCTCTTCATCTGCAGCCAGTCCTCTGTGATCTCTTTCGAGTTTTGGTCCCTTTTTAAAAATTCTTGGCAGGACTTATGCACACATCTGGACGTCCTAAAAGAAACAGCAGGAGATGTACTAGTCAGACAGTTCAGTCTTATTTTAGCTGTCTCAACTTCATCCATACATTTGTTTCTCAGTTTTCTGTTTATGTATTAAAGGAAACTCCTTACAGGCTTGAGGAGTTAATTTTGTTATTTGGGCTATGACATTACAGAAAATACCCCAAATTAATCACAAAGAATAAATTGTGGTATACTAGGAATGAGAAGGTATTGAACAGAACAAATAGAAATCCTTGCAAGTATTGATATAAAACTTATAACTGTTACATTGTTTCTGTAGTGAGGGTGAATTTCTATAGGTTTATAGTTTTGTTTGGTCAGGAAGTGGAGGGAGATTGAACCAAGTACAGAATCAGTGTCTCTCTAAGTCTGAGATATCACTCAGTACAGAAAGCTAATACAGGGCACGCACTTACTTATCATTGCATTACGGTAGCAGAACTAGATCTTGGTTGTCAATGACTAGCTCTGGCACTGAAACAAATCCTAAGGTCTACATCTGAGTTAACTGTTTAGTAGAGCACAAAGGCCCAAGGACAGGATTCCCCTGTTTGAGAGGTGTCTCTTTGACTGAGATGAATCTCACCTGGGGTCCAACTTTGGCTGCCTACTAGTTAGAGAGCTACATCTAAGCTAGTATTCCAGAGCCTGAAATAGGAAATGAGAGACAACAGATGCTTTGCATGGGGAGGGGGGATGGGGGTGGGATGTCTGTGCTACCAGGCAGGAACTATAAATACTTGGTGAAGCCCAGAGTCACTCTCTATCCCTCTACAGGGATCCTGGAGAAACATAATATTCCAGACCAACCACTGAAATAAATTTATATCAACTGAAATTTAGACCCCCTGCAACATCTGCTCCACACTGAAAATTGCTCAGATTTACAATCAGAGCAGTGTAGGAGTAAGGTATGTACTTACTATGGGTGCAGTGCAGATATCAGAGCCTGGAACATCCAAAAGTGAGGCTGAGCCATGGAGTTTTAAAACATCAGAAACATCTTTGTATCAGCTGCTGGCAGTCAATAAACAGGACCAGCTAATGCAGATATTTGTAGTATGTCAGGACTATTCGTTCAGCCCTGGACATGCTGCTGGTGACCCTCCTTCCAGAATCAAGTGGGGAGCAGATTTAGGACCAGGCAGGTTCTTCCAGCAGTTTGGTGCCATCCCATTCTTCCTGTGTCTCCTGACAGGCACACCTGTGTCTGCTAAGGCCTGCTCTGCACAGAATGTGCTTTTTTGCTGGGTTCTGAGATACATTGAGGAAAATGTGTGACCAGGAGAGGCTGCAGGAATCACTCTAGCAGCACCATACTCCTAGCTGCTAATTTTCCAGGGTACTCCTTTAGCCCAGAGAGAGGATTGCTGCAAATCAAGCTGGGAGGGGACACTTTAAGTATGCCCTATTAATCCATCAGATTTTCTAATCTAATCTCTTTATAATGTTAACAGCCTTAAGGGAACACCCTTTTCCATCTGTTGCCTATAATGAAAATCAGAGGGAGCTAGTACAGAGTTTGACATCTCTTGTGTTAGTGTGTAGATCAGGGTCAGTGCATCGGTCTGTGGTGTCCATGTGCGGGTGGATCATCTGCTTTGCATCTAGCCAGGGACGAAGGGGAGCGTGGTGCAAAGTCCCCTCCTGTAACGGGAAGGAATTCAGGAGTATATCCCTGTACATTAGTGATATCCCACTTTCTTCATTTTGGGGAAGGGTTGGGAAAAAATTTCTGTGGCTAATACATAGGTCTGGATTCATTCAATATATCATTGGAATTCCTCTGACCTCCAAAAGATCTTGTAAAGTTTTACTTAGGTCAGAGATTTCATGGGGTTGGGAGAGAAGCATTAGAGGAAGCAGATAGCCGCTGACAGAAATAAGTTGAGATGTGCAGGCAAGGAGAATGTGTTTTATTTTTCTCCATACTGTCAGAAATGATTGCCTTTACTTGGATCAATCGAAGCATACTTCATAACCTGCGCAGAGGAGTTTGTTAGATTTATTTTCTTAGCCTGCTTGTTCAAGCCTGTTATTAATCCCCTCGTCAGTTGAACTCACTGGAAGAAAACATACCTTCTTAAAGAGTTTTTAGGCTGAAAATAAATGCCTCATTAAGTTAAACATATTAACCTGAAAACAGTATTCATGTCAAATAGACTAATGAATGCCATTATGGGAAACACACATTGGAACCTGCAGGAGCTCAGGTGGTGGTTTGGTGCCCTTCACAACACCTGCGCACCCACACACTCCCACCCGTGCTGAGAGGTGAGGAAGGGGAGGGCAAGGCTCAGAGCTGTGCCTTCTTCACATACAGTTAATTCTCATGGCATGTCAGGTGCTAGGCAACTCTTTGCTGAAAGAATCTTTAGGCAGCACAGGTACTTTGTGTGTTAGGATAGCTTTCTCCAGAGACTGGGAGCTACACAGATTTGCCCAGTCTCTTTTGGGCAGTAGGGGAAAATCACCCTGTCATTTGTAAAAGCGGTTTTGCTACTTTTGCCCTTCCTGAGGCAGATGAGCATTCATTAAAAAGGATGTTTCTCACTAGCACATATCCTTGCATAATGCTTCCAAGCCCACCACCCCCCTCCCAGACATGCATTCAAACAAGTGCAAATACTGTTACCACCTGCTCTAGAAGTGTGGTCCTGTGATCCTTGTAGTCATGCAGAGAATGCACAGGCTACATTTAAGCTGCCTTTATGCACGACAACACAGGAGAGGAATCCAAAGCTCAGCCAGGGTAACTGCAGCACCCGTACTACCCGTCCTCAAGCGATTGGCAGGACAGAGCAGAAAAGCACAGCACAGTTCCTGCCTGTGACAGTTGCTTGTAAAAGAATTTTTCTGTGCCTCAGTTTCCCACATTGTTTGGTTAAGGTGCTTAGAATGGGACTAAATCTGTAAACTACCCAGTGAAGGGGCTGGGATCTCACTGAAAATGTCTCAGATTTACCAGATTAAAAGACTTACTGGTGACTGGTTGTTTCCCTGTTCCAGTACAGCTGGGGCGATGGTTCTTGACATGGATTTGCTCCCCCATATGGGAGCTAAGCACCTCACAGGCATAGCTAGTCATATTTTTTAAGAGTTCGAGGAGTGAAGACAAACTCACTTGTGTTTTCCAGAGGTCGGGGACATCACATATGCCCTTGGCTACAGTCCTGAACAGTGTGGTGAGTGACATTAGAAAGCCAGTTTCAGAGCAGGGAAAAGAGCCAGCACAGAGCCCTAGGTTAGTCAGTACACACACAGGTAGCCTTCCCTTCTCTGGAGCTGATGTAGCACATTAATATTCCAGCCACAGCTCCTCCGGCCCATCTTCCCTCCCTAACACTGAGCACTTTTCTTAACCGAAGATCTGATTTGAATGCAGCTCAGAAAAGTCTCGTGTAATTCACCCAAATCAAGATAGAAGTAGCCAGGAGGGGATGAAGAGAATGACAGCAACAATCTCATACTAATGAGCTGTTGTCCTTAGAGGTATTTAATTGAAGGCTTCTACAAAATATGCTTGAAACGTAATGTTTCATATAGGAAAAATGCAAAGCTATGAGTTGGTAAAAGGTTATGTGACATTTTAATAGGGAGGCAGACTGGCCGTGATCCTTCCCCTGAAAGGTATGAATGACAGTCTTCACTTTCCCTTCGTGTCAGAGGGTATGACCCTATAAATTAATAGTGAAGTGGGCTCTGACACAATGTTATGAAGGTCTCTAAAAATCAGCAAGTAGCCACAAGGCACTTTGTGCTCCCTCCAAGTGGTTCAGTCTCTGATCATTCCTCTGCCACAGCAGAGCTCTTCTTGTAAAGGGAAGGGGTCATTAATATGCCTTGCTCTTCCAGGTCCCCACAGAAGCAAATCGACAGAGCCACTTGTCTGAACAAGCTTCAAGCGTCTGGCTTGTGTTTCATGAAAATCTGGGTAATTGGATAGTGGTGGTGCCATACATGCACAGCTCAGCCCAGCTTCACGCCTGCTGTCTCTCCTACCCCTCTCGGCAGTTTCCCTCTCTTTGCTCTGTGTCATGCAGTCAGCAGGAGCTATAAGGAAGCCACAGAGCTGTGAAAATCTGGCCTGAAGTCAAGGACAAATTGCTGTTGATTTTATTCAACGAATCTCTGACCAGTGTGCCAGAACCCAAGCCTGCCCTCTTCCACAGTGCTTTTCCCTCTGGACCATATGTGGAGTGGGATGACCAGAAAGGCTGTGAGGGTTTGGAGCAGACAGAGGGACTCAGACTGACCCGTCTCTAGGGCCAGCAGCAATGTAACTGGCTTCTGCCAACTGGCATGCCAAATTTAAATACTGTCTCTTAGCACAGAGCAGATATATGTATCTCCATATATCACCATATAGATGTCATTGTCTATGCTTATTACCCAGAAAGGGCCAGGGGCCGTTCCCTGGTCTTGACCCCAGCTGAAACATCCATGAGGTCAAACTATCGAGGTCTCCAAACTGGTGGCTGTATCGAAACTGCTGTCAGGGAAGGGGGCAGGACATTAGGTAAAAATGCTTCACTGTGCCATGTCGCAGGAGACTGAAACTGCACTGGGACTGTACGGTTGAGTCACACAGTGCAGTTTCAGTGGTTCAGACCCACACCCTCATACTCGGACTGACGGGTGTTGAGGTGCTGATGCCAGCATCTCACCCCACCTCTCTAGGGAGCTAAACCAAGAGAACAGGGCCGTCACACTCCAGCCCCTTCTGCAGCCATCCCTGGGATATCCACATGGGCAACGGGAGCTCTGCTGGGCTTGTGTGTGTGGTGGGGGTTTTGGCAGTGGAGGAGGGGGGTTACAGTGGTGGCCCCAGGTGAGAAGCTTCTCAAAGCCCTTGCTGGCTCCAAGTTGGACCTGTCTCTGTTCCAAGGCCGAGGCAATTAATGACGGTGGCTGCGCCTCTGTGATAATGTATTTAAGAAGGGGAACCTTGGAGGAATAGTTGTGAGTTGTGAGGAAGAGTTGTGAGAAGAACACGTATGTGAACACGAGGTCAGTGGAAGAAACAGGGGGGGCGTGTGCTGGAGCAGAGCCCCCCTCAGCCCATGTGGAGAGGGCAGGCTGTGCCCTGTGCCCGCGGAGGTCACTGATGGAGCAGGTGCCCTCCTGCAGCCCGTGGGGGACCCCACACCAGAGCAGAGGGCTGCGCCTGGAGAAGGCCAGGACTGTGAGGGAAGAAGCCCTTGTTGTTGTAGTTCGGCGCTGGGAGGACTGCAACATGCAGGGGGGACCCACGCCAGCGCAGAACAGGAAGCTGGAGGGAAGGAGGTAGAGAAATGGGGAGCAAAGCTGAGCCTGCGAAGAAGGAGGGTTGGGGGGAAGGTGTTTTCAAAATGTGGTAATGCTTCTCACTGTCCTACTCTGTCTGTTAAGTGTTGTTGTTGTTAGTGTCTGTATTAGATTGTTCTTCTTCTTCCCTTAACGAGTCTGTCTTTTGCCCCTGACAGTCATGGGTGAGTCATCTCTCTCTGTCCTTACCTCAATTCCCTAGCTTTCTGCTTTATTTTCTCCTTCCCAGCCCTGAGGGGGAAGGGGCGAGTGAGCAGTTGCCTTCTGAGCTCAAACCAGGGCAGGAGCCCTGTTGGCCTCAGTGTCCGGATGAGCGTACACACACGTGTTCATCCCACTGGAGGCATCTCCTCTTGCCAGAAGGCCGAGAGCGGCCAGTCCAGCAGCCAGAGATGCTGGCAGAAGGGACGAGCAGGAGGTGGTTTTGCTGCAGTGTTTCCTTGGTTGCGAAAAGGCATTCACCTGAGCTGCTGAGCTGATAGAGGGCCCAGTGGAGCTGCCTAAAGTGGCAGAACATGACTTTATTACACATTGAGTTACACAACTCTTTGTAGTTAGGCAAAGTATTGCTTTCATCCCACCTTGGTTTAATTTACCCCTCGCTCTCTATGTGATTAGCCATTTATTACTTGCTAATATATCTAATTTCCACAGGCTCTAGGTGATGTTTTTAAAAAAAGCAAAAAAAATTTGAACCTTCCATGCAAAATATCCTTTTGAGAAATGAAATAACTATCTCCAAGGCCTAACTGAATTACACTCTTATCAACTGAAGGGAAATAATCCACTTGAAACATGAAATACAAGTGGAATGAAAAGCCTTTGCAAGTTGCAATGGAAGAAGAACACAGTGTGAGTCTCAAATAGCTCTGCTTTATCCATTTGCGAAAATACATTTTTCTTGGAATCGTTCCTTCTTTCAGTATATAATGAAGTTTCTCAATTACTCACCCTTCCACCCCCCTTCTAATAGAATAAAAGGGAAATAATCTCTCTATTTGCAAAAGTCCTGAGAAGAGAGTTCAGATTGTTTGGAGCTCAGCAGGACAACCTTCTACAGATGTTGATGAGATTTCTTCTTTGTTTTGTGGGAGAACAGTTGTATTTGCTGAATTACGCTTTGGTGTTTAATTCTCATTATTTGGACTTTCCAGCAGAGCTATGTAGAAACCCTCAGTCAAGATATTCTCAAAGCACTGCCCTTCTCCATGATTTTGCTTCTCCTTGTAAATACGAAAAGCCTGAAGGAAGATATGGGTTTATAAGTAAAAGCCACAGTCCACATGGATTCCCTTCTGGGAAGGTTAATTCAGGTTTCTGATTAAAGACTCTGGTTTCTGTCTCTTCCTTTCTCTTTCCTGCTAAAGAGAGTCTTTTATCCTTTGTAATAGAGCTATTGAGTACCGACAGGTTGAATCACTGGAACAACTCTCCTTAGAGCAAATAGAGAGTGAAAGTTAGTCCAGATAATGACTCAAAACTGGGCAAAGATCTGCCCTGCCTGGCCAGCCAGGGCAGAAGAAGTGGCAAAGCCCTTCTCCAAAAATGAGACTTACATCCACTGCTGAGCCCAGTATCCCTGTGCTCCCAGAGTTCATGTTTTAATTAACAGTATAGGAAGCTGAACAGGGTGGGATTTGATGCTCGTCTCCAGATGGCTTTTGTGGTTTGCTTTCCTATTTAATTTCTTTTTGTATTTCATGTAACCAACATGAAGCAGTTTTATCTCATTTTCAGCTTTCAGTCCAGAGATCTGGAGAAACTGAGAATGACATCACTTCTGCAAATAGAAAGTGTAATTCTGTAGCAAAAGGTGGTCAGAATATTTCTTGGTGATAGTGTCAGATTACACCGGGCAGGTAGGAGACACCCCGCAGATATGTGGCACCCAGCAGGTCGGTGACACCCAGCAGGTGTGCAGCACCCTGCGGGTACGTGGCAGCTGGGAGCCATTCACACCCCACCCCGTCCCGGTTCAGCTCACAGAGCTGCAGCCCAGCTGCCCTCCCCAGTAGTCCCTGCACATGCTGCTTTTCTTGCCGCTTGTGACCCTTTTTTAAATTTCTTTCTTTTTAAAAATTAGTATTATTACTTACTATCCATATGAGAACTGCAAAGGTCTTTGTGACCCAGAGTGGAAGGTAGAAACCATCTCCTTGCCGAGTTTTCAGGATGCCGAGATCACAGCACGAATTATACAGGTTTTGTTATTCAGGCAGAAAACGAGGCATAGACTGCAATAAGCCCACCCAAGCATCATTGCAACAGGCGGTAGATCTTGAATTAACAATAACTTGCGTTGGTTTTTATGCCTAGAACAAGGAAACTAAATTCACAGATAAATGAAACTGATTAAACATGCTACTATAAAAATTAAAGCTTTCCTTGTTTCTTTAGGGGTTTTTTTTGATGAGTGAGGGTTTTTTTGTAGCTTTGGTTTGGTTTTGTTTTGGTTTTTGTTCTTTTTCAGTACTGCAGCAAATCTGCAAACAGATTTGCAAACTGCTGCTGTGTTTAACAACAGCACTGTAAACTACAGCGTTGGCCTCGCTTTTAGCCCCACATGTAACAAACTTTTATCACTGGACTTTTAAAAGGCTCCAGAGGAGCATGTGCCAAGAACTGCACACTCCAGCCACCCTCACGGCCAAGTCTCTTACATCAGCAAGGCGTGATAGGTGTAGTTGATGGGAGCCCTCTGGTATCGCACCCCATCTTCCCCTCGGCACTGCAGAAATTGTCCTCGCGTGGACAAGACTGCAAGACTTGCAGTCTGCGAGACCTTTGTGCCCACTGAAGGACTTCCTGAGGCACACGTGAAGAGAACCCTTCTCCAGGGCACACACATCAGGCCGTGGTGGCAGCTGGTTGCATGAAGATTTTAAAGCAACCAGTTAGAGAACTGAGGTCCTGCTGAACCTCCCATACAGCCAAATTCAGTGTTTGGTGTCTGAGGTGTGTGGAGGGGACAGATCATCGGGTTTGCTGTTGTCTGCTCCTGAAGTCAACCATCTCAATGGCCTGGACAGTCCCAGCAGGGAGCAAAGAGCATTAACCCTTACTAAGATGGACTCCACTTAGAATGTCTTATATTGATGCTGCCCAATTGGCTATAAATGGTATTTATCACTTGGGTTTGGGGGATTTTTCTGCTCCCATAAACTGATGCACACACTTTGGGTGTTTGGCACACAACTGCCTTATTCTGTGTAAATATATAGCACATAACTAAGGAGCAGTGGTGAGATCAGTCAGAGCCAAGCCTTCTCTGAGGTAGCTTTAATGAACTGAAGAGCTCCAGTGCTCTCAGATGGCAACTGCTGGTGCACCACAAGACATCTGCTAATGAAATTTTAACAGCTGCAACTGGAATCTAAATGACAGATTCCAAGATGCACCAAATGGAACGTGAATGCATCGTGTGCTCGGGACTCCACGGTCAGCTGTAATTCCTAAGAGCTTTTCTGTTGTAATAAAAAAGTGGTGTTTCAAGGCACCTGGGATTACTAATGAAACCTCTCAACACAAGACCCATTAGACTCATTTACACAGAAGTGGAGTCTGCAAACCAGCGCAGCACATTATCGCAGGGAGGGATGTGTGCACACAGACAGGTTCTGTGTATGATTGCAATGCAAATCAGTGAATAGCTCTGCTCCAAGGAAAAGCAACGGGATATGGGGACGCCACAGGGACTGCTGTGCAGGGAAATTGCATGTCAGGGAAATCAGAACAGATCTCCCAGAAACGCGGAATGGCTGCCTCGTCTTTACTCACATGCACAATAAATAAACGGAGGGCACGGGGAGATTTTAAAAAGCTGTAAACCCATTATCTGCTAATGTTATTAATAGCATTCCTGACAGATGCCTTTAGGCAGCAAGGAAACATTGCTAAGGGCATTCAGCACTTCAGGAGTTGGACATATTTAGGCCATTTAAAACAATCTATTTTGGCACATCTGCTGCAGATGGTCCAGTAGAGAAGGCATTAGTCTGGCAGCCTTGAGGAGTGGTTTTTGTTTGTTCTCTCTTAATTTTGTGATACATGACCTTGGGTTAGTCCTCAGGGTGGTACCTCCATCAACTCTGAATTGAATAGAAGAATGTTTACCAGCATTTATTAACTCTTCAAGATCTAAGTGTCATCGAGATGTTGTTAATGAATGTCACTGTGATAAATTCAACCTATTGCCTATGTGTGTTTTTGCAGCTCTGCCTTTAGAGACTGGAGCTGACAAGGAATTAGACACTGAAGATGTTAAGGCTGACTCAGGGCTCTTTGTACCATGCTCTATTCTGTAATTTAGCTCATGCCTGAAGGCATGAATAAAATCCCCAAACGCTAACAAGCTAATCCAGCCGTGCTGAGAGCAGAGCCCTACTCCAGCACCACTTTCCGAAGGCTGATGGGCTTCCAGTAGCCAGTTGTATCCTCTTCTGCTTTAGGACACTGGCGCACACCCTGCAGCAGTGAAAAAGGTCGATGTTCACAGCTGCCTGGTACTTCTCAGCTCTTCAGGAGATGCCAGTTCCCATCTCTCCTCTCAGAGTGATGGAAGGGAGCCTGTACAGGTACCTGCTGTGCCCCTCGGCACACCTGCAGTGCGAGGTATGACCAGCACTGACCCAGCCTGGGTGGTCACAAGCCTTTCATTGCACTGACTGCTGTGAGAAGGGAGCAGGCTTGTGGACATGTCCGAAGCTGATAGTACATCCATCAACACCCTTTGGTGCTTCTGAAAGTAATACTTTCCCTTTCAAAAGTGTGTAATGAGAATTTACCAGAGTGGATATGCTAGTCCTCAGGTTTGGACTAGAGTTCATGTTTTAATTAGCAGTATAGGAAGCTGAACAAGGTGGGATTTGATGCTCGTCTCCAGATGGCTTTTGTGGTTTGCTTTCCTATTTAATTTCTTTTTGTATTTCATGTAACCAACATGAAGCAGTTTTATCTCATTTTCAGCTTTCAGTCCAGAGATCTGGAGAAACTGAGAATGACATCACTTCTGCAAATAGAAAGTGTAATTCTGTAGCAAAAGGTGGTCAGAATATTTCTTGGTGATAGTGTCAGATGTAGCCATTACAGCTTAAGCTGAAATTGATTGCTTAGCCATTATATAGATGAAGTGCCCCATAGGTCTTTGTAGGTAATTCTGCTTAGATCTATCCTACATCACAAACAACCCATGCACTTCCCAGCAACCAGTATTTTCGCTCTTGGAGGGTTCCAAAAGTTGGGACAGCACCAGATGTTGCAAATTGGATTTGTAGGGAGTAATGGATGTATGACCCCAAAACCGAACACCAGGAAATGCCCGAATCAGTCGAGGCCTCAGAGAGAGACTGCAAAAAAGCAAGACTGAAAGAGCTAGAGAGGGAAAGAGCACAACTGGTAGGGCTCTGTGCTGTGGTACCATTGCCTGCCCTCCCATGTGATTTGGAGGAGACAAAAGCTTCATCTCCCAACTGCAGCCTCGCAGCAATGACACGTGTCAGAGTCTACACACAGATTTGTGCAGGCAGGGTCAGGTTAGGGCAGTGTTATCCCAGGATATCACCTGCATCTACTTTTCCCTGCTGCAGCCACACAAATGGTGGCAACTGGCAGAGAGACTGGAGTGTTGAGTTTTGCCCTAAAATAGTCAGTTCTCCATTTATATTCTGCAGGCAGTAAATTGTACCCAGCTGCTCAACAACATAAACGTTGCCTCTCTGTTCTGCTGCGTGTCACTTATTGCTTTGCATAATGTATTTCTCACTCATTTCCATATTCCTCTCCATTGTAGTGATAAACTAATAAATCTGGGAAATTTGGAAGATGTTTTGTAAAACCCATTTGCTGACTCCAGTATTATTCAGAAGTTGTTTTTTTTTTTTCCTGAAAGAGACAGCAAATAATTGAACAAATAGTTTTCAAGTTCTTTCTATTTGGCATCTTCTGAAGTGGGGGCATTTTTTCACTTCTTTCAAAATGTTTGTGAACATTTTCATTGGCAATTATATGAAGACATCAAAATAATCACTAAAATTTTTACATTTAATGAAAACTTAGTTATAAGCAAACGAAAAATGTCAATAGGATTCTAAATAATAACTCCCAAGAAAAAAAATACACAAATTTAACAGCTGTAAAAAAATAACAGTATTTTCCTCATATTTTTAGAAACAGAGGCACTACTTGTTAAAAAAAAATCAATGAGGGCAACTAGTATTTCAGCTTCTGATTATCTCATTATGTAGCCATTTTTGCAAGTGTAGAGCTGCAAAGTGCCTTCAGTTAATCATGAAAAAATCCAGAAGACTTTTAAAAGCTTCAGGGCTAAATGAAGTCATTATAATTGCAGACAGACCTAATCACTCCCTCAGTTGCTTAGCTGTGGCCAATGTGCAAAGTTTGCAAGCCTAATAGCCTGTCTGCCTGGACGTGTGCTCACTAGCTGGCTGCTCGGGGTCGTTCTCGTGGTTGGCACCACTGACCCGTGGGCCGCCAGCGCTGTGAGCACGAGGGACCGAAGCTTGAGCAAAGGTTCCACCCTCACCACGCTCTTCCTTACAGATCACCAGAGGGCAAGGAAAAGCTGTGCTTTAATTCTCAAAGACTGTACTAGTTTCTCAGTACCTATTCAGTCTTTTAAGACCTGTTATCTATAAATTCTGTTCTTTCTCCAGCAGTATCTCTAAGGATGGCAATCCTCCACCCTATGTCTAGCATGCTTGTCTTTCCTTCTACTGCTCCTTCAACAGCTGTCTGGAAGGAATTAGCTCTGGCTTATGTTATTTCTGTGGTCTTAATTCAGCTGTCTAAACAGGGGAGTTTCTCCTATTTGACACACTCTGGCAAATCCTGCTGGCCTCAGGCTGTGGGTCCTCGTGGTCTCAGGTCTCCCACAGACTCTGCTGTAAGATCTGCCAGATCCTTGCAGTGTCCAGGATAGCCAAAGGCATCTCAACCAGAACTGGATGCCTTCTTTTAGGGAAATGAATCAAGCCCCATTTTTCTCCATTCCCTGTTGCTTCTTGAAGTAGTAGTGACTAGGGAACTGAACATGTGTTCACCCTTCAAGCAACCTCTCTCATTCATCTCCTAGAGCCCAGACTCAAAATAACCTTTCTGAAGGCCCATCTGAGGACGTTCCTCTTGAATGAATTTGGAGCATTTCCTCTAAAGGAAATTCAGGGACAACCAAAATGGACGCAGAGGTTCTCAGGCACTCGCTGGAAATATGGCCCATGTTCTCACACGATGTGAGGCGCCAGACAGGATGAATTACTGCTCAAAATGCATTAAGCCTTTTACGTTCCAAGCGAGTGTACGGTGGGAGCCACTGGTGTTGCTGATTGAAATTCCTGTAACCGTATTAGGGGAGGAAGCGGGTGCCAGACACATGATCATCCATATGCCCAGCTAAATCTACTCAGAATTGATTAAGTTACGCTGAAGGAGACCTAGAAATCAATCTGTTCAGGCTTGCTTGTAGAAAAATGACACACTGGAGGTGACACAACTTAATTCTATTTTCATCACTCTCTCTCATGCGAGCAAGATGGGCACATTGCATCTCACATGTCTTCTCCCCAGGTAATTATATTTGCAAAGATAATAAGCTGTCATAGTAATAACAGTAAAATACTTTTCACCAATCACATGCCTTTCAGGGGCATTTCAGGCAACTTAGACTTTTCAGCCAGATACAAGCAAAATTGAACCAGGGAACAGTTTTTGTGAGGAAAGGAATGCACGTTCCCATTGTATAGATGGTTCACTCCCATTAGCAGTTTGTCCACAGCAGCATTTAAATTGTTCTAATACTTGAAACTTTCTGTGATTTGTACAGTGCTGAGCACGAAAGGATCTTGCCTCAGGACTGCATTTCTAGGATTTGCTGAAATAATGTAATTATTACAAGCTAGATTGATGTAACACTTTTGTCATGGTTTAACCCCAGCCAGCAGCAGAGCGCCATGCAGCCGCTCACTCACTGCTCCCCCCTCCCAGTGGGATGGGGAGGAGAATCGAAAAAAAAGTAAAACTCATGGGTTGAGGTAAGAACAGTTTAAGAAAATGGAATAAAATATAGCAATAGCAATAATAATAAAAAATAATAACAATAGTAATGGAAAGGAATAGAACAAAAAGCGAGAGAAATAAAACCCAAGAAAGGACAAGTGATCTACAGTGCAGTTGCTCGCTGCCTGCTGCCCAAGCAGCGACCTGTCCCTCCTGGCCAACTTCCCCCAGTTTCTATACTGAGCCTGACACGCCATGGTATGGAATATCCCTTTGGCTAGTTCAGGTCAGCTGTCCTGGCCATGCTCCCTCCCAGCTTCTTGTGCACCTCCTTGCTGGCAGAGCATGGGAAACTGAAAAATCCTTAATTTAGGATAAGTGCTCCTTAGCAACAGCTAAAACATCAGTGTGTTATCAACGTTATTCTCACACTGAATCCAAAACACTGCACTGTACCAGCTACTAGTAAGAAAATTAACTCTATCCCAACCAAAATCAGGACAATTTTTTAGATAAACTGCATTATCCAGAATCTGTCCTAAACTGGTCACACTGAAGCCTAAATTTTATTCCATTTTATCTCTCCCTTGATGAAAACATGTTAGTCATAATAAGGTAGCTGTTGTGTTCCAAAATCAGTATTTTAGGTCCTATTCCAGGTGAAACCTGCATAGATAAGAAGCTGATTCCTGATAAAAGAATCCTAATGTGACTTAATTAATTTTTCAAGAGGTTATTCCTGTTGCAGAAGCAAAGGGAGACTCCCTCCTTTACAGACTGCGTCCAAGAACATCAGTGATAGTTGATCTGGAAATAGAAAGTGAAGGACAGATCTTCATCAGTACCAAATCAGCTCTCTGGAGTAGGTCTGCTCACTCCAGCTAAGGACCTGGCAGTCTCAAGTCTTTCAGTATTAACACCACGTGTGTTATGAGAGCAGCTCTGCAAAGAATTGATTTTTTGGCAAGGCTGTACAACAGTAAAAACCATGAGAGAATCACTGGAAACTCAACTTTCTATTTTGCCCCTTCCTTTGTCTCTAAGCGCATGGCTTTCCCTTCCAGGCAATAACTGAGATTAACTCTATGGAGTATTATCTTTCTAATCTGTCTCTCAGTACAAAGTTTTCTTCATCTGGATTTGAATTAATTAAATTGTGTTTTCATTTCAATCATGAATTCTCTTAAATTTGCAGTCCATGAAGATCTCTTTTATCTTTGCCTGCTTATCCTCATTTCCACTCCATTTAAAAAATGAACAAATCAGGAAACATTTTTTCACAGATTTTTTTTTTTTTTAATCAATTCTGTAAAGATTGGGATCTAAGGTTGTATTTAGCATCATAGTGTTCCAGGATTCCTACTAACCAGGGCCTTTGGCAGGCATTTACCTAAATGCAAGTCGAGTGGCTGGGAGTCATCAAGTTTTGTCCAATTGCCGTGGTAACATTTTACAACTGCTGTTTGCTGCTGTTAACAAAAGCTTGCAAGGTGGTGGAGAGTTGTCCTCCATGTGTTTTCTAGCTGTTCTGACTTCATTTGTTGAATTATCCAGTAATTCATTACAAATAAATTTCATTGGGCGTTTTGCCAATATTTTTCATCAAAAATGACATGAAGACAAATACTGTCATTATTTGTCCAGCTGTGCAGCTACATTTATATTCTCTGCAGGACTGAACCCATTATCAGAGCTAAATAACACTGATAATAAAAGGGATATCTCTCCACTACAGTGCATCCAGTGTCAACACATGCACCTAAGCAATATCAAAACCCTTCTGTGTTGATTTAATAACCCTCCACACCCACTTTGTTCAGATGTAGACTTGCTCTATAATCTTCCAATTGAACATTTTTTCAGCAAAAAACAGCCAGTTTTTTTAAAGCAAAACGTTTCACAACAGCATGCTGAATTTGGTGAATTCATATTTGAGGAGGGGAAAAGAAATAGTCAGGCTGTTGCTATAATACATCAATATCCTGTTCCCAGGTTGTCAAAACAAAACATTTTTATTTGTATTTCAAGTGACTTTTTGTTTAGAAGTATCTTTGTTTTACAACATAAATATTCCTTTAAAAATATGTAACCAGCTTGGAACATTTCTCTTTCATAAAACAAAATAGCTTCATTATCCCCAAATGCCTTTTTTTAACACTCGCAGGACTGGCATTTACATTTTTACTTTTACACTCTTCAGCAGCAGAAAACAAACTTGCTAGGAAATGGAATACATGAATTCAGCCCATTTCTTGCAGCTCTGGGGAAATGCCTGCAGAAGAAACTGTAGCAAACACAAGTTGAGTGTTAACACAGCAACTTGCCAGTGCTTTTCCTTCCTGGACTAAGAGGAGTAACAGCTCACAGTTGTTGCCTTGTAGTAGGCTGGCACTGCAGGAGGAGGAGAGGGGCTGACCACAAGCTTGTCCAGCACATGGCAGAATCCACCTCGACTGCTCAGGTCCTGCACTGCCAGAGATGAGAAAGACACAAGACACTGCAGCATCCTTAGTGGTTCTTTGTACCATGAGACTATTCAAGAACCTCTCCAGCCTCTACTCTGATTTACCCCTCTAATTTACAGCTCTGCTTCCTGTGCTCCTCCTCAGCACTGGCAAGCAGAAAAGAGCTGTAAATCAGTTAAGTCCAAGGCTGTCACTCTCCCAGCCCCAGACAAGGACTGCTGTTGCACTTAGGTAACTTGTCTGTGGACGTCTCTTCAGGTAGGGAATTTTGGGAGGTTCATGAGATAATGGGAAATTTTAATATACATAATCCTCAAAAAATAATCACCTTCATTCTAAACTTTAATGGATCTGCTCCCCTACCCCCCACATGAACATCCACCTCCCTAGATCTGTGTGACTCCAAGGACAGGACATTCCAGCTCCTGCCTGGTTACATATGACCAAAGCTGCCTGCTTTGGCTCTGATTCAATCAGCCTCTGAGATTAGACTGAGATTAAATATTTTGTGTGTGTTTTAAGGGGAAAGATTAATTGAACTTTATTATAGGTTTAATGCTTCAGTCTCAATTTGCATTTTAAAAGGCGTGATCTCATCCACTTGCAGAATACTGCTTTTCGTGTTTACCACTTAGAATTGATTCCATGTTTGATAGGTTATAATTAAAGTAGGCACATTAAGGATTTAATAGTGCTTCTTATTGTTAAGAAGGATTAAAGGAGTGTTAGAATTCATACTTAAATTAATGACTTTGATTAAACGAGGGCTTGAGGGGATCCTTTGATACTGACTCCTGTTCTGACCTTGGGAAAGTCACCTGGGCCCAGGACCTGTTCTCAGTAAGGTAAAGCTCCCTCCTAACTAAGCATGTTTTACAGATTTGGATTTAACTCCTTTGCATCTTGGTCAGAGTTCTCTTCCTAAAAGCTGGTGACTAGGAGATTCCCGCTGCGTGAAGCGAGGCCTTTTCCAGCCCCATTAGAACAGTAGTTTGGCAGGATTGAGCCCAGATTCCCACGTTTTGTAAGCCTAACTAACTTCGGATTTCTTACATTGCTCCTGTTTGAAGAAATCTGACCCTCTGTCACAATGCACACATTTCTTTCTGAAAGTCTTTGATCCATATTAACAGTGAATTGCAAATACGTTCTGGCTGCGGAACAGGGACCTGGGTTTTAGGGTCAACGTGCTGGAGATTTCTTGGAGTTTTATCTTGTAAAGTACTAAGTGCATCATCTGACTTGAGCAGCAGTGATGGGAAAGAGTTCATTTGTGTCTTGGTGCCTGATTGCATCATGAATGTGCAACTGTTTCATTAAAATAGGGAAAATTTCAACTTTGCTCCTTTAGAAGAGAGTTCTGTGAACTATGAACCATGAAATATTTCCTTGCTCAGTCATTTCTGGTACATGCTACATTTTCTGCAGGATTCATCCAGAAATGGTGGCAAATCTTCAGCTCTGATGTGGCAGTGTACCACAAAGGGGAAAATCCTGCCTAACACTGAGAGCACTGAAAAGGGAATGTTTTAAATCAGTTCAACAAAAAGCAGTGAAATCTTTCAGCTTGAAATATGTCAACCTGTTTCTCTTCATTTAGAAAATGTCTCACTGAAACGCTTCTGGAGTTTAAGTTCAATAACAAACATTCGCTTTCCATCACAGTTTCGGATGAAAACAAAGTATTGAAACATGGGGATTTGCCACAGAATAGGAATCCCATATTTTGTTCAGCTTTAACCATATGGCTTCTGCTTCATACTCAGAGAATTTGAATTGTGCAATGAGAGAGTAATGAATTAGGAACTGCTACTCCGTAGAGTGAAGAGCAAATGCTCTTCTTTCCCTTGTTATCCCTCTTCTGTAAATGTAGAGGTGAAGAGTGAATGGTGTTCACATCATGAGGACGACATGGTGTGGAGCCGTGGGCTGGCTTTCTGTGCATCAATTTCTATGGCAAAATGAAAATCTAGCCTGTAGAAACAATGACTCAAACAGCTTTTCAGAAATCAGACAAACATCTGTAGCTCTGAGTCACCTCTTGTTTAGGCTGGGGTAAATCAGGAATCATTTTTTGAAATCCATCTTGTATCATTAGTACAAGTCAGAGGTGTCCCCTGGGAAGATCTCTGCTGATTCATACCAGGGTCTTGCTCAGGCCAAGAGCTGGAACAGGGAACTCAGCTGGGGGCAAAGATATATGAGCTGGAGAGGTTTCTTCTGTTGCTGGTCAAGCTGCCCCTGTCCATAGGCTGCCAATCACACACCTTTCAGGCAATTGCCTGAAAAAGGGAAAGCTTTGCTGGTGTGTAAGTGGTAGCTACACGTGATCGAAGATGTGTTTTGGGTCAAAAAACCCCATTTGCCAATCCCCAAGTAACTGATGGTCAGATCAGCTCCCTGGTAGAACACAAATTGCCAGTGCTCTTGCTCCTAGACCAGTATCTTCTCGCACGTGCAGACTAGTCTGTCAGCTACAGTAAATTGGTGCAGACACATGGGAGTTGACTGAGTGATGCTGATTTACATCGCCTGAAGACTGTCATGGTCTGACATCCTTCTTTTTTTCCTTTGAGGGCCATAGGCTGGATGACCGTCTATTACTGTCTGCCATTAAATTATTCATCTCCAATAAGGGTCGAATTAAAATTTCATAAGACAGTTGTATAATACTGGAAGGCAAGCTAATAGCAGAGAATGTCTTTGCTGAGATTTGTAAGGGATGTAGCGTGATCCTTTATCTGTAACCAGTCTTGTTAACTCTACTGATCAATTTTACCATGATCATCTAGTTTGTGGAACTAATCTTTATGTCTCTACCTATGAAAAAAACAGTTGCTTGAGGACTATAGGATTTGTCCCTGTTTTAGTCACAACCTGAGCTATTTGTCACTCATCACAACTGTTCAAGTAGACGAAGAGTGTTATTAAAGTTTCTTGTAAAAAATGCACCATAACCACATATGTATTAAAAGCAGAATGCTAAGCATGGTTATTAATTAACTTATTAAGTTATGGTACAGTTAATTTTTAAAAGATATTTGCCCAGTTTTACCAGTGCTGAATGTAAATATGTCTCTTCTGCAGAGCTACTTAACTTTAATTTTGTACCTAATATACCTTCAGCGTTTATTCAAAATGCAGTCGTTATTAACTTTGATATGAAGTATGCTTTTGGAATTGCAAAGAAAGAAATTCATTTCACCTGCCTACACAAGCCTTCCCAGCTGACTTTGTGCAGATGCTGGGTAGGCACGTCTGGAGTAGGTTAAAAAAAAAGGCAGTTGCCACCTGGCCAAGAGCATAACTTTCAAATGGACATGAAGTGAAACTTCAAAGGAGACATGTGCTGGGGCAGCAGCCAGGTTCAAAACATGCAGACAGGAGCAGCTGCCTGGCCGTGGGTCCGAGGTTGTCCCTGCCCCCAGGGACACGGGCTGTGTTGGAGTAAAACCCAGCAGCACATTCGGACCCAGGAATCGCGAGGTGCTTCTTTTTTCCCCCTAGAAACAAACTGATCCTTTTTATGCCCTAAGCCATGCCAGAGCACCTCCACCTTTTAATGAATGGCACCATTTTCCTTCCAGGTTCTCCACCTATTGGTTGCCAGCAAGAGAGCCCTACAGCAGCATGATCCATTTCTAGTGCCAGCTTTATAGCCTTACAGATAAAACTGGCAAGCCAAAGCAAATACCTGTCAGTACCATAAAACTGTTGACTCTGCAATTCTCCTGAACTGCTGTTTGTGAAGAGAGGGGAAAGAATAGCTCAGGCACTATTTCACAGCCCTGTAGATTCATGAGTTAATATGTAGGATCATGAAATGGAGTCGTAGTAGAGTCCTAAGAAAGACTGTGCAAGAATGGGGGGAGTTGTAACCCTGTCTTTTGACGGAAAGATAGCACAGAAAGGGAAACTCAGCACTAGGACCCATGCCGTAAAGGTTTGCTCCTTCGCTTCATAAATCAAGATGGCTCCAATCTCCATAAAGGAGATGTAGTTCAAATTCAGCCTTTGCCGTGAATTTTTTGCCAGCTTTTCTTTTGATCTAATAATTTCCCCCCAACCCCTCTGTTTGACTGTGTCTCTCAAATCCAACCAATTCCTGTTCAGTGAGGGGACCATTTCTCCGGCACAAAGCTGAGGCTGCCTTAATCCCAGGGAAGCTGGTGATGAGGTGCTGAAAGGAGCCAACAGAGCTTTGTTGGCAATGAGAGTAAAGAACAGGCTTAGTCAGCCTCCTTAGTCATTTACCCTCCCCCTTGCAGCTATTAGCTGCACCTTGGACTCAAAGATGAGATTTTTCTAATGAAATTTTAGATGACAAAGAGCTGGTTGCTTGATTCTGAGTTGGACACCTCTGCATTACTGCCAGTGGGGAGAAACAGGCACCTCCAGGGGTAATTCATAGAATAGAATCATAGAACAGTTTGGGTTGGAAGGGACCTTAAAGATCATCTAGTTCCAACTCCCCTGCCACAGGCAGGGACACCTTCCACTAGCCCAGGTTGCCCAAAGCCCCGTCCAACCTGGCCTTGAACCCTTCCAGGGAGGGGGCAGCCACAGCTTCTCTGGGCAACCTGTGCCAGGGCCTCACCACCCTCACAGGGAAGAATTTCTTCCTTAGATCTAATCTAAATCTCCCCTCTGTCAATTTAAAACCATTACCCCTCACCCTATCCCTACCCCCCCTGATCAAGAGTCTCTCCCCACCTTTTCTGTAGCCCCTTTCAGTCCTGGGAGGCCGCTCTAAGGTCTCCCTGGAGCCTTCTCTTCTCCAGCTGAACCCCCCCAACTCTCTCAGCCTGTCCTCACAGGGGGGTGCTCCAGCCCCCCGAGCATCCTCGAGCAGGTCCGTGTCCTTCTGATGTTGGTGCCCCCAGAGCTGGACCCAGCACTGTAGGGGGGTCTCACGAGAGCGGAGCAGAGGGGGAGAATCCCCCCCCTCGCCCTGCTGCCCACACTGCTCTGGGTGCCGCCCAGCACACGGGTGGCTTTCTGGGCTGTGAGTGCACATTGCTGGCTCACAGTCAGTTTTCCACCCACCAACACCCCCAGGTCCTTCTCCTTGGGGCTGCTCTTAACCCACCCATCACCCAGCCTGGGTTTGTGCTTGGGATTGCCCTGACCCATGTGCAGAACCTTGCATTTGGCCTTGGTGAACTTCATGAGGTTGGCACATCCCACCTCTCCAGCCTGTCCAGGTCCCTCTGGATGACATCCCTTCCCTCCAGCGTGCTGACCACACCACACAGCTCGGTGTCGTTGGTGAACTTGCTGAGGGTGCCTCGATCCCACTGTCCATGTTGCTGACAAAGCTGTTAAACAGTGCCAGTGCCAACCCCAACCCCTGAGGAACAGGACTCATCACCACTCTCCACTTGGACATCGAGACATTGACCACAACTCTTTGAGTGTGACCATCCAGCCAATTCCTTATGCACTGAGTGGTCCATCTGTCAAATCCATGTCTCTCCAGTTTAGAGACAAGGATGTCATGTGAGACAGTGTCAAAAGCTTTCATCTGACCTGCCTTAGATACCTGTCATAGGATGAGATGAATGTCCTGCTGGATATGTCCATGTCCCTCCACTGAGTGCAGGGGGAAGCTTGGGACACCAGCTCAGTTATAAACACCTTCAGTTAGCCAGCTCTGTTAGGTCAGGCTGTTCACAGCCAAACTGCTCAAGGTAGCTGTCAGCGGAAGGGGCCATGGGCTTCATGCAGAATAGAACCACTCCAGTCACAGCAGTGACAGCTTGTGTTCATGGGAAGGTACCAGCCACATTCTCCTTCTCCCATGTCAAATGGCTTTGGAGCTTGTGCTAAGCCAATTCATACATACCTGAGAGTCTGTCTTATGATGATATGCAGTCTGAACTTCAGAGCAGAGTTGAACCTAAACTTGAGAGTGTAGACCCCCAGAGGGGACAAGAAACCTGTAACAGGTACACTGGCTTCACACTGTGCTCTGCACTAGAATTCAGCAGTGAAAACATGAGAAAAAAGAGCTGAGAGGTACGTGGAACTGGGAAGTACACAGAGCATCAGGTTATTTTACGGTGATATTTTTGTTCATTAACTCTCTGATCTTTCCACATGCTGCCATCTGTAGAAAGCACACATTGCACATATGGGATTTTTATTCATGCTGTCGGGGGAGCTAGATTATCTCCTGTTATATCAGCTCCTTCCCTTCAATATTCAGGAAGAAAAACAGCTTTCTGTAGTGCATTCTTGCTGGAGTTTCAAAATAATGTTCCTTTTCCTGTTGTTTTTCTGCATTTCTGTTTCATAAACATTGTTTTTCATCACCCTTATGTTCCCCGTTGCTTCTATCCTGATTCACACCATGTAGGCCCTTGCTGGAACCACTGTTGTCAATAGAGCTGTTCAAATAAAGATAAAACCAATTTGGGAGTGAACATCAGGCCAGACTCTGCTGAGGTAAATCAGAGCTGAGCCAGCCTGTGGATGTGTGCCAGTGGAGAGCCTGGTGCAGCCTGGCTTTGTTACACTTATGTTACCCCCTATTCTAAGGAATTCAAAAGACTGCAGAGACTCTCTGTCCAGATGTAAAAATGAAATGATGATGTGTTTCAGAAGGGACAATTATTCATCCAGGAATGCGACGATTGGTTCAGTGGTGACTACACTCCAAGCTTAAACTGTTCCAGGCATTTAGAAAAGGAGCTGTGGAAATACCAGGCAATGCGAGGGTGAACCTTCTGAGAAGGTGTGTAGCCTACAAGAACTTCCCCATCTTGGAAATTGAAACAGTGATGGGAATGGATTCTTCTGGGCACCTCTGGGAGAAAAGCAGCTAGACTCTCTGAAAGCCATTGTCTGCTTGGGTTTCATCCTCTTCCCACGAGTGTTCAATTGCACTGCTGCGAGGCCAGACCACTTTTCCCACCCAGCAATGACACAGAGGAGCAGTAATCTTGACAAAATCTAAATAGAGGTATTTCTAGTAAACTGGAGCAGAAAACAATGACCAAGACAGCTTTTTCAGAGTCCATAAATTTATGTGCTGATAAATTACTTCAGAAAGTGCATTGCACAGACACAGAATCCTAATTCACAAGGGGGAGCTGATGATAATGACTTCACAGGTTGTTGCTACCGGGGCATAGCCAGTCTATTTTTCTCTTTTATGGCTATCCGTTCTCAGGAATGCATCCATCAGGAAAAAAATCCTTTTTAAACGTTGAATTTATTTGATGGCCAGCCAAGTGCCAGTGCCACATTGGCTGAAGCATGTGGCTCAGTAGCTAATATATAGATTAACAAAAGCTTCCTGCTCTGTTTCTTCCTCTTTGCTGGAGACAACTGGTTGAGCTCTGGACAGCCTGCCATTCATTCATAACATACTTCTTGGCTCACAGGGTGACAAATTCCTTTCTGCTATCCTTCATCCCGGCTCTTCCAAGAATTAGTAGAGAAACTTTCTGGTGCTTGACTATGGTCCTCTTCGAGATAATTTTAGGTGATTAAATGGTAGATGAGCAGTCACTTCTGATTATTCAGACCTTCTGCCACTGCCTTGGATGGTATTCTTCAAAAGATATCCTTGGGGACTGGGAAGAATGTTGGCATTGCTGTTGCATTCACTGCTGGTTTTTCTTAATTAATAGCTCTAGTTTTGGACTCGTCTCCACAAAAAAGCCCTCCAACTTGAGCAAAATGGTGTTTAAGACTCAAGATAGTTTGTTCATCAGCAGGGTGTAATGTCCAAAAGCACTGAGAAAACAGCACTTCTGAGCTGTTAATCAGACGGCTCTGCTGATGCTGTTATTTTGGACTGCTGATCCAACCCCCCAGCAGCACGCAGCAGTGGGTCACCCTGTGTGAAGCCAGCCCAGCTTCACGCCGTGGCATGAGAGAAATACCTTCAGCCCAGCGCTGCAGTGGCCTCTCCTCCCCTTACTGCTAAGAGATGTAACAAGCTGGATGTGCAGCTCTACCAGCTGAATGCATCCAAAATTCATGACTCAAAAACCCTAAAATTGGCTTTAACAAATCATGAGTTTAATTTTTCTTTTATCTGGTTTTTCAGCGGTAGTTTGACATTTTTCTTCTTCACCTTCTCCTTGTGTCTGGTCACCTGTATAAATTTTTCTGCTGATCTGGGTGGGCTGTGAGAAGCTTGTCTTTTATAAAGGAAAGCTGAGGCTTCCATGTACACAGAGAAATGAGGAACTGAGGAATGATGATATGTATCATTATCAGGAGACTTGTAAGAAAATAATGGTAGCTGACAGTGGTAGATTTAAGAAGATGTTTACAAGATAAATAACAGCAACAACGTTATTAGATCCACTGACTTAGAAATAAGAACAGATATATTTTCTCACCCAGGAGATGACACACTTTATGTCAGCTTCCAGTTTCGTGTACACATGGCTACTTGTCAGCACTGGGTGTGAGGTTTATCTCTCTGCCTTCCACCTCTTTGAGCAGGGCTGCTTTGTTTCATGCATTTGCAAGCCAGGCGAAGCATTGGTATTAGCTCCTGCTCCTGCTGCTGCTTGTCAGGATGGGGTGAAGGGTGGGGTGGAGACAGGTGAAGAACAGAGCCAGGGCTGTTGAGCCACAAGCCCAGTTCCTACTGCTCAGTTGGTGGCCAGCCAAGCACAGCCTCCGTAGCGCAGAAAACGGACTGTGGCGCTCCGCTGGCCTGCTCAGCACTTTGTGCTTACGCACAGAACTCTCTGTTAATAGGTCAAGTAGGTCCTAGATCTGTGCCCAAGCCAATGTTCTATTAAATCACAGTTGTATGACAAAATGAAATCGCAGCTCAGCGTGAGCCAGAACTGAATTCTCTTGTTTCAGAAAGATCAGAACCTCAGGCTATTTTTTATCGTTGTTGTTGTTGCTGCTTCTAAAATCTTTGAAGCAAAAGTCAGTGACCCATCATCCTTGTATGAATTCCTTTGCTTGCTGCTGTTCAGTGCTAACATAGGACTGATTTCTCAAGGCCTAAAAATTTCTGAATCATCCTTGTTTTGCCTGCAGCCTGCTCTTCTCCCCAAAAAACTGTCAGGTAAATGAAATTATCTCCATTATGTGGATGAGCAAAGAAGATGAAGATTGTTCAAATGTTGTAGAAATCGCTAGTTTATTTATTGCTACTACGTCTTGGTGATAGGTCTATACTTGCTGGAGCAATAGGTAAGATTAAATATGTATTTTTAACATAGCAAATGCGTTATATGTATGTACTGTATCGACTTTATGTGGCATTGTTTTGCTCTGGTCCGTCAGCCACTGGACTCTGGGATTGTTCTGTTCCATCCTACTTTCTGCCTCAGCTCCTTTTCATTAACTTGACCACCATGGGATTAAAAAACTTGTGAGATTTCATGATCACGCTTTTCAGCCTCACAGGGTTAGCCTGAACAAGAAACTGCTCTTGAAAGGAGTAGAACCTCAGGCTTTTTTTACTGTTTTTGCTAAAAAGCCTTGAAAACAGACTGGCAGAGTCAGAAGGGCATGCTGACCTTGGGCTTCAAAGAGAACTTCTCTCTGCAGGGTCCTTCAAGGGTGTGCAGAGAGGGGCATAGCAGGACTCTGCAGTTTGTGATGGTGTTTTCACCACTCACTGTAGGCCTGCAGTTAAAAATGTGTGAAAAGAATCAAAGTACAACCATCATAAATAATTTCTGGCAACTCCTTTCAGGTACTCCGAAGTTCATGGGATAGCCTCAGAATTCTCCAACTTGTTTAGATTTGTCTTATGTGTTGAGTTTTGTGTTACTTTACTCTAAGACCAACCTCTGGAGTTGGATAGTAAAGAGATTAAAGTGAAATGCAAGTTGATCTTGTGCTCAGGTAGCCAGAATATCTGAACCTACTCTGTCTTCTGACATGTTACAAATACTAATTAATCCTCACTTCAACACGATCAGCCTCATTGCTCAGGTAAGAAAATAGTGGCAAGAAAGTTTAAGTTCACATGGAAGTGCCCGTCATAACTGACTTACTCCAAGGATTTCCAGTGGGCCTCTGGAGCTGAAAGACCTCTGTCATCTCTGGCATGACTTACCGTGCTGGCAACCAAGGAGGGACAGATATTTTCAAAGGTCTGAACAGGGAAACAGATATTCCACTCCCACAGCTTTTCAATGGGAGAGAAGAGAGATGTGAAAGGGACACACAAATCAAACTGTCCAGATTTTTAGAAACTGAAACTAAAATCACTCACTCTCTTGAGGAATCACATGCAATTTCCTTAAACTTTCAGACTCGGTCTTCAAAGCAACCATGTTGGACCCTGTATATCCACCTGATGAAATTAGTTTCTTGCTAATATCCCCATAGGGGACAGAGGCTCCTTAGCTCACAGGCATCACTGCTGAAGAGCCATATGAACATCTTTCAGAAATATTTAAGCAGGGAAAAGGAAGAAAGGAGGCCAAGACATTTTGAGAAAACTGGAGCAGCATTGCCTGGCAGACTATGGCCTCAGTGCCGTTCATCTACCTGATTTTATAGCCTTGCTTAATGATGAGCTGTGATGTTTGATGAAGCCGTGAATCGATCTGAGATGACAGACTGATAGGGACGTATCAGGTGGAAGATAAATCTCCCTGACTGGCAGTCCTCAAAGTGGAGAGAGCTCTTCCTTTTCTCCACACGTTGTGCCCTTGCCAGCTGCAATTCAGGCTCGGGCTTTGATCTTATGGATGTAAAAGTAGAAAGCCCTGATAAATATGTGAAAGGGAGGCTTCTTAGCAATCTCTGGGCTTTGTGGGCAGTAGCAGGGCTGACTTGGTGAGTGAGAGGCTGACTGTGCATCAGCACAGAGGCCGCATCCTACTGAGGTCTTCACATTCAGTGATAGGGAAGTGGTGTATCATAGGAAAACAGGCATAGGGAAGTTTTGGATGAAGCATTATCAAAGCAGTTCGTTTCAGCAAGATCAGAGCTCTTTCATTTCAATAAAATAATATTGCCATGAGAGTGTAAGAATTCAGAGCAATCAATCCGCATTTCCCAGTCTTATCTCCAACAGTGTTTGCTGTCAGAGACTTAATCATGTTGTATTTTATTATGTTGTGTTAGCGTGACTCTTCAAAGTAAAATGTACCACCTCTAAAACTCAGAATATGAGAATAAGATACAGAATTTCTGAATGCCATTATTATGGGGAAAGATGGTGTAAAAAGCAAAACAAATTAAGATTGTTCAATTTAGAAGGGAGAATGGAACCAGCAAATGGAGTTATTGGTTATAAATGGGTTAAAAAATCTGAAGTTACAGCTTTCATTTTTATCTGTGCGGGTTGGACCATCTCACTTGGAGTCATGTGAATTATCTGGCTTGTTGGAGAAGGTACTTGTGAAAGTCTCTCGATCCTATGAAGCAGGACTTGAACAAAGTATCTGTAACAGTCTCCTTTTTCTATGAAATTGCTGAACTAGAACACAGCCAACAAATTCTGAGGTAGTGTCGTAAAAACCAGGATCAGATTATTGTGCTTAAGAAGTCAAAGCAAGAACCTGGGGTGTGAGCAGAGGGGAAAATATCTCCTGAGAGTGTCTGCATTATGCAGCCAGCCTGGCCTGAGTCAAAGCAGAACCGCAGCATTATTCTGCAGTAAAAATAAATGACTGAATATTTTCTCCATGGCTCCAGATTGTAGCCAGACAAGCCTGAAACACCCCAGAGGCCCCTCTTGCCAGACACCACAAAATGACCCCTCTCTGAAAAGCCGTATTACTCCACCATGTTCTGAGCTGAACACTTAAATTAGTTCAGGGCCCTTTTGCAGTTTCGTATTTAACTGCTGGTCTGAAATGTTTCTGTCTTGCAGCCCGTAGATATATAGCTGATATTCGGAGAAATGTTAGTATGTTGTACTGCTATATACTGCCCCATTTCCACTGCTGATAAATAAACAACAGTCTGTGTTATATCATATAAACTCTCATGTTTATGGAGATTGTGAGAGAGATTGGTATGCAAAGTCAAAGGGAAATATCTCTTTCTAATAATGATCCAAATGTCTCTCTCACACATAGTTTTACAATCGGCAAGTTATTAGCTACTTCAGACAGAATTGCTGTCAGTGTTACATGGATGTTGGTGCTGGGAGACAGTCGAACACCCGTTTCAGTCCACCAAGAGGGACTGTTATCTTACAGACATGGATTTGTTCCTTGGAAGGAAGGAGAGGAGACTCTGTGGAATGCAGATTAACTTACAGCATGGGTGAAATAGGGATAGTAGGTGGCAAAAGAAAAGGAAGGAGCAAAATAGTGTCTGTCTTAATGCACCTTTCTACACCTGTATTTTGAAAGGTTTTCCTGAATATTTTTCCTTTAATATTTTAATATTTAATTAAAAGCATCATCATCATCATAACAACCGCAAGATGGGGGTGTTTCTGGCTGACTTGGTAATAACTCTATGCTCAGCTAATAAACTTCAGTGCTGAATATTCCAACACCGTCTTTTAGAATTTATTTTGTCTATGATATGGTTATTGCATCCCATAAACAAGAAGCATCCTCAAGTTACCATTATAATAAAACTGTTACAATGCACTGCTTTTTATATAGGAATTACGGAATGTGCTTTTGCATGACTGAAAATTTATATATTTAGTTCACAGATTTATATGCAGGTGTTTTGCTGGCATTTTCGAGTGCAGAACTACCGTGCTAACGTATGTGAACACACCTTAGTGTGCCATGATGGTCCTGTACTAGGCAGATAAACGAAGTAGATGCCGTATAGTTAGGTAGGTACTTTGGAATCCTTTAGGGAGAAAGCCTTGGTTTAGAGATAATGCAGATTATTATTATTTCCTGAATAAACAGCAGATTTCCTCCACCCAGGCTTGCTTCCTTCCAGTGAGTAAGACGAGAAAAAGTAGAACATGTCCTATTAGTAACTGTTTGGATATGTTGAATGTTTTTCTTACACTTTGCAAACTGAGTGCTAATGCTGTAGCTGCTTTATTGCCCCAGATGGCTTTTATTTAAGCCAACTGGGAGAAAGAAAGAAGACAGAAGGGAAAAAATTATTCCAGCAAGGAAGGAGTGTGTGACCTTTGAACTAATTTTGATGTGCCAGGTGGCCTTCACTTGAGACTGTGAGGTGAATAAAATCATGGGGGGAGCCTTAGGGCCCCCATTAGAGCTCAGGAGAGAGGCACTGAGGGTGTGTGCGGCGGAGGGGCAGCAGTGTCCTGTGAGCAGTCCTGGGGTGCACAGCGGGAGAGCAGAGCCCTCTCCCCACCACTCTCACTGCTCCAGCCATCTGGTTTCAGAGCCTGGGAGGGGACTGTGGAGCCCTTTGGCCAGCCCTGCCTTCCCCACCTGCTGTGTGCAAACACCCTCACCCACCCTTCACCTGAGGATCAGGCTGCACGGTATCCATACGTCCTGCCAGCTGTCTAGGGAGCTGCTTTCTACAAATTCTCAGCCCGTGGGAGGAGCTCTGGGTACCAGGGATGAAATTGGTAAGAGTTCTGGACAGGAAAAGAACAGCCTCCCACATTCACTTGCACCCCTCTCATACACTTTGTGACGACGTACATCAAACTCAAAATGTCTGAATTCAGGAAAGTAAATTCATGGGGATCCTCCAGTCTGGCAGGCTGTTCCAGTGGCAGGGCTGCAAGGTGGGTGCTGAGGCAGAAAACTGCCTCATGCACAGAGGGTGGAATTGCTGTGACAGTGGAGAAACCACCAAGAGCTTTGTGCCCCTGAGCTCTGCTCCTCATCGCTCTCAGGTCCTCCACGCCAGACACAAAATGGGGCCAGCACCTGGCCAGATGGGAGACCCTTCCCACTTGTACTGGTGGGAACAGCAAAATGCGAGGCTGTGGAAACCCCCGTCCTGGGAGTACGAGGGTGTGACGTGGAGCGTCCGCGCTGCACCCAGCAGTGTCACTGGGGAGCAGAGGGGAGCTCCTGGCTGGTCAAATCCTGGAGCATCAGTGATTCCTCTGTCATCCGCTGAGGAAACTGAGGAATAACTCAGTCTCAGCATGTTTCATCTGCATGAGGTAATTATTTTGCAGAGAAGTGCTCCAGAGGGAGAGGAAATCTCTGTCTGCTGGTGAAGGAGAGAGTGTATAGGAGCAGTGAGAGCCTTATTTGCATTAACCTTTCCACCCAGGATTGCTTGAGTGACATTTTATGAGTAACCACAACTTACTGTGAACTCAGAAGTGGTTAGAGAGTAAAATTGAACTGAGCAAACAGGAAATCAAAGAGGGTCAAAGAGAGTTGCAAATGGGAAAGTATTGTCTGTAAGGGCACCCCAGGGAAGTAATTAGACCAAAAATTCTGGGTGGGATACAGCTGATGGCATTATTTTTTATTGTGAACAGCCTCAATTATTTGATCCCAGGCTTTGTGCTGCCTGTGTACGTACAGTTACTTGAAGTTGAGTGAGCCCACTGGTATTCAAATTGTCTTCCAGAGTAACACAGTATTATAAATTTGCTTTGAAGTTCAACACAATGTTTTTTCCCAACATTTTTTTTGGTATAAAATTACCTTTTCTTAAAAAAAAATAAATCATGAAAACCAAAAGCTGGGGCGGAGGGTGAAAAAAGTTCAAGGTTTTATTTTTCCTTCCATTTTCACTCCTCTGCAGCCTCTCTCTATCACTTTCTGTCCATTTTAAATGGAAAAATGTGTAAAGGAAAACAATGATCAATTAAAAAGGAGACATGAAATGGAAGATATTTGTGAAATTGTGCAAATGTTCATTATTTTTTTCATGACAGTTTATGGAATTTCGCAATCCCCTCTCCCTCATCCTCTTTTTTTTTTTTTCCCCCATTAACTGTACATGTGCAAGACCCCCAGCCCCCAGAAAGATGAGGTCAAGCAGTTAATTCAGTGTCAGAGCAAAGAGCACCATCAGCCTATTTGCCAGGTGCAGGAAGGATCTGAAAGTATCCCAGCTGCAAGCAGGGCCCTCCAGCTGTAACCACCCAGGCTGTGACCGACAGCAAAACTCCCAAGGAAAGCAAAATTATTTGTTCTTGTCCTCCGTTTGCTGTGTCAATTAATTGTGTGTGGATAGAGTGCCTGGATGTGTGTTAGAAAGTAGTCAGTGTGTCTAGAGATACCACTTTTAAACTAGAAATCCTTGGGTATTCATCCTTGCAGTATTCATAAGAAAGACTCACCCAAGTGGCTACTGGCTGTCTAAAGAGGATTTATTTTTCTATAAAAAAAAAAGCTCTGTCTCTCCTGCAAACACTGTATAAAATAGTGGCCTGCCACTTACCATCTTGCTTTACAATGCTTTTCTGGTATACTTTACACCAAACAATAAAGAGGGCAAACATGAGAAAAAACAATAGGTGTGAATGCCACTGCTGCAGACTACAGAACAGGCAGAAGGGAGACGTGGAGGGACTCTGTAACAGGTTAATAAAATCCAATATGCTACATGATGTGTTTTTAAGTACACTGTACAGGAGAGTTGTGGTCCAGTGGGGAAAGTCTGGGATGGGGAGTTCAAAGGCATCATTCTGTCAGCCTGTGGAAGTGCTCTGCAAATTCAGCAATTCATGTAACGTTTTTGTACTTTGTTTTCTTGTGCATGTACATGGTTTAGTGCTGCTTAGTCTCCTTTGAGAGGGAGCAGTGAAAACCACAGCATAATTTAGGGTTTGGAGGAAATATTTCAATCAATATTTCAAAACAAAGTGCCAGTTTTCGTTTAGTTGAGACTTAAAATGTCATTTTGCATGTTTTTTGTTCCATAAAGCAATATAGAAACTAATTTGAACAGAAACTTCATGATAGCTAATTTGCTGTCATTATTTTCATAAGCCATGTAATTTGACTTTTAAAATTTCATTTACTTAAAAAAAGGAAAGATAATTTAAAAAATAAATTCAAAATGGAAATAGTAATTTATTTTCATAATTTCAAAATTATACTGAAAATACATATCTTGTGTCTAGCATTATCTCTGAGAGGACTGAACTGTTTCATTAGAAATTGTATCTTCCCATAACAGAAAATTTAAAAAATGCTTTAATATATGCCTTTCACAGAAACCACAGCTTTCCACGGGAGCTTTTGCGATTCAGGACCCCAGTCTGCACTGCCGTAAGCATTGTTTCATTCCAGCAGTAAGAAATGTTTTCTGGCTGTGAGAATGGTCACACACACAAACATATTTCAGGAAGGATTCTTCCACACCCTCCATCCATACACAGAATAGTCTGAGCAGAACCAAGAGCCGCCTCGGTGCATCCATGGTTGCACACATAGGGTGGGGGCATCATCCCTGATTTCAGGGGGCAGCAGAGCCTGTATTTCACTCCTAATCCCTCCTCCATGAAGTGTTACAGACAGTAATGTGCTGGCTCCGCTCCCTGCTGTGTCCTCGCAGGTCTAGATAGGAGCTTCCTGGCACAAAGGTTGTTTCTCTGCTCCGTGCATGTGCAGTGCCAAGCACAACTGCACATGAACATGCCTCTGGAGCTCCTGGCTGTGCTGCAGGAACTGGGATGCTAATAATAGTCTTGGTATAACTCCACATCTGTTTTTGGCCAAGAGAAGCAGTACAGCCTAGATGATAAGACATCCGTCAGTGGTCTAGACTATACTCCCAGTTCTGAAATTACTGTGAGTGATTTTTATTCAAATTAACTCGTTTCTCCTCACACTTAATAAGGACCTTCTTAAAGTGTATGGGCAGTTCTTTAAAAGTGCTTGGGTGTCTGAATACAAATGATGCAAAACTGGGAGGAGCAGTTGGTACACCAGAAGGTTGTGCTGCCATTCAGAGGGACCACGACAGGCTGGAGAAATGGGCGTAGAGGCACCTCGCGGAGTTCAGCAAAGAGATTTTACTTGACCCTTCCTGATCCTCATGCTTGACATGAAGTGTCCATAGGAGAGGTGGAATAAGGAAACAGAACAGGCCCTAGGAAAACAAAGCAAGGTGAAAGTTTTGGGTGTCCTGATGCCAGCAGTCGAATGCTGCCCACACTTTGGTGTTTGGAGGGCGACGGAAGAGCCTGGCATTGCAGATGAATCATGGCAGGCTAATATTGCTACAAATCACGAGAGATGTGCTTTCAGCACTGATGGTGTGATGAAAAGCTTCAAATTGATTTATCACATGGTGATCCATCTCACCTCCCTTGCTCTTCAGCACGTAAATCACTGTAGCCATTCAAGGGGACAGGCAGCTTCAGTGTTCAAAGTCATTCACGGCTGCTGAGGGCACATCCACCACCAAGATCAGCAGATGTATTAACAGTCTGCTCAGAGCAACCAGCTGCCTCCTGCCTCCTACTGTACCTCATGCACATTTTTCCCGCCCTCTCATGCACACACCGAGAGTTTATTGTAGGTATGGAGAGCTTAGCAGTAGTAGCTCAACTCCAGGGAGAAGGACAGTTATTGTTTATGTTGTTCTGGTGACTCTTTATAGGTGGGAAGTAATGACACTGGAAAGCCTCAGAGCAGTAGGTATGTGCACGGTGGGTTTATCTAAGAATGTAGTGACTGTCACGTTCCCTTCTTGCCATGTCTCCCATCAGCTAACACATTGTGTTCTTGTACTGTAAGATGCACAATTTTGTCTGTCCATATATAGAAAAATATGTCCCTTTGAGGGGGGATTCCTCTGCCCTAAGTAACATGTTTATTTTTTAGGTGTGTAAACGTGAGCTAATCACTGTAAACTTGTTGTAGAGTCAGTGGGAATAAATAGGCTCCAGCAATGGGAAGTTGTTCCCATAGTCAGCGAACTGCCTCAGTTGGGTCAAAATAATTTCATTTTGAAGATAGCACTGACTCCAGAGGAGGCCTGGAGTAAGTAGCAGATACATAGCCAGGTCCCTGGTAGGCATCTAAAATGAGAGGAGATTAATTCCGATTATTTTCTGAATGCTTTTCTTGGACTTCACTTGTAATTTTCTACCAGTGTTTTTCAAGGAGAATGAAAACCGACCCAAGGAGCACTACACCTGCTAAAAGGGTGCGTGAATAATGATTTAATTACTGCCAGTGCACGGTCTGTACTCACTTGAAGGCAGCACTGGAAGGAGTTGCCAGCTGCCTACTTTGGCTTCCCAATTAATAAAGGGTAAATGATACTTAGATAGATGCTGCTGTGCCTTGGGTTGGTCCTTGGACGCTGACATTCCTTGCCTCGCTGTTGGTGGTTCAGATATCCAGCCTTGTCTTTCAGCAATGACTATCCCAGAAGATAATTCAACTGTTGCTGCATAGACTCCTGAATTTTTAAAGGTACATGAAAGCATTGTGCCCTCAACAAACACATCTATCACTGTGGCTACAGCACAGTGTGATGTGATTCATATCAGTTCTCATTAATTTGAAAAAAAATAAGCTTTGAAAACATTAGGGAAAAGTATTAATCAAATAATCATTTGAAAATGTGCCGCAAAATAAATCTAAAGCATTTATATGACTAATGTTATTTGACCAGTTTGAGTGATCAGCTGCAACTTCGCAGATCATCATAATTATTAACAACTGTAGGAACAAGCAGGGAGCATAATCAATATGGCTGAGGGGACAGCAACAGTAACGAAGGGTTGTGTTTCTCGTGTGCGGATCTGTGTGAGGATCTCACAGGCACACACAGCGAGCGCTCGCTTGGCACTAACTGCTGGGACACAAGGCACAGACCTGTAAAGAAAAGGTGCACAGAGATGGGGAAAGATCAAGCTGTTTACCCGAGGTCATGTAACAAATCGATGAAAAAAAGACTGGAATCATTCTGTGCCAGGTCAAGTTTGCCCAGGCGTCCTGCATTCCTTGCTCTCTCCTCTGCCTCTCTTAAGCAGACTGTTTGGCTGGGGAACAACACAAAACAATAGGATTTATAACTTGCCCCAAATAGTACACTTTACTGGCAGATGGTTCGCAGGCAGAATGGGTCAAAATATTTAGTGCAGCTGACAAGCTGGAACAGTGACTCTTATTTATATTTGTGTCAGCAAAGGCCCGTTGGAGCCATGAACTGCACATGCATAAAGGTCCTCAGCTGTCTTCTATCAGCTTCACTCTTACCTAAGTGAAAAGCAGAGTCATCACCAAGATCTCATCATGCTCAGTGGAAAAAGAACCAGGGAGGGATCTTAAGAGAGAGGGGTGAGATGGAATTCATCTGACCCACAGCAAGAGACAGCGCGTGGCCTTGAGACAGGCTTCACACAGCTTCAACAACTTCAAACCGGAGAGCAGAGAAAGGGAGTGTGTCCCTGCCCGCTTCCAGGTGGGGCACTGAAACATGAGATGTGTTGCTGTAAATAAGGGAATGATGCGGAGCACGCAGGACACTGAGCCAATCCCAGTAACTGTAACCAGTCCGTTATTTCAGCGTCGCACCCACCACATCCCGGCAGGGACCCGCGAGCTGCTCGCCCGTGCTGACACGTGTGCTGTGCTGCGCGGGCACCTGGCTTGGGCCCGAAACCCCCCTGACTGCTCAGGTTTGGGGTCACGTCCAGTCTTAGCATCGTGTTGATGTGGTACCGATATCAGCTGAGCTGGCAGTTTGAGGGCTCTCCTCACCACCCTCTGGAGCATAGCATGAGGGTGCCCAGCTAGCTGAGGTCCATAAAGCAAACCTCCACCACAACAGTGGTAGAGAAATTTGGTGTGGGGGAATAATCTCCTGTCATTCAACCTCTCCCATGGAATTGCTCATTGTTCAGGTTAACTGACACTCAGCAACAATACAGGTTGCAACGGCAGCTGGATATATTGTGTCAAAGCGAGACACCTTCCTTTATTAACTCTGAGATAATCTCTGACTTTACCCTTCAGAGACATGTATTAATATTCTACTTGGAAAGACAGAAAGGAAATCAATAGACCGGAAAGCTCTGCGTGTTGTTTGTGGCAGCCAAGAAGGATTCATTTGCCTTATGACGCTTTGTTGTGACAGATGGTTACTTTGTGCTGTTCAGAGGAGGCCCATCCAGCAAAATTAAGATCTTTATTGGGAGAAGTCATGACAGATTTCGTGAGGGCAGCAGTTTTAGGAGAGGCATCCAACAAAGATGCTGCATTTGCAGCACCTTCTTCTTGCCATTACAAGCTGTGGCAGCTCGTGGCTATTCATTTGCTCAGTAGCTCTCCGCCTGTGCTCCAAGTCCCTGTAAACAGTGGTCACGTTGGCAAGAGCAGCAGTTGATCAAATCCAATTCAGTTACTGTAGCTTGATGAGTTACCGCTTCTCCGCCAGAGCGCGGTGAGTGACTGCATTTGTACTCTAGTCGTTGCAGCTCCAAAGTAAAATCCATTGATTTAACCCATTGCTCATTAAACCGTGCTGACTTGATTGCCTGTCAGCGTCCATACACGCAGAGTACAGTGTATTGGTTTTGGTTTAATGGATGACCCGAGTTGTCCTTTCTTTAATGAAACAGGACCAGCATCCTTCTCTGGACCCTCTGTCAGTTGTCCCACTGCTCCGTACACAGGACTACAAGTGAACCCTGTAAAAAGACAAGGGTGAGGTGCAAAACATTTCTTCTTCTAATATGAATTTGAAAGCTGAGAAACACACTGGCCTGTGCATTCCCGATATCGGTGCAAAACAACTTTTTAAACCACTTCTACTTTCTGCAGCCCCTCTTGTATTATTTCCTATTATTACTCATTGAGAAAATTCCAGTTGAATCGTGCCTGAATTCTAACTAGCGTAATTAGGTTCAGCCTCCTTCTTGCAGAGAATAAAGCAGCCTCTTCAGTTCTTGATCTAAATTCTGAGGTGAGGTTTTACTGGGTATTTATAAAAATTTGCTTTTCTCTACTGAGGCAGCCCTGTTTGAACATTAAAGAGATGATTCAATCTAATCTAATCTAATCTAATCTAATCTAATCTAATCTAATCTAATCTAATCTAATCTAATCTAATCTAATCTATCTGCCTACATTTCTTTCTTTCTTCAAACCTGCTTTTTTTGTCAATTTGCCTGTTAAAATCAACCTTCCCATTGAAACAATGCAGAAAATACTAAGGAAGTACTTTCTATTTTAGAGGAGCAAACTACACAAAGAAAGCACCAGAAGACTATGCTGTCATTCAGCTTTGTCTGCCCCTACCTGTTGGCAGGGCAAATAATTCCCAAGTCAAAAGCAAACCACATTACATTTGAGAAATACAGTTGCTTAACAACTGGAGTCACCGTTTCATCCCCCTACCCCAAATACAGGTGTTCAGTCATTGGCAAACTGCTGCAGGCTGCAGTGATATACTGCATAACACAGTGCATTTATTGACCAAAACAGAAGACCATGTCCAAGAATACGAAGTTTTATTGATTTGTTTTCTTGTAGATGGTATTTTCCCCTGAAAGCTGCAGCATGATCATGATTTGTTTTCATCTCTAACTTTTATATATCTATTGATTTAGGATGGGGGAAACAAAAAGGAGAATTGAAGTTTGGTCTTCAGATCTGTCCTTTGTTGTGTTTGCCAAGAACTTGAGAGCTCTGAGAAAGAATATAAATTCATAACCGCAGTTATTTGGGTATCATTCCTAATGTACGGTAGAAAATGCTCGCAAGCAATTCATTAAAGATGTTTTGCCTATACCAAGGAAGGGAACACATCATATCCCTTTGCCAACCAGACATTTAGTTAAGGTCACCTTACCCGCTTACAGATCTAGAGAGCAGCTTAGGCCTCTCCCATCTTGCTTCTTTGAAGTCCTCAGTTCTCTAGGAATTGTATGGCCACTGAGAAACACGGAAGAATATGGACTTGTAATACGTATATATACGTACACACAAAAGTCTTATTATTAGATCCTAATCAAGGTCATGGTGCTCCTGGGAAGGTAGTTTATTTATTCAGATCAATGCACATAAACCAATGCATTGATCCAGTATAGAAAATTTTGCCCTATGATTTCTGCTGTAGATGGCTGGAAAAAGAAAGCTGTGTCGAGGGTAAGAATAGACTAAAACATCAGACTGGAAACTGCCTTCAGTGGACTCAGATTGGCTGTTCAAGTTCTAGAGCTCCTGCCCAGGAAAAATAAATAAACCCTGATTTTGTTTCACAAAGACCTTTGAGGTTTCATATTTTCTTTTCTTTCCAGTGAAGAACAAATCCAGAATATTTTCTTGACACACAATTTCCCAAATTTTTCTTTCTGCCATCTCTCTCTCTTTCTAGCACTTCTCCTTCTTTGGTGAGAAATGTCAAGCTCCAGAAAATTTCCCATCAAAACCCATCCTCAAAACCAATATAATCCTACAGGAGAAGCTGGCTACAGCAGCACAGCATGTTTTGATGCCAGTACATTGCAGCGGAAATGTTCTGACCAGCAGGCTTCCTACTGCAACTTCAAAATGACGTAAGCAGCCTCAGGGAAATTAAATGTAGGAATTTTGCCAGCTGGTGGCCAAGTAAGTGAAACACTCCATTTTGGCCTTTGCTTCCATTAAACAGTGAGCTAAAGTTACCAGTCATCAGCTGGAAAATCAACTCTTTAAAAGAAGTAATGCATTCATGGAACAGAACACCTAGGTACGTTGGGCAGAGATGGGTGATTCAAAGCCCAGAGGAAACAATTACAGTCATCACAGCCGGCCTGCTGGAAAACAAAAGAACATCCCCTGCCTCTGTCTGCATCAGCCCAGCAGCTCCTTGTGCACCAGAGCGGACTGTTCAGAGCTCCGACTCTGTCAGAAGCAGCAGCAGTAAGGACTGGTCGTGGAGGAAAGCTGCATCCGCGCGTTGGATGCCTGGAGATGAGAAACAGGCGGCTGGTGTGCGGGGCTGGCTCAGGGCACCTCAGCAGCACGGGCTGTCCCGTGTCTTGTCACTTTAGCAATGAGGACAAAGCAGTTTCCGAAAGCTAGCTATCCCTAATGGGACAGCTCCATCCTGCTGAAACAAACAGGGCTTTGCTCTCACCAGCAGCACGTTTGCTCTGTACAGGGCTTTCGCCATCCCTGGACGAGGTCTCTAGGGCTCAGGTTGGGGCTGAGCAAAAATCCAAAAGGACAGCTCACATTTTTACTGCCTAAGGGAGATGGACACGCATCTCCTGTTTTAAGCCAGATAAGAAGTGATGTCCAGAACTCATAGGCAGCCTGGAAAACCTCATCCTTAGAATGAAAACCTCCCTTAGAAGGCTTTGCAAATGAAAATGTCAGCTATTGTTTCCTGGGCTGGCACATCCAGGGGAATGTCTGGGTCCAGTGACTCTGCCACTGACCTGCTGAGTGACCCGCGGCGCTCTGTTCTGTGCCACTTTCTGTGGGCAAAACAACCTCCCACCCACGTTCATGGGCCTGATAAATAGCTGGGGACTGGCACCACTCGGTGTGGTACTGGTGACCTTCTAGTGTTGGCTCAGTTGTAATGAGATGCTGAGAACGTTGTTACAGCTGTGACCAGAGGTGAATACTTGCATTTTTTTAGTCAAAGGTCCCAGCTTTGAATCCTAGAGCCAACAGGCTGCTGAGGGACAGGATGTAACATTTTCAAAGAGCTCAGAGATCGTCTGATGGAAGATGTTATTTGAGTATAAAGCTGCCTTATTATCCTCTGCACGGTTGAGAAGCAGGTGCACAAACCTCCATCCAAAAAATGTTTGCATGTAATTGGCATCACCTGTGGAGACAAAGCAATCGTTTTGGAGGTGGGAACAAAGGGAATGGAAAGTATGCCTTTCTGCTCACGGAGCAGCTAGGTGCATCTCTGCAAGAAAAGATCATCTTAAGCTATCCAAATGGCTACTTTTGATAAGCCCTCTTTGCTAATATGCTGCATACGATCCAGCAATCAGTGCAGACTCTGTTTTTCATCATTATGCTTGATGCAAAAAAAAAAAATAAAAATTAAGTGAGACAGTATTATATTTCAATTAAAACTCCATGAAAATTTTGGCTGTGTTTTTTAATGTGATAATGTTAATTAAACTGTGCTCTCATATTCTGAAGTCTTATAAAATGTCTTGGAAAAGGATAAAAAATAATAGTAGAAATAAAATTGGGCTATCTATCTACCAGGAGATTAAAGGGCTTCTTGTTTCCTTTGTGAATTTAGATTTCCAGAATTAAATGAGTGTGAAGTAATGATATTTTTCAGCAGAATCATTATCATTTTTATTGCAATGGAAAGTATGCCGCATTTCATTGTTATTGTACTTAAATCACCTAATTGTACCTCTCCACTCACCAAGCACAGCCGCCTCACAGCGACGGACTCTGCGCCCATGTGGCGAGCAGAGCACATAATCCAGCCCTTTCCTTCACGTTATTGCCGATATGGATTTTTCTGAAACCTGTTCTGTCAAGGGGTTGCTTCAGGTAGTAGGTGCAACACTATTAGCTACTTAATATCCATCAGACTGGCCCGCAAAATGCTTTTTTTAAAAATCTCTACAAGACCTGTTCTTATAGAATATACCATACATACGAAGTATAATACGTTAAAGATATACTTAAGAAACACAATTCATCATACGAATATATAACGTATAAAAGACAAATGCACTCACAAACATGGATAGGCACAGGTGTTGAAGCAGAAATATGGATGTTCTAGTAAAAAGCCTGTAGATGTCCTTTTGATAAAGTAATTACTATATTGCAATTGCATTCAGAAAAGTGACAGCAGAGAATATTGAAGGGATGGTGCGTGCTCTGTCTTTGTGTCTGCTGGCCTGTCTGTCTGTACAAAGGCACATTCACCTGCCACTTCAGTACATCTGTAATAGAGCGTAGCAGCTGTTTAACCGGGCATAGTGACACCACAGAAAAAGCATGGGAAGAAATAAAAGACTTATGATCCAGATCCGTAGCTGATCAGAGCGAATGGGTTACCTGATAACGATGTAGCCAGCCACTGCCCACTGTCCAGCTGGGACTGTTTTCACAGTCTGGCACAGGGAGATGCCCTGGGTCAGGGCACCGGCATGGGCACACCTTGTTCTCCTGAGTCAAAGCCACGCCATTTGCTGAGTCTCTGACAACAGCTCCTGATATGTTGCCAGCCGAAAGCACCCTGGTAAGGACAAGTAGTGAGCATTTTCCAGCCATTTTATATACATTTTAAGGCTACTTTCCCTTACATTTGAGTAGAGCAGAGAATTACTTCAGGACAGCCCTGTTAGAGCTAATGGGGCCACTCAGCAGGGCAGAGCTTAAATCCGACTCCTCATCACACATTAATGCCTCCCTATTCAAATGCCTGTTTTATGGAAGTAAAAGGAGACAAGGAAGACTATGAAAGGAATCTTAGTCCCAGTGACAAGAATGAGGATTTTTCTATTACTTTCCATGTGGTCAGGCTTTCTCCTTGCACAGCAGCATGTTCACAGGGCTCCAACCACTGAAATCTCTGCCTCTCACTGCGTCTCCTGTTACCTCCCTGTAGTATTGGGGGTAAGATGGACAGTCAATGAAGTGATCATACAATTTATGTCAGCCTGGGGTTAGGGTACCAAGAAAGGGAAATCCAGAGCCTACTGTAAAAGAGAGGAGCTTCTGTTTTCTTAGCCAAACACTTGCCTTCAATTTTCTATTTAGTCATCAATTCCTTGAGACAGGTACTGTAAGTCTGTATGTATTGGGTTGTCCTGGTTATTGTTTGGGGACTTTAAAGAACAACTGAGAAATGAGTAAGAGTGATGATGATGTGATAATTCTCACCATGAAGTATAGTGAGGATTTTTCTGCAAAATTCCAGATTTCTAGAAGCATCTAAAATTTGGAGTGGTTATAGCAATATATATGTCCTTTTGCTGGTGGAGATGTTAATTTGTCACAGTACAGAATGGTGTTTGGAGCAGTCATTGTACAGCTCCACACCTTGAATTTTGGCGGAATTTATGGCAGAATTTGAAGTTTTATGTCCAAGAAGTATGTATCCCTATTAGCCTGAGTCATGTATATTTTCCTTCCTTCTTAGCTATCTGCTTTGATTTTGTCAGTCATTGACCTTTTAAGATTTATCCATTAAAATTTTTAATCCTGGAGTGACAGTTACTCTGGGCACAAACCTAATAATAAGCTGTTTGTTCATCTCTCAGAGTAGGAGCAGAAAAATAACAGCACATAGTCTGGGACCTCCAGAGAGGTGCAATAAAACTGTGGAATCATCTTGTAAACTGAAGAAGAAATCTCTTCTGATAACATATATTTGTCAGCCTGACATTCTTTATTGCTCTTCAAAGTCCAAACTATAATGGGGACTTTGGGGCCAGGAGACTTTATGATGGCAAGTCAGGGATGGGTCAGAAGTTCTCTGCCCTCAAGGCTTTTGATGCTGCCGTTCCTGCCACTCCATACACAAAAGAGAGGAAATGAAACTGAAGAGATATTATATTATAAAGAATATGCTTCTTGGGTTTCTTCTGGCTTTTCTCTGATAAACATGCTCCCCTACTTCTGACTCTCCCTCCATGCTCCTTAAATTGTATCGCAAGATGAAATATTTGTTTAGAGGAGTGGGGACTGGCCCAGAAATTATGATTCAAGATCCCAGTCTTAACGGTGGGCTTTAATTGGTTTGGCAAGGTGCATGCAATGAGTTTTAGTGACAGAGGCAGTGAACCAGAACGGATTTTCCTGTAATACCAAGATTTTAAAATCGTTTTGCAATTCATGAAGCTGTAAGCACTGCTCAACATAAAACGTGTTTTATAAGACTAGGAGATTTTTTTCCCTCTCTCTCTCAAAGTGTCAAAGGCTCCTGAAATTGAGCATGCACAGAGCAGGGAAGGGCTGGGACTGATCTCAGTGGTCCAGCTGTAAATCAGAAGTGACAGCAATGAAGTCAGTGATGTGACGCTGGTGGAGGTTTGGGGTTGGTGAAGGTGGTGCTGGGTGATGGGGGTGCCTGGGGAAGTGCACGTGGCCGTTACCCCCATGCAAGGCTCAGCTCTGGCAGCAGCGTGTCTGCGCTATGGGAGTGCTCTGTGACACAGCTGGGTGAGGTGGAAACCAAAGTCCTGCTGAGAAAGTGCTTCTCACGCTGTTGGCAGGTGAGAGAGCAGGTGGGATGCGCCGTTGATGCTACGGGGTATTGGTGGCTGGGGATCTGTGCTGCCTTTGGAATGCGAGTACTGCGAGGGAGCCCCGCTCCGAGCTGACAGCCGTGGTACGCAGGGAGGGGGACTCGATCCTGGGGAGAGCACAGGGAGCTTCTGGGGGGCAGAATCAGGAGCTGGCCAGAATACTGTAGGAAGAACTGTCAGGATGTCCTGGGTGAAGCCTGTGGGTGAAGGTTGCTGCATTAACCCTCTCAGGACTGCCCCTGCACAGCCAGCGATGGACCCCGGCAGCCTTTCGCCTCGACAGGGCAGCACAGGGCTCGGCCATCCTCATGGGGCTGCACGGCCGCTCCCTGAGTCAGTGGGCCTGGAGCTGTGGGACACCCGAGCTCAAACCCCTCTCTCCTTCATATTGGAATGATTCTACCTGGGTAAGGCATTACGTGTAGCAAGAGCCTCCAGGACAGACTTCTTCCCAGCGTCTCCAAATAATTGAAGGATTAACTGGGGCTAAGGGAGGGTGGGCTTCAGCTCTCTGCTGCAGAGGGTGGTGAGCCTGTCTGCCGCAGGCACGCAGGGGCTGTAGCCCCCATCCTGATGGCTGCACTGGCAGCGGGTGATTTTGTGTTCTTTCCTTGGTCTGAAGGTATCTTGAATGACAGCCAAGCCATAGCCACAGGATGGAACTGGTGCATGTTCCACCTTGAAAGAAATGTATTCTTCATGTCCTGGAGAGCATGCCTCCAGCAGGGCAGGAGGGCAGGATCTCCTTGGTATTCCTGACCTTCCTCCCCAGAGATGAAGGAGTCTTCCTCTCACCGCCAGCCTCAGAGGATGGCACGTACCCTTTGCTCATTATACCTTAAAGTGCTATCAGCATTCTTGGAAACCTCATTTCCAGTGTTTTCTGTGGTGATATCTGTGCACCAAGCAACGAATAGCTAAAACCTTATATCCACTTTTAATCACACTAAATCAATGCACCATAAGGGGGAGGTTTAAAACCAATTTTTTATGCACCGCTGCTTACATTGAAAAGACTCATTACAACCAAAATCAATCCATACAGCCTGTAACTCTAAAGTAACTCCTGGATTGAATCAATGACGCTGATGAAGACGGGGGGGTGGAAAGATAGAACAATGAAAGGGAGTGGGAAGGTGTTAAACAAAACAAAGCATTTTTGAAATATTTTGCCTTCCTCCTAAGACAGAAACAGCCTCCTTCGGTGTGGTAGGTTGTAATTTAGAAAGAATTTTCCGGGTCCGTAGAGGTCTGTTCAGATGAGATATTGCTCAAGGGCCACAAGAGGGCAATGGAGATTGGAGACAGAGCCCTGCCCAGGCTCTGGAGCACAGATGTTGCCTCCTTGCTCTGCCCACGTTCCTTTACAGAACCCAAAAAACGCCATTCTCTGCCATGCAGAGAACAAGATGAAGTGTGACAATAAGAGCGCTTGGGTTTCCAGGACTGCTATTTTGGAATCAATGCGACATTATTACAAATAAAACATATGTCTGCTTTGTAGCTAATGCTATCTAAATCGCATTAAGCCCCTAGCAGCCTGTATGGTCTGTATATGTATTCTCAGAAAGGTGCGTGGAAGCAGTATTGATCTTTTGACTAAGTGTCCTAATGAAATACAAATCTGCTATCATTTAGAGAGCCATCTGTCATGATGAGACATAAAAAATGCTACAAGCAGAACAGTAACTATAATTCAATTTGAGAATCCAACCTACTCTCAGCAGGCACAAAGCGCCTGGCCCCAGCCTTTGGCCTCTGGGATCGATTCTGTTTACTGTGTTAAACTTCGTCGAAGGGTAATAAAGAAATCCGTCAATAAAGTATTAAAGAAATTTCCAATTATGGGTAAGGTACTTGTTGCAGAAGACGTCTTTAGCCCAGTGTGGTGATTTAAAATCCATCTACATGGCTCAAACTTCGCTGGCGAGTGGCAGAGTAATTTAATGCTTGTGGTGTTATATTGTCCAACATAATGGTAAACTGCTAAAAAAGGAGTAGTGCACAACTGCTGAGAAGGAAACTGGTGACAGCAGGTTAATGGAGAGGTCATTTTCCTAATACTCTCCAGGCCACTGGTGATGCAGGACTCCCCTACTTGAGAGTTTTCAGGAAAATTAATCCAAATTAACTTCTCAAGTGGGTTGGTTAAACCATATTAGCCACCTGTGTGGACATGCTCGTTCAGAGTTAAAATGGGCTGTATTCAATTTAGCTTTGTTCAGTTTAAGCTCTGGTTCATCAGAGCGCTTGAGTATTTGCTTATGTCTCTGGTACACGGCTGAGACACACATTCTACAGAACTGTTTTGATTAGGGCTGGATTTGAACAATCCCATGGTGGTGAGGCAACAGGTGATGGTCCAACGATGGCCCTGGGCTTCATTTTTCAGTCTTTTCTATTTTAATTGCAAGTCTTTGGGGCAGGGTCTTGCCTTAGTCCACAGCTGACAGCAGGCAGCGCAGTGATGCTCCTCTCTCAGCCAAGCTGAGATGCGGCTGTAACGCATTTTGAATGCACACTCTGGTGGTACTTCCATGGCCCGTTGTGCCTGTGTGTTTCAGTTCCTCATAATCTTTCTTACTGTTTCTTCACAGGTAAGGCTCCCACTTGTGAGGGCCAGGCCAGCTTCAGCCCAGGAACACAGGCAGACAGAGCAACAGGCTGCTGGGGGCTGCAGAGGGGCCCTTGCCTCGGTGCCCCCGTAACAGGGTGCTGGAAGGGGAGTAGCTGGTTACCCCAGAGAGGGAGAAGGCAGCGGGCAGCCGCAGGAACAGGAAAATCTCTCCAAGATCTCCAATACCCTTTCCTCAATCCCTCCGTCACTGCTTTGTCCCTTCTGTCTACCTCTCCCTTTGTGCAGCAGGGGCAGCCAACAACACCCCCCCCAGTCTTAGAGAGGCAATAAAACCACGTTTCGGTCAATTTTTTTGAAAAGCCTTTGGCAGTCTATGTGGGGGAAATACTGTGATTGCCAGGAAAAAGGGATCTATGTCCTCAGAGCTGAGCTGTAGCAGGCAGGAACCAAAACACATTGAGAGCAGCGTCTAGTGACTTGGACAGAGTCTCGGGGAGGGACCAGCGCCGCCTTCTGCAGCCCCGCACAGCTCCGAGAGGCCCCAGGGGCCCAGGCTGGTGTGCACATTGTCTGCAGCACGTGGGCACTGACGTGACTTATCCTCTGGTCCATGCTCAGGTTTATTTTGTGAAAAAAAACCAACTTGTTTCTTTTTGCAGAGGAGCCAGATGAGAGCTCGTATGTATACGGTATTGATAAACAGGGCACCAGCAACACTGCAGAAGGGGGAGAACCAGTTTGATTGTGTCACACACCCAAAGCAAACACACTGTAGTCACAGGCTGATTCTTCTCCATTCTGTACATTGTTTTATTTCTTCCCTAACCAGATATCTGTGGTTTGCAGTGGTGCTGCTCGGACCATGAGCCCCCCTCTGAAACCACCAGCTGGGGTCTAGTGAAAAGCCATGGCTGTGTGCACTGCTGTATTGTCTGAGATAATATATGTCCAAATTATTTTTTTGGAACCTTTTCCTAAAGTCTTTATCTGCCAGGCTTCAGGCTGTGGGATCGATGTGCTACTGTGTACTCATTCGCTTTCCGTCACTGCAGCTTTTCTCCAAGAAAGGCTGTGTTGGAGCTTGGCTTGTCACAGTCCCTGATAAGCCAGGTTACTTTTTTCTTTGACAGTTGTTTCTCCAAAATGTCCTGTGTAATTTTTATGGCTATCAAAGTTTGGAAGCCCTCATTGAAAAAAGGATATTTTCATACTAATTGAGGGTCTTTTTCATCCAGATGATGATCAGTATTAATAACCCCACATCTGGTAGCAATCTAGGCTCTTATTTTTGAATGAACTAATTACTAAAGGCATATTTCATTAATCTTCCTCTGACAGAGGAGAATCAGGAGCGTTGGATTTTTGTGGATTTGTGTGATCTGAGCTATGTGGGTACTGATGGGGCTTCAGTCTAGTGGAGCTTGCTGTGAAGTGTTCCTTCACTGCCTGGGATATTGACAGGAGTGATAGAGCAAGTATAGAAAGGCATGGAGCAAAGTGGGGAAAAAATAACTAGAAAGACTCTTGGTAGAGAGGGACTCCTCTTTCCCCAGTCCTGGCAGAGAGGAGGCATTCCTAATGAGAGACTCAGCCCAACTGCCTTAAAGCTCAAGGACGAAGCACCTGGAGCCCTGAGACACTGATGCAGAGGAGAAGAGAAGGAGCCCGGCTGCGTCTGGGAGGGAGATGCTGGGAAGGGAAGTCTCACACTGCATGAGGACGAAGGCCTGGCGGTTGTTGAGACGTGCCAGGCTCCCAGTGTAGCTCTCTGTCTGACCCCCAGATGATGCTTTTTCCTGACAAGTCCATCATAGGAATAGCTGCTCTTAGGTGGTGGTAGTAGGTTCTTGCCTTTCGTGTGTGGACCGCGGGGGTGAGATATCAGGCCAGGCTCCAGCGCCTCATCCCCCTTACAGGAGCCTCCACCAGAGGCAGAGCTGGAGGTACAGCTATACCATGGCTGCAAACTGAATTTAATTCCCTGTGTTGTTTGTAAATATTTTACTGTCTGGTATTAAGTGAACGTAATTACTGCAGCTTAAAGACGAGGGAAGCTGTTTAATGGGGATGCTGTCAAAGTATTTTCCCCTAAGTTTCAAAAGCTGTTATTTTTTTCTCTCCTGTCATTGGTAATAATCCCTTGAAAGCTTGAAAGTGAAATGTGCTGCCTTCTTTTGCAATTGTTTTTCTTTGTTATGTTTCTCAGGCAAAGACTAAAACATGCACTTTCAGTCTCAATGACTTTTATTTTAAATTAAGGGAAATAAACAAAGAATGAACAAATCTTAAACTCTCTGGGAGAGAGAGCAACCACGTCCACTTGAGCCACACTCTTGGTTTGGGAACAGCAAAACCTGATGCCAAGCCAAGAGCTCCTACATCAGTTGGCACTGCCCATGCTGCATTCAGATCCCCCTGCACTGAATGCCGAAAAATGAAACACCCCGTAACGTAACTCCTGCTGCACTTTCCCTGAAACAGGATTCAAACCAGCTTTGGTCCAGAGGCACACGCTCTTCCACTCTGCGTTTTCCAGGTAGAGGCAGTACCCAGCAGCTCACCCTGTCGCAGCCTGCAGCAGGGAGGGCAGTAACTCAGACAGGGTCACGGGTGCCTCTCAAGTGACCCCCAGACAGGGTTGCTTGGCCCTCACAAAAGCATGTTGAGGGCCAAGTTTGACGTTGCTGACTACAGGGAGAGTATGGTTTCCTCTCCCACCCCTGTGCTAAGCAAGGGCAATGAGATGCCTGTCTGGTGCCCTTTACTAACAGTAATTCAACCCAGGTTAAAAATGCTAACATAGGAGTTTAGTTTGTAAGTATTAAGTATGAGCTAACCATCCCTTATTAGAGGTTGACAAGTCTGTCTCCCAATCTCCTGACAGTTTATTCTGAAATCCCCACAAATAGTCCAAAGCTCTCATTTCTCGTACTTGGTTTTCTTTAAACAATGTTATTTCCATTATTCTGCTGCTAATAAGCAGTTACCTTGCTTTCTGGGTGCCAGTGGCAGGGACAGGCTTCCTCCATTTGCCAAAAAACTTTTTGATTCCCTCTGGATCCATCTTTTTACCGTAAAATCTAAGCCAGTGATTGACAGCCCAATTTAAATTTATGTTTAATGCTGCAATCAAGAGTGATATTTTGTGTTTGCTTTTTGAAGTGAGGAGGAAGGGTAGCAGAATGTGCCTTCTTACAACCATTTCTCCCACAAAAGTGAATACATCCCATAAAGTGAAATTTTGCTAGCGAAGAAGAAAAAGAAAAGGAGAAGGGGGGATAAGAAAGAGATGAGATTAACAACCTTTAAAATGTGCCTGTTTACTCCCATCGTCTCAGAGCTAACTTTAAATAGGATAAAATGATCCTTTAATCCCCTTTATCTTCTTAAGAGCTGCTGTAAAAGATCTACTTGACATTTGAGAAATGAAAAAAAAAAAAAAAAAAGTCTCGTAATATTCATCAGAAATGGTGGATGGAAAGATTTGAATTTAACAAAACATGAAGAGTTGGATCCTCAGCTGGGCATAAATTATCGTAGCTTCTGTTGAGTGGCACCAGTTCACAGCGGTGCTGGCTCAGCCCTCCAGCTGCCTGGTTGGCACACGCGTGGACACGCCTCACAAGCGGGTAATGCAAGGCCCGTTGCAGCGGGTTTGGCTCCTAATGCGGAGGGTAACGCTGGAAATCCATCTGACCCCGTCGCCTTTGCTGCACTGGTGAGAGGAGACCGGGAGACTCTTTTTACATGCTTAGGAGTTCCTCAGTGGGCGCTGGACTCTCTCTGTGCTGGTTGCTGTTTTGCCTTAAAAAATCTGGTGTCTCTTGCTGACTTGTTATCTGCAGCCTCGTTTCCACAACATCTGTTTAGTCTTGAATAAATATGCATTCCAGTTACTTAATGGCCTTCTCTCAATTTTCAACCCAGAAAGAGTAATGAATCATGAATAAGTTATAAGGAGCTACAGCACAGAGACCTCTAAGTTAAGCAATGTATCCTGCAATGGATTGCCTTGGCTATCTGTGCCCGTCTACTGAAACACTGCAAGAAGAGGAAGAGCCTTTCATTTGTTGTTCTCCCATTTGCAGTGAGTAATGAAAGAATGACAACCCCTAAAAGCCGAGGGATGTTTGCTCCAGAATGTTGAACTTCCAGTGATGAACTGTCCTACTCAGCCATGTTGGGACTAATGCTTGGAGTGATGTATCTGGACTTCCATAGGCTCATAACTCACAGCCATATGAGAGCACTGGTAGAGTTGTTTCAAGGAAAATAGACTTACCTGAACATGGTGCAGAGGTGATATTACTTTGCTTGGCTAAGCGCACACAAACACTGCGTGGCAGCTCGTGGCAGGACATCCTTTACTGGCACGGCCGTGGGGTTCTTGTCTGGGTGGGTGAAACCGCTGGGACCATATAGCACAGGCCTTCAGAGTGGGGGTGAGCTGGTGGCCAGGACACAGTAACAGGAGTTAAGGTACCAGAAAGGGCAGTTACCTGTTCAAAAAAGGCATCTGTTTCAAGCACTGTATATTTAGGTAGTAGACTCTCTTTCAGTTGAAAACAACATTACAAAGCACAACGGGAGTTTCCTTTCTAATCCACTTACAATTTCATTGATAACAGGAAGAGCCCCATGTCATCCTAAGTGTTTTCAATACTGAGTGTTTCTGTATTATCTGGTATTGTCAGTAATGAGGTTCCCTGAGTGTTGAACTTCATTTTTCAATGTTATGTCCCAAAGAAGTACAATTCCAGATTACTTTTAGAGTTGCTGCTGAATCTGCAAGCAGTCTTTGCGCTTACGCAAGGACAGGACACCTGCCAGGAGACGTGAGTGGGGGCGTGTGAAGGGAGGCTTTTCTGGGGAGCAACGGGAACATGAATGAGTTGGCTAAATTCCAAGGAAGGTTGTTCGAGTCAACTCCACTAAATACCACCTAGAATTGTGGCATCGGTATAATAGTTGAAATGGACACATAAAAGCCTTTGTATAAGAACAAAAAAATTCCCAGCGCAGCAGCTCTCTCCTGCTGCCTCTGTGCAAACAGCACGTTTGCAGTGCTGGTGTAGCCTCCTCTATGCGTGCACGCCCCACCTCATCTCACCTCACCCACCTCCAGCCAGCATTTCTGCAGTTTGTAGGTGCTAGAAGTGCAATTCTATAAAAAACCTCTTCCCTTACATCTCACTCTATTCAGTTTCTGTAACGATCCCACAATACTTGGGTTTGAATATGTGTTTATACAGTGCCTAGCTAGCTAATCCTAGCAATGCTCTACCTCCATAAGAATTAATCACTGCAATAAACCTGTAAAAACAGAGTTGAAGTTATCCTTGTCTAATAATGGAGAAGCAAGACACAGCAAGATTAAAAACTGGGTGGAAGGTGTCCAACCCAGCACGCCCAGTGTTTGAACCCCAAAGCTGTTCGTCTAGCTGTTTAGTTATGGTTACTTGCAGATTGGGAATTTCAAAGGTAGCTATTCAGACATGGGTTAGCATGGGTTAACCAGAGGCTCTACCCAGAGTCTGTAGGTGTGTAGCTCCCTTCAGGACGCGCTAGGTCTGAAGGCATGGAAATAGAAACGTTCCATGTAGCTACATCTCTACCCACTCTACGCAGCCAAATGCATGAGGGCATCTTAAATTCATTACTGATAGTAGTTTATTTTCACAAGCACAGAGCTCAGCCTGGACTAATTTATCCTTCCAGCAGGCACGAAACATTTCTGAATAGGTCAAATATTTCTGTACTACACAGCTACTACTCTGTCAGTGCAGCAGAGATGTAACCTTTGGCTCTTTTGAAAATCCCAGCCTAAACTTCTCGTTATCCTGGGCTTCTGTGTCTTTCACTCTGTGCAGCCTCTGACTTTCCCTAAAACAAAACAGAAATAAATCAGAAGCCAGCTAATTATAGTGTGATTGCAGGTTTCCTTCCAGAAAAGGGGATCAATTCTACATGGGAAATAAGCACTTCATTTAGCTCAGCAGACCCCTGTCCTTTATGGCAGTGGGCCTTGTGAGGACATAATTCAATAGTAAGTACTTCAGGAGCTTTCTAATCCTCTCATAGATTGCAAATGGGAATACCCTTTCTTGATCAGCATTGTACACAAAAGGAAACAGGTCATAGCTGAGAACCTTGAAGAAGCTGGAGAAACTACCTCCAAATAGCTTGTTTATGGAAAAAAAGGTTGTTGCCAAAATGAAGTGGGATTTTTACCCTTTAAAGAGAGTGCCACAGAGCTCTTCTGGCTACTCCCCCATCTCCTAACATAAACTGATGGAGTCTTATCTTTAGATAAACTATTTTCTGAAGCGGTGTTTATTGCTCAATTCCCATTGCTATTCTGCACTGGAGTGATTATGGAATGATGGGAGCAGAGGCAATGTGGGGCTTCAACCCTAAAGGAAACACATAACTAGCAAATACTCTTCAAAATCATCCAGGAATGCCTTAAATGTGAAATGTGATTTTCTGCAACTGATGATGGGAAATTATCATGGGAATACAAAAAGGCATTGGGAATTCAGAAACTCAGGCACAAATTCAAGTGGTTTCAGAATTCTGTCACAAATGACTTGTACGTTTATTTTAATTCCTGTCAGGAGGAGCATAATTGTTTCAGCTACTCAGCTGAAGACCAGAAACAATGCCCAGTGATTCAGGCAATCAAAGGCATGTCACAAATAGCATACAATCAATGTGAGCTGTTCATGAACAGCCTTGAGGCTAAAAAATTGCCTTTCCTAAGAATTCTGTGAAATAGTTTCAGATCATAAATATACTTGAAGAAAACCTCAGTGGTGAAATCACAAAGGATTAGTTAACTGCAGAAGGAATCCCACAGTAGACTGGGGGGAACTTCAGGCAATCCCAGCTGGATGCCTGGAGATGCTGGTGCTTGGAAAAAGCCTCAAGATGGGCCATCATCTATCCTGGGTTGAGAGGGCAATGCAAAAGTGCAGGAAACACCGACTGGCTGTTGAACTTGAGTAAATGCTGAGACATCAGGAGACTTCGCTGGAGTCGCCCGGTGCTGACAGTAAGCCCTGCCAGTACAGGAGTCCCCAAGGGCAGGAGTCCCACAGAGAAAACCAGACGTATTTCTGGAGGGGTTGGAACTAAAGTGTCTTAAAGCACTGACTTGCACCTCTGAAGGGCTGGATAGCCACAGCTGCTTGCTCTGCATCAAGAACCACAGGGGAGAGCTGCCCTTAGCCGTGGGGTTCAGTCATCCCCTTTTAGTGACACTGCATGTTGTGTGATAGTTGGCCAAGACTTCATGCTCCATTCCCCTCCAAAACACCATCAGTGTGGAGCTGACCTCTTCCCAGGCCAGTCTTTTCCACCTAGCCTTGTCATCATCATGAAGCTGTTACCATGGCAACTGTATTTTTGGTACCTCCACATTATTCATGCCAGGGGCCATAATGTGATACATACTGTATTTGTAATAAGCAGCAGAGAGACGTCTGAAAGCACCCTACTGAGCCAGGATTGACACATTCTACCACTTCAAGGTCAAAATGGGATCTGATGACCTAGATGCCACCTTGAATGGATTAAAATGCAAAATACTATTAAGATGTAATGATGCCAAATGGGAGAAATGCATTTAGTTCAGACATATTTCCCCTTGGGAGAAGCTGAAAAGTCTCACTAAGCATCAGTTTATGTTCAAGAATAGCTTGTTCTGGCAGTTAAATACATATATATTATTTTTGCAGGCAACTGTGGAGGAACTCTATTACCATTTGCATCCTGTCTGAAAAATATTAATTATAATTATAATAAAACCATCTTGATTCGATGATGCAGGGGAAAAAAGGAAGTGAAGAGTCCCTTTCAAATCCAGTCTCACTGCCTGTGGGTGCTCCTTCAACACAATGTTGGAAATGCCTGACTGAGCTGCTGTTTAGCAGCATGACTCCACTGGCCTTCCTGGCTCTCCTGCTCCAGTATGAGGCGTTTTCCTTTCTAGGCATCATGGGATTTTTGTGAATTGAAGCAATCTCATTATTTTCCTTTCACCGGGGTCTCACGTTAGGAAATAGAATTGTTAAAGGTGATAATCTGCTTGAATCTTGTCGATTTAGGCTATCAGTCTGGTATCTCTCCACTGTTACCACCATGTCTCCAGTTCCCCAGATGTGGCCAGGCTTCCTGTGTGTTCCAGCTCAGCTTGTGCTTTGGTGGAAGTCCTACAAGGACAGACGGCTTCTCGCTAAGGATCTGCCTTTTTTGCCTGCTTTTCTCAGTGAGGTTGCTGGGTGCCTGCTCTCTCCTCTTCCCTGCTCAGCCAACCCAAAGAGCAGCAGCTCAGCAGATGAGGGTAACAAATCCTGCCTGCCAGAGGACAGAATTGCCATCCCTGTAGGGATGGGATTTTGTCAGGAATTCAGGTGACTCACTTTCTCGAGCCCCCTGATAGCCTGAAAGCTCTGTGCCAATCCTGCGGCGGCCAAGCCCACATGTCTCCATCCAGCCCGGACTTGCCCATGGGTCTCCATCCAGCCCTGCTTCGTCCCTGCTTCCTTTGATGCCTTCCCAACGCACTCCTGCTGAATTAAGGATGCTGGTGCTGATGTCAGACAAAGGCAGATGTTACAACGCATGAGCTAAATTATATCTCGGTGCAAGAGCCAAGTGCAGAGGAGAAATACTCATGCTGAAAGACCCCATGCTGGAGCCAGGATGCTTAGAGTTGGGACGCTGCTGCCTGTCTTACAGTCCCACTGTTTCAGTCCCCTCCTGGAGGCAGCAGGGAAGAGATGAAATAATCCTTTTATTCAGGAGACATCAAGCTAAAAAGAATGACCCATTGGGTTACTCAATTCAGTTCTGTGCTGCAGCATGTCAGATACCTGTGACAGCCTTGTCTCACGTCGGCAGTGGGCTGTGCAGCCCTCAGGGTGACAGCAAAAGCAGGCGAGCGCAGGCAAGTCTGAGAGCTGGGGATGCCAGTGCCGTTGGCGAGAAAAGAAGATCCAGAATTGCAAATATTTAGGCTCATGAGCAATTTCTGTATTTATCTTGTCTCCCAGGGAGAAAGTTACTCATGTGCCTGAGCATCTGCAAGTCTAAATCCATAGGGCATTTGAGAGACTGCTATTCATTATTATTTCACACACAGTTTTACACAGTTCCTTGAAACAGCAAAAAATATGTGATGAAGCTGGGGTTTTCATTTCTCCAGGAAGATGTTATATGTCTCTGTATAGGCCAGCTGCTGAACTGCTGCTTTCCTACGTAAGGATGAAAAGTGCCACAAGTCACGTGTAGGGAAGGGCTGTGGTTAACAGTAGGGCACCCTGTGCACTTCCAGTAGGATATCCCCATCTGTCTGAAAGTGCAGGGACAGCTCTGGGCATAAAGGTGGTGTGCTTGAAACCTCCAGACTTTATTCTTTAAAACGTTTTCAAAGTTGGGGTCTTAGTAGAAACCCTGCTTAGTGAGTCAAATACTTCAAGTCAGTCCTAGATGGTCTGGATATTTGGTAATTTCCTGTATATTTTCCAAGCGTGGTTATTTCAATGAAATTGTGATTGTAAAAATAGTATCATGGTGCTATTTTCTGCTCTTTTCCCATGTGTCTCCAGAGTTAACACTACTTAATTTATAGTCATAAATAGATCTTTCTGTCTGGGTTTTTTTTTTTTTCTTTTTTCTTTTTTTTTTTTTTCCTTGGTAATTTTGAGAGAAAAAACCCCAAACAATCCATTATCTGTTCTTCTTCATTCATTGCAAACAAAACAGCTAATTAAGTTCTGATTCCAGAGTCTTTAGCATGGCAATGACATCTTTAAGCACAACACTGACAGCTGGAATATTAGATCCCTGAACTGGGTCTTCAGTACTGCTGGGTGACATTTGGAGAAGTCTTTAGTCCTGTAAATGGAGAAGATTTGATATCTTAGCTATTGAGAGGTTTAATAAAATGGAAATTTGAAAATTTTATTTTCAAGGACACAACCCCAATTTTGTAGTTTCTGGGTGAGCTTTTCAACTGCAGCAGTTTTGAGCTCAGCACAGCTGGTAGACAAAGTGAACAAAATCCCCCTTAGCCATATTCTGCAATTTGACACAAAACAGGCAAAGGAGGGAAGAACCAAATAGAATCCTTCTTGTGAGGTAGTTGCGGCAAGAATTATTCTGCTCTTTCACTTAATTATTTATTTGACTGGAACACCTTCTCCAGGTGAATAATTTTTTCCCCACGTCAGTAGAACTGACCTCGATGGGTTTAAAATATTTGCAGAAATTTGCTCCTCCTGTTTGTGCTTGGTTCCAGTCTAGAGTTTTTTTTTCAGTGATGTGCAATAAGGGTTTAATTTGACTCCTGTTGATGCCAGCATTAAATTTTCTGTTGAAATACTGAGAGCTTTCGAAAGTGTCACCCCTGGGAGACAACTTGGTGTCCTGAAAGCTGGTGGCTAAAAGCTTATTGATTCAACAATCAGGAATTTATGCCAAGGTTTGGAAGGTCACCCCCCTCACACCCTTTTAGTTCCCCTTTTTCTCCAAAAACCTGAAATCATCAACACACAAAAAGGTGAATCACTGCAGATTAGGAACTGATGTTTGCATGGAAAGTCTTTGAGGATAGGAAGTGAAGCAGAATCAGGAAACTTCATTCCCAATCTCAAAGCTCATGACATTCTCACTAGAATAAAAAGATGACCCAAACGGACACACACAGTTGCTTTACAGAACATGAGGGATAAGCAAAGGGTGGTGCAAAGATACTCCCTGGATGAAGATTTACTATTCCAAGGCGATCAAATTAAACCTCGTATTGGTCACAGAAGCTGGGAGGTGAGGACAAAACAGGCATCAGGGCGTGGAGGTTAACACCTGATGCAGAGGCGGAAATGTCACTGGATTCTTCTCTATGCGATTCCACTTCTCACTGCACAAGAGCACACGTGTGAGGGAAGCCTGGTAAACTTTTCAAAGATGAATGCTTTGGGTTCAGCTTTTGTCTGAAAATGCAAGAAAGTTGTTTTAATTGAAGCCATTCCCTTAACGCTGTGCAGTGTTGTGGAAAACAGAGCAGGGAAGAGGGGAGGGGAACTTGGGCAAAGCAGACGTTGCATCACCTCTGACAACTTGATGGCATAGTCTCCAATGGCTGCTTTTAATTACGGTGGATGATTATTTCACTTCAATAGCTGTCTGTGTGTGAACACTTGGTGTGTTGTGTTACCGAGGTAATTTGAATGCTTCCATTCATTTTGTAAAAAGCTTCTGTGATGTTTCTCAATTATTCATGATACAGGTTTTTTCCATCAGAAATACCTACGTGATTCCTTAACGCTTTATCAAGTGAGGGTTATCACAGTGCACTGCTCACTGTGAGGGCACGGAGGGAGGTGCAATAGCTCCTGTATTGTGTGAAGGGGAACAAAGTTTCTGGGTTGACATTTATTGCAACTTCTTTGAGAAAAAGAAGGTGAACTGGAAGTGTTGTGAAGATGAGCCCTTACATCCCATGAGAGGAAGAAGAAGCCAGGAAAGGACCTTACCCACCTGTACCACGTGGATCTAATTTACCACTAAGACCTTGGATTAACTGGTGGTGTTAAAAATGGCACTGTCAGAATGATTAGACTGATAGAGAGATAGCAAGACAGATAAACATTTGGGAGAATATGTGAATGGAGTTAATTTCATCCCAAAGGAGTTTTTGAAATGCTAATAAATATACAGTAACACGAGCCAGGCAGGGACATACTAGAGATGAGAAACATTTTCAGGTGAAAAGTTCTCTGTCCGGTGTGTGACTATTGCTAAAGGATGCAAAAAGCAGGATACAAAAGTGAGGGGAAAAAGCCTAGATTAACCAAAGTACAAGAAATTGTATTGCTCGGAAGGAGAATAAGCAGCATTAAGATGTAGAAATCATGGGCCTTTGCACAGCTAGCGGAGCATGGTGAGGGTGGAAGAAAATGTCTTTGAAAAAAGGGACTGAAATCTCAGGATTTGTGCAGCGAGTTCTTCCCTGGCAGTGTCCTGGGCCACATCTAGAAACCAGAACAGGCAAATTAGCGGTAGAGTCTAGTAAGGGACAGTTCCCCTGGAGTCTGTAGGAGTTTCCCCTAAATACTGTTTTCAGCACAGTCAATCTACAGAGCAGAACCTCAGCATCATTCTCCCATGTTGCAGACGGTTCTTTCCTGTGCTTCTGGATCCTGTATTTAAAGGGAGCGAGCAACCGAAATCTGATTAATCAGGGGGACTTATAAATTATAGATGAATCCAACTCAGCGCCTGAAACTAAGGTACTTGGGACCTCAGAAATATGAATGAATGCTCCTACATTACAGGGAAATGATTCAGTTTCAACAAATTGACTTTTTGGAAAGAAAAAAATATTTTATCATAGGAGTTGGAAGATGCAAATAAGTGTCTGGGGGGTTTTTTGGAAAGCATTGAAGCAAGTTGAGGACTAACTTCTCTTTTTAAAAATCTCATCTGGTTCCTAGCTACATCTTTCATTGCCTTTGAAAATTGGGTCCTTTATTAACGAGAGTTAAATTACATAATACTGAAGAAAGAATTTAAAATAATTACTTCCTAACCCCTTTTGCAAAGCCCTGAAGCACAAGGCTTTATTACCCATATCTTAACTTTCTTAACTACTAATGTTTTAGTAGTTAGAAAATTATCCTTTCCCTTTTGAAAATCCAGCTGCAGTTATTTCTTCCACATTTTTATTAGCCCTCCGTATATTGATAATAATCGCACCATATTGAGGTGTTTCAGGAGAAGACATTAAGGCCAATCAAGTGAATAATTCAACATTTTAAAAATTGTCTGAACACAAATTTACACAATAGCCTGTGACAAAAGAATCTTTAGGGGACGATCAAATAAATAACACCCATTTTTCAAGAACACTGCTACACTATCAAAAGAATAATACAGACCTCTTTTTTAATGGTAACCTATTATTATTCATGTATGTTGGCAATTTTAAGAGCTCTGAGGCTGTGCTCTGCAAAGTTCTTATATGTGACTTCGGGAAGAGGCAGTTACTACCAGCAGAGATCCCAGTTTAGGTATCTCCGCTGCACTAACCTGCTGTGCCTCTGAAGGCAGCTTCCTTAAGCCCTGCACCTTACTTTTCCCATTTATATGACAAAAAATATATTAGTGTTTCTTTATAAGATGGCTAGAAGGCATGTGTAAGAGTAACATGTAAGTAGATACATCCCACATTTTGTTGACTTGGGTGCATATGCATTCCCTGGGAAGCGTTTCCCTCTTGTCCTTTTTACTACAGTATTTTTCTGGCAGTTAGTGTAGAAGATGAGAAACCTACACAAAGCTGTAGCTTAGCTGGTACTGTGATTTCATAGGAAAAGATTTTGGCTCAGTTTAAGCTTGGATTTTCCAAACAGTGCTTTTGGAGTACCCTGGATTTGGTGGGCTTTCAGCTGTATCTCAGCAGCCTTTCCTTCAGAGTCCAGAAGGTAAAATGTCTCTGTGCAACAGCAAAAACTATTCAACTATAAAAATAATTTCTGGCCTCTCATCAAATGAAGTTTGCCAGCTGAAACCTCTCATTTACCTGCAAGAGGATTCACCTGCACGGCCCCCTGTGACCCACTCTGCTAAGAGGCAGAGCCTCCTTAAGGTAAGGAGAAGAGAAGGATGGAGCTTTCCCATCAAGAGCTCTGAAGCCTCGCCAGTCCTGCTCAATGCCCCTGCTCAGCTGGCTGAGCCTTCTGCTGCCAGGGGTGGGTGCTTGCTCTGTACAGTCCCTTTCTTTAGCTGCTTTTTCTTAAACTTGTTTTGCAGAGCTTGATAATGCAGGTGGCTGGAGTCTTGATTTCTCCATACCTTCTGAAAAGAGCACTTTTTCCCCTGATAAAAGCACTTTTAAAAAACTGATAAATAACGCTTTAAAATCTGAAAAGCAAGTGAGCTCCCTGTCTGGGGTGGTGGTTATGCAGGGCTGTTCCCAGTGTGTGGGTTCTTACTGGTGTTGGAGCTTGAGCTGTTTAGAGGCAAGGAAGCAAGTGTGTGCAGATTGTACCTCTAAATCCACAGAGCCCCCACGCATGGATTTTGGAGTTTAGAAACTTGGTGGCCGCAGCACCATTTTCTCATCCCTCCATCTGCTCTTTCCCCTGAAGCCTGTCCTGGAGCGACTGGGAGCTGGTGGGTGGGTGCAGCCTTCCCAGGCAAGCCCGTAGCTTCTTGTACTATCATCACAACAGCCCTTTATGGCTCTGTGTTTTCTGAGGCTTTTCTGTGAACACAGTTTAGTTTGACATTGCTCAGTTGAGGCATTACTTCTGTATCGGGGACTGCAAGCGTCTGGCTGAGTTACAGAAAAGAAAACAGAGCTTTAGGAGCTCTGTCAAACATCCTCATGTTATTTGCTCCCTGCCACTGACTCAAACCCAGAGTTAAACTGAGTGGGTGGGAAAGTTGCAGAACAAATGTTATCCCATGCAGAGGAGAATTGCCAATTGGGTTTGTTAGCCAAATTAAGAGTTTAAAATCTCTTTTCATAAACAGTTTCTTCAAATGACCTGCTTGTTAGATCTGGGTAGCACTTGCCCTGTTGGATGGCGTTTGCACTTTCAAGTTGAAGCTGGCTGCATTTGTAAATGTTTTTCTTTAGTTGCAAGGTGATTATTACCACTGCCAGGGTTGTATCAAATACTGAACAATGCTTGAGTTATCAGACAATATTGCCCACATCTTAAAACATCCAACTTTGTTTTTCTGCAGGAAGGAAGTAGTTGGCATTACAGTTAGGAAATGTGAGGGAAATAAGATGGGTACTGGGCAGCTGCTCTCTTACAGAGGTTGCTGCTCTGATGGGTTCAGCTGCTTGAGGGTCTGGAAAGAGCCCAATCTGCTGCAAAATATCCTGAGATACAGGTGAAATATCACTATCTGGCTGGGACCAGAGGCACTGAATCTCAGCGCCAGGTGAGGGACCGGGGCTGTACAGTCTCGTGTCCTCCCCATTAGGCAACTCTGTGTGTTAGAGCCCTGCTCCCCTCCAGCCCCCCATTTCACCATACCCCCTTCTGTTCCCTCCACTGTCAGATCAAGGGGCACGGGGAGAGCTGAGGGTGGGATGGACCTTAACAGTGGCTCCTCTTTTCACCACTGTGTTCTCCATGCTATTGATTTATTCCTTCAAGATTTAGCTTCCATTCGCGAGGACTTTTTTATTATTACTATCAAAGTGTTTGGGGCAGTAAAGAACCATCTGTATCATCTGTCTCTTCTAAGGTTGTCTCTGGTACTCCCCTGCCTCATTTTTCAGAAGACAGTGGGTGTCACAAGTCTCTGGATTTGGAACTTGTTACCTGGCCTCCTCTGCCCCTCATTCTTTAAGATGCATACTCTCTGGTGATAAAAACCCATTAAAGCCTGCATGAACATTGGCTTTGTTATTTATTGCTCTCTCCTAAATTATATTCTGATATTTGGCTGCCCTTCTTGCCACTACTTAGCCTTCTATCTCTCTCTCTGAGCAGCTGGGACGCTACTTTTTTGTCTCTTGCCTCCTAAGCCAAACTTCAGCATGGGCTATAAAATGATGATTTGATGGGAAGAGCACAGGTGACAGGAAACTCTGGTACCTTGGGCTTGATTTAAGGAAGGAGGGGGGTGGCCATAGCTGTGAAAAGTAGATTGATGTTAAGTGTTTTATCAAATGAGAGGCTGGCTGCTCTATTAGTGAGGCACCTGGGGTCTGCTGTGCTAGGCACTGTACAAGTCGGATGCAGAAATGCCCCCATTTCTAAAAAGCTGGTGTTATAAAGAGATGACAGGTAAATGAGCTAATTTGTACATGCTCGCACTCAGAGAGGTAATAGAGCCAGCAAGACCCCATGGCTTCTGAGCCATGGGTGAGAGCCAGAGGCACCAAAAAATACTTCTCCTGAATGTATCCTAGGGCTGCTCTTTGTCCCACAAGGTATCTTATGATACGAAGCAGCAGATTACTTCAGCTGTTCATGTGAAAGTGGCTTCAGGTCAGTTTTTGGCATTGTGGATCCTGTTGGCTTCACGGTGCTGCAAGAGGGAATCACGTATTTCACATAAAGCTCATCTTGTGTTTTGGAAACCTGCTTGAGTCAGCGCAGCCTCGAGAGGTGGAGGGAGTTGTTAAAGCATGTTCTCTGGTTTTCTGTTCTTAGTTTTAAGAGCCTTGCTCCTGCAGACAGTTCAGAGGAGGTGAACCCTGTTGCCCTGGAATGCCTGGGAATCCCTCTGGATCCGTGTGCTCAGACAAGAGGATCAGGGCCACAGCAGATGGGCGGGGGGGACAGCACGTCAGAACTGCAACCCAAGAAAAAGAGAACAGGATGGTTTTATGAAGATGGCTGAATTAATCAAATCAATAGTTTTAAGCACTTAATACCTAAAGTGGTTTGAGTGTTGGTTCTAAAAGCCTGTGTAAACATAATATATAAATACTTGGTAATTGACAGCTCATTTTGGGAAAATACATCTCCTGTAAGTTTTGTGTGTATATACTGCTTGTTTGTATACATAATCATAATTTATGTCTTTACAGAGTGTTCAGGTATTAATCAACTGTAACAATACACTGAGTTAGTGCTGAGTGCATCTCTGATAGCACCATCTGCTTGGATAGAGGAAAACACTGGATAAGGAGCTGGCAAAAGATCTGGTTTGTGATTTAGCAGAAAACACTGCAGGAGGCTGAGCTTTGTAATGGTCAGAGCCAACTACAAATTAATTCAAATTTGCACATTTTGTATGTACGTACTTTTTATCACCAGATGATCATGACATCATGGTCTCTGCTGAACTGCTGGAGCTGGTGTCTGAAGTGAACTTAAGCCTTTGAACCTAGGCTGGACAGAGTTAGAAAATACAGTACAGAGAAAATCCTCTGTTGCCTGAGGGCTGGCAAGTGCTTTTGTTTTTCAGTCCTTGTGATCCTGAGATCTCCTGTTGTGTGATTCTGTACTGATCCTGAGGTAGTCTTGTTCTAGGAATTGAGTATCGCAAGGTGTGTCTGTCACTGCACGTCCAAAGTGCATTTAGAGCAGTCGGGTATTTGTACGTGTGCTTGGGCTAAACCAAGGGGCATCAACACCAGAACCACCACCAGACTGCTGAAGTGAGAGATGTGTCTTTCTGGGCACATAGCAAAGGCAGAGCTTTCTCACTTCTCTTTTCTCCTCTCAGTCCCCGACTTACCTCACCAGAAGAGCATTTAAGCTTATGTTTTTAAGTTTAGCCATAAATTTGGAGGGATATTTTCAAAGCCATGAATGGAAGCTAAGCAGGCCTCTAGCTCCAGTGGTTTTGAGTAGAGCTTGGGAATCTCCTTGATCCCTGGGATTTAACCGTGTGCTTGAAGTTTAAGTGTATGTTGTCTCTGCTTCCATTTAACTCCTTGTCCCAGCAGAACAGTTTTCTTAAACATTATTTCACCGATTGAGCTAGGCTTCCGGATTCTTCCCAGTCCCTGGGGGAGCCCTGGCATTCTGCTGCTGGAAACTTGACAAGGCAAGGTGATGTGATACCAACCTTTTGCATCCAGCATCTTTGACTGTCTAAAAGGTGTTTGGATTTTTAAAATGTTTATTAAGATAACTAACATAAACCAGGAAGATTAAATGTTTTAAAGCCATACTTACTCCACTGTTATGTCTGCTGGCTGATAAATCAGAGTACCCTTATCATTGAGTTTCCATGCATTGCAATGGACTTGGCAAAGATTCGCAGAAGATGAAAGCCCTTTATTACCCTCATCTTCAGACTTCTGAACATTCACACTCAAGGACAATTTCCCACACCTTATCTGGATGGAGACAGCATTGATTTAGCTTACATTAACCTTTTAAGACCTATCAGATTACGCTGGATACATTTCACTTGATAAGAATTTAACTCAAGTTTAGTCTCTGCCGTTTCTCCATGCAGCCGAGTCCTGTAGTGTCGTATTAATCACGATCAGGCAATCTGCTTCCGAACTTTCAGTGGTGAAGTGTTTTTAATCACAATTTTAGTTCTAAAATTACTGACCAATCTTCCCAGCCACCTCACTCATTTTAAATCAATTGTTCCCAGGAAGATTTAACTTTCTAACAGAAAGTCTTTGTGCTACACTGTTTCAAGGCTAACTTAAGGGAAGTTAAGGACATAATTCTCTGACCATCCTACTTATAATGTCCTGTACAACCTCATTCTCTTTTGTGTCTCGCCTAGTTGTCATTTTATCAAGAGTCATGTCTTGGCTTTCTGTTTGGATTCTGGGGAAGAATTTTGTAAGATGAAATCTTGTGACAGGTAGCTGACTTCTTTACACCAAACCTGCTCTGGGTCTGTGGATGGACAAAGAAAGCCTGTGGTATTTTATACCCCCATGTCTAGTATATAAGAAACCTCAGACAGGAGTTCTGCATCTTTCCAGTCCTGTTGAGGTCATTTCACAAGGGCAATGCCAGGCAGTAACTAGAGGCTGTTTGTGTGTGACCCACAAGAAGCATAAACAAGCAACTGATGGCCTCAGCCCACCCTCAAAATCACGCCGATGGCCAATGTGCAAACCCTCCAGGCAGGGTGCTGTTTGCACAGCCTCAGCTTGCTAAGAGAAACATCCTCACCAATGTCCGTCTACTGAGAGTTCCCATCAAAGAGGAACTGTGCAGGAAGGAAAATAGTTGCAGTTTTGTACCAAACCTGAGGCACAGCTTGAGTACCTGCTTTATCGTGCCTGTTTACCATGGATGACCCTACCTGGGGATCTGCTCTGCGTGATGATGATATGCAGCAGATACCTGTGTCATTATGTTAATAAGGTACACGACCTCTGGCACAAGACTTGCAGTTAGGTCCAGTACTTGTTAAAAAAACATATTTAAAGCATGGTTTGGTTAACCTTGTGCACCATTGTCTGTTCCTGCTGCTACTCCTCTCCTTGACTTAATAAACCCTGTCAGGAGAGATCTGGACTTAGTGAGACTATCAAACTCCAGGGAGTAACATTGTGTGACATCTCGTGACATCTCTATTACAAGGCTTCTGGAAGGAAGCTCGCATCACCTGGGAGAGGAAATTCTTTTCATACCCCTGGGAACTAATTATGTCAGTTCAGCTGGAAGTAGAGTTTTTGCACCACACTGTTTTGTCCTTTTCAGTATTTTGTGATTTGATTGATTGCCTATTCTACTCCTTTCACACAGATTAGTGAGGCCATAAACGGAGAGAAAACAGAAGAGGCAGTCCCATAAAAACAACCAAATACTGAAGAGATCAAAGTAGCACAGCACAGGAACAGAACTATAAGTCACTGACTGCAGGTGGCATTAAAGATGTGGAGGGCTTGTTCTCATGGAGATTGTAATAAGAATAGTAAATGGCACAGAACTAATCTTGACTCAAGATAAAATATTTTCAGTGACTATGGAAAAAAACAATGGGAGTGGGTTGAGTGGGAGAGTGGGATATAAATATTTCTGAGAAACAGGATAAATATTTTTCCCTCAAATAATCTTAACTTTTTATAGGTGTTTCCTTTTAATATAAATTTGCTGTAATTCCTAAGAGTCTTTTGGGGAAGGGAGGGGAAGCAGGGTTTAAATCGATAATGGTAGATAATGCACTAGGATACATTGTCTGGGTCTGATACAAAGTGGTATAGCACAGCTGAGACCCTTCTTCCCCAAAAGGCAAATAGCTTTTCCTTCTGGTGGGTGTCTTGTCCGTTCTGAGTATGGGATCAGTCCCTGGACGTGGACCTCAGAGCTGTGCCCTGGAGCTGTGCCCGAGCATTGCCCTGAACACTGAGCCGCTGCCTTGGGCAGAAACCCCTCCAGGGAGTTCATGATCAGTTAACCCCCCCCCCCCGGGATGCTTCTGTGTCAGTACTTAACCTGATGACTTCTTTAGTGTAGTGGTAGATACCTAGTGAGTGAGAGATCTCTGTCAGACTTTAGCTGGCATTTTTCACATGGGTATGGCACCATTTCAGGAGCAGAACAGGGATGTAATCTTGCTGACAGTGCTCCCATGGCAGGCAAGCAGGCTGGTATGTGCCTCAAGTTTTTAAATCCTGCATGTGAAGATTTCTGGGCTTCTCCCAGCATTCAGGGGAGCAGAGGAGACCTAGGATGGAATAGTTTCTCAATTTACCAAAGCTTTGCAATCTCTAGCTGTTGGGATCTCCCTGGGCAGTTGCTTTCTTTTACCCCAGGGCAGTATTGCATTATAGTGTCACTGCTGGGCACGTTCTGTGCTGGTGCCCAGGGAAGTAGTAGACACCAAGTACCACACCCTGCTAGTGTGGGGTTTTTATGTCCTTCTGGATAGATCAATAACTATGGAAGTTGAGAGCATATTAGTTGTGTCTGGACATCCTCTTGAAACTCTGACCAGCAAGGATTGGGAGGCAATCAAAGCTTTGGGGTAAGCTATTTGTGCTGTTAAGAGTCAGTGGAATAGATTGAGTGCTGCTCCTCTGTGTCAGTGCAGAGTCAAATTGCTGAGCTTCAAACATCACAGGAGGCTGGTGTAGAGAGGAAGCCAACTGGGTGCTTTGCACTGCCATGGAAGCACTCAGGTAATCTATGCTGTGAGCTGAGACTGGTGTCTCAGCTGCAGCAAATAGTTTCTCAAACAGCTCAAACAAGTTTTAGAAGGGGACATTTCACCACAGCCTGCTGAAAATAGGCACTGGTTTGTAATACAGAAATTAGGAATTGTTATAAAACTTCCTATCAGTCCAGCCTGTCCTATATCTTTTTTCAGCTGCAATTATTGCTGAGACAAACTATTTACCTACCCAGACTGGCCCTTCTGCCTCAAAAACTTCATGCAAGGGCAAATCTAAACCTTTGTATCTAAAATTTCAATAAAGTAAGAAGATGAACAAGAATGTACTAATCCTTGACTACTAAATTTATGAACTTGCCAGTATTAACCTTTTGTTTTATTGCCTTTATGGCCATACTATAAAATATAGCCATAGTAAAATATCTGCGTATTTGAACTGTGCTGCCTGGAATGGTGTGAGTTCTGAAGATGAAGAGCCCTTCCTCCTGCTGTGAGATACCCTGAGGGAGTTGGGGGATGATGACAGTGGTTTCTCTATGTTCAGACATGCCTACAGCCAATATAGATGAGAAGGGTGATGACAGACTTACATGACTCAAATCTGTGGCTTCTCGTGGTCCCGGAGGGCTCGGCTGTGCTATATGCAGTTGGGGTGTGCTCTCTGTGCCATCAGCTGCATCCGGGTGGAGTAGGCTGTAAGTGGTCTAAAGGCTGTGAGGGGGTAACTGCTGAGACCCCGTGGGGGAAGGAGGGCAGAGAACTTAAAAATCATGCAGCTTGGCAAGCTCTCAGTGTGTTTCTATGCTCAAATGTCTGAAGCCAAAGAGAGGTGTAGGAAAAAATAAATAACGCAACTCCATTAGCTGTGGTTGGGTTTTCTGTGTTGTGGGTTATCTGTGCTACATACAGAGAGGGCTCAGGTCTGTGTGCTAGTTGAGGGATCCCATTAGCTGGGGTAATATGGTGATGAGTTGACTGTAAATGCAAGTGCTGAGTTCCTCACCTTGGCAAATGGTGAGTTCTGGGTCTCTGGTGTGTGTTCCTGTTTGTAACCAGCACTGTGATAGTGCTGAAAAGCCCCATTACAGTCAAGGTTGTCCGTCCTCTTTCCTGAAGCTGTATCTCTTAAGCTGTGCAAAGCACTCCTTGAACTCATGACACCAAAACTGGCAAAATCTCAGCTTGTATAAACCAAATTCTGCTGCTTTTTGCCCCAGCCAGCTAAGCAGTGCCCTCCAGACTCCTGATCCTGAGATGAAATCGTGGCTGCTGTATGCAAACTGCAGAACCCCAGAGGTGATGCCGTTTGCTGAGGGGTTTGTCCACATTACCATCAGTTGCCCATGAAGCTCTGGTAACTGCCATGGGACATGAACTGATTCAGAAGCCCACTGGGAAAAGTGTGGATTTTATTTAAGCTAAAGAGCTAAGAGAGGTCTTTAACTGAGCCTTTTAGTGAAAAAACAGCCAGAAAGATGCCCTCAGTTTGTTGTGTCATTTAAGAGGATGCAGGCAGTCCCTAACTCACTTCAAGCATCTGAGTGATCCTGACAAAATGAATGGCCTCGTCCAGTTTTCACACCTGCGTAAGTACCCAGCTGCACCAGCAGCCTATGGTTCAGACAGTAATGAAGCTCCACAGATTTGCTCATTGGAACCATTTACTGTGATATTTCGATGCCTTTTTTAAAATGGGATGAGCTTCAGCACTAAGTGTGGTACAGTGTCTCTGGGCACTGTCCCTGCTGATGGGTCTGCTGGGCTAGTAATGGCCACAGAGCCAGTTGCTGGTGTGAGGTGGCACTAGCAAGTCTGAAATTGTTGCAGATCAGCTCAATTTCTGTGTGTTTTGCCATATCCCTAATGCTATTTTACGTTGATGAGCTCGTTATAGAAAATGAGCTGTTGCAATACCCATCATCATAGCGTATGGTTAAGCAGAAAATGGGCCCTTTTTTTTTTTTTTTTTGACAGCTTTTGGACATGATGGGGAATTCGTACCTTCACCGGATATGATAAATTTGCAAGGGAAATTATAAGGCAACATGGGTTTTGCGTTATTTCTTGGAGCTGACGGGAGCGCTTTGCAAGTATATTCAACAACTCCAGTCATGTTGATTAGCACTGATGGCAGTGTATCTAATGGCCTCATCAGAATTGCTTGTAAACCGATTGTCCTACTGGAGTAGTTATCTAGGAGCTTAAACAGCTATGATAGCATCTATTCTGCAGGCACCTGGCCATGTGTGAGTAAATATAGCAGCACTAAGTGCTGGAGGTACTGTAAGTGGCAGGCTGAGAAATTCTGCTGGGATCCCTAATATTTGGAACTGAGCATCTTGAGGGCAATGTCACTTAGCCTGAGCTAAAGCCCACTGTTGTCAAGGGAGGGGGGGAACATTCCCATTGACACTAATGGATTGTTTAGTTCTGGCCATTTTTGGACAGGGACTTGATGTTATATGTACAGGCTTGGGACATCATTGTTTTGGCTATCAGCTAGCCAAGGAGACCCAATAATCCTCAGTTTGCACTTTCAGCGCACAAACTCTCACGAAACAAAGCTCTTAATGAGCTTTATCCAGGAAGAAGACTGTTGCTGTCGAGGTTTTGGAGATAGGCTCTGATTTTTGTTGGCCTGCTGCTTGTATCTCAGGAAGAGGTGTTAAAGACTGACTGGAAGGATAAAGTTAGTTCCTACGGTGACAGACAGTATCATCCAGTCCTTTGGATTTAAACAGGGCGCCCAGATGGAAAGGGGAAAATTCACTTTCTTTATCCACTGCAAACCCTTGGAGCTTTAGAATAAGGCAAGAAGCAGGTTTATTTCAATAATAAAACCCTCGGGCTTTAGTCTGAAATTCAGCGCACAAGGCCCATCCCTTAGAGACAGGGCATAGAGGATATAATTGGACATGATTTAGTGTCCTTAGCAGCAAAATGCATCTGGACGCTTCTAAACCAAAGGCCTTGCTGGTTCATGCTCCTGTCAGCAGCAGTAACTTGTGGACGGGTCCTCCTTGTGCTGCAGAGCCCCTCACCGCCTCCCTCGTGCTGGGCCACGGCTTAACCACATGCCCTGGGTTGAGCTCTGTGCATCTCAGTGCCTTTTGCACAGCCGAATCGTTTCCTGAAGGGTGTCTGCAAGCTTAAAATCATGTGTGTGTGTTATAATATGCTAATCCCCTCCCTCTTCCTCTAGCCTTAACTGCCTCATTTTCCAAAGGGAATTGACTTTCTCTCGGAGTCTTTGAGGAATGTTTTCCATTTTTCTGGTAAGATCCTCTACACACACATTAAACTGTTTCTATTCATCAGAAACTCACCAGCTTGAAACTGATGCTCCATTTATCTCTTCTTTGAAGCCTCCACAGAGCTCACGAAACCAGGCCTGGCTCACTTGGTTGCCGCGTGCCTGCGTTCTTATTAAAGTAGTGTTAGGAGTGGGATTCTGGACTCTTAGTCCATTTATTTCCTCCTGTTTATATCTTCTTCCTGAGTCATCAATATCTGTCTAGTGATGGACAAAACACCATTGGCTGCTGTCTGGAGACCGTCTTGCTGCGGAAAAGCAAGTTGCATTCAATCGTTCCCCATCCATCATCCGCTAATGAGCGTCCGGTGCCTGATTCCGTTCACTTCCCAGAGCGTCCCGTGTGGCCCGAAGGGTGGAGCACTGCTGGAGGAGCCCCGGGTTCCCTCCCTGCTTCTGCTTTTTCTCTGCTGAGGGACCACGGGCAGAGTCCTCCCCTCCCTGCACCTCGGCTTCTCTCGCCTGGGCGAGCAGGGAGGACTCGGGGCTGGAGCGCCCTTGGGGACCTAGAGACGAGCAGCACAGACATGAGCTGGGCTTTTCTGCTGGGGCTCTGTACTGACGTATCCAAACGTACAGCGATTCCTCTGCGTTGGCTTGGGACTCTACTGTTGCTGCCTCTTTATTTGGCCTTTTTTTTTTTTTTTAGCTTTGCAAAGCATATTTAACAGGAAGAGAGGTTTTTTTAAAAGCTGCAGAGCTCTTCTTTTTAGCCAGTTATGAAGCATGCTGATTTCCTAATTAATATCAACAGTTTGTGGGGGAAGGGAATCTAGGAGTAACTAATTTAAATATGATGATATGACCCTTGCATTCTCTTAACACTGTTTTCATGCAGTGTTAGCTGTCGGTGTTGACGCTCACAGAAGAAGAGAAAGACAAAGACCCTCATGAGCTATTGTATACACAATATCGTGTAGAATGATCCAGTGATTTTAAAACCTACTATAATAAGTTTTTCCCTATGAATCCTTAAGGCTTCTAGGCTGAGCTTGCAGACCAGAGGACTAATAATGTCAAGACAAGAGTCTGAAATAATTTGAGGGTAGCAGACCTATGAACTGTCTGAAAAGGACCACTCTTGCCCAGCTGCAAGGTTGGATAAGCGAGCCCTTAATGCAGTAGCAGGGTTTTATATATAAATATAAATAGATGACAAGGAAGATGAGGAAGCCAGTGAACGGCTGCATAATGCTGCACGGCCCACAGCAGTAGCTTCCTTAGTGTTTAAAGCTCAATGGTGTTTGATTACTCCACACCTGCCTGCTCTTCCAAGGCTGAAAGCAGAAAAAATAATCTCCCCTGATATGCAAATCCAGCAAATCTGGATGCAGTCGAGGAGAGTAAGAAATAAATCTGGAAATCCAAGTCACCAATTTCAAACTGTTTCGTGATAGAGATTTGACTGATTTCCCCCCTCTCTCGAGCTCACTCAGAAAAGGCTGCATGAGGGAGAACAAGGACTTCTCATTCTTTTTGCACCATCATCTTGGAAAAAATATGTATGGTTTCAGTGCACTGTGCTATACTAGAGTGGTTGGGCATTTTCCAACAAATCTGCTAAACTTCTAACACCAAATGTTTTGAAATGAGTTCTCCTTCACATGGCTGTACCACTTTCATCAGGAAAGCTCCCCAGATCTAGAGAGTTCTGTGTGCTTCAGCGTAGAAACACCTTCCACAGAACCGAATAGCTCACTTTGCCTTGGATTGAGTTCAAATTCTACTAAACTTGAGCTGTTCTGGTATAAGTGCTACTCACCGGCCTTTATTTTTTTTAAGGAGTTTCATTTTTTATGAATGAGTAGAATAAATAAAGTTTATTGGGAAGGGGGAATCTGGGGGGGAGAAGATTTACATGAAACTGCAGCAGGGTTGAAAAGCCAGAACTGTGTTGTACTAATGTGGCTCCACTTGCTGAAGGGCATCTCTGGTTTCCATCTTCTGCCTAAGGAGAAGCTTGTGCCTGTGGGGGAAGAAGATGTCAAAGCAATGCTGGGGGAAAAGCAAAATTATCTTACTGATTTTTAATTGAAAAGTAAGGATTTTAGACTTAAGCAAGTAGGTAGCTGCCCTGCACAATAGAGATTTCACCCAGTTTAGAGAAATAGCAGGCGTTGCTGTTCTTAGTGGAAATACCCAGTTTGTCTGGGTTCTTTGATGCTCCAGTCCCAGGGCTAACACTCTGAGCAGCCAGGTAGGGACTGTGCTTTTGTTGAAACAGTGGTGTGGCTGAGCTCAACAGATCTGAAAGTTTTTGGGAGACGGTGATGGAATGTATGCCATCATTACAAATCAATAATAAGGATCTTGTCATCACTTGCTTTGGAAGTGGGATTTTTTTTTTTTTACCCATTGAACTACCTAACACTTCCATAGCTTTTTCGAAGGACAGGTTTGTCTTTCTAAAGCATTATTTTGTCATCCAAGTTCAGCACAGTCCTAACTTTTATCAAGGGAGGAAGCCAGCCCAAAATGCATTAAATTGGATGGAAATAAAAAATGGCTATGAATCTGTGTTTCATAATACCATCCAAAACACTCCCCAGCTTTCCTAGTCTTTGAACCAGTGCACTGAGCTGATACTGGCCTTTCTCATTCCAGCTGGATTAACGAGTTCCTGGACTAGCCAAAGACTTCCTGCGATTCAGGGGAGCAAGACAGGTGTGTCTTCCCTGGTAAGTCAGGCCAGATGGAATGGGTGTCAGGCCAACACTTCCCCTGAAGAAAAAAAAAGTACCTTTATGTGAAGGAGCAGTGGTGCCAGATACATGGAAGGAGTGGGACAGAAAGAGCACAACTGCAAATTGAAAGAGGAACTGTTTGCATCCTCTTTGCAAGGGCTGTGGCACGTGATGAGAAATGATGAATGCCTCTACCTACGGCTGGCCAGGCTGATGAGCTGGGTACTTGTTCAGAGCACAGGAAGAGATGCTCAGGCCACTGTGGTCTGCTGTTCCTGGCCCAGAATGATGCTTGTCTGACTGGAGTGTGCCAGAGCCAGGTGAGTGATACCCAAGACTGCCCAGGCTTGAGGCTGGTGCCAGACGACGAGCTGCAGCTATTGGATTCCTCTGGCCTGCACCTGCCTGGCTAATTGCTCGTGGGTGGAAGATGTGCCTTGCTTAGGCAAAGTACAGCATGATAAAACCGACATAAAAACAAATTGAGAGGATGTTGTGCTTCCAGAGGCAGGTCTTCCAGCAGTACTGAGTTAACAGGCTGAGACTTACGCTGCGCAGGCAGGAGGCAGGAAAAAGCCACTGTCTGTAGGAACAGCACCATACTTGTCATCCCAGCGAGGCAGGAGGACAGAATCTTTGTCCTGCAAACCCCAGCAAATGGTAAGTTTACCTCAGACTTAGATTTTGAAGGAACCAAGAATATCAGTGAAATTGGACTAAATGCTACTGTCAGTGCTTAAAAAGGTAGAGGAAAGGTTTTTGGAAATGTCAACATTTTGGTTTGACTTTCATCACATCATCTTGATTATTTTTTCTAACCAAACTCAATGTAAGGCAATAAAAAGGCTTCAGGGAGGAAGAAAGTCATCTCTCAGTGGGTCTGCAGTTTTTTGATTTTTTTTTTTTTGTTCTTTAGTTGTTTTTCATTTCAGCTATCTTAGTTCAAATGCATAAATCCTTGTGGAGTTGACTCATACCAATAAGCTTCAACAAAACTGTACTGCAAGGAAGGAATCGGGAGGGAGGAAAAACGTCTTATCATCCTGGCACTGACTTTGCTAGAGAGAAGTGTTGCAGGGGTGGGAATGCGTCCCAGGGTTTGGCAGCAGTGTTGGCTCGTGCTGGCCTGGAGCGTGCCCAGCTATAGCCTCAGTCTGCCTGTGCTCCATCTGTAAAATGAGATGTAATAATTGCGTTTGCAGACATCATTTGTGAACAGGCACATGCTTCCAAACAGCTGGAGTGGTAGAAGAGCACACGGCGTGAGCCAGCCCTCCCCAGCTGCGCTGCCTGCGGGTGTGCTCCCTCGCTTCCTTCCCTTCTCCTCGCCCATGCCCAGGCTGTGCCACGGCTCCAGCCAGACCCCGCGACGGCGCAGGGTGAATCCTGACCGTGTCAGAGGTGCATGGGGGCTTTGCGTGGGCTCTGCTGTGGCTTCCCCTCTGCTGTACTTCTGTCTCCTGCATACCAAAGGAAACTGAGATTTCTCACATGCTGTGTAACAAACCTGGACCGGGGCTTGGGGCTCCAGGATCCACATTTTCACATTTTCACAGAATCCTTCAGGTTAGAAAAGACCCTTGGGATCAGCGAGTCCAACCCTCAGCCCGACTCTACAAAGTTCTCCCCTACACCACATCCCCCAACATCTCACCCAAACGATCCTTAAACACACCCAGGGATGGCGACTGCACCCCCTCCCTGGGCAGCCTATTCCACTCTCTGACCACTCTTTCTGGGAAACATTTGTTCCTCATGTCCAGTCTGAACCTCCCCTGTTGCAGTTTAAAGCCGTTCCCTCTTGTTCTGTCACTAATCCCCTGGGAGAAGAGACCAGCACCAACCTCTCTACAACGTCCTTTCAGGGAGCTGTAGAGAGTGATGAGGTCTCCCCTCCCCTTCTCCTCCTCACACTGAACAGTCCCAGCTCCTTCAATCTCTCCTCACAGGATTTATTCTCCAGGCCCTTCCCCAGCTCGTTACCATCCTCTGCCCTCGCTCCAGCCCCTCGAGATCTCTCTCGTATTGAGGTGCCCAAAACTGGACACAACACTCCAGGTGTGGCCTCACCAGTGCAGAGCACAGGGGGCTGTCACCTCCCTACTTCTGCTGGTCACACTATTTCTAATCCAAGCCAGGATGCCGTTGGCTTTCTTGGCCACCTGGGCACACTGCTGGCTCATGGTCAACTGCTTGTCAATTAGAACCCCTGGATCCTTCTCTTCCAGACAGCTCCAGCCACACCTCCCCAAGCCTGTAGCCATGGTTAAGGTCTGACTGTACCACTGGTGGGGATGGACATTAATATCCTCTCAATTTTGGCCAGCCGGAGCGCTTGCAAAGAGCAGGATGGCCATCCCATCCCACTGCCCGGGGCTTTCAGGGCCTGGGCACACGAGCCCAGACTGCCAGCGCCCTGCAGCAGAAAACGGCTGCAGCCTTTCCCCATGGAGGCATCTGTTGGAGGCACGAGAGCTTACCCACGTGATAAAAGAATCATACCTGGTTTAAAGATTCCTCTTCAAATTTCAGTTTGCTCTTGGTGGCTTTTTATGTGTACATCATTTCAGTAGTTCTCAAGCAGTAGCAAAACCTAATTACACTTGATTAAGCACATGGAATATTCTGCCTTTTAAAAAAAAGACCACTGGTGGTGTTACTTGAAATCAAAGTGTTTCCTTTGTGTGCACCGAAAAGATGGTTACTTTAATATTTCTTATTTTAATACCATTTACTTTTGGAAATACTCATTTACATTAACAAATATTAAAATAATATACATAGGGAATTCTCATATGTTCTCTGTGAACCAGTATAAACATTGTGATTCTGGAGGATTAAGTCATAAAAATGTATAGATTTTTAGCTTTTTTCTCTCTTCAAAGTAAGAATATCTTGAAGATCCTTAGAACTATTTTGGAATGGGGAAATCCATTTTTCCAATCAGCAATAATTTCATCTGACTGATGAAATCAGTACTCCTTAATAGTAAGGCAGCATTTTAGTGTTCATTAACATGACTTCAAAACCTCATCTCTCGGGTAGATAAATGATGTATATATTTTTTAGAGTGTTAATACACTGACTTAACTTAGCATTTTTTCCTTTCTCAGCCTCTGTAAAAGATAATATCCAGATGAGCATCTGGTAATTAGCCCCAAAGGGCCACGTGCACAATTTTATTTCAAAGGGGGACTTCCATGCTGGAAAAAGATACTGATTTAAACAAAACAAAAAGGCCTTTTGCTTCAGAAAGAAGCCTCTGAGTGCTGTATATGCCTGTTGCCTGTTGCACGCAGACATTTCTTCCCCAGTTCTGCCCGTTTGGGGACTATCTGGCAAACAGAAAAAAAACTTGGTACAGGCTAGATTGCCCTCAATAATTTGTCTACAAAAGGGCAGAGAAAAAGAAATTACTTGTTTGAACACCAGGTTGGATCTGATAGTCAAACTCATTTCTACCTGTTCCCAACCTGATGTTCTCCTCTGTTGCATTTATGAAAGAGCTCAGCAGTTGAACTCTTTCACAAATTATGCAGATCAAAAGAGCTGAGCTAACATGGAAGTAGGGAGCGGCAGGAGGTTGAAAGAGCTGAACGATACGGGATACCAAAGAGGAAAAAGGTAGAACTGCTGTCAGAGCCAGCATGTGAGAGACCAGCTAATTGAAAATGTGTATTATCTTCTGAAAGTCTGTTAATTGATATGTAACTTGTGATAGTCTGTGCTAGGCAATTCTGTGGGTGTGGGGAGGAAATACTCCAAACGATTCTTGCAAGGTTATTGTATTAATAAGCTTCCACGTTTATTGCCTCTGTTATTTTGAGTTAATTACATGGGTGCCTAAATGTATCTCTCTTAAATCTCAATTAATGTCCTTTACAATCAATTCATATTTAATTAATATAACGGACTGATTAAATGTAAAGAGAATACTCATTTTGCACAAAGTGCTCCCAGTCCTTTCTCTGCTGCAGAGTGGTTGGGAAGTAAAACAGGCTCTGAGAGGACTAAACCTGAAAGCTTTGGAGTTTGCCAACTTTTCCCATTATTTAAGATGGTTCAGGAAGCCAGCAACTGTAATTCAACTGAACTGTTGACACGGTGAAATGCGCTGCCAGGGCTGAGTCTCCAGCAGAGCAAGCCAGGGCTATAGAAGCCGTTGGTGACAAATGCAAAGGCATAGGTAGGCATGTAAGTATATATATAGGGCCAAACTCATGGAAAGGGTGATAGAAGGCCCCTGCTCCCAGGTGTAGAGTCCCTTGCCCTTACTGAAACACCCTGAGGTGTAATTTGGGGTGCCCTGGCAGGGTGCCGGTGGTGCCTGCCGAGGCAGAGGTGAGAGATGTGTCCAGACCTGGGTAAATCAACACGACATCCAACGTGGAGGTGCTTTTCAGCTTTTCTCTGTGCAGTCTGGGGGAACGCAGGATTGTAATGATGGGGTGTGACTACTCATGGGCCATCTTATAAAGCTTGTCTGTACAGTGAGGAGGACATCACTGCTGCTCCCACGGAAGGGAGGGACTGTTTTAAGTCATATGGCAGGGACTTGTCTTTTGGATGCAGAAACTGCTTGGTGCTGCCCTCAGCACTGATTCAGAGCAGAGCTGGTTTGGTGATACAGAGGTTCAAACGTCTAAAGTGAGTTTCTCCATTGGAGGCAGCTGGATGTGGATAGGTGTCTTTCTGGAAGCTGCACAATGTAAAAGTAAAGAACAGGTTAGTAAAGAGCAAAATTTCTCAAAGTACTATTGGTACTGAAATTCAAGGGAGTTTCAGGGTTGCCACTTCAGACTTGGGCAGCTAAAGTCCAGACAAACGCTGTGTAAAAATATCTTTGTTCACCTTCACTTCAAGCTCTGTGATGTTGAAGGTCACTTCCCTCTCTTGACCCTTGAGGAGGGCTGTTCTCAGATCTGTAGCTTGAATCTTTTCTGGAGAAAGTCCCACATTCATCCTCCCTGACTCATGGGAGGAGCAGCTGCCCACCCCTCTCTGTGCTTACTAGACCTTGCTTATCTCTTGCAATTAATAAAAGAATAATTCATGTTTTGAAATTCCTTTCCTGGATTAGCTACTGGCTGGAGTACTTAGCTCATGTACATATAGGATCTCTCCAAGGACACGTCTTCTAGTATTTATTCTGATAACTGTAACATACAGATAAGAGGAGCACATGACACTGGAAATACAGAATAAATTTACATTTTCAATACCGTGGAAAGCCACATTCAGATAGCATCCATGTTCTGAGGAGAAGTAGCCCGTAAAAGGAAGAAAATCCGTAACACCAAGGCTGATGTCTCAGGCAGCACCCTGCTAAATATGCTGATGTTTTACTTGATCTCAGGAACTGAGGCGTTGAATTAAAATTTGGGGGCTAGAAGCTCCACTCAACCCTGGACTTCCCCCTTACTCAACAGGAGCCTTGTCTCAACTAGGGGCAGGGTAAAGTACAAAGTGGAGGGCAAACCTTCACAGAAAAAAGTGTTTCTTTGATTTTGCCCTTGATTAATTCATCCTCTGACGATGATCTGCAAACAGATGGTGAAATTCATATGTGCATTGGACTATCTAACTTTCTTCTCTCAAGAATTACTGGTCTGTGCCTCGTGCTGACTGCAAATACCAAGACTGAACATGTGATTTGCAATCACAAGTACTGGGGCCCCTTTAAATTAAGACTGAGTTAACAGCCACTGCAGCTTTTTCTAAAATTGACAAAAGATGTGGGTTTGGTACAGCTTTGGCTACTTGAATTAAACTTGCTTTGAGGTATTTGCTTTCCTCTACTTGGATTGTTTGAATATTTGTGGTGAAAAAGCAGGAAAGAGTTAAAAAAAAAACTTGCTTTCAAAAGCAAGTGAACACTTGTGAAATTTCTCCCCCTACGTATATTTAATTCTAATCAGGTACAGCATTGCCTGGATAAACATGGAGTGGGTTGTTCTCTCTCTCAGCTAGACTTATGATCTTTTCAGTTGTTTTTTATGTTGGAAGTATTGAGTTTTGTAATTAAGCCTGTTTTTTCACTGACTTTTTAATCCTTCTATGTCTGGAAGTGTTGAGACAGGAAAATACTGCAGTAGTGTGGCTGTGCTAGTCTCTGTGCACGTTGGGCTATAGTATGCTCCTTTCTTTTTTTGGAAGATGAAAGAGCAACGTCTCACATAATCATATCAGTCCAGGAGCTGAAGCTTTCAAACATCAGCAACTGCATGTGAGCACTTCAAATACCGAGCCGTTTGTGTTCCAACTGCTGAAGCTGGCAGGAAGGAGAGCAGCCCAGCGCCATGCGATTTGGTGACCCAAGCACTCATCACGCAGCCTGGCTCTGTTGGAGCCCCTGGCAGAAGCCCAGAAGACGTTAAAAGAAACAAGACTTCACCTATCAAGAATTCCCTCTTTCACTTGAAGCAGAGAAAAGGAAAGAAGTCTTATCAGGCAGCCTTGGCGTCGAAGGAAAATTAAAGATTGAGTCAAAGAGACAATGACTAAAGAATTTTTTTTCTGTCTTGTGAATTTAGATGAAGGAGAAGGGACAGTTTTATATTACTTCAAGGGAAGTCTCTTAAAGAAAAGAAAGAGTAGAAAGAGAGAATGGGGAAGGAGGAGGGAGAGAAGGAGAAAGTGAAAACTGCTTGGAGCTATAATACAACTAAAAGCAAGAATTCTTCATTAAGAACTTCATTTAAAATCAAGTGCATCTAAGTAGTTTTGCCACTCTCCTAAAAGTTCATTGTCTCTTCATACAGCACTTTTCTAAATGCATAAATCTTTAATAATCTCATTTTCCAGTGGCCATATATGTGTGCAATTGGCTCTTGGGTCTAAAGAGGGTATGTTAAAGCAGGTCTTGCTCGGAGACCTCTTGTTCTGAGACCTGGAAGTAAAGGAGGTTTCAGCAAAGCTGTAATGAAATCTTTTTCAATTGGTGCCCTTGGCTGTGGGTGGCTTTGTTTTTTACTTTGAGACTTTTCTTTTCCTTGAATAAAATAGATGGAGCTTTCATTTTGAACCAAGGAGTTTTCTGAACCAATTGAGGAGATGCTGTCACTGTGAGGTGTGCTTCCCACTGAATCTGGAGGCACTGGCATTTGTACAAAGCAATAACTTTCTACCCAAACTACTTTTCAGTGGAAAATGGTTTCTCTCTGTGGAAAAAGAAAAGCAGATTTCCTCTGGAAAGAGTTTTTATGTGTGGGATCTTGCTCTAAATTATAAAACTTAAAAAATTTAGGTGAAAGAATAACTTTTTTACTTAAAAAAAACAAACAAACACAAACCACCAAAAATCAGAAGCGATTTCTCCAGCAAATACTCTGAATTTTATCTGAGAAAATAACCCCAATTCTCCTGAAACATGGAAACCAATTTTCAGGCAGAAGGCTAATTGAAATTTTAGTGAAAAACTCAGGTGTTTCTAATCAAGACAACCTCTGGTCTAAGAAGCCTTTGGTTAGGGAAGAAGCTTTGCAACCTGGCTGGTCTCCAGTAAAAGCGAAGGAGACGTTTCTTTGGCTCTGGAGTGTGTGTGGCTGCGCCAGGCTGAGGGCAGTGGAGGTCCCTGTGCTGAAGCCCCTCTCTCTACCCTGACACCATCCCTGGGTTACACACTCCTGTTTGTACCAACACATCTTGTCTGGGGAGGACACCTTCTCTCCGGATAACAGAAGGTCCACATTTCACCCCAGATTCCACAGAGACATAACGACCTCTTGTACTCTGGCACTTCTTACCCCTGGATGCCTTTACCATGGTCCTTACTCTTTGTGTCTGCTCCATAGCTCTGTCACAGCCCAGAGCATCTACAAGGCAGTGGACTCTGTGTGGATGCTGTGTGGATGCATAACTCAGTTCTCTTTGCTTTGGAGAGTTTTTCATGTCTTACAGGGACTTGCTTCAGTTTGCAGAGGATCGCTGGGCCCGAGTGAGACACCCTAAAGACTTTAGCACAGATTTTTCCCAGCTCTCCTGGACAGAAGGAAGGCAGCGGGAGACCCTACTGCATGCGGAGGCTAACACCCCTGGCACATCATTGCTAAAGAAGATGGGGAAGAGGGCGGCATGTTAGCAGGGTATAAAATCTTCAGATTCATCTCTCCTCTCTATTACCTTGCTTCCTTCTCTTGCAATGATGTATTTTTGCATCATCTGCTCTTTGTGAAGCTTTTCTTGACACCACACTGAATGCAGAGGCATCTAAGGAATTAAAAGAATAAAAATCTTTTCTTCCATTTCATTGGAGGGAAAGGCAGAAAAAGAAATTAAAAGTGGCCCGCTAGCTCTAAGAGATAGATACAGCCCAGGTCAATAACTGAAAGCACTTTCATAGACCACAGCTGGATAGCGTCGCTTGGTCTGATTTTTTTTTTTTTTTTTAACTCTATCTTTGTTATGTGTGCAAAGCTCATGAAAAGAGTCATTCGGATTGCAGCATTCCTGATCTTTATGCCTACAGACTGACAAACCTGCGAGGCATAATGGAAGCACCAGCTGTTGTGGCTACTCATAAAATAAAAGCTCTCGCAGACAGGAGGATTTTTAAAAATTTTGTTCTTAGAAGCTTTCTAGCTTTCCTTTCCTCCCTGCTACGTAATGTGCCTCCCAGCAACGCGACCCAGAGAGAATTGAAAAACTCACTGGCAAGGTGGCCTATAATTAACTAGCTGAGTTTGTGTATCCGGAACAAAAGAGCTAATTATGTAGCAATCAGTTATTTGAAGGAAAAAAAGCCCTGCTTTGAATTGCTCCACAATGCTCCTGCCCAGATGGGTGGGAAGGGCTGTGGCATGGCGATGCAAACACTCGTGTGTTGGGGATACAGTGCAGAAAATATTAGGAGGCATGAAAGCTGTCTGTGTGGAAGCCAGCAGTACGGAAAGGAGCACGCTGGCACCTGCACCGAGACTGGAGGAATTGAGTCTCCAGCTTAAGAATTTGGGAATGAAACACTTGGGTTTCGTTTCACTCTGCTGCCTCTTTTCTCTTTGTGTGGCACACAGAGATGCTGTTCTTCATTAATTACCCAGCATGTGCCAGTCCAAGCCATTGGAGCAAGTCAACAGCAAGCAGGAACTGGGGGGGTTTAGTCTGGAGAAGAGGAGGCTGAGGGGAGACCTCATGGCCCTCTGCAACTCCCTGAAAGGAGGGTGCAGAGAGCTGGGGATGAGTCTCTTCAACCAAGTAATGAGTGATAGGACAAGAGGGAATGGCCTCAAGTTGCACCAGGGAAGGTTTAGACTAGATGTCAGGAAGTATTTCTTTACAGAACGGGTTATTAGGCAGTGGAATGGATTGCCCAGGGAGGTGGTGGAATCCCCATCCCTGGAGGTGTTTAAGAGTAGGGTCGATATAGCGCTGAGAGATATGGTGTAGATGGGAACTGGCGGTGCTAGGTTAATGGTTGGACTAGATGATCTTCAAGGTCCTTTCCAACCTAGTTGATTCTGTGATTCTGTGATTCATGCCACGTTTTCTGGCCTTTTTGGAAAAGCTGTGTGGTCAGCATTGCCCCTTCCTAAGACCAGGTGCTAAACATCAGCTAAGAGCAGAACTCATCATGTAAGATAGTCACCCTAAGGTTTCAGAAAGCGTTTGGGATCCTGAGGCTGTTGCTGGATGAGAAACTGAAGAGGGAGTTGGCTGGAGAAGGGACATTTGGTTCTTGCTGTTCAGGTCAGTTGTGGTGTCAGCATCAAGTTGGAGCTGGGGTATCAGGTAGGAACAATTCCTGGGGAGCTGGAGAAGGTTGCTTTACCGTAGACTTGATTTCATGTCCTTGAGCCTTGTGCACATGTCTGAGATCCTTCTGTGCACCCTCCAAGCACTGGTAAAGCAGCGGGGATTTGTGACCCAGGGGATGTCCTTCTGCACGGCCCAGTCCCGGGAGCCTCACCCAGTCATTTCTGCATCACACCCTAGTGCTTATATGAGTGATTAGTATCTTTAAAAATACACAGTCTTGTTTACAAGATTACTTCTGATGTTTTCATGTCCACTTTTCATTGCAGGAGGGGAGAAAGGAGTTGTAATGCACATTTGGAACATCATGTTTTGTGAAAGTGTGTTAGTTTTGTTAAACTATTCATTTAAAATTACCTCTTTCTCCATAAAAAATTGAGTTTTTCTAACATTCTAAAATGAAACATTTTCAGTTCATCTTGTTCTCAAATTTCCTTTTTTTTTTTTTTTTCCCTCTTCAATAATCCTTAAAAGGTGAGGAAACCAAGTATTTCTTTCAACCAGTGCTGCCTTTACTTTTGCTACAGCCCTGAGGTGGGGTGGGGAGAGATGATCAGTCCAAAATGATCTTTCAATTCATAGAGACTTGAACGTGTGTTACCATGCCCTGACTGAACAGCTGGAAGTGATGGAAAATCTAGTGCATTCCTGGTAAATTTGTTCCAGTGCTTAGTTACTCATGCTGGGAAAAAAAAGTCTTTTCTATCTTAATTTTTACCTTTCACTCCTTTCCTAAAGTCTGCAGCCTACCATTCTCTAAGTATATTGGATTCTGAATAGATTTACTAAGTATAAAACCAGGCTCTGCGAGAACCTGCTGTAATATTCTCCAGCTTGGAAATTGAAAAATTTATATTCAATGAAACACACCTACTGCTCATATTTGAAACATAGCCACACGTGGGACAGGGTGACAAGAAGAGATAAGCAGCCCCGTGTGGTCAGGGATTGTGGGTGGTCATGGCAGAATATTTTAAGAAATTACCCCATCCCTACAAGAAGCATCAGCAGAGCAGTTCAGGGTGCTGCAGTTTCTTAAACCACTGCAGTTAATCTCTTGCAAGCATCAGAGCCTTCCACCAGCGTGGACTTTTGGCCCCAGGTGCTATCCAAGCCCGGTCATTTCTTGTGCCTATTTTTCTCTGAGTTTTCGTCTCTACCTAATCAGATTTGCTCAAAATGAAAGAGCTATCAGTGCGGTGGGAAGGAAGGAATTTGCATTGCCTTGAAGGACAGGTGATAGATGGGTGGCACAAATACAAAAGAGAGAAAAGTCTCCCTGTCAGCTGCTGTTGAAGCCACCTTGGTAGATAAAAACATCTTGGAGGGAATGAAAAAAAATAAGGTACTGCTTGCTCCTGGCTTCAGTGGCCCGCAAGCCAGTCTGCAAAAAACGGGAGCTTAATGTCACAGGGAGCTGCAGTTAATTTATGCAGATTCCTCCTTAATGAGACTGATGTGAGACTGGCCTATTTGGAAGATGATAGGTGGCTTTTGTGAAATGAATACTCTCTCTGAGGGCTTTTTAGTGCTTTCGGGCAGTCTGATGACAGTTATAATCCTGCAGTCGGAAGGTTTTGGCTGTCTCCATGCTCCCATCCCAGCCAGTCGCCCAAACATCCATCGCCCTCTCCCCCTCGCCAGGCCAGGTGCTCTCTGCGTCCTGGGCTCATCCTCTTTCCTGCCACACGTAGGAACAAATTTCCAAAGCAGCCTCCCTTACACCTCCATAGAAATAAAACCTTACAAAGTGAATTAGTAAAAAAAAAACATGCCACAAAAAGAAAAAAAAAAAAAAGCACCATTTTTTTGAAACACAGAAGGTTTATTTCAGTGCGCAATGAAGTAAATGCTGTTTGAATTTTAACCCTTTTGGAACATTTTAGGTGATATTAGGTCTGTTTCTAAACATGTTTTCTTGTGTTAAGGTTGAAGCAGCACATTTTAACTGATTCATCTGCCACCAGAGGTTTTCCTTCCTAAATTTTTCCTGATATTTGATCCATATGTGTGAATAATCATGATTTTCCTGAAAATTCCATAATTTTCTGTTCACAAAAATAATTTATCTGGCTTTGCTCCTATTCAACATGCTTTAAATAAGAGACGAATTTTCCATTGTTTGCATTCTCTAGCACTTCATACAGAGATACAGCATGAAAAATGTTGATGTGCTAAAGTTCCCCTTCCAGTTACTCCCCTATAGACCTGAAAGCATTCCCTGAAATTCTCTCTTTATGGAAGACAGATTCTGGCACTTGTATGAATTCGCAAAAAACTCCAATTTGCCCACACAATAGCCATAATATTGGGCCTAATTCTGCTACTGCAGGAGTGAATGAAAGGTGAAGACATAAATAGCTGCAGGAATTTAAATATGAGCTTCAGAGCCCTACAGAATCAAGTTTTTCTATTTGATTGACTGATTAATGAGCTGTTACCACCAGCCTGGGCATGTGTTGACGTTGCCAGCCTGTCCGGTAACTGCTGGGCTCTAATCAACATGAAAGGAAATGTTTATACAACCTCTGCAAAGCTGAAATGCCAAGTTGAACGCACTTTGTTTGAACAGCATGGGTTACCTCTGCTCGTACCTCTTCCTCACAGGTACACACAGCACCATCTCGAGGAGGCTTTCCCACCCACTCCCAGGGCTGGAGGTCTTGCAGAGCATTGTAAAGTGGGTCCCTGGGGTCTAATTTCCCCCTTGCAGGTACAAGTGTTATACCAGTGGTAACCCTGCTGGGCCAGACCCTGACCTGGGGGAAGGCAGTGCAGAGTTGGCTTAAAAACCAGCTCCAGGTCCTTTATAGCAGAGGCTGCCGTCACTGCCTGCTGCCTTGCAGGTGGGATTTGCAGCCTGCTGAGCCTGGTTTAAGGGCGTTTTGTCTCACCACCACTCCAAGCCTGTGCTCTTTGGACCAGGCAGCTTTCATGCAATTAGAGAGCTGCTCTGTTAAAACCTTACCAGTCCTGACTTGGATGGCTTTTTTCTTTATGAAGAGCCACAATCAAAATGAGATCCAAACAGTGTATAATGCTGTGCAAACATCAGAAGACCCTGCCTACCCCAGAGACTGCATTTTCTAAGTATGGGTTACGACAGACAGAAACACAACAGCTAAACTAAGTCTTGCAACAGGTTTGGGGTAGGGCAGAGAGTCAGGCCTGTGCCCTGGACCCGGGGCCAGACATGGTATTTAGTATGAAGAAGCTTGCAGGCAAGAGTTTTCCAGATCCAGGCAGTTACCCAACATGCCCAAGATTTCCTGATGTGTTATAAGTAAGGATACCTTAGCCAGAAACCCCGCTTACTGATACCTTGGTAAGAACCAGCTTGTGCATTGAAAACTCAGACTTGGAGCTTTTTCAGCAGCTGAACTTCTGAAAAAGCCAGTTGGCTGTTCAGCGCTAAACAACTGCACGTATTTATCAACTGCAAACCATACGCTGCTGGATTAACAATTAAACCTCGCTGATTTATACTTCCCAGTGCTAAGGGGCAGGAAACAGCTCCGTCTCCACATGTAGTTCTGCTGGCTTTCCAAACTGGCCTTCATGCTTCGAATCAAATCGTCTCCAAAACAGCGTGGCCTTTGAAAAAATACAGCAGTGCAGAGTTATTCTGGCTGCAGTCGTGTGTGAGTGTTTCAGTGCCTCCCGTTTTGGTATGCAAAGAAGCTGGTTGTGTTGGAAACAAACATATGCTTCATTTAAAGAAGTAACCAAGTGCTTTTACGTTTAATTTTTGACCAAGTTTATGTAAAATTAATTGCATCACATGTTCTGTGTATCTTTTAATTGCAAAACCAATTAACTTTAAAATGTTCTGCTTTGTAGTTCTCCTAATGGATGGCACGATTTTAGTTGGCTTTACAAAATCCATCTTTTGTTGAAACTGGGCAGGCAGCCATACTCAGTTATCTTCTGGAAGTGAGTTCCCTTCAGCTGAGCCAGTTTCAAGCAGTTGATGCACTGACGTTATTTTACAGGCATGGTTTTTTTTGGGTGAGCATCTGTAAAGAGGCTATACAGCCCTTCGAGAGGAAATGCTGGGTTCCTTGGGAGAAGCGTGGCTGGCTATTGGAGGTTGCTGGTATTTGAAGCTGGAAAGGCTGATTCCTGTGGACAAAACTTCCATCACTGGTGTTTGATTGCCATGACAGCAATGTCCAGAGCAGTCTCCAGCTTTCTGAGCAGTGCAGGAGCAGGGACGGTACCTGGGAATGGTAGCTGGGATGAAGAGCTGTTGGGGAGACCCTGGTGAGCAGGACCTGCTCCTGCCTGGGCGACTGGGTGACTGATCCTGCTGGGGGTCCCCGCTCCTCCGGCAGGAAAACTCTGCAAACCCGGATCCTTCCTTTGGCATTAGCAGACCTGTGGCTCTTGGGGGCTGTGGCACAAGTAAAGTGGAAAGGAGAGCCATGACTGCTTCTTCTGCCTTGTCCTGCTGCCTTTACTAACACCCCATAATTAGAGCCAGCCCTGCCAGTGTCGAGCTTTATAAAGGACACTTCTGCCCTTCTAGACCTTGAGAAGCAAAGGACGGAGTCCTACAGCAACATCCTTCCTTATTCCAGGGCTGGAAAGACAGATGGCCAGAAGACCCTGTAGCAAAGGTTTGCTAGCAGCCAGCCTTCCTCTGGCTAGTAGAGATCATGGAGGGAAGGGTGTACTTGGAAGAGCTGTCAGGGAGAACCTCAGACATCTGACATCGCATCGTGATATCCCCTATGAGCTGAGCTGATTTGATTTTGTAGCTATAAGGAAAAAAATTAATACTCAGCATATAACTGACGGGTTTCCTTTTAAAAAAACGTTCTGAAACATTTTGCAATTTGCACTGCCGTTGTCTTCAAATAGAGCTTATTATTTTATTTGTTATTTGAAGATTTTCACACTGTTTTCTTCTGTCATATATGTTAGGGTTTTGACTTTTGTTTTTATAATTAAGACCAGCAATAGAAAAATGAAGCTTTGCGGCTTGGTTGCAGCTTGGAAAATGTGTCACTGCTGCAGAAATTTATTTGCTTTCCTGAGTTTCTGTCCCTTTGCCAAAGTTTGGGGATATTTTGGCCTTTGAGATAGTGTGTTTGTTGGGGGAAATTATTGATTTAAGGAAAAGAAGGAGAGAAGAAAGGGGAAAACCTCATTCTATTATTATTGAGATAGGTAAAACCAACAGAAGAAAAAACTCTGAAGAATATGAAAGAGTATATGCTTTTTTAAAAAAAAGAAGTTAAAAATCAAGTTATTTAAAAGGACCCCAAATATTTCAGTCTTATTGCAGTTGTCCATCTACATAAGATCTTCGTTATTTTCTGAGTGAGGCAGCTCTGATCCCTTCTTTCTCCTGGGCTGAACACAGGGCACACATGGGATCTCCCCCCTCTTCCTTCTCACCTCTGTCCCAGGCGCCCATAGGAACCAGGCTGTCTTTGAGACCTACACCCCCTCCCAGACTTGATCAATAGTGGCCGGTGGATTCACCCACGCACGCCTGCACACACAGAATCATCACATAAGCCTCCTTTGGTTAGAAAGCCAAGAGAATAATAACATGTATTTGAATAACCAGATCGTTCCACCTGTTCTCTGATTACCCCCCAGCGAACAGCGAGGTCAGACACCCCTGCTCACAGTTTGAGCTTTGTTATCTGACACAGGGATAACCGTAGTGCTTTTAGAGAAGCCAGTCCTGATGGATACTGCAAGATCAAAATCAATCAGGACTCTGACCTAGAAAATGAATCTGTCCTCCCAAAAAAGAAGGTCCATCCAGTTCAGAACCGTGACCATCATTTCTGAAGGGTGCAGGTGCAGCCAGCTCCATCCCTTGGGGGGGGGCTACGGCAGGGCAGACGCCCCGTTCCTGCTCTGGAGGAGCTTGGCTGGGCCCCCATGAATCCCCTGCCCGGGAGGCCTGGCACCCCCCAGCCCTGGCATGGGGGAGGCCGAGCTGTCCTGTTCCACAGCAGCCTGTGGTGCAGGAGCTCTGAAAGCAGAGCCCCGGGCTCCCTTGGGTGCTGCGCAGATCCACAGTGCAGGCAGCAGATGGTTGCCTTAGTGTCACCCCTCCGTTCCCATCCTCGTGGCTAGCGAACTGGAAATGTTCTGCCCTTGGCCTTCCCTGGGGACACACTGCATTCTTGAAAACACCAACAGAAAGCTGTGACTCTTTCTTCCCTCAAAATGGACAGGTTACAGAAATGTGAGTCCTCAAAGAAGCGTTGCAATTGCATCATCTTGGTAGAGCTCCCAGGATGTATGTCACCAGCACAAAGATCCCAGCCCTGTTTTGCCCAAGACTCTTGACTTTGAGAGCTGAAAATTGCCTGTGCAGAAATACCAGGACAGTTGCCAGTACTGGGCCTTGCTGAGAGCCCGGGCTCCCCAGCTGCTGAATGCCACAGAGGAGCAGGCAGCTCGCGTGGCTTGTTACCACGGTGTCCCTTTATGAGCATCACTCACCCGTATGTGTCTGCACAGGCCAGGTTTTTTTCCCCCTTTCTCCTTCAGCCATTTAATTGGTTCTGCCCGTACATTTTGCTATAACTGACATTGCTGTCAGCGTGAGAGGTCAGTGATTGACTCTGCCCTGGCTTCAGGGCTAGACAAATGCAGAGGCCATGGTCCCTTTCACATCCATCCGCATACCCGCACAAGGATCCTTCTCCCTTATTTTCTCTTTACTTCTATTTTTTGGATATAAATTTATTCCAGGAGAACATTTCTGCTCAGCTCCACTTCATTCATGTCTCCCAGCAGCAGATTACTCAGCCTCAGCTGGGCAATTCATTCGTTTTTATTAATTAAGTATTTTTGTAATGTGGCATGAGCCCTTTTTTATCTGTGCCCAACCGCTGAGCTGAAGTAAAGTGCTTCATGGAAGAACGGATCACCTGTTAGTGAGGGCTAATCTGTGGGTCATTAGTTTGGACTGAATAAATAGACATTAAAGTACAAGCTGAACCCCACAGCCGTGCACACTAACCTCCTCTATTGGTGGTGCTCTGCTCTCCCAGTCCAAACTTTATTCATTACTGAGCAGGTGTCCACAAATGTCGGTGGCTGCTTGGTTCTCCAGGCTGCTCCAGGAGCTGCTGGGATCACAGGCTGGCAAAGGCAGGAGGCAAGGGCTAGGAGCCAGCCTTGCCATTTATTTAATTAAACAAGTGGAAAGGAATGGACAAAGATGGGCAGAAATGGTTGGCTTGGATATCTGGGATCCTGAGCCAGCAAATGGACTTTGCTAATAAAATCTGGTTCATATAGCTCATTAGGGCTCCTGGTGTTAGCTCCATCTGTTACCCCGTGGGGTCTGCAGGTTTATCTCACTCTGGCTGGAAGGGGTATCAGGAAGAAGTAGGCAGAGAAGAACCCAGCGGAAATAGTTTGAACCTGCAAGTTTTAAAATGGGATAAAAAAATCTTGTTTACGGCAGACACTCAAAAACATCATTAAGCTGTGGGACTTGGTAGGACACAACATTTGAGGAATCTCAGCACTTCACAAAAAAACCAATGCATGGCCCAAGGAGGCCCCAGCTGTATTCCCTGTCTGCCACTGCCCTTCTGCACCCCGTGGCTCAGCTGCTGCACCTCCTTTCACATGTCTGTTTGTGCTGGAGACCTTTGGAGGCAAGAAGTGCCTCTCTCCATGGATTTGTAGGGCACCCGGTATGATGGGTTTTAAATTGGTTGCTGGGTGCTACAGGAATACGGACATAAGTAACATAAAAAAGCATTTCATTGAATAATGTGTTTATCTGCTGTTCCTAGAGACACAAATAAATGCTATAGGCTTATAGATTAAAGTGCCTGATGGAAAGTTGGGGAAGTGTTGACCTAGAGAGCTTGCTCTGAGTCACCATCATGGGGACTGATCCTGCTGTCTCTCTCCAAGGACCCTGAAAAACACGTGTCCTGGGTCTCGCTCCTGCTTGCAGTCCCTGTGGGGCTCCTCTATGGCTTTAGTTGTTCTTTGATCCAGAATGGCCCTTTCCTCGGTGCTGGCATCTTGGGCATTGTCACTCTCATAGTAGCTGAGAGTGTCCTGTAAACAAAGATCGTCTCTGCTGTCCGCACTCTTTCTGACGACCGAACTTCAGTGGTGTCTAGTAGACCCAGCTGAGGTCGTGGCTGTCCTGTAGTGGATGCTGCAGTGTGGGGAAGAACAGTCCTCATCCTAACGAGCAGTGATCTAGGCAGGGCAGGTTGTGAAGCAGAGTGGATTAGAACACTCCCTGGTATTTTCAACTTCAGCAAACAACTGAAGATCAGAGTATCTTGGTGAGCTGGAAAAGTACAAATATTTCCCTTTCTGATGTTTGGCATTTTGAAAGAAACTTGATTTTCTCTTTGTGTTTTTTAATGTGGAAAGCAGATGGATTTGGTGAAAAATTCCCTTTTATAAAGAGAAAATTAAATTTAAAAAGGATTTTTGTTGGAACATTTTCAACCTCAGTGGAAGGTGGGAATTCTCAATCATCTCATCCTTTAGGGAGGGACCATGAGAGGACTAGGAAAATGAGATAAGAGATATACACAGGACTTGTTAGAGAAGTTTATAGCTGTGAAGTGTATGACAAAAACTGGAGGCTCCTGGTGTTTTACTCTGTCCCGTTGCCCCATGAAATTAACAGCCAGTAAATTTAAAACTAATAAAAAGGCTGTTTATCTTCCCTCTGTGTAGAGCTAGCCTGTATAATTTGTTATCATCTGGAGCCAGACCTTGCAGTTAGATTGGTAAAAGGGTTGGATAACTTTACGACCAGTATTGACATAACATGTAGGTTAGCAAACCTCTGCCTCAGAGCATCAGCCGGGGGCTGCTAGAAGCTGTGGCATGGCCAGGAAAAAGGCTCCATCTGTTCATGCCCCGTTCCTTTGCTCTCCTCCAAGCATCACCCTCCACAGGGACAGAGACAGGGGATCAGCCCAGGTGAGTCTCTGCTTTGACCCAGCCCCACTGTTAGGAGCTGAGCTGATGGCAGCAGGAGGTCACCAGTGAGCTGTTCCACTTCCCCTGACTGTGTAAGAAACTTTTATTATCTTATGGAAGGGTTGTCTCAACGTGCTGTAGCAGCAGAGGTGTTACACCAGCCGGGATGTATTGCCAGCCCGGTGCAGTGTTGGGCAGTCTCTCTTTTTTTCTCTAATAGGAATTGATTTTGATTCCCGGGTAACTCAACCAATTACAGGAGGGCTGAGAGTAGAGCTGGCTGAGGAGTCTCCATCAAAACATGTTACATTTAAGAAGGTGTTAGCAAGAAAACAAATACCTTGTTTTATTTTTGTTCAGGTTGTTCAACGTTTACTGAAAGGATGAGATCTACTTTTTATGTAACCCTCATCCAAAAAAAACCCCAACGTGGAAAACAAACAACCTCTCCAACAGTCAAGTGCCTTAAAACAGTCAGTTGTCCTACTTCATGAAAAAGAAAACAGTGAGGGGTTTTTTTTCCAATTGATGTTATAAAAAATATAATTATTCTCTTCCAATTCCGATAGTCTTTAAAAACCCAGGCTTTATCTCTGTACAATTCTCCTTTCATGTAAGCCACTGTCTAGTCAATTTGAACTTTGCTTTGAAGACTCAGAAGACGCCACCACGGTCACTCTGGAGAGGGGAGCCTGGGACAGCAGTGGGTTCCAGTGGGTTCCCCAAAGGCCCAGTGACAAAAGCTGGCTGAATAATATATTGAATTCTTCAACAGTTTTAATAACTGAAAAAAAGAGTTGTTTCAAGTTGAAGAGATCTTTTTTTTCCTAAGTCTTTTTCTTACAGATTGAGGTACTGTTTTCATTTCTTGTAGGTAAAATGCAAGGACATTTGTAAACAGAACCAAACAGTTCTTTGAACTAAGAAAAAGTAAACAGTTTTGCCTGTATAAAGTCACACTAAATCATTCATAGTCTGCCACATTTTCTTTCTCACTGCAAGTTAGTGAAACAGCAACAGAGACCTCTTGCTCTCCCCAAATCTTCATTTTGGTCATTGAATCAGTTCTGTAACTGTTGACAGCAAAAATTCAAAAATAAGACTGCAGTAGAGAAATCTGTTGATCATGTACATGGGCCTTTTTACTAGTGTGTGCGTGAACACAGATTTGAGATGCTGCAAATGCTGATTTATTTTCCGGACTGTTGCTGGAATTGTCCAAGACTGTAGAGGAAGCTGGTGGCATCCTGACCTGGGCACTAGAAATTACATAAAGGAGTTGGGGATTTGCAGAGCAGGTTTTCCAAGGACGGTCTTATCACACTATAATTACCTTCAATATGCAACTAATTGATAATCAGGTTGAATTATCCAACTGATCTAGACAGGCTGGTTTGCCTGGTTTTGTCCCATAATACAAACCCCAGGTTTTGTGTTTTGAAGCAAACCTTTGTGGTCTGTCCAGTTTAGTATAAATCTGTCTGCCCATATCGTTCATGTCACGTCATGTCACGTCATGTCATGTCATGTCATGTCATGTCATGTCATGTCATGTCATGTCATGTCATGTCATATATCATATCTCTCAATGGCAAAGAAGGTTCACATCCAACCTCCTGATTGTCACCTGGCTTGTCTGAATTATCTTTATGGGTTTCTTTTGGGTTTGGTTTGGTTTTGGTTTTCTGGCTTTATTTGGTTTGGTTTTTTTCTATAGGCTGCATGTCCTGGTTTTTATATTCACAGCTGTTTTGGCAACATTTTTCTTACTCCCGAGTGGTTAAAACAGTTTCCTTTCTTTAAAGAGCTGTGGGGAGAAAACTTGATGGCCATCTATTTTATCCTAAATGTCATTAATTAATTTTCTCTCCACTGTTTTACTCGCTTTGCTTATTTTAAAAATCAAGTATTTGTGGGTCTGATGTTGGTTTCACTTAAGCTGCTGCGGAGTCAGGAGTTGCCTCCATTAATGCCAGCAGTTAATGTAAAGTTTGAGATTGAAACAAGAACCTACGTGGCATTTATAATGCTATCAGTGGGGTGCTGTTCAGCTTTGTTTCTCTTCTGTACTGAACTGAAAACCATGAAGACGACTTGGCTTAAATAATTTGTAAAGGCATTTTTAAGAGAATGCAGAAGAAAAAGCAAGCAGCCTTACTGAGTCTCTTTATTTGAAATTCAAGAATGTCAGCAGCCAACGAACCTTGCTTTATAACTTAAAGATAGAAGTGCTAAGAAGAGAATTACTTTGAATATTTTAAGTACAGCTGACCAGCTTCTTATTTATATATATAAGCTGGTTTTTTATCACTCTGGCAATATGAGGGTGTTTTAAGGGAAAAGTAATTTTTTTTGGTGCTCACTGTAAGGCTTTCTTGAGCCACTAGAATGGCAGACAGCAGTATTTTCAGCTTCAAGCAGTAAAAATTCATGAGCCAGGCCTTGCCCCAAAATTAAGAAGAGACTAAAAATCATGGGATTCATAAACAAATACTTAGAGTTCTTCATTTTTGTCTGGAGTCATGAGGATGCTTCCAAGTCAGTCTTCCAGTTTATTTTCCCTGCAATCTAAAGATCCAGAAACCTAGTTATGGTTGGTTTATTTCTCTGTGAAAATAGAAAATTTCAGATCATGTGGCTTCCAGAAATGGGAGATAAGTATCTACCATTAGCTATGGGTTTCATGATAGGAGCTGTATTAGTTTGATATTACAGCTACCTAAAAGTAAATGATTTTCACACTTCCTACCTTATTAATCATGTTGTCTTTCAAGATAGGATGTCTCCATAAACACATGCTTTGCAAGTCTCCTTGTTCTCCCGGAGGAGCAAAATAACTATCCCCAAGCTTGAGCTTTTAAGCAGCCTGCTCCATATTACCCTACTAAGCAATGTTTTGAAAGAGCAAATGATGAGTTGGTGGAGAGGCAGGACAAGACATACAATCGATGTCTCATCTGCTCAAACAAGATTACACATTCCATCTCCAGTTAGCTCAAATGTGATGCGGGATGATTTGGCTGGTGCAGCAGGGGCTGATGTAGATGTGTCCAGGGCAGTGTTTCAGAAACGAGACTGTCCAGCAGATAAACGAGGAGGGCATTTAGCTGGCTGTTACCGTCGTGAGCCTGAGGAACAGGTACCACTCAGGAAACAGAGCTGCACAAGGGGCCATGGTTTCTCATGCACAGAGGTAGTTTTTCCAAAAAGGACCTGGCCTCCAAGATGGATCTGGTGTTGAAATATTCCAGCTGAAGCATGTCTGTCAGGTTAAGGGAACTATATCTGTTGTCTCGTTCCCCTTCTCTAACGAAGTGAACACCCTGATCAGACTGCAGAGAAGCTATGCTGGACACGGAGGATTTTTTAGAGCTGTTCACACTTCAGGGTTTCTCTCATGGAGCCTCCCTAGTCTTTGTGTCTTTTACAACAAAAGTCGTCCAAATCTGAAACACTTTTTCAAATCTGTTAGTCTGACTTGGGGAACAGTTAGTGGAAAATTCATGTTGTGGCTAGCTCGGTTTTGAATCAGGAGCCAGCTTAGCAGTTCAAAGACCCCATTCATCAAATGGTTCATGTCTGGAGCAGTCACGCAGCCCTGGAAAAGGCCCTTGGGTCTACAGGAGTTCAAAGGTTTTTTCTGGGCTGTGCTAAAGGTCACCCCCAGCCAATGTGGATGCAGATGGTCATTCAGGTTGCGGAGGAGAAGGCAGATGGATGTGATGCTTATTACATCTCTCCCGTACGTGTAGTTGGTTGTAAAGCTACAGCATCTGAGCCATCCTAGTCTGATGAGTAAGTCTGCTCTGGCAGCACTTTTTCTTGCTCAATGCTTGGCGATTGATGAAATCAAACTTAATTTAAAAAAACCCAAACCCATGTCTGGTATCAATGTAAAAATATATCAAACTCATGTACTAACAGTACAGACTAGAGGCAGATGCAGTAAAAGGAACAGACATTGGAGGCTGGAGGCAGAGGAGATGAAAGTTCTGCAAAAAGTGGTATATATAAAGTTGATTCCCCCCCACACCCCCGATGCCCAAAGAGATTAAAAAGAGAACAGGATGTGAATTGAGGTATGAGACTGACTGTACTGAAAACATTAGGATGGTGGGGACAGGTGTAGAGCAAATCAAAGAACAGCAAACACAATGAATGTGAGCACAACCGCTGCCTGTACTAGGAAAGACGGGTAGGACACTACCCATGAGGACAAGACCAAGCTGAGTTTCTTGAAGAGACAAGTCTGGTCAAATATGAGAGATGGCATTACGCATCTGTCTGGGTTTGTAAAGACAGAATAAAATGAGAGGAATGAGAAGAAAAGGAGAGGGGCAGTAATATACGTGCATGTGTTCAGGGATGATTATTTTCAATATCTAGTTCTTATGATTGCAGAGAAGAGCTTGGTTAATATGACCCAAAATGCTTAAGACAGTGCATATTCTTATCTTGTGGTCTGGGAATTCAGAGCTTTGAAAGACTCAATTTAACAAATTACTAGAGGGCTGAAAGAACTTTTTTCCCACAGAAGAGGGCACTTGAAACTATGTCATAAGCTGAACACCGTGCTTTGGGGGATAGTTTGCTGTTATGCTACTGTTGAATACTATATTCTTTTTTAGGTAATTTTGGATTTCTAGAGATTACAGTCCCAGTAACACAATAGGAAATGAATGGTTTATTCATTACACAGTTCTGTGTAATTCTAGACCTGGGGATACAGTCTCCCTAGAATACATTATAGCTCTTCACAGCACAGGGAGAGAGCTCCAGGCTTGCTGATATCCCTATTTCATCCACTAAGACCCAGGTCTTTCTGGCAGCTGATTCAAATATAATGAATCTCAGGAGATTCAGATCTAACTTTGGCAAGCGTAATATGTAAGATTACTCTGAAGGCTTCCTTGGAAATTCATTCTTTGGCAGAAAATAAGGATCAACATCAAATGTGTAAAGAAAGTGTCTTACCTTCCACCCTAGGTGGTACATTTGACTTTGGGCACACATGACTGCAATAAATGTGCCTCATGTTCCTTTTCTTTAAAGACCAGTCTTCATAGTTGGATTTCCTGGTGTGCATGGCTGCCCATGATGATATCTCTGGCCTGGAATCTCAGCCTCCAGAAAGAAATGAGTGTGTAAATCATGGCAGGTCCAAACTAAAAGATGTAATGTGACAAAGCTGCTGGGTCTTGTGATGTCTGAATCCATGCACCAAATCTCAGGACACAATTGACTTTTCTCTGGGGTGCACATGGGCCCTGAAATTCTTCCAAGAGCTGGTGATATTTCAAGATACTTCTTAAGATAAATCAGCACATTCTGTTAGATGGGAACCAGAAGTGGGAGGGAAAAATTGCTTGTAATGTGAAGTCATATCCAAGACAGACTAATGGAAGAGAACTTTGCATCATATAAGCATATCATAAGTATACAGGAGGCAAATATTCCCTGGCTGTACAGACCCCAGCTGCTCTCCACATGTTCATCCAGTGATTATCCAAGATGTTAATTTTTGCATCTTTGAGATAAGAGGTAGTTCCCATGGTTTAAATTCCCTATTTCAAGTATCATCACTCCCACTCGACAGAATTACTGACCTAGGTGAATATTATAGCTGCTGAGACAAAGAGCAAAACAATGAAATTATAACAAATTGTGAATGTTGGATGAATCATGAAAATTCATCCCTGTCTTAATAAAACATGGGGGGAAACACAATTAAGTTTAATAACTCTAGCATGTGAGAATCAAAGTTATGAAGGACTATTTATCATTGAGATCCTGACAGTAAATAGAAAATGAAATAATATCCATGCTCCATAAGAACGGGGTACTTTATCTGTTTGTTATGAAATCACCCATCCTGAACCTTGTTCATTGCTTACCCATGATTTTGATGGATGATGACCCATAACCTGCCATTCAAGATGGTGTGAAATTATTTCAACCCTTGCAAATACAGGGAGTTATATTTGAAATCACTGGGTTAAATCCCTCACTGAAGGCTGCATCTCTGAAACCTCGCTCTGTGTTGACTTTATCATTATATGCTCAGATAACTTCATGCTTAACAGGTAGTTTGAATGCTGAATTTAATCTGGTACGTCCATACTGTACACTTAACCAAGAGTGCTCATGGTAGTGAGGATTTGGGGGTAGAATCTCAATTATTGTCAGCATCCAGGACTTCTGGAGGATTCCCCAGAGCGTGGTGCAGCTGCAGTTGGTGACCACTGGGACTCCTTTGATCAGATATAGGTGCCCCCACTGCTCCCCAGTCCCCTCTTCAGTCAGTGGGGAATATGGGCACCTTATAATGCAAGTCCCCCAGATGGATGAATTCTGCCTCTGCAGAGCTGTGTGTGTCTGCTGCCTAATGGAACAGAAAACGTGGCTCTCTGGGGTGTGGGTGTTGACCTTGTAGACAACTGTTAAATAGTGTTAATCCCATCCTTTATGCTTTTTCCTGCAGGCCCCTTTGGGCAATGGTTGTATGAATATGTGATTAGAGCAACCTTCCCCATGGTGTTCAGTGGTTATGTTGGTGCCATTGACAAATGGCATGAGATACTTCATGAGGATTTGAATTATGCAGGAAACTGTATCCATGTTCTGCTACTAAAATGGTTAGAAAGGGGCATCTGTGACTTCAGGCTACTTTATAATCCTTCAGTATTGAGCTCCCTTCTGCTGAACTCAGGACTCCAGCAGTGATCAGAGAGCAAAAGTTTGAAGGATTGGGCACTTGAGCATGGACTACTGGCTTTGCCTTTGCTGTAGCTCCAGTAAATTCCATCAGGAATTCTCAAATTCATTATCCTTCTTGAAGATCAGGACTTCTGACTGCTGTAGAATTGCTGAGGGGCTTCCAATATTATCAAGGACTTCCAGCATCCTAAATTGGACCTGGAGCCAGGGGGAAATATCTTATTGTGGGGTGAACGAAAAGAGCCTGGATGTGGAAGTGAACCCCTTCTGTACAGTGCTGAACTGCCGTCCTGTGCAAGAGCCATGGGGCAGTTTCCCACGTCATGAGATTCATACAGCTTAACTCAGTAATGAGCCGAGTAGAGAAGCCTGCGTAGCACGGTAACTGGTTTCTCTCTCACACAGCGATCCTCGGTGATTTTAAACTTTAGATGAAACTGGGAGACTTGTCGGTAGTCCTCTGAATCTGAATTTTCCTCTCCATTTGGTACTTGCAGCTCCCTTTAATAAAGGAGAGGCAGTTAAAAACATCCAGAGCCGTGACTTGAAAAGATATGTTCCCTCAACAGGCATTGCTATTGATCTGATCGGAGTAGCCAGCCACTACCTCTTTGGAGAGAAGCCTCTGGCTGCAGTGATCTGTGTTGCAGTTAAACTTCCAACTGTGCACGAATGGAGAGTGGGATCTGCCCCACTTGTTTCATACTCTGTTTTCACAGCTATAGCTATTTCCAGAAATTGCATGGGCACATGATGGTAAAAGCCCAACTGTGTTGAAGTGAAGGATGTCACAGAAATAAGGATTTCATCACCACTGCTTGGTTCAGCTGAACTCCTGGAGAGACCCTGGAATAATTCAGGCCATTTAGGAGACCTGTGCATTTACATACTCCCTTAAACTCTGTACACATCAGCTAAAGAAAAAAAATCCCTTCTGACTGTCCTGTGTTAGTACCGTGTTTCCTGTAAATTGACCATTGGATGTTCATTCTCCATTTGCACCCTCAGGCAACTGCTGGGGACTCGGTGCAGCACTTGCCACTGTCCCCGGCCACCAGCCATGCTGGTACCAGCCAACTCTGTGCCATGCTCTTCCATGTCAGGTTGTCCTTACTGCTGTGCCTAGACGCTGTGCAGCCACTCCTGCACCGATACGGAGCAAACGGAGATGCAACCAGTCCAGCCCTGAGGTAGGGAGAGGCAGTGACATGCTAAAGGAACACAGAGGCTCTTTGAAACTGGGGGATGTTCTGTATTCATATTATTCCATATGCTTTCAGATCACCACAGATGCCTTTGTACCAGGGTAGCAATTTAAAACAGCCCTGAGTGGTATTGTAGCTTGCCAGGTCCCAGCAACCACTGAATATGGAAGAGCAAATGTTCCTTCATCGTTGAGCAGAGGATGAAATCTGCCCCTGAATAAAGTTTGCCTTGAACTCTGTTTCCCCTGTTTTATACTTCATCTGGGGTTTTTGTTGTTGTTTTGTTTGCCTTTTTTTCCCCCCTTCACGCAATAAATGTTTAATGAGTGCTCTAAGCATTCAGGCATCATGAAGTTTCAAAAGTTCTCATGTTCACTGCATTTAAAACCCAAATCAAATGAAAAAAAAATTACTGCTGGAAGGCAAATCCATTTTACTCCGTCATAAATGGCCAGCGTGACATGCAAAACAAAGGGACTTGATGAGTGGAGCAGTTGAGAAAATAGCAGCAGGGAGATCTTATTTGTGGGAGTCACAGATGGAAGAAATAATTTACTTGTATTCTGATTAACAACAACAGTAACAAAAGCTGCACACACAGCTTTTGTTGTGCCTGCCCTCCCATCTCTTAATACAGTAACTCCTGATAATATTTCATTGCTTAGTCAGCAGTTCCTGGAAACTCCGCCTTGGCCCACCTCAGCATCGAGGACTTCAGACCTGACTGTAACCAAAAGAGAGTGAAAGAGCAGCAAACTTTTACATCTTCCAGCTTCTGGATGGTGGCAGATTTATTTGAGTAAAGTTACCAGCTATATACATGGGTAAAATGTGTAGATGGCTAAATGTCCCTGCTGAAGAAGAAAGTCATAGCTTAGATTTGGCTTGCAGATGCCTCTCTTGTCTCCTAGTAGAAAATATCTCCCTAAAAAGATCAGGGATTCAATATAACGGAGTATGTTGGGAGCGACCAGAGTGCTCACTCTCATACTGATTTTTTCTGGGGCTGATGGTTTTGTCAGAGTCAGAAGTGATAAAGCTGGTTGGGCAGACCTTTGATTTATTTATTTTTCTTCTCCCTTTCTGTCCCATAGAGGGCAGTTGCTCAGCTCCACTGCATGTTTTTGCAGCTATCTCCAGGACTGAAGTGGCCTCTCATTCTTCCAGGATTATATATTGACCTTCATTTCTCCTTGCACCATCTTGCCTGTCTATGGCTTCTCCTCTTCCAGCCTGAGGACTGCTCTTCTCCTGTAGAGGCTCTAATGGCCTTGGTACTCAAGTCTTTGAGTACCTTTGCAGAATCACTTCATGGAGAAAGCCATTTGGGGAGAGATGAAACCCTCCTCAGAAACAGCTGATCACAACGGCCTAAACACCATTGGGAATATTATCCTTACTCCAAGCAGGGTTTTATTGCTTGCTGGCCTTGTCACATGGACTCCAACTGATTGCCAAACACACAGCTGTCAGAGTTGGGGTAAATATCCTACACTGCTTTTTCTCAGCAAATGGAGCTTTGTCCTGAGGCTAGAGATCTCTATTGTTTTGAGATACTTTTGTCTGGCTCCACATCCCTCATTTGATGGATATCTCTGGATATTACTTCTGCTTGTCTTTGTAGCAATTTCTTTCATGCTTCTTTGCAAATAAAGACCGTATATTTATATCCTAATAGTCTTGCTTGACTTGGGAGACTATTAAGAAGTGACATCCTCTTTCATTTTTGATCTCTTGCTCCTGTCAGAGAAGAAACAAGTGAGCTGGGAGGAAGTCCTTGAGTTCCATGGTGCTAGTAATCAGTAATGATTTCTCCAGGTTATCTGTGATAGCTGTGCATCTCTTAGGAGGACAGGTTAAGAGCATGTCTGACATGACACTGAAATGAGTTGTGTACTGCTGCAAAGACTTTCTTTGTACAAGCTCAGACGTTTTACACCTGATCCATTTCTGCATGCCCAAGATCACCAGTAATGATTATCTTTTTCCACTAAATCTTGATTAGGTTTCTCTCTCCTCATTCCCTGTGATTAACCAATGAAGCATTATCTCCTTCCTTTCCTATGTCCATGCATTGGGGAAATTGTTGAACAACAAAGCAGAGACCTTCAGGAAGGAGTGTACAGAATACCTCTACAGATAGCCACGGGGGCTAAAAGCCAGCAGAGGATCCTTCCCTGCCATTGCTAATATTGTTGCAAGCTAATTCCCATGCCAGCAGGCCACTGACTGTCAAAAGGCTTGAAAACTTTGGATCGTAAATTTGCCATGTCAGATGTTCTGTGGAAGAGAGAGAGATCTGAAGAACTGGTGTAGCTGGGCAAGCTGGCTCACAGACCCCCAGATACTGGGGGCCTGCTGGGAGGTGGGTGGTGTGACCTCTGCAACATCCCCACTTTCAGCAGCTGCGTCTGACATCCAGAAAAACAGCAGGGCTGCTTGTGTTGTAGATTTGTTTCAAACCATATTGTACAAAGTCCTTTAAGTTCAAACCTCTTTCCACTAAATCTGACAATGTTTTCACCCTCCCTTTTGTCTGTGGTTGATCAGTGAAGCTTTCTCTCTCTCCTTCATTCATACAGTATGGAAGTTGTTAAACAGTGAACCACAAACATACAGGAAAACTAATGGCAATATTTCAGAAATTCCAGCTATCCAAAATTGTTTGGTAAAATCATGGTTCTTGGTTTGATTACCAAGAACATCAAAAAACTAACTGTCCATTTTGACACAGACTGTCCTGCTGTGTGTTGGATTTTCAGTATCAATCCCTTTAATGCTTATTAAAATGAATGTAATAGAAAGATCAATGAATGAAATACAAAGTATAACAGACATAAAATAACTTAGATATAGGTAATAAAACAGAAACGTATGAAATACCTTAAATTTGTTCTGTATCCAAGCAATGCTTGTAGTTATGCCAGGTTCTGTGGGATCACCACTATTTGATCACTTTGAAGAGAGTAATAATTTGTTGTTTCTAGTGAAAAGTCTGCTCAGTACAATTTTTATTGAATATCCAGTTACCTGGATTGAGAGGGGACTGTCAGAATTGCAGTTCTTTGAGAAAGTTCTTTTCAAACTTAGGACAAACAAATAAAGACTTTCAGAGAAGCAGCAGAGCTCTGAAGGCAGAGAAGCGTAACCAGGGTGAGTGGATGTCTCCCAGATGACATGATCTCATCCTGAGCAGAATCTGTAAAATGACACCGACAGCTTCGGAATTGTTAGAGCTTTGCTCAGAGAAACTGCTCCTCTCCCAGCATTGATGCTTCTCCAAGGGAAGCATAAAGCCAGGAGCAGTTGTGGAGAAGCAGGCAACCTTTCCAAACACATTGCTGCTACCTACAAGGTACTGAATGAAGAGTACATCCCTGCAGTCCAACTGAATCAAGGATGGAATCAAGATAAAACAGCCTGCTGGCTCTGTTCCCTTAAAATCCACACTGCTTTTTGTCCCTCCTGGATCAGCTGAATATAGATCTTCTTCTTCACACCTTGTGGAGGTTCTAGCTGTCATTCCAGACTTTGAGATGTCTGTACCTTTGCCCAGGTCTCACTTCCACAAACAGATAACCACCAAGCTACAGTGAGCCCTTCCATAATACCTGCTTCCATGTGCTGCTAATCATGACCACGACTACAGACAACTTTTGTTAACCCGAGTAGTTACTGGGCGAGGCAACGTGATCAGCATCAGCTAATCGTCCCCCATTCCCTTGGGTTCTCAAGGTGATTCAGAAATTTTGCTGAATTTGGGGATGTTGCAGCCTTACGATGCACCTTATCAAAGCAAGTAAGTTGCAAGTTTGCATGGGTACATCTGTATTCACTTTAGTCAGGATGGAGGGACTGGGAGGGTTTAGTCTGGAGAAGAGGAGGCCGAGGGGAGACCTCCTGGCCCTCTATGACTCCCTGAAAGGAGGTTGCAGAGAGCTGGGGATGAGTCTCCTGACCCAAGGAACAAGCGCCAGGACAAGAGGGAATGGCCTCAAGCTGCGCCAGGGCAGGGTCAGACTGGCTCTTAGGAAGGATTTCTTTGCAGAAGGGGTTGTTGGGCGTTGGAATGGGCTGCCCAGGGCAGGGGGGGAGTCCCCATCCCTGGAGGTGTTCAAGAGTCAGGTTGACCCAGCGCTGAGGGATCTGGTGGAGTTGGGATCTGTCAGTGCTGGGTTAACAGTTGGACTGGATGATCTTCAAGGTCCTTTCCCACCTAGATGATTCTGTGATTCTGAGTGTAGATTTATTACAGGCAGTGCTTTCCTTGGGGCAAAGTGGAGGTGACTGCAGAGTGCAATGGCAAAGAGGAAGGTGGGGAACCTCAGACACTATTCATAAAGGTAATTTTAAACAAATTTTAACAAGGGGTGACATAGAAAGATCCTCAGCCACCTTTTGCTTTGTGTAATCTCAGGAGACAAGGCACAACCCTCTTCTGAGTACACTGCATTAAACCATGGACCAGTGCCTACAAAGCCGCATTGTGATTTCCTTTATGTCTTTTTTTCCTCCCTTTCTCAAATTAGAATTATCTAGAGAAGCTGTAACCTTAAGCAAAACTTAAGTATTTAAGTGCTTCATCAGACAGAAGTATGGTGTCCCAGAGGATGCCACAAGGAGAGAATCTTATTAAAGCAAATACTCTGTCCCTACAAGAGTGCTTGCTCTGTAGTAAATTCCTCTCCTAAGCCACTACAGCAAGCTCATGGTTGTTTCCTAATTATACAGCAGAAACTTTCCCTAACACACCTTCCAAAATACACTCTTACCTTTCACTTGTGATATACCCACAGCTTTTTAATCAAATACTTGTCATTGTCTTGCTTCTTTTTTTTTTTTTGCTTTTTTTCTTTTTGAGTCTTTAGGATGTATTTAGATTCCCTCCAACTTTTTTTATAGCCACAGGAACTGGAATTTTAATTTCTTGGCTGTGCTATGACTTGCATATAATCACAGGACTCTGAAATCCGATGCTTTAAAGGCCCTCGCCAGCTATTACAAAGCAAGCAAAAACTGGTTGTTTTTTTGTTATTGTTGTTGATTACCCACAGCTTCCCTGCATGTTAATTAGTCCCGCCATCTCTTCCTAGATGAGTCCTTAAAATGGGCTGTTTTGGAGCCACATCACTCATGGCTCCTTGGCCCATCTAAAGCCCCTGGTGGTGTGAAGGCTCTAGATCCCAGAGGGATTGTGTTTCAGCAGGCTCAGCCCCGTGGGAGGGCATCAGGATTGAGTCCCACCCCCTAGAATTTGGCTAGAGGGAAATAATGGGAAATATTATTTAGGGTCTTATTTTTACCCTTCTTTGCATCATGCTGAGCCAAATTATAGAAGCAATGTGAAAATCAGGCAGTCTTTATTCTGCTCCATGCATTGAGTACAATAGCAACTTTTTTCTGTTAACTCTTAAAACCTCTGCTAACTTTTCAGAACAGCTTCTATATTTTTTCAATCATTTTTCCAATTTTTCATTATTGTTTTGTCCCGTCTATAAAGAAGGATGAAAATTAAAACACATAAAAACTTCAATTTCTGCAGTATGGATCTATTGGTAGATAAAAGCCTGCTACAAATCATTAATTCAAGATGTAGTTTGAGATGCTGTTGTGAAGATGCCACGGTGACATTGAAGCACAGACAATTCATGGGATTTTCAGTCTAGCACAGATAACTGGATAGCAGCTAAACAGCCGTCTAGCCAGCTCTGGATGTATCACTGAACAGCTGAAAACTCTGACTTTCCAGAAGGGCTTCCATTGATGAAGTGTAGATGAGACAAAACCCTGCTCAGAGGAACCTCCAAGGGCCCTTTGTCCCTCCAGCTAAACTCCCTCATCTTCTTCCCCATCTGTAACCTGGACAGAAAGCCTCTATTAGCACCTGGGTGCCCTTTTTTTGGGAATGCTTTGAAATCTCTAGCAGAATTGTTCTAAGGATGAACTTGTGTAGAAATTCATCCGCTGGGTGGTATGGCATAATAAAACCCAGAAAACTTGCATTTAACTTGATTATTTTCCCCTTATACACACACTTTTCTGGACATCAGTGCTGTACTGAAGTTCTTCAGTCTCTGCCTTCATCTCCCTGAACCTTCCACCAGTATTATTTCTTTTTCTTGTCTGATTTGTATATGGAGGCTCTATAGGGGGAGGTAATGGCTCTTTTGAGACAGAAAAGAGGCTTTTCATAATGATGGAGCATCCATTGCTGTGATTGGCAGGGTGTGTTTCAGTGTTTTGCAATACTGACTATAATCTCTTATTTGATTTCATCCTCCTCCTTCAGATAACAGAAAATCATAGAAACCACTTAGCTTTAACTGCAGAAGAACAGGCAGACACCTCTCCAATCAAGAAACACACACAAGACCTGTGCTGGATGGCTTTCTTAACAGAACGCTACACAAGATTTTAAAATGTGGGCTTTGTTGTGTTAATTATGCTGTTTATCTGAAATGGTGCATAAAAATGTACTTTTATAAATGTGTGTATATATATCTCACCATGACAGTCATATTTAGAGAAAAAGAATGAAGGAGAAAACATTCTAAAGGCCTGTGCTGCTGTATAAACACTGTAATGAGTGTTATCAGCAGTAGCTGTAGATGAATTGTACTTTGCAGGTCATAGATTCACTAATTTGCAAAGGGCCAAGCAAACCTTCTGCACTGGGTGCTCACAGGTCCAGATTCCAGTTTAATGCCCTCTCTTTGGGCACGGCTTGGACGGGGCTCTCTGGGGCTCCAAACCCCAGTCTCCAGGTGGGCAGAGGTGGAATCGGGGGCTTAGCAGGGCAATACTGGAAGTTGCTTTTGAAGCAAAGGTGGCAGGCTGGGGAACCCCTCTTGAATGTAAAACTGGTAGCACAGGCTGGCAGCAGCAGCTTCTACCCGCTGCTGTAGCAGGGCAGGTTTCATCCAAATAGAATGCATTATTTTACCTTTATTACCTGAACATTAGTGGTCCTGAATAAAACTGGGGGTCCTGGAGTGCTGAACCCAATGTGAATATACCATAGCGGGGAGCTACTGCCTGCAGGAGCTTGGACTTTGACTAGCAAGACAGCAAAGGCAAAGAGGAGGCAAGGTGATGCTCTCCAGATCACACAGCAGGGCAGGGGCAGGGCTGGCTTTTGAACCAGTCTTCCTTTCCCTGCTTCACTGGGGGGACATCGCCACTCTTACCTGGCAGATTAAACCTCTCTGAAAAAGCTCTGAGCTAACGAGCAACATTGTAAGGGGCCGTGAGTATCTGTAGCTGAAATTCATTCTGGCTGAAGTCTGTGCTGTTCTTAATTTCTCTAAAACCTGTAAACTGAATTGTGTGCCCTTGAAGGCCTGCCCTGAAGCTCACCAATGTGACGAGAAGCCCTTCAGTTTATGATGCAGGCACTGACATAGGTGCACACAATTAATTTTTGAACAGTTCGGTTCAATATAATATAGTTAGAATAATCATTACAAAAATCAGTTATAATACAATCAGGATTTCAATGGCTGGGTCTTGTGTGAGCTGTGGGATAAAAGTCATGTAGTGAGAATGAGAGTGGGAGAACTTAAATAACATCACTACTGATAAAATAAGGAATTAGTTTGCATTTTCACCTTCCATTCTCTTAAAAAATGCTCAAATTGAACTGACACACTCCCCTGAATCTTGCAAAAATGTAGGAAATAAGCAAATATAAGAAGTTTAATATCACGGCTCTGCTCCCTGCTATGAGAGTTGTTCATGCTGCTTGTATTAGAAGACTAGGCTTTCTCTATCTGTAGTCAAAGAGAAAAATACTTTCTTCAGCAGCTGACTTAGAGTATTTGAGTAAATCATATGTGAATCTGATATTGCTAGCCAAGATTTGTGGACTTATGTGGTTTTGGGCAATTACATAGAAGTAAAGAAAACCAACTACATTTTGGGTGATTCTTTTATTCAATTGAACCACCAACCGTTCGAGGTCCATCCATCACAGCAACATGCTCCATTCAGATAATCATGCAATGCAAGAAGAAACCATTTGAGGTATAAATCTGAAAATGTGGGCTAGGTAATATGATCTGCAGATAAATTAAAATTGCTTTGAATAGCTGAGCTGTACATAATAATAAATGCTGGCTAAGGACAGGTGAACAATAAGGAATAAGCAACTAAAGCTCTTTCTGGAAACTAGTGAAAGAAGTTTTTTCCCTTGCTTCTGAGATAAGCAGCAAATTAAACCAGGGTAACTTCAACTGTTACCAATAATCAGGTTAGTGCCATTGCTTGAGGAGAGGTTATATGTACCTCCACCCAGGGCACCCAAGAGGTGGTGAAGGGGAAACAGAGCGTTACCCAGGCCTCTGGTGAGGGACTCCTGAAAACCGTGTTACAACACCCTTATTTTGAGGAAGCCAGGAGTTTTAATCTGACTGTGTGACCTGCCTATATACTACAGCAGAGCAAGGGGCTAAAACCTGCTGCCCGAGGCCTAAGGTAAGGACAGAGCTGTTAACCCATCACTCTGGGCCCTGGGTGGTTCCTGTCTTGCCTTCAGGCTTTAAGAAAGTTTCTAGATGATTCATGCAGCTGGGACAAATCCTCATACAGGGTTTAAGTTCTCTCTTTAGAAAGGCCAGCTGCTCCAACAGCAGAGGAATCTTGGTTAGAGATGTCAGGAGGGGGCAATTGCTATAGAACTACTTCAAGTTGCAATTGCTGAAGAGCTGAAAATAGCTGTAGCAGATGGTGAGGGTGCAGCTATAAATACTGAGTCTGGCAGGTGCTTTCATAGCTAAAACACTTTCTGGTCACCCAGCTAAAAAATGGTCTTGTGGGAATAAGATGCTTCCAGGAATCATCAGCTCCTAGGGGAATAGCAAAAGGCAGCCCTCTGGCCATGCAGGCATGCTTGGGTGAATGCTGTTGTGTGGACTGCTTGTCCCTTCATGATCTTCCCTCAGACTGTGATTTTTGGGGGCTAAAGAAGTGTAGGTGGAGAGCCAAGGTACCAAAGTCCCAGATCTCATGGGGTTTTGCAATTGAGGGTCATCTACTTTCAGGACAGCCCTGGCATTTCTCACAATAGCTGTATGGCTCTTTGGGGGTTCTGGAAGTACCAATATGACGCAGACTCCTCCTCTTCTGGTAATGTGAAGGTGCAAAGCTGTCTCCCTTAAAATAATCCTGTAAATGCTGAACTCCTGGGAAGCCTTGCACCAGAGGAGCCCTGCTACCACTGGGGGCTAAGCCTGAAGCAAACGTCATTAGCACAAAGCCCTGTTTGCTGGGTATGTTTTATCTCATTTTTGTTCGAGGGTATTAGCACATAGGAAGCCATTTTTCTGACAGATTGGTTGATGCATGGTAACTTGTTAAGCTACAGTAACTCTATTTCATATCTGAGTCTTTGTATTACTCGAATGTTTTTTGAGACCTACAGCAGGTCACAGGGAAGTGCTAATAGCATTCACACGGTGTATTGCACACTCTGCAAGTGTGAAGTTCAGATTCAGCAGCTGCAACCCTAATCTTGTAATAAAAGGCACCTGGACATCAAGCAGTCCTTTGGCTTCAAATTGCAGTGCTGCAATAAAGATGCCAATTTAGCCCTGGTGAAACAGTTTTGCTTATCACAATACTTATAGTATTCCCTGCAGCTACTTATAGAAAACAGCAAGTCAATGGGTAACATTATTGTGTGGAGATAACTGGCAATTTAACAAAAGAGGTCCCCTCAATGGAGAACTCAAAACACTTTTGTGGGATTTCGTGTCTTTTGATCCTATGGAATTGTCCCTGAAAGCATGTGTTATCTGTCAACATCCTCTATGTAAGAGCAGGAAAAAAAATAGCCTGAAGCGTACAATGTGGCACTACCAACTCATTTCCCTACTTCTCTTGGGATAAAGTAGAGATGAGGAGGCTATGTCTACCTGCTGCTCTCCTGGCTAGAGGGTGGAGTATCAGATGTAGCAGTAATTTCAAGTATAGTGTCTGTGGTACATTGGATTTGTACTCCACTTCCCTGGGGAATACTCATGTGCAAGTCTAAAGTCAGACAGCAAGTCTAGATTCCCTGGAAAAGGATTTTCATGTGGGGGAACTGCTTTCAAAATTTCTGGGTTAGCATAAAATGGAGTGTCTCAATTGCTGCAAAAATTCTGGGTGTGAACTGCTGTGATAATTAACTAATGGTCTGCCTGAAGACAAACCAGAGCTTCCCAGCTCTGAGACTGAAAAGGAGGAGGAAGAAACTTTCCTACTAGTAGGAGAAAGGGTAGCAAGGAAAAGGTCTCGCCTAAAGGGGCCTTTAACTGCAGCTTTGGGACGGAGCTGGGAGTCCAGCCCAGGCTGCCAGCCAGTGCACACCCACACGCTGCAAACACGAGCCTGCCCCATTCCCCTGGTCAGTGCTCAGCATCTTCCCTCCAGAGTTTCAGCTCTGCCTCTCTTCAGTCCAGAGGGTGCCTCTTCCTGACACCTCCACATGATACTTTTTAAGGGGTCAGAGTGAAAAGCAGCATGAATAAAATTGTCACTGACTTAATGACCTTTTCTCCTGAAGGCTTGAAAACAGGGTCTGAAATCTGGCATTAATGTCCTTCTGTGGTCAGTTGGAGAGGTCACTGGAAAGCAACCAGTTTGCTTGCTAGGTCAGGGCTGATCCAGTACTGTAGCTGTGAGAAGGCGTCACTGCTTCTGATCCCTGTTCCCACCCCGTATGATGCTGAGTTCTCTGCTATTGTTGCTGCTCAGGACAAGCTCTTCAGTAGCCTGGGTAGCTTCAGAGTATGAGGCTTTTGGCTCTCACTTATGCCAGTCCTCTCTCTAATATCGGGTAGTAAAGAAGTTTCCAAGCCCTAATTGCCAAGGCTACTTTTACTGTGGTCGTTGCAAATGATAAACCCAGCCACAGAAAACATTTTCAAAGAAAAACCTGTTCTTGCAGTGTCTGTCCTGTCCCTGCTGCAGAGGCTGGTAGGATCAGCTCTTCAGGGGGCTCTTCAGCACCGTATTACCCTTCAGCTTGCTGTAATGTGTCACTGCCTTGAAGGGCCTGGATTTAAATGTAGTGTTTGGAGACAAACCTGTGTGGCAAAGAAAGCCTAAAGTTTAATTTGCCTAGAACCAACCAGCTGTTAAGAAAGCATCAGAGAAAGAAGACAGTGGGCAAGTGGCAGGTGTGGGGAGGGAAAAGTCAAACTTCCTGCACTTGAGGCTGTGAGGATGCAGGGATCCCCATAGCATGGAAACTTTCTCGTGAGCAGTGGCTGAGGGCAGACTGCACCAGGTTTCTTTCCCTTGCATCAGAAAAGCAGGAATCTGGGCTCCCCAGATGCTGCTGAACCTCCCCTGGGAAAGCAGAGGAAGGAATCCCCATCCCTGGAGGGGTTGAAGAGTCGGGTTGACCCAGCGCTGAGGGATCTGGTGGAGTTGGGAACGGTCAGGGTGAGGTCCGTGGTTGGACTGGAGGAGCTTCAAGGGCTTTTCCAACCGAGATGATTCTGGGATTCTGTGAATGCTGATCCTACTGGGAAACCCCCTCCATACGCAAAGACTAAGCCATTGCATGAATTTTCTGTTATTTTACATCCTTGACTAGGATGTAATTTGATGTAGGTGCTGCTAAGACCCTGCTTTGAAGGAGTTGCAAGTTGAGTTTGACGGGCTCTCCCAGCTGGCAGTGGAAAGGAGAGGTGTGAGTCGTGCACGGAGAAGTGGCACCACCAGTTGAGGACATCCTGACCCTGTGCGGGGCAGGTAGCTCTCATGGTGCGGGCTGGGGAGCACAGAGGTGTGTTTTCATTGTAAAATCAAAGCTGTAAAAGCCTGGCTAGGTGCGGAGAAGCAGCTCTTAGAGCAACCCATGCCTTTTTCATTAAAGCAAAGGTAATAAAGAAAATTAGGAGCCTGAAGTGGCTTTTTGTTGTTGGGTGTTTTTTTATTAATTGAAGATTTCTTAAGAAATCAAGTGTCAGCCTTTAAGGAGATTGTATCAAAGCTTGAGTTTCAAGTGCCACTTCAGATGGCAAAGTGATGGGTAAGCAGTTGATGTGGCTCTTTTCTGAATGCACGAGGAGCCTTATTTGTGGTAACAGGATTTGTGGAGGTAAATTCCCAGAGTGCATGGAACTAATGTGTGTCTCTGAACATAGATGAAGTTGTGGCCAAGCCTGTGACTAGGTATGGCTCAAGTCTGTCTGTCTTAGGAAATTGTGAAGGACACCAAATGTGGCAAGACAAGAGTGGCTGTACATTCCCCTTCCACTTCATACTGTTCATCCGTCATCAACTGATAGGCAATAGGACTTAATTTTTTACTCTCCAGATAGGTGTTAACTGCTAAATATGTAGTGGGGAGTACTGGTGGAGCAGGACACAGAGCCCTCTGTCCATCGAACAATCTGCTTGTCCCGTTTGTGTGCTCCTTTGCACGGGCTGCCTGGGGTAACACTCGCTGATGCGCAAGATCTGCCTCCAAAGCACAAGATTGATTGTTGGGCTCAAGGCTATTTCGTTAAAACACTGATTCCAGTAATTTCAGCATCTTAAAATTCAGCCTCAAGGATGTCTTACTGGCAGCTGGGTTGGATCCTTAAATGACCAGGGAGTGAATATGGTCTAAATACCTTGAACTATGTAGAGGCAGGCAGGTGAATTACAATTTTCTGTGGAGAGAATAGTCTTCCTGTGTTGGGTCTCAGCATCCATTTTTCAAACAGTAGGGTTGAAATTCAGGGAACTTGGTGACTAGCTCTGGATTCTTTTCTAGTGCTGATCACCCCCTTCCCTAATTTTAAGGGTGGTGGGTGGCTGCAGGCAGCACACTTCCAGCTGTCAAACCAAGGTTCCCCAGCTGGCATGCAGCCCACCGACTGGAGTGTTAAACTTCCATGGAGAATATAAGTCTCCACGAACAACTGTCCTTTCCTGGAGAGCTGTTAACAACAAACTAACTCTGTAGAGCTGCTGCAGGGATGGCTGTCTTGCTTAATTCATGTTTTGCCTCTCTGGCTGCCATTTGAACTATAGTGATAAGGGGAGGGTGTCATGACTGCAGGGATTTTTCCATACTGAACCATAAATCCCTTCTGTGGCCATCATCATGCTGCATGACTGCTCCATTTAAGCTGCACTTGCTCAACTAGCATTTGTCCCTCTGGACTTAGCATTTTACACTTGTCTGCATTAAATTGCATTTGCTGGCTGAGTCACCTAAAAGATGCAAATCCTCTGGAATCCGGGTGTATTGTGCTTGCTCTCAGTGGGAGGAGTAGTAGAGTGATATAAATGTATTATTTCTTCCCAAGCTGTTAGGAATATCTTCTGACCTAAACTATGAAAAAACGTCTGAAGGTGTCATTGGTTTTTTTTTTCCATTTACTTGAATGTGAACCTTCTGGGATGTAGATCCCACTCAGACCCCAGCTATAAATCTGGCCTGGGCTCCAGTCTTTGCTAGGGATATTCTTTTGCTTCCATCACAATACCCAGGAGGGGAACCTGTTGTACTAGCCTCTAAATATTCACTGTAAGCGATTTCTCAACCTCAGGAGGCTGTAATATAACTAAATCTGGAAGGATTAGCCTTGAATTGCAGGTGGAAATCTGGGACTAAGCAAACTAGCAGCTTGCCTGGGGTTGTGTGGCAGCTTTACAGGATTGTTACTTTAATACTCACTCGAGTAGCTCTGTATTGCTGGCACGGGTTGCACATAACTTGTGGAACAGGTGGTTCACCTGGAGACTGTTCTGTGCCATCCAGCAGTTCCCAATCTATGTGGACATAGTCCAGACAAGGTTGGGCTAGTCCTAACTTCAGAGGCAGAAACAAAGTTGGGAACTGGGGCTTCGGAGTCTGACTCCACTGCTGCCTTCAAATGGTGGTAAGCTTTATAGTTTAGGGATTTTGGATCACTCATGTTGGATTACATGGTTGCCGCACATTTTCATGCCTGAAACCAAGACTGTCTGAGGACAAGTGAGATTTTGAGAGTATGATGTATGTAACACCAGCTCAGTGTCCAGGAGTAGTTAAAGACTATCAAATGTTAGGTATTAAAAAAAGAAATGAAATAGAGTACATCCTTATGTCACTGTATAAATCTGGGGTTTGCTCATACTTTGAACTTCTTGTGTAGTTCCTCTTCCCACATCTGTAAATAGGAATATTAGTTCAGGAGGAGGAGGACAAGAAGGACCACATGCCAGTCAGAGAGGGACCTGGGGGGGTTGATTGACAGCCGGCTGAACAGGAGCCAGCAGTGTGCCCAGGTGGCCAAGAAGGCCAATGGTATCCTGGCTTGTATCAGCACTAGCGTGGCCAGCAGGGACAGGGAAGGGATCTAACCCCAGTGCTCGGCACTGGTGAGGCCGCCCCTCGATGAGTGGGTTCAGTTTTGGGCCCCTCACTCCAAAGAGGCCATTGAATGACTCGAGCGTGTCCAGAGAAGGGCAACGGAGCTGGTGCAGGGTCTGGAGCACAGGTCTGATGGGGAGCGGCTGAGGGAACTGGGGGGGTTTAGTCTGGAGAAGAGGAGGCTGAGGGGAGACCTCATGGCCCTCTCCAACTCCCTGAAAGGAGGGTGCAGAGAGGGGGGATGAGTCTCTTGAGCCAAGGAACCAGCGCCAGGACAAGAGGGAATGGCCTCAAGCTGTGCCAGGGAAGGTTTAGACTAGATATTAGGAAGCATTTCTTTACAGAATGGGTAGTCAGGCGTTGGAATGGGCTGCCCAGGGCAGGGGGGGAGTCCCCATCCCTGGAGGTGTTGAAGAGTAAGGCTGACTTAGCGCTTAGGGATATGGTGTAGTTGGGAACTGTCAGTGTAAGGTCAATGGTTGGACTGGATGATCATCAAGGTCTTTTCCAACTGAGGTGATTCTGTGATTCTGTAAAGGTGACTCTGCTCTGCAGTGGTTTCATTCTACAAGAGCCATCTAGGCTTGGATTCAGCTTGGCAAAAGAGGACTTTGGGGGTAAAGGTGTTCTACAGAGATCCATGATGGAGGTCTGCAGAGCCAATTATGGTCTGGAGGTGCTGGACAGCCATAGCTGTTGGCTTCTAGCACAAGGACTGGGAACTATCAAATGAAGTTAGTAGCAGCCAAGTTCAAAACAGACAAGAAGCAAGACCTGTAGAAGTGCTTGTCAAAAGGTACTGTTTGTGCAACAACTGCGTACAGGCTGGAGGACAACTGGGCAGCGATTGGAGAGAGATCCATTTAGGATCCACTTAGCTCAGAGTTTATACCTCAGTCCTTCCCAAAGGACTGCCGTGTGGATTATGTGTGGATGCGGCTTTGACAGGGCTGGGGTCTGCCCTAACACCCAGCACCCTGTGCACTGTCGGGTTGTTTCCCTTCTTGCCGTAGGGACCACTGATGCGTAGCTATGTTAGCAAGTCTGTTAAATAATACTTTCCAGAACCAACTCCCTGCCCCCTGCTCACACACACACACCCCCCGCCGCCTCCTTCAACCACGGAGATGTTCTGTCTCGTGAGGATTGCATAAAGCAGCTCTGCACTTTCTGACAATAACTTGCAATTCTTAATCACTCCTAGTAATTACAACTTTTCTCTGGTTTATGCCTCCTCAACTCTAGCTGAGGACAGGAGCCGTTTCATATTTAAAGAGTATTATATCTGGATTGGTCTCCTGGGGAGCTGTTGGTCTTGAAGGCTGAGGTTTAATTCTCTGCACCACTAATTAGATCAGGAAAATAACTAGGAAGATGTAAGCAGAAGGTTTGTAGGGGTGTGTTAACAAACATGTCTTCTCTTGCTTTAAGAGTAGTATAGTGGGCCTGCTGTGATTCGGAAGCATTCATTTCTTAGGGAGATAAGGAGGAGGAAGAGAAATAATTGTGTTTTTATTCCTAGATGTTTCTTCTACAGTAACGCAGCAAGAGAAGGAAGTGGAAAGTATGAGTCCAAAGATTACACTTGATTTAAAAGCAGAGAAGTTCCTTGGCTGGGAGACCTGACAGAGCTGGCAAGGGGAAGAGGTCATGACTACAGTTTCATTAAGCTTTTACTTTGAAATTGCTCTTAGTGATAACAGGAGACTTCAGTTTGCCCCACGTAGACTGATTAAATGTCATGAGAGTTTGTTTAAATGTATTTAAGCACCAGGATTGACAGCTCCTTGGAGCAGTCAAGCAGAGAACCCACAAGGGACGTGTAACTTTGCTAGTTGTAAGCTGTGTACAGGACCTAGCTCAAGAGGTAACTATGAAACAGCCATTCAGTTGTAGAGACCAAATGTACTCAAATTCGATGCTTTACAGTAATGAAACAGCCAAAAAATCCATTAAGACTACACTGTTGATGGGGTTTTCTTTTTGAAGTGGAGAAAGCTTGTTAACAGGGAATGAGGAGGAGGGGCAGAGGGTAAAAGGCTTGCGGGAGGCTTGGAGACTGTTTAAAGACATTGTGTGAGCAGTTCAGAGTAAATGCTTTACCACCTATCAAAACCATAGCTAAAATACTTTTCAGAGGACAGCAGTGTGGTTAAACAGCAGAGTAATGAATGCTTTTAGAAGTGGAGGAAAAAACATGCCCCTTGAAGAAACTGAAGGCTCTTAAAGAACTTAACTGTAGTTGAGATAATATCAAAGGGTTAAAAGCTAGAAAACAGACAAAAAGAATGATAGAAAGTTATTCACAAGGTTGTTAAAATGCAGACTGAGAGGAATTATGGAAGATGTCCCAAGGCTATGTGATTGGAGAGAAAATATCCAATGTGTCCGGAGTTGCTATTTGTGTTACTTCTCTTCCATATGTGGGGATTTACTAAGGAGAGTGGGCCTCACCCGTCTGGGGAGAAAGGATGGTTTTAGTGGAGGGCAGGTGGTGATGATAATATAAAACCTCTTTTAACCTGGGAAAAGTGAAAACTTGGTGAGAAGCAGGCTGGGAGGGCTTTTTTTGTTGGAGCTTTTTACAGTACTTGGAAGTAGTTAGATTTAAATGATTCAATCTGGCTATTGTGCTCCTCATGACAATGCTTTCTGAGCATATGGTTGTTACTTTCTTCATCTTGTGAAGTTACTTAAGACCTGACAGAAAGCTGTTGCTCACTGAGGTGTGACTGTATCTGTTCCCTGCTGCCCTACTGGTGGTTGCTTCACTGGAGTGAAGATAATTAGAAATAACACATCGCTGTGGGTACTGGAGTTCTTCCTTTATGCTCATTTGATGCCTAAATCTAGCCTGGTTTAAGCCATCATAGAGAAGCTGAAGTAGGCTGATGCTGAGACCCTGAGTCTGGTTCTGGACTTGTCCAGGGTCAGAGGGGTTCAGAGCAGAGAGGGGAGCTGATGGACTCCGCTTGTGGTTTCTGTGTACAGAAGAGCAAGCATTTGAACTTTCTTCAGCAAACTGTACCAAATCCACTTTTGATCCCTGTTAGAACTCTTCTCCCACAGTTTTCCCCAAACTTTTGTCTTGAACTCCATGCTACTGTGCGAGTGTACCTAGTGCATGCTCTCACTCTTATTCAGCTGTGTGCAATGGATGAGATGTTATGGCAGGAGTTGCTTTTTTCAAGCTACAACTTGAGAACATGAGTCGGAAGTTATTTTGGTTTTGCACTGTTATGTTCAATATGGTCCTGAGGTGTAGGTACTGGGTTCAGGTTCTCAAACTGGCTCCCCAGAAAGACCCTTTCCTGTGCTGTGGAGAGGAAGAGTGTCCAGCCCCAACGAGTAGAGCTGCAGTCTCTAGTGCTTGTCTCAAAGCTGTTTCTATTCTAAACCACTGAATATGGAAAATAACCTGCTTCTTCCTGACGATCAGGGAAAACAGACTTTGCTTTGAGGTGGTTTTAATTGCTTTCCTTGTTCTAACGATGGAACAGTAGAGCCTTCCATCTCTGGTTCTGCAGTGCCGTGACTATCCACGCTTTGGTTTCCATTCCTCAGGCACTGTTTCTGCTTCCTCTGAGGCTGTGGTCATGGCTAAATTGCCTCCTTAGAGCATACCTTTTTCTCTGAAGTCTCTTATTTTTCATGTCACCTTAAAAACACTGCTGCAGGAGGCATGCTTCCCTCCTCTTCCTGCCAGGTTGCATTCCAACCTTCATGGCAGCAGGTGTCTTCAGAGGGAAGTTCATTTGGCCTTCACCACCTTGAGATGTATCATTCCCTGGAGCTGCATACTTCTCACCATCAACTGCCTTTAATATGAGCTAGTTCAGACTTAAAAGGTTGTATTCATCTGCTCTAGCTTGGACATCTGGAAGTTATTTAAGTCTACTCTCAGTCAACATAAATGATGCCCAGTTGAGCCAGATTTAATACAGTGGATTTACCAAGTTCTTCTATTTCAAGAGAAAAGAAAAACTTCAGGCTTAACTTAAGGTTTACAAGTTTCTGTAGAGAGGTCTGATTGCAGATGTAGTTTTGCAGGATTCAGTAATAGAGTTAGTATTTTTCTGAAAAATATTGTGTACACTATGACCTTTACTCTCAATGGAAGGCAAAATATAGATCACCTCTTTAATGTGGTGCAATTTGAAACATTTGTCTTTTCAAACTGGGACAAATAGTAAATTGGCATTTAGGACACTTAAGGATCCATTTGCTGTGTGCCACAGCAAGACAGAATCTGCTGGAGGCTGCGAAATACCCACCTGAATCGAAAAGTTGAATGTCAAGCTTAATTTTTACCATTCTGCAGAACAGAAGGCATTTTTAGCCCCCTGTACTTCCAACTTGCAAGGCAAGCAAATTGGATACCTCTTTATTTTATTTGGTAGTTTGTAAAGATTATTTCTGTCCTCTCTATTTTTTTTTTCACTTTTTCTCTCAAGGGTGTAAAGTTTTATTCTGTGCTGCAAATGGGCTGCAGACTGAGATGAAAAGAGGACAATTTTTTAGAAATGCATAAGCCAGAAAAGAAAGGAGAAATTGAAAGTGTTAAATAGTAAAAGTAAAGAGGGAGATTTTTATTTAATAAACCCTAAATGATTTATGTAAAAGCTCTGAAAACACTGTTAATTATGGGTGGAAAAAAGCCACAGTTCCTGTCCTTACAATGTCTGTTTAGCATAATGGACACCTTTATAGAAAACACTATTCTCCTATAAGCTTTTATTCCAAAACAACAGTTTTCCCCATCAGGGTGGTGGTACTGGAGTACATGCAATTACTCCTGTCTAGTGAAGGTGACTGTTCAGGATCTTGGTCTTCTGTTTCCTTTTACTGTCCTGTTTCCACAGCAGGGGTAAATGTGCTGACAAAGAGGATGGTCAAGGTTGCAGGTGTCAAACTAGAGCCTGAATTTGGGTCACCTTTCTTACCCCTGATCCCCTGTGGCTTTTGGCCAAGGCAGCTGGTCTGCTTTGGCCACAATCCCAGTTCTTTAGGTGCCTCACGTTCCCAAGGCACCTGTGGGAGTCAGGGAAGCCTAAATTCCCATGCAGGCACCTGATGCCTTCAGAGGATTCAGCTTTCTGTGCCTCGGGAAGCTGTACCTGTATGCCTGGTCTGCCCAGTCTTATTTTGCATGGAAATAAAATGAGCTTGTCTTTTCTCCACAACTTGAGTTGTCCTTGGCTGTCCTTGAGCACTTTGAGCCTGTTTGGCCCTTCTGAGAAAGGGATCGTATTCCTCAGATGAAGCATAACGCTCCTCCACGTTTTCTGTGCTCTCTTTACAAATGACAGCCTGGAGTTTTGAACCTTATTATTAACTATAAAACCCAACGATTAAATGCAGCAAGGTTTATTATTATTTAATCAGGACACTTGCTCAATGCTCTCAGTGAGATGAGACGTTGCAGGAACCAATAGAGAGCTAAGCTCAACAGTAACAATTCCGCTTTGCCTGTCTATAACTTTACTTTTTGACTAAGTTGCAGATCTTACATCTTTTATGAGGGTGGGAAAAGGATACAAACAGTTTAGCAACCTGTTTCTATTGTCTATCTGCTGAGGAAGTTTCTTTTCTGTGGCAAGATGGATGATGATGCCTGGAGTCTTTTGATCCTCTCTGCAAAGGGATTAATCTCATTCTTTAGTCCTCCTTGCTAGGGATGAAGTCAAGGATGGAGCTAAATAGTTTGATGGGTGGTAAATAAGCTCCTGAACTCCATTGTCCTTACCGAGCAGGAATCCACTTAAGGTTATCTGAGAATAAAAATGATCCCATGCTGTCCTGGTTGTGTTTGGGTCCTTTTCCTGACAGCCATGTCTGCGTTACAGAAGAGAATAATTTGCATTCAGTTCTCTTCTTTGCCACTTTTCTTCATAGAGTAGCTAAGATAAAAACTGGGCCAAAACAATGTTCTCTTAGCCATTTTAATCTTAGAGTGGCGAGAAGCCCTGAGTGGGATCAGTGCAGTCACTATTCCAGTGGGAGCTGCAGCTCCCAGTCCAGACCTCCAGCAATTACTGGGTCCTTCCTCTTAACTCTGGGCAGTATCAAATCCATGGCACTCATCTCCATGTAGAAGGACAGCAGCAAGTCCATGCCTCTAATTCAGCACAGGATCAGTTCTGGATATTAAAGCAATGGCATTGCCCCTGAATAGGTATGAATATTACTTTTAATAAGTAGTGGTTTAATTTCCAGCTTGGCCTTTACTAACACAAGGAGTGACCCTTCATCACAGTCTTCCTCTGAGTAATGGGGTTACTCTTGTTGGATATGACTCAGCTGGGAGAAGCACCTCTACCTTTTGACCCTACTGAAATAATCATGGGGAGAAAATGAATGGTTCCTCAGTAAATTGAAGCCCACGTGTCCCTTGCTAACTTGGAGGACCTGCAACCCATGAATCTTTGTTAAGGCACAATCATTTAAAAGTCCTAAAAGTGGGTCCTGATGCTGGACATAGCTTTGCAGAAATGATGATGATGTATGGAGGTCAAGTCCAAAGCTAACAATGGAGAGGAGGAGGCTTCAGGGGCACAAGGGGACCACTTTATTAACGCTGCTGCTGCTATTTTCTGTGAAAGGTCTGAGTACCTTCAGCCTCATTGATCTGAATGGTCAGTGTTTCTCAATCTGCCCTAGTCTCAAGGGATCAAGCTTCCCCGCTCTTCTCTCTAGGGTGGAGGGGGTGGTTGGAGCTACAAAATACTTGAGATTTTTGCCCTGTGCAGTCTGGCTTCTCAGCTTTGGCAGTCGCACGTTGTGCCCCTCTGTCTCTCCGACTCAACCTTTCAACTGTCCGCTTTATTTCCTCTGGTGATGGGATTCCAGTAAGCTCTGTAGCAATAGACAACAGAGAAGAGGGACCCTCTGTATTTTCCAGCTAAGAAAAGGGTGTATGTAAGCTCACTCCCACACCTGAAGCTCTGTATTAATTCCGTCTATATCCCCACCACAGGGAAAATCAAAATTGTTGTTCACACTTAAACACCCATAGTCAACCAACTCTGAGAAAATGTCTGTAATGAACCAGCCTTGCTCCCCATACATTCACCTACCTGACCTCACAGAGACCTGGAAGTTGCTAGAAGTTTCTGAAGAGGATATTACTCCCCTCTTTCCAGCTGCTGCTGCTGCTTTTTTAAGTCTAATGTTAGAAAGACTATTATATTTTGTCACTGTTTTATAAAAATGTCATGGGCTTGAACACTTACAGTGAGACTTCACGCTATTATTGCGGAAGTGTTTAAAATGTTCTGAGGTGCTTTTAGGTGCCAAAAAAATTTGGTTGACAAAATAATAATAAATCCAGATCTAGCTAACACTTTTAATGAACATAAAAGCTCTGACTGAAATTCCCTTTACCTCTCCGTTCACCCCTGTGATGTCTGTCTTTCCTTACGGCTTTGTTCCACACTAAAGCTGTAATTTAGAAGTTCTGAATCTCTATCATGTAAAACAAGGAGAGTTAATTTTTGGAGCTTTCTGAGACTTGTCCTTTGGAAGTGAACTATGGTACAAAAATCCAATAAAAACTTAGATGTTTTAATTTATAGTAAAGCTTCTGCACGCCACTCTGGGAATGTAAAGCAGTCCTGGCATGATCATTAATTATGTGCATAGTTACTGTAAAATAGTCTCATCCTAAGACAGAACTGGAGTCAAAGTCCTTTTTATTTGTTGGGGTGGGGAGCTGTGTAGATCTGCTTTAAGCTGGAATACAGTTCTCCCCACCCTGTCTCTAATCTCCTCATCATAGCTTGAATATCCAGAGTCCTCTGCTTAAATATTTCCAGCTAGAGAATGTGATGTGATACAGAGCGGTTGCACCTGAGCTGTAACAAAAGAAACCCGTGTCAAGCATTCAGGTGTCGTTATGAACTTGGAAACTGCAGATCACTGCAGTGCAGCTCCAAAGGCATTTCTCTGGCTGCATTAAAGGGCTTGGAATTACATCTTCAAAATCCAGAAGAACATACAGCTTTTTATTTTTACTTTACAGTGTGATTAATGACTCTAGGAACAAGTTTTTAAGCTTGATCTCCAGATGGAAGAATATTAAAAATATTGATTTATTGTGGCTTCTTGTGTGAACTTTGCTCAAATTGGACTGCTGAGCTGCTTGAGCCAATTTTGCTGTCAGCGTGGTCACTCAGTCCATGAGTCTTAGCGATTCTGCTGTGAGTTGTTCCCTATAGCACTTTGGGGAAAATATCAGTTCTTTGCAATGTTTGAGGATTTTAAAAACAATATAAGGAAAATCCCATTCACACATATGGGAACTGTCAGTCATAGCATCGCTGTGAAATCCAGCTGCAGGCACAAAGACACCAACCCTGACTTGTACCAAAAAAAAAAAAAAAAAAAATTTAAAAAATCTTCCTTTGTTTGGAAGAAAGACAGAAAAAGCTATCTAGGGCCTAAATCACTGTCATTTGTTAAATCTGCTCAGGGCTCTGTCCTCAGCTGGTACCAGTTAAAATCCTGTGCACCCAGATTAAGTTGCAATAATTCAAGAGGAGGATCCTTAATTAAGCAGAAAATAGTGATCATAAAACTCTGTTCCTATATGTACCTGTTCTAGGCTCATCTGCACATGTGATAGTGTCCTAGAAAGACTGAGTCCCTAAAATAAGAAAAAAACTTACATTAGCTGTTTAATGAGCCTTAAACATTGTTATAAAAATTTCTTCACTCATCAGCATCTTTTGTTCTCAGAAATGTATTAAGTTGGGGACCTCGGGAAGATGTCTGATCCCCTCTCCTGCCCCACCAGCCTCAGCAGCCCAGCTCTGGGAGCCCAGGTCATGAAAATCTGCTGCCTCTTCAGAAGACAGATTCTGGTGCCCCACTGTCCCTGGCCTTCAGAAAGTTTTCCAATGTCTGAGCTGATTTTCTTCCTGCAGTCTCAGCACATTCTTATTATTTCTACCCTGGGCATCAGAAACAGTTATTACCTTGTTCATATTAATACCTCTAAGTTGGTGCTTTCATCAGGTCAGAAAAACTCCCCATGTTTTTTTCAGATGGAGAGCAGCAACAGCTTCTGGCTAAGGCCCAGCTCAGGACCCAGGTGTGAAAATGAACAGCAGTTCAGGACCAGAGCAGCTCTAGTTCTCGGTGGGAGGTGAAAGGTGATGGTCTCTTCCAGGCGTGAATCTCTGCAGCTGCTCCTTTCCTTCTCTCAGTACTTTGGTGGTAATTAATCAGATATATTGTTCCTCTATGCCTCAGAGCAGTGTCTTTCCTCTACAGACTTCCCCTTTCTAATTTTCCTTCAGTCTTTCATCATATTCAGCCTGGAGTGAATATCTCAAAGACTTTATCATCTGAGCCTGTTGGGGTACTGGGGCAAAGTCCTTCCCTCTGTAACAGAATAAATCCCATAAAACCAGTGGAGATAAATGAGGGAGCTAACTGTGATGGCCCTGGGTCCCCACTGTGTGGGCAGCTGGAAGTCCCACCATGGTGGGGGGTGATGCTGGAGTCAGCTCCAACATCTGGTGAAGGCTGACCCAGCCTGGGGTCAGGAGGGAGAAGGACTGGAGACCCCAGATTCGGTAGGTCTCATGCTCTTCTCTCTCAGTTGCAGCATCTCCTGGGATCTCCCTGTCTGTCAGGCAGGTGGAGAAACCCCCCTGCAGATGAACAGGGGTGGGACACCGTGGTTGGCTGATCAGGCAACGAAGCTGGTGAAGAGTCTGGAGCACATGTCGTACGAGGAGCGGCTGAGGGAACTGGGGTTGTTTAGTCTGGAGAAGAGGAGGCTGAGGGGAGACCTCATCACCTTCTACAACTCCCTGAAAGGAGGTTGCAGAGAGGGGGGATGAGTCTCTTTAACCAAGTAATAAGTGATAGGACAAGAGGGAATGGCCTCAAGTTGTGCCAGGGAAGGTTTAGACTGGATATTAGGAAGTATTTCTTTACAGAACGGGTAGTCAGGCGTTGGAATGGGCTGCCCAGGGAGGTGCTGGAGTCCCCATCCCTGGAGGGGTTGAAGAGTCGAGTTGACCCAGCGCTGAGGGATCTGGTGGAGTTGAGAACTGTCAATGTTAGGCTGATGGTTGGACTGGATGATCTTCAAGGTCTTTTCCAACCTAGACGATTTTGTGATTCTGTGATCAGATCAGTGTCCTGCTGAGATGGGAAGGAAGTGGGCCTTGCATAAATGCCAGGCTGAACTGTGGGCCACCAGCACACGCCTCGAGTGTAGTTCTCCTACCATAAATAAAAGTAGCACCAATAGCCCAGGAAGCTTTTCAGAGGATGAAAAAAGAATGGAATAAAGCAATTACAGAAAAAGGCAAATTAAAGTATTAGAGCTTGAAGGGCTCCTTATTTTTTCCCCTCTTCTCTTTGAATTACTTTTCATTTCACTCTTAATTTCCTTACATCAGATTACAGCCCGGTCATCTGCCAGTGAGTGACAATCTCACTTGGGCACCTGTCCTGGCTGCTGCCACGTGGTGCTGCCGCACGGGGGGACGCCGTCCGCGTGCCGGGGGGGATGGGGAGAGCTGTATTTCACCCGATTATCAGCACCATGCTTTAATTTTCTGGGCACATTGCTGTTAATCTGGACGTAGGCTGGGGATTGCAAAAATATAAAACAAAATTAAAGCCTAAAAAGCTAGCCGTGTGATAATGAATGAGATACTGCTGACCCGTGGGCTTTCTCTCTCTTCTGGATAATTACAGAGGAATAACTGTATAAATCTTAGTTGGATTTCCTGCTCCTTTTTCTCTTGGAAATGGATGGCTCTGTTGTGTTTCTGTTCCCCAGGCTGGAGGATTGTTTTAATTTAAATGCAACTTTACGATGCTTTGCTGCTGTAGCAAGTAGAATTAAAAAAAAAAACCCACACCAAACAACAAAGAAAGAAAAGAGAGTGAAGCTTTTAGTTAACTTAGTCATTTATCACACTAGCTGGTAACTGCTGTTCTTGTGTCTGAACTGCAATTTGTTACACTGCCTAAATGCAGTTCCCAGCAAGCTCTTGCCAAAGGCTTTGGATTTCTTCTTTGGCTTTCTCTGGTGCCAAGGGCAATACTCCCCAAATTGTCTGTTCTGGTTGATTGACATTTTGGGGGACAGCACGTTGATAGACCTTATGGCTGAGGGTGTCTTTACACAGCGGTGACTTCTGTCCTCTTCTGTTGCTCCCCTGAGTTTGAGGGATCCCAGCAGCTCCCCTCAGCCAGGCGGGCAGAGGCAGGGCTTGCACCCAGGCTGCTGCAAACAGCAGCTTCTCCATGGGGGTGGTAAAAGACTTGGGTTTTTTTCTTCTGGAATTTGGTAATTATCTTTGATCTTTTAATATCAATGTTAAGCAGTTAGGATCCAACACCTACCTTGTACTGGTGTCTCTCACCCAATGTTTCATCGCTGTATTGAATATAATATATTAAATACATGTTAATATATATATTTTCATCCTCTGCTTTAGCCCAGCTTTGCAAGTGATTGCAGCAACTCCTGACCTCAAAGTATCTCCCTTAAACCTGTTAAAGAAAATCCTTTGGACTTCTTGCAGCGTTCCTTATTAAGACTGAGAATTACGGATGCTGCTCCGCAGCCCTCTCCCCCCTCTCAGCACGCCATGTGTTACCCAGAGAGACCTTTTCCCCTGGCCCGGGAGGAGAAGACAAATACTGTAATCAGGTGCAGGATGAACCTGGGGCGTAAAACAGTGTCTCTTCATACAAGATTTGTAGTTGTGGAGTGCTGCTACAGCCCTGCTAATCCACTCGCTCCTTATTAGGAACTTCTGGGCAGTTTTACTGCAAACCGCTAATTTTAAGTGGGGCTTGCTCAGGCAGAGGCAGGACAGCAAGTGCAAGAGGGACCTGACAAGGCTTTGGCAGCTGGGAAATGCAGAACTGAATTGCAGCTGGGATGCTGGGAGGAGAGAGTAACCCAAAAATGCCAGAGAACGTGGGATTTTGGTGAGCACCAAATGGAATTTGCAGGCTGGATGCAGACAAGACTCTGCTCAGATGGCAAGGCTGGCCAAGGGTGATGCTTTCAGCTTCAGCATCCGGAGGATTTTAGGTTCCCAGCAGTGTTTGTTTGCGTGACACTCTTCAGATGAAGCTGCCTTCAGGTTTTGGCACACGAGGCCATGGCTCAAGGCAAGTCCATTATGTATGGCCTGAATTCCCTGCTTTGGGCTCAGATTAGATTGCATTAAATCCCAATGTAGGCACTCTTCAGTGTGGTTTGATTCAGTGTATCTTCAGATTCAGCATTAAACTAAATCAAATCAGTGCTGTTCTGATTCCGAATACGAAAGTGCCTATGAGAGACCTTAATATCAGTTTGAGTAACCACTTTAAAGTTACATCTTTAATTTATTTAAATTTTTAAGGTGCTTAAAGCTTGTCTACACATCGTTTGTGAATGCTTTCCTTCTCTAGGATGCTCTATCTGATGGGAAAGAGATTGGATACAGGTTGGGTAGGAGAGGGTGGGTAAAGGTTGGTTGGTTTTGTGGTGCTGTCAAGTTTTATTTTAAATTGCTTTAGGGTGTTTTCTTGATTTTTGGAGTTTAAAGTTTTTCATTAAAGCAAAATGAAATGCTAGCATTTCTGGTCTAAGCAACTGCAGAGGGAAACTTTCTGTGTGTACACCTATGAATGTAAAATGTCTAAAAGCAGATGATCACAATTCTTTGAAGCATTTGATTCTAAGCTTATTTCTTGATTGTGAGGAGCATAAACATGTTTTCTAAACACACAGAGGCCCCCAAACTGTGCTTTTTACCTCTCTCATAAAGATGAAACTTTTGATATTTCCATACACCAAAAAGGCTAAGAAAGTCTTTTTTTAAAAAAAACTCTTCATAATCCTTTCACAGGCTTCTGTTCTGCAAAACTTACCATCTAATCAATATGACCAGATTCTACTTAATTAACAACATTGAACCAAAAAGCCAGGATCATCCCAGACTGGGTGGTAACTCTGCAGATGACTGAGGGAAACTTCTGCTGATGGGAGGCATTACAGCTCCCACTTCCACTCCTAAACAAACATACCAAAGGCTGTAATTTCTTGTTTCCTAACAATATTCTCTCTGCATCTGCAGCTGAAGTTCTGGCTGTGAAACATCCAGAACCTGTTCATTGCATTTAAAAGATAACTGTTTGCCAGCATGTAGAATATAAGTCTGTGTGTTTGAATAAGGAAAAGCTACTTATATAATCCATTAGCAAGCTGCTGGTCTGCAGTTTCTTGGTAATGAGATAAAGAGCAGGCATGGAACACCTTTCCCACAGTAGCTGCGAATGCTCCCATGTGTTCTTCCCTCTTAAATTGTATTTGCTTGTTGCTGCTGGTGGAATAACATCCCATTAGTAAGGAAAACCTGAAGAAGCCACGGAGGGCAGCAGTGTCCAGGACTGAAGACCTTGAAGGATCTGCACCTGGGTTCCTTTTTGGGGAGGGGAGGATAAAGAAAGGTATAAAGTGCAGATCCCAGGCAGAGGAACCCCTTCCTGACCTGCTGCTAAAGCTCTCCAAGCAGGAAAGACTTTGCTGTATCTTCTGACCCAGCAACCTGGTTAGATCCAAAGCCTTCTTCAGAGCTCAAAGCATTCCCTCTTCATTCCATTCTAGCTGGTGAAGCTGTCAGGTCCAGTTGATTATTTCTTTTCTTTCACTACTCCTTTTCTGGAGGAGTTCATGTATTTAAAAGCTACGTTGTCTTATTTACTACAGAAACAAGGACACTTCGTCTAAAGATGAATGCTACGTGTGAAGGGAAGGAAGACCAAAGTCTGTTTAGTGAAAAATCTCTTCCTTTACCTTTCCTTAAATCCCTCTATTTCTTTTTAGCCCCCATGACTAGCTGCCTCTTCACTCAGAGTATCACGCTGTTTCTGTAGGGAATCTCTTGGCCAGGAGCATGTTCTTTCCTTCAAGCAACAAACCAGAGAATTGAGCGAAAGAGCATCTCTAGAAAATGGTTTTTCTCTTTCCTTGACCTAGACTCAATTTGCATGCAACAAAGTTGAACAGGCTCCTGAAGGCAGTGAAATATTCCCCTTCCAGCCTTCTCTTTCCCATTCCCTGTCCCTAATCCGGGCCCTTGCCTCCTTGCTCAGTTTGGATCAAATTCTGCTCTAGTTTAGCTGAGCCTGGAAGCAGTGCCTACAGCTTTAGAGCTGGGGATGCGCTTCAGGGTTACAGCCTGCTACCTCCTCTGGGACAAGGAACTTGCTGGCCTGCTGTGGCCGTAGCAGTAGTTCTGGCTGTTAGAGGCTCCACAGTAAACCAAGCACCCCCTCCTTTTGACGATCACATATGATAGCTGGTGCACACAGCCAGACACCTTGCATGGGGTGTCAGATAAAATTGCCCTTGACTTTAGGGAGCTGAAGGACAATACAGATTTTGGTAGAAGTGAGCAGCTTTTGCATGCTGGTATCTGCTTCGGTTTCCCCACGTTTCTTCAGCAGTTTTGGGGATTCTGTGTTTTTGTGGGGCCACCCAGCTCTAGGGCAGCCTTTGCTTCCCAGCCCATGGCATCTCAGGAGTCTAATGCCTCCAGTTCTGATAGCATCACCCATAGGGAGGTGTCTCCCAACTACTCCATCAAATTTCCCTTTTTCTCTCCCCTCTCCACTTGACTGGTAATTTAGCTTTAAAACAGATACATACATCTCATTCCTTTGTTTGGTTCTGGGGATATTGTGGCTTCATATCCTTCTGGTGTTGGGATCCTTCCTGCCCAACTACCGTCCTTCATGTCAGCAGTGATCTGCTAGAGCAGAGTCATTAAAAATTTAATGCTGCATTTTCTATGATCTGTAGCTTCCTTCAGGCAATGGTTTTAACAGGGTCTCTGCCAGCCTGTGACTGATGGATTGCTCCACAGAAGTTGGAGTGATGCATGGATTTCCTCAAGCAGAGTGCCCTCGCTTGTCCCATCCTTGGCTGCACATCTGAAGTGACGTGAAGTGATTTTCCTTGTGCTCTCCAGCAACCAGTGGAGACACAAAAAGCTCTTAAGAGAGTTTGGAGATGTGAAGGAGCATCTGATAGATGTGGCAGTTTCCAAGTACTGTGAGCCTGACACCACTTTGTTAGAGGAGTTAACAGGAAGGGCAGAGCCTGAGCTATCAGCTGTGATCAAAGATGTGACCTGGGGTGGACCAGCATCTGCTTTAGACAGATAATTCAGGAAGGCGTGGGGAGAAATCCACCCACTGCCAGGTTCTCTGTGGCAGCTTTCCCATCTCTCATTACCAGATTCATCATCACTGGAGTCTAGTGATGAGGAAGGCAGATGAGACCTAAAAGTAATTTTTTCAAAAAATCTGGGGAACGCTGCCCTTTGGAAATCTGTCATACAGTTGAGCTATATGATGCTACAGAACTTGGTCCTTTAATTTCTACTTCCCTGGGACAAATATATAAAGGCTGGAGCTGGTGGGTGGAGGGAAAGAAGGTTTCTCTGTTTCATCTCGCAGCCATCCTTGAGCCCCCTTAGGTTAGACACAGTCCAATCCCCACTTTAAAGGCAGCTTTGGAAAACTTTCCCACAGATGCTTACAGCCAAGATTGCTTCAAATCCACTATGTCCCACTTCATTTCACATAATTAGGAGTTGTGACTTCCTTGACCTGACTCTTTGTGTCTTGAAATGAGATTTTTCAAAGCAGCAACCCACCAAGGAGAAATTGAAAGCAAACTGATTATCCATGTGGGATGGCTCTGACCTCCCGGTATTAAAGGATTGACCAACTTCTTGCTAAATTCACTTAATCTTCCTTTTTCCCCTATCACTTTTTTAAAAAAATAAAAGGTCTTATCTTTAAGGAGAAATACAAATCCACTTATCTATTCAGCACCCACCTTCCCTTTGTTTATTATAATCACTTTTGCATCCTGTGATCCTGAATCAGGTCTGAACTCAGAGGAAAGGGCAGAGCTGGGTATCAACTACAGGTGCAGAAATGTTGGGCTTGAATCAGACCAAAGTCTCCCGCACACTGCAGCAAACTTACGGCAAGGAGAAAACGGAACAGAGTTCCCAGTTGAGGGGGGTCTTGTCTGGGCACAAAGCCATCCTTTCTGGAAACTGAAGAGAACAGCAGAGGCTTGAGCTTCTGGGGGGCAATGAAGCTAATTGTGGCTGAGGTACAGACCCGAGATGTAAGAAACATGTGATTTCTTTTGATCTGATCTTAGGCAAATTGATTTTGCAGTTCTGCCTTCATGCAGAAGAGTGTGAGCCTCAGACATTTGACCCTTTTCTTATGCTCCTCTGCTGCTTCATTATCTGCATCTCCAGCCTCGGCAAGGCAGTGACCTCCCCACACAAACGTGGGGATATGAGCCCAGGGTAGTGCACTACAGCTGAAGATGTACCTTTTAGGAGCACTGCACCGAAAAGAGCATTACTGAGAAATGGGGAGCACCTTGGGTGACAGGCTGTGGCTCAGTGCTGGGAATGGGGAGCTCTGGTCACGCGTGTCTCAGCCCAGCCCTCCGAGCCCTCGAACTGGGTGCCAGTGTCTACAGGGACCTGTACACCTTCCTGAAATCTGCCTTAAACACTTCCTGCAGGCACAGAAAAGAAATATATCAAGCGCATTACCTAAAATTAGCAGCAGCAGCAGTTTATGTTGCATATAAAATTAATCTGATTGGATTTTAAAGAGAGAGGCTTATAATAAACAAGGCTGGGGCTGTTTACAAACCTCACTGCAATATAATTATATTTTTCAGCATGAGTTGAGCGCTACAAGAGTGGCTGGTCCAGTGGCAGCTTTATTATATTCAGCAAGTCCTAATGAATAGGGAGCAGATTGTAAAATATTGTATATTTTTATTGTTATTCATGCAGGTGAGAGTTTTGCAGCAAGGAGGTCACTGGCTTTATTGCTCTAGGTTCTCGGGGAAGAGACAAGTGCTTTGCCAAGATTCAGAAATGAGCTGCTGTCAAGGAAGGAGGAGAGACAGGTCTGCTCCAGCCTGAGATTCATTGTTTCATGGCAGGGGAGGTGCCATGGGGATGAATTTGACCTTCAGGTCACCGTGGACCAATTTCATGCCCTGTGCAGCTCCATGGACTTCCCAGCTGAACTGTGCTGCCGGTGCTGAGCTTAACTCCACCCCAGAGTGTTACAGCAGCCCACCGGGCATCGTGTCAAGCTCTGGACTGTGAGCTCGTGCTCCTCAGCCACCCGTACAAACACCCGGGTGTTTCCACTGGGTCGTCTGTCAGGTCGGACAAGGTATGACCAGTTTTTCCCAGTGTGAGCATGGCCCTGTGGAAAATCAGACCAGTTTGGCCCTTTAGATCACACCTGCAATTGGAAGGATTTGGTAACAACCTGTTGGTGACTACACCGTGATGAGCAGGATGAAATGAGGGACAAATCCTGTGCTGTGGTGCTCCCCGTCTGTGAATGCGTATGTGGGTGTGTGTGCACACCGTAGAGCAATTCCCTGCGGTTGAATTTCCAGGGGAGAAACTGTGCCAGAAAAGAGAATTTTCAGTCTTGGCTGTTCCTTGCTGGCTTGCGTGCAGTCTGGGAAGATGTTTATTCCAGTTTGACCTGTAACGAGAGAGCCTGGGAGGGGGTAGAGCCTTGAGCAAGCAAATGTTCAGGTGTTTCTTACAACCTTCTGCCAGTTGCTGAAAGAGTAGCAAAGATCCGTACGCAGGGATTACAGGTAAAATGCAAACTGCAAATATACGCACACATAAAATTGTGCTCGTCTGCATTTTATTTTTGTTTTAATGAGTGTTAATAATAAAGTGGTAGAAGATCACAAAGGTTTTCTTCCTCAGGTGTTAAAATGGGAAGCAATTAAGGCTGTTAAAAGTTGCCATGGTGGCAGGATAAAGACAGTTTGGGAAGGTGAGTTGTTTTTTCAATCTGATATCAGGAATCGCTTCTTCATTACTCTCATTTGCCAGAGCTGGGACAGTTTTATATCTGTGCAACAGAACAGTGAGCAAGCTTTGTGTATATGTGCACAGCTTTGTACTGTCTATTGGGGCTGGGGACACCGGTTAGAGACATGCCTGCAGGATGGGTGGACACATGGGTGTGCAGGTAACCAGCAGGAGCAGGGGGTTGCAGGCTGCAGCTGGAGTGGGGTTGCAGATGTCCCTTCCCATGTGCTTCTACCCAGACTGGCTGCACCCAACCCAGCACGGTGTAGGGACACTTCAGGCTCATGCCCACCTTGTCCCCTGGTCTGGGGATGAGGGTCACATGTGGCTCCCTACATGCTCATCCAGAAGCAGCATCGATAAGCATAGAACTACAACCTGGTGGTTTTCTACTTTTTTCCTCTCTCCAAACTGTTCTCAAGGCATCAGATTCAACTGGGTGGAGTTTGTAGTAATGTAAAAAAGTTATATTCCAAGGAGCTTTTGAAGGAGTAGGTTTGAGCTGGCTCAGGGGATAAGGAGTGAAGGGCTTTGAGTTATATGTAACTAGAAGATCCAGTTTCTTGCCGTGTAACACCTTTTACTGGGAATTCAGCAAATTGGCTTCAGTACTGACTGGAAGCTTTTTGTGGGTGGCTCTCTGTTACCTGACACTTCAGCTTTGCAGTCAGGGTAGTGGGGCAAAATGAGTTCAGGTCTTAGACCTGCAACTGATTGTCTGGCCAACACCAGGCACGTTTCCCAGCCTGAGCTCTCTGTAATTCCCGAGGTGGTGTCTCTGCCAAATCTAAGCTGATCTGAATATGGGTGCTGTTGTCCCACTCTGCCAACACATTTCCTTCTGGCACAAGCTTTCCACCCAAAGCAGTTTCAGCTCACTGAATTATCAGGAAACCAGCCTGACAAGGGGTGGATGGTTTCTGAGGGCTTGGTGGGGCTGGGAGGCAGTGCTGTCAGCCAGCTGTGCACGTGGGGGATAGAGCAAGGAAACGTGCTTGGGGAACAGTCCAGCACTTCAGATGAGATTTGTTGACAAGTTGGACTTCAGAGCTTGACCTAGTCATCCAAGGCTAGACAGGCCTCTCCGGAGGGCTCTTGCTCTAATGTTAAGACAAGTGTTAACAACAGGTCAGAAGAATTCCCCTCTAGCTGTCCTTATTTCTCTCCATTAACTACAGAGAGAAGCAAGTTAACTAGCTCAGTCTTAAAAATTAAACTTTAAAATGCCCAAAACCAAGCAAGGCAAACCTTTCCAGGAGGATCCAGCATTTGTGACTTTCCTGCTGAGAAACGGCTCCACTTTTTGTAGCTATCACAGAAATCCCCTCCTTAGCTCACTAAATCCACTGTCTTCAGATGTGTTTTGTAGCGTGCAGTTTTGCTCAGAGGCTCTGAGGGAGAGGTTCCTCGGTGGAAGACATGTGGGATAAATTTTAGCATCCCAGTGAAATCCTGAGGAACGTTTGCTTTTTCTTCTCTAAAGCTTTGCAGTGCGGGCTGGGCTGCTGTCTCCTGCACTCCAGAGAGACTTACGTCAGCAATGACGTGTGCAACAAGGCCAAAATTACTAAAATTACTAAAAATTGGCCCAAACAGCCAGTGTCACTAGAAAAAGACTTCTTAAAGGCCCTGATTTTCAGAGGGTCAATGTTTGAAACTGTCTTAGCACCATGCCCTACCTGGTGAATACTCCGAGAAGCTACATACACCATCTACCTGGGGGGTCAATCCACTGCCGTTGTTGGTTGTTACTAATGTGCTGCTGAATTAAAGGGGGTGTAGACCCAAGCACTTGTCCAAGTACCCCAAGATCTCTAAAACACCTTTGTTGCTCCCTGCCATCACTTATCTTCCCCAGAAAACACCAAAGCCCTGGTCAGGAGGCAGCAGAGGCTGTTCCCAAGGCAGTGTGGATGATGGGTGGTGGCAGAGTGTGGGCAGAGGCTGCGCAGTGCTGCAGGATCTCAGGGCAGAGAGGGAGAGAAGTCTCCGGCCTGTTTTATTTGCTATTACAGAGTAAGCCATTAGGATAAAATAATGTTATTCAGCTCGCTGGAAGGGAGGGAGAAGAGGAAGGTGTTAAAACATGCGTTACAATATTCCACCCCAGCATACCAAATCAGAGGAGAGAGAGAATCTGGTTTTACTTTTCATAAAACCTCTTCGCTGTTTAATACAGTTGAATCCCATAATCTCAAAGCTTTAGCAAAAAGCGAAGCGTTTCACTCTTCCCAGTGCAGCGCAGAGGTTAATCAGTTGTTCTTTGCCTCGTGCACTGAGATCCGTAGATGGCAGGAGTCTGTGACAAACTGTGCTGTTTGATTCCTGTGACTCCGACTGCAAATGTTTTCCTAGCCTCAGGTTGCATGTTCCCTCTGCAAACATCTGGATTTGGATGGGCTTTTGGTTTTGTCTCTTTTTTTTCCCCTCCTATTCATACTTAAGAATATCCTGGTTGCGGTTGCTGCCCTCCTGTCTGAAGATGGCACTGCAGCATCTCGCAAGCCGAATCCCCAGTATGAGCATCTCCCCCCAGCTCCTTCCAGCCCTATCGACTGTGGGGACTGACAGTCCAACTGCCAACAGCAGAGAGAAATGTGTGAGCTTGGGAGGGAGGTGGGGTGCTTGGACATGAGCTGGGCGAAACTTGTCAGTGCTTCAGCAAAGAAGGGAAAAGCAGAAGATTGTGGATAAAGCTGGAGAACTGTGAATTCAGCTGAGGTGCTGCTTCCTCCTCCTCTCAACCCCTTAATAACGCTTTGCTGCGGGTGGGATGCTGAAGCGCCTGATCCGGGTACAAGGCCAAATTCATCACGGGTGCAAACTGGCTCTGACCCTCCGACTTTGCTGCTTGTGTCTGCTGGCTGAGGCTCCAGCACTATGAACTTACTTAAAATAAAAAAAGGGATGTGGTGGTGAGCGGGAAAGAAAGGAAATTCCCATTGACTGAGATGATTTAAATGATAAAATTAAAACACTGCAGACACTTCTGTGGTTTGCAGCAGCTGCTGGTGAGTTTTTTGGATTCTTGTGCGGGCAGAGGGGCATTGCTTTTCAGCTGGGGAAAAGGAGTCTGAGAAAATGTGGGCAAATATTAAAAAATAAAAGGAAAATAAGAAAATGGATGTATGGAGTGGGTGTTTAGCTCAAGTCTAGGGGGTGAGGCTTATGCTGTAGAGCTCGTCTCCAGTTATGCAGGGGCTGTTAGCAAGGGGAGGGCAGTGTCACAGAAATGGCTTACAGGATCGTGGATAAATCTGTGGAGAAATGGAAAAAAAGGAGGGAAGCTGCTGCTGTTCTTTGCACACACAGCTCTGAAATACCTTCATCTCCTCCCACCTGGTCTGGTATAAATAGCTGCTCCGTAGACTCCCGCGGGGCCAGTTCTCCAGGCAGCAGGAGGGATGGGAGCCTGCTCGCTGGCTTCTCGCCATGCTTAAGAAACATGGGCACGTTGCTGTCCCGCTCACACTAGTCCACAGGCTCCCTATTAACTCCGCTTAGAAATGAGCCTGGGTGGACTTGCCGCAGCCTGCTCCAAGGACCTCCTGCCTCCTCCATCCCTCGGTGCGTCCCTATTTATCACCTGGCGTGTCTCAGGCTGGGAGAGCTCATCTGCACTGCGGTGCCATGGGGAGCAGCCCGCTGCTGCGGACCCCGCGCTGCAGCCTCGCCTCTCGCTGTGGAGCAGGAGGGCCATGGCAAAGCAGGCAGTGGCTCCTTGGGCTTCCTGGGGCCACTTCTAGGCAGGCAGAGGGGACATGGGCAAGGCAAGCCTGGGGGCTGACATCCAGTCCCCAGCACTTCTGCTGGAGAGTGTTCAGTAAGCTGCAATCTGAGAGAGGCTGAGATCCATTGCAGAGGTGGGTGAATTCAACAAAGGAGGCATTGAGTTCATGTTTATGCCTTTTTTTTTCTTTTCTTTTTTTGCTTCTCTCTGAAAGCTTTTGAATGTAGGCAGCTCACAGGGACTTCAGAGCCCCTTTGTTTCTCCAGACCTGTGGAAACCTTTCTCCGGCATGTCAGGCTTTGCTGGGAACAGTGGGCTGCCTACAGCAAACCCAGCAGCAGTGCTGTAGCAGGCAATACCAGAGCATGCAGGCATCTCAGCACCGCTCGTGTGCCTCTTGCAAAGGAGCTGGATGCAGGCAAGCAAAAGGGTATTTCCCATGGCTGCCTGTGTAGTGAAGGGACCACAGGAGAATATAATGTCCAGCTGCTTCCAAGGTCCCAGAGAAGGTCAGTCTGCTGCTGAATGTGAGCCCTCTCACCCCAGCACCAGCTGGGAATTGTGTGCAGGATCAGACTAATCAGGGTCTTGTCACTGTAGGATCGGTGTATGTCAATGGGGATCTTTGGTACAGAGACCTTCCTATAACTTAACCTAATTAGCTGGAGATTATTATGGTCACAGCACTGCCCTGTTCCAAGGAAATGCCAAGGTGTCCAGCGCAGGGGAGAGGAATTCCCTGGAAGGATGTGGAACAAGCGAAGAAATGTGGGGATACATCCAGAGTCCACAAAACAAGGTCCTGCCTTTGGTTGAATTAAGAACCGTAGTAGATTCGAAACCAACTTCTGAAGCTTTATCACTAAAAGCACATTGAAACATTTCCAACAACTTGGCAAACATTTTGAGGTAGAGTGTGTTGGGTGAGTCCCTGCCCCCAGCTCCCCACAGTTTCCCATTACTCACGTGAAGAGCCTTGGTCGAGTCCCAGACTTTGTCTTAATGCATTAAAAACCTTTGTTCAGTGCTCGCCATGGGCCGTTCAAATGCCAGATGTGTGAGACCCAGCTCTCGCATCTACTCACTAACCTGGTGCAAGCTGTTAGTGGTAATCCTGTTTGCTATCTCCTTTCATCACTGCCTGAGACCTTTCCCATCACTTACCCTGTGCAACACTGAAAACAGCAGATAATCTATATGTACAGTAAATTGACTTTAGCTTTTGCCTTGAGCAGCTAAAAATGAAACAAGAAAAGAAAAAGAGGGCAAACACTGATTAAAAACAAGTTATAACCTCTGTTGCAAAAGGGACAGCCTGTCATCAGAGCATCTTCTGCCATGCTCTGCTTCGCCACAGCAGAGTAAACAATTTTGTCCTCACTTTTGAATCGAAACACCTGAACTATGTGGCCTCAGCCTTGGAAAAAATTGCAGGTTCATTCTGGGGAGGAACGGGCAATTTTCCTCTGAGAGAAAATTGTTAAATGTCAGTCATCCTCATGTGGTGTCCACAGAAGCGACACAGTCTCTGAAGGTCTGGGAACATGTTTCGGCAGGGTAATGGACTGCGGTCGCAATGCTTAACTCATAAACCACCGTGGCCCCTGTGGGAGAGGTGGTTTCTGGAGGGTGTTGGGGGAGGAACAGGAAAAAGAGAAATTTAAAGGGATTTTTGCTCGCTGGGTGCACAGGACGGGGAGCTTGGAGGTGGGGCTGTCAGCAGGGATGTCTCTGCTCAGCAGCCTGCGGTGGGGCCGAGCTGGAGTAAGGGGATTTCTCGAGGGTCTGTCCCAGCCTGACGTCTCCCTCTGTCGATACAGATGCTGTTAACTCTTCTCCAATTCTGCTTTGGGGTGAGGCAAATTCTATTGAGCAAATAGTGGGTCCCTTTACTGAAGGGAGCCATGAGACAGTGTTTCCCCTCTCACATCCAGCCAGCCAGCCTTCCCCGCAGGGCTGCCCATCCCCAGCGCTGCGGAGGCAGCAAGGGCCAGCCAGCCTATTCATTTCAGTGGAGACATGCTTACAATCAGACCTGCTCACTCTGAAGTGATTAGGAAGAATTATCCTAGATTTGTTTGTTTTATTCACTGTAGACCTCTGTATTTCTCTTTTCTTTCTAGCCATTGATTTGAACTCCAGACATTACGTCGTGGTGAAATCTAAATTCTTATCCAGGCTCCGTCGTTCTTATGTTTAGCCATCTCATAGACATCCTATCGTTTGTTACTAGGAATTTAGCCGTGAAGTCTTTCAGAGAGATGTCAGCCCTGAGGGGAAGCATGGCCTCAAGTGACCGAGTTAGAGCCGCAAAGAGATTTTGCACTGACAAGGGGACAAAGTCTAAATTTTACATCCTTCAAAACACAGCTCATACCGAACCCTATTTAACAGGAGCCTCCATCCCATCGCAGCTGTTTGTCTCCAGGAGAAAATGGGTTAGTATTTTGCTTTAGACAGAGAAGGTTAGAAAATCACCTTCAAGATATCATTGAAGGCTTTAAATCCAAAGCAGAGAAAGTAGCTCCTGCTTGTGCTAAGCAAGTACCTAAATCCTGGAGGCAGCATTTGCCAAGAACCTCAGCCAGGACAGGTCACAGAATCACAGAATCATCTAGGTTGGAAAAGACCTTGATGATCATCCAGTCCAACCATTGACCTTACACTGACAGTTCCCAACTACACCATATCCCTAAGCGCTAAGTCAGCCTTACTCTTCAACACCTCCAGGGATGGGGACTCCCCCCCTGCCCTGGGCAGCCCATTCCAACGCCTGACTACCCATTCTGTAAAGAAATGCTTCCTAATATCTAGTCTAAACCTTCCCTGGCACAGCTTGAGGCCATTCCCTCTTGTCCTGCCGCTGGTTCCTTGGCTCAAGAGACTCATCCCCCCTCTCTGCACCCTCCTTTCAGGGAGTTGGAGAGGGCCATGAGGTCTCCCCTCAGCCTCCTCTTCTCCAGACTAAACCCCCCCAGTTCCCTCAGCCGCTCCCCAGCAGACCTGTGCTCCAGACCCTGCACCAGCTCCGTTGCCCCTCTCTGGACACGCTCGAGTCATTCAATGGCCTCTTTGGAGTGAGGGGCCCAAAACTGAACCCACTCATTGAGGGGCGGCCTCACCAGTGCCGAGCCCAGGGGTGTCCCTGCTGGCCACACTATTTCTGATGCAAGCCAGGTCTGTGAGTCTGATTCGGAGATCCGTGCTTTCATATCAGGCAACACGACGAAGCTATGGTATTTGTGTCCCTGGGGCTCTAGCATTAGGAATTCATTTGGCCCGGAAGAAAGAGATTTGAACCAGGGTCCCACAACAGACTTAAAGCAAGAAAACTGTCTTTTACTTCAGGTTCTGAGTTGTTTGATGTGTAGGTACCTCTGGGGGGATTCCCAGCTGTCACCGTAAACTTGGATAAATCAAAGAGTGTGGATAAAGGAGGGAAGGAAGGAAATTTTTTTTTTCTTGTTTGCACTGTTAGGGAAACAAAGACCTCCGAAGCTTTCTTTAATGTTTTTGAATCAGAGATCTGTTCTTGGTTTGGGGTTTGTTTTTTTGAGTAAACAAGCAGGTGTGTTCGTTTGCTCTATAACTTCAGGTTCAAACGTGCACCGATGACAATGTGTTTTTCAATGCAAAATGACACATTACTAATAAGTCAGATTTAGGTATCTTGTTCTGGGATACGCTCTGTGCTCTTGCCGTGGGAGTTCTCATGCAAATAAGAGGTTTTTCAACCTGGACCACAACTACTCCTGGGGAGATTGCCAGGACAGGCCTATTAGGGAGCCTGGATTTGCTGCTGGTCGATCAAAGTCCTTCCCGGACCTCAGGAAATGCTCAGCTTGGAGCTTTCACTGAAATGGGTATGTTCCCGCAAAAGGGGACCAGTTTTGACAAATAGTCGCTTTCCAGCAATCATCTATATTATTTGTAAAAAATTAATTAAGAAAGTATCTAATAAATGATGTCTCAATCTCCTGAGCCATCTCGGAGCAGTGGTGCTTTGATTTCCCCCAGCTTGGAGGAGCCCTCCTTTGCCTCCTGTGTAGTGGCCAAGCCTTTCCCTGCTCGTTCCCATTTATCTTTGCCGCAGACAGGGAGGAATCATCAGTCAGTGCACAGAGCTCAGTGATTGATACCAACAGGCCATTGATTGTGTTTAACAGACAGGAATTTTGTCGCTGGCTTCCCTCCCCTTAGGTTTTCAAGTCATTTCTGCATTTTGCTCAGTCTCTTGCCCCTGTCTCCTTACCATTAATGCCACATTCACTCTGTCTGATCATCTTACTCTCCATAAAGCAGGCACATCTCTGGCTGACTGGAAAATAAATCACTAGCTCAAGGAGGGGGAAAAAAGGGGGGGGAAGGGCAGACCACAAGACTGTGTCCTGGCCTCTGTGGAGTCAGGAGACTCTTCTTTATCTGTCCTCTCCACAAAAACCATACCATATCGCTCTATGTTTTGGTTTTTTGTACCTCTGTCTTGTGTTTTCTCTCTCTTTCTCTCCATATCTTTGTCTTTATTCATAATAGCCAAGGCATAGGCATATAGGCATCATATTTTCCCACTTCTCTGATATGATCTGCCAGAACAGAAATGTTCTAGCTGAGAAACTTCCTGAGAAGCTCAGCACTAATATCAGAGGCAACAGCTTGATACGGCAGCCGAAATAAAATTGCTTTTTCTGGGAAGAAACATTCTTCTGCAAAAGAGAGAGTGCTTGAGTTGATGCATCCGGAAATAAGATTAGATTGTTGTCAGGGAACTTGACATATTTTGTTGATCACAACGAAAGCTAAGGCAACCAAGAAAGAGTCAACAGAGGAGCAGCTTGCACCTGAAGAGCTCAGCATGCCTTATGTGTAACTGCTACCAGCACAGGGCTGTTCCTCCTGCTCTTCTTGGGGTGGAGGGGTGTCCACCTCAGAAGAAGAGGTTTGAGGGGGGGAAGAGCAGATGGACTTCATGAAAAGCTTATGCTGTGTTGCAGAACACTCAGTCCCAGTGGGAGTTTCAAGTCTAAGCCCTAGAAGGAGTTGAAGTACTGTGATATGGGGTGTTTGCTCTGAATGTTCAGTTCAAACCCAGAGTAGCAGAAGTCACACGGGAGATAAAGGGCTCAGTTCAGTGGACTCGAATGAGGAGGGTATTTTAGCTAGACTTGAGAGAGCTGGCTTGAAAAGAATCCTCCTTTAGCCAAAGAAAATCTGAGAAACCTCACAGTACTTTTTGTACAGAATCCAATAAGAGATGCAAAAGCTGCTTCTTGCAAGGTTTGCTGATTTTGCTGTGAATATTTCACAGAACTGCAAGAGGGTAAAACTCACATCTTAAATCTAATTTTTAAGGTTGAAAGCCTCTTTACAACTTTTTATGAGTATGAGGGTTAAATGAGCGGTGATCTGTCTTTAGTTTGGCTTTTGCCAGCTTGGAATTGACCAGTGATTTTCTGTCTTTGGGGTAAGGATGGTTTTATTCCCTATGAATTTAACATACAGTGGAGATTTTAGAGAAAGGGGGTTATCAGTATCTTTGCAATACTGTGTTGTTGGGATGATGAGACTTCCTCCTACATCCCAGCTCAAGATCAGCTGAGACCCTAAAGTAAGATCAGTCAACATTTTTTCTAGCTTGTGTACCTCAAAAAAAAATTACGTCTGTGAAAGTCCTGAAAGTATTTCTGGGCAAACGCAGCTTATGCCTAAAATATCTTCTATAAAAGCACAAGATCAAGTAATTTTTCATTATAAAATTCCAGATTTTGCTAGCTTTCCTGGTGCAAAGGGAGGTTTAGCAGGTGACCCCCATATCATCGGCAGAGCTCTGCCTGGCTGGGTGGACAGCTTGAAAAATAGTTCTGAGAGGTATGAATGTCCCCATTCATCCAAAGGATGTTAGTGCTGAAGTGTGGTCACCTGGAGAGTGGGGGCACTTCCACTTTCACACTGCAGCTGGAGGGTGAGGACAGGGCTACAGGACAAGATATTTTTCTCCAGGATCTGGGATTACTCCTACCCCCTCAGAGCATCATGCAGTTTTCTGGCTGTCTTAGGTTTAAATACTCTGAATAAAAATCTCAAAAGTGAATTTATTTATGGAGAGTATGTGACCAGTGCAATCTGGAAACAAGGAAATAACCAGCTCTGAGATGGCTCCATATGAAATGTAAAAAAGCTATTAAATATCCTCTTTAAACACGGCGGAATAGGCCAGTGAGAACGATGTGTCTCCTGACAGCTCAGGTACGAAACGATTCCTGAGGCCAGTGAGCTGTGAAAGACTCATGTTTCCTCCCATTTAATTGCCCTGTAAAAATATGAAGCGAATAGTGCACTTTCCAAAGGTCACCCAAAAAATAGTAAAATCAACAAAATCCTTCCAGCTGGGATCCCTCCCCCTCCTCCCCTGAAAAGATGTAGACTGATGTGTCGAGGGCAGAGTCCTGCACCTTCTCCCAGGTCAGAGTAGCTGCCCCGTTGCTCTTTGCCCTGCCTGCCCTCCTGATTTATATGGCTTGAGACTCTAGTATGACCCAGAGAAAGGCTCTGGAGCTGCCCATGGGGTGTTTGGCTCTGCAGATAAGAGCGACATACCCACAGAAATCACTGGGCAGCCAAGAAATGGAAATGGGCGTTACTGTGAAATGCAGCATCAAGTCATCTACTGGGCAGCCTTGGAGAAGGACCAGCAGGGACTGGCTGCCAGGGTGTTGTGAAGGGTTTGTCTCATTATCAGAGGTGGTTTGTGCGCAGGGATGTACGTGCTCACCCGTGCGTGGTGATGGGGAAGAGGGGAGGCAGTGCCTAAAGGGCTTTCCCTAGCCAGAGGTGGCCAGTCAAGCCGTGATCTGAGCATCCACCAAAAGCCACCCCACAACTGAACTGGGAACGAGTGACTGAGGGATAGCGACTGGAGGAGCTGCTCCCCTGGGGGGTGGTGGCTGTACTTCTCCCAGAAGGGGCATATTTTGAGAACAGGACTGACCAAGCCCTCCCCAGGGCTCTGACCGTGTGTCTTGTATCCAGCTGGCCAGATGTTCTGCCACCTAAGCCGTGCCTCCCTGCACACAACTCTGCTACTACCCAATTTCTCTTAATCTGCTGCTTATCTTGGATTTCCTACAAGATGAACTCTCAGGTACCTCTGTTGTGCTGTTATTTCCCACCCTGACTGATTTATGGGCATAGACATGGGTTTTTTTCCTTAATGGAAAGCTGATCACCCCCACTACCCACTGCAAGGGATAGACTTTATCCCTGATCAATGGTGCACGAGTAAAGGGGAGATGGACGTGCAGATTTGCCCCGGGCAGTGTAAGGGGACAACGAGAAGCCAAGGAGTAGAGCTCAGGTACCTAAAGTCTTAGTTTAGTCAGATCTCTGCTGTATCCCTTTTCCTGCTCCTTTTCATTGGTTATTTCATTGCATCATTGTTCCACGAAGTCAGAAACAGCTGAAGCCTCCTCTGCTGTTCATATGTGCTTAATCTTCAACAGGAATGCAGGGAAGATCCATGAACTGTTACTTCTGAGGCATGAAAAGGAAAGAAAATTACCTTTGAATTACCTAGAGTTGTACCAGAATGAGTATTATAGAGTCCATGTGAAAAATCCAAGCAAGTTCTCAGGTGGATTCAGGAGGTATTTGCAGAGTCACTGGACTTAATGTTTCCTAGGATGGGTTGCTAAATAAAATTATATGTAACTTAATGGATGCAGCCATGTAGAAGATATCCCAGTGGAAGCATTGAGAATCATTTTCTCTCTTACAAAACTAATTTCATTAATTTTTTTTCTTAGTCAATTAGCACAAAACTCTGCTATTAATATTAACCAGTACAAGCCTGGAAGGTCCTCTACTTAGTAGAGAGATGATCAGAAGAAAATGGTACTGTTAATCATCTTTTAAAGGGCACCAGATGCTCACAAACTCAGCAACTGAGAGCGTATACTTGTGTTTTGGTTTTTAAATTATGACATGCGATTTTAGAACAATTTGTAGTATAATTAGAACTGGTTAATTAAAGTGTGACTTGCTTTCAACATCAAACTGCGTTTGTGCTTTGGATTTGGAACCTGGGTGCTGTCTGGGTGGGCTTGAGCCCAGTAGCTGGTTTGCAGGGGTAGTCAGCATCCTCAGGTGGCAGGATGAAATCAGGTGCTCCAGAAAGCCCCTATTCAAGCCCGCTGTGCCATGAAAAGAGCCAGCCACGTTTTGTGATAGCTTCTGATTATTCTATTTAATTTCTGGGGAAAACGTGATCAGGTACTATGAGTCTTTCCCCTCTTCGTGCAGCAGGTATATGCACACATAAATGCTTTCCTTGCCTTACTGGAAATGGAAACGCTCTTTTTTGTTCTAGCAATAACCCTGATGGGCAAAGGTTCAGACCTTTGCTGGTAATTCAGGAAGGATCTGCTGTAGTGTTCATTTTTATGTGATTTTAATGTGACTGAGGTTTTCTTTTCTGTGCTTGTTTACTCAATGCAATAACACGTGTCTGTTCTGCAGCTCCATATGAACATTGTCAGTCTGGTCTGGCTAAAGACCCAGTTTAAGCCCTCATGGCTAATTTGGGCTGCATGGTAAACGCAGACCAGAGTCATATAGCCAGTCTGGCTGGATCTTAGATTCACAGCCTGTGAAATATCCCCTCAAAATACAGTTAAATGGGATAACCAGGGTCAAGGATAAAGCAAACTCTGAGATTCTAGCAACTTAATGTAATGTCTCTAATTGAAAATCTTGTCAGATGTCTCTCTCATTAGGCGTGCAAGCATTGAGATTAGTAACAATGCAATTATATTAATCCACATCTTAATGTAAGCAGCAAAATGTTGGAACTTTCTGGTATTTATAAAAGAATTTATTTCACTCTGGGAAGCTTTTTTATGCTCTTACTGAAAATTGACGTGCCTAGTCCAAAACTAGCTCTGGCTTGACTGTGAGCTTTAGTGCTACACTTTCAGCGTTGACAACAGACTATAACAATATTCCAGCCTCAATGTTTCCTTAAATATGGGTCGTCACCTCTCACCACCTTCCCTTCCCTCAGCAAATAAAATCTGTAACTTTTGTAACCGGTTCCTCACAAGAGAGAACGAATATTGAGGATATTTTTCCACTCATCGTTTCCTTAGCAATTAGGAGTGATGAATAAAGTCAGCAAAGTCACATCTTGTCTCCATACATCTCCCTTGACTCTGTAAACTGCTTGAATCAATCGTCTGTTAGCAAATTGTTGGGACATTTACCAGAGTAGCAGATGTAGCTGGGACGTAGCTGGAAGAGTCATCAGCAGGTGCATCCCATCTTCTCATTCCTAAATGTTCAACTTCATAATGTGCTCGGATGCTGCAGCTCCAGCACAGGTGTGTGCTCCCTGCGTGCCCAGGGAATACACTGCAGAGTGGCTGGCGTATTTCTGAATGCAGGTTCCAGCACCACTAACCCTTGCTAGCCCATCCAGACTGCATCTGACTTATAGGGACCCATATGGTCACACGCCTGAAAGAGAAATGGAGTCAGTGCCGTTGTGTTTTGGGTAGTCTCCGATTTGTAACTCAGGGTACAATCTATAGGGAAAATCAAATACTTGAGAAACCCCACAGGCAGAAGGAGTGCCAACTTCTGTGGCTGTGGGGGAGATCTCAGGATGTTTGGATGTTGTTCTGATTTTGTGGTTGTGTGCATACCCAACGCCATCAGTGTGATATGTGGAGAACCTTACTGATGGAGGTTAAACTGCTGTGAGAATTTAGGAAGAGTTTAGAGAATTTAATTTGGGATTTAGCATCTTGTGTGGCAAGGATTCACTTCAACTGATGTGAGATAGCAGCAGCATGAATGTCTGTGATTGAGCTAGCCACCATGGGGTCCGGGGGTGCCTTTACAGACAGTGGAAAGAAATGGGCATGTAGAGGAAGAGAATCACATCTCCACGTTCAGACACAGACTTTTGATCAGGATGGTGAGTGGCCTCAGTTCCACTGTCTGTATTTCCTCTGGGATGTACCTACACAGAGAGATATTGCCATGGTTAGATGAGATACAGCTATTTAAATTCCTGTGAATTCTGCCCAACTCCAGGAAAGAGTTCACTGCATGGACGTTCATCAAATGAGGTTTTAGGCATTTATTTGAGGGACACCTCCAGAGATCAGGTCAGCCTGCCAATCACCTGATCTGAGTCATCCTCTGGAAATAGCTGTCTATATCCATTGACTACAAAGGGAGCGTGTGCTCCAAACTTAATCTCAAATAGATTACATGGAATAAATCCAGACACCTGTATTTTTGGCTCCTATCTGGCCATGAATGTTTTCATTCTCCATCATTTTGTCCACCTTGCTTGAATACATGATCTACGCATATCGGGAATACCTATCAAGTGCTCTAATGTTGACAGTGACATTCCTTAGACTATAAAGGGAGAGGGAAATTTATCTTATTGAACTTCAGCTGTTAGTCATCTATCTAACCTCCTCATTCAAGCTTCACTATCTGACAGTGGTGTGATGCTGGTGCCTCCCTGGTTCTGAGATAGGTGTCTGATTTAGGCAGGATCAGTCGCCCTCTGGAAGCGTCCCTCTGCCTGCACTGACAGTAGAGCCAGGTTTGCTGGAGGAGATTAGATGTTTAACTGGCAAGCAAGCAATCTGAGTACAGTAAAGCCACCCTCTGCCTCTTAGATTGCAGGTCATCTCTATTTTGTACATTGGTATCTTGCCTGGCACAGCAGGATTCTAGTACATGAGTAGAACTCCTGTATCTTAACATAATACAAGTGATAGCAATAACGTAGTAATTATACTAAACTCCAGAAATTGTATGTAGCACAGGAGGTGTGCAGATCCTGGCTGTATCCCTAGTGTTCATTAGTCATGCAATTACACCTTTTTTTCCTTCCTTTGCCTTCGAGATTGTACAAGGTTAATTTTAAAATAGCCAAGAAAATGATCGAAAATGAGTATACAAGTTAGTCCTGAAACAACATGTCCAGCTGTTTCCTTCAGCCCATGCTGTAAATGAGCCTGCTTGTTCTCAGAGAAAATGCCACCAATACAACCTTAACTTATCAAGTTGCAAATGTCAGTGCTGTAACAACGGAATTTAACATGGGGAGATGTTGAACAGCAGGTTACTGCAAGTTCAGCTCAAAAAGAAACCCTTCACTGCTATTAACAATTTTACTGTTCTGTGAAAAAAGAAGAAGAACGAGATCAAATAGTCATTACCTGAATTGGCCAGCAAATGCAAGACTAGAGACCAGGCAGTTTTTAGTAGGTCAGCTATCTATTTAAAGTAATTTGAATTATCTAAGGATAATTGAAATCCAGTGTTCATCCATTACTTTCACTTTTGGGTCTTAAATGATTATATCCATAGCTCTGCCTCACATTTATTTGGTGACCTATGAGACCTTCAGCTTTCCCGTCTGTAATAGGTCACAGTATTATTTTCCATCAAATTATAACATATGTAGTCACAGGTTCTTCAAATGCAATTGGCTTGGCTGTGTGACAGCTGGAAGGAAAGCTATTGCCTCAGTCTTATCTGGGGCTATTTATATTCAGCTCTGCAGCTTAACACTCTTTATTTTATTGGTGTTGCTCTGCTTACCAAGAAAAAAAAAAAGCAGTCCTCTTTTGCATGGGAGTACTGGTTTCTTGTTTTCCAACATGAGACACAACACCATTGGCTTTGTGAAAAAATGTGCAGTGTTGCAGTGTACGTGTTATCAGTCACTTGGAAACAAGGTAGGAAAGATTTTACACTGTCCACAAGTTTCACCAGAAGACTTTTTTTTTTCAAGTGAGAGATCTGAAGGCAGTTAGCATTTGATTTAGCCCACAACAGACGACTTACGCAATAAAGTGCATTCAACTTTTATTGCCACCTCTTAAAAGTGAGCAATTAAAGGAAAGAAAGAAAATCAGGTCATATTACAATCAACCACAGCTGTACAGTCGACACATTTCCCTGCAAAGCTAGCTGTGATATTGATGATGGAGCATTTTACTTTGGTCCCATGAACAACATTCACAACCACCTGCATCACTGGCGTAGAGCAGAAGTTTCTTTTCGCATTACTCAGTTCATCTTTTTTTTTGTGGTGGGTTGCACAGTCAAGGTATAGCTTTGGGACTGGTGTATCTTTAGAGAGTCTTAAGTGTGTGCTAAGGTAGAAAATCTCTGATGCCACTCCAGCTAGATTTTGGACTGCAGCAAGGAGCTTCAGGCAAGAGCACAGAGATGCCTAAACCTGAGCTGCTGCGTGTGGGTGGCTCAGCTCATCTTGGTCACGACGGCAGCAGAGCTGTGTTAGCTCAGTGCCAAAAACTGGACTAAGAAGTGTTGGGGACATCGCTGGGTTTTCAGGCCTGGAGTATGGTAGTCTGCACACCACTTCCTTGAACAGCATCCTTTCCATGGCTTTGTGGGGGAATGTTGGGAACTGGATGATTTTAGTGAGAGCTGCACGTGGAGGTGGGCAGGAGACAGCCCATGGCTTCAGCTGGTTGGGGCTGACCTGAGGTCAGCCCTGTGTGTTGGTGGAGGAAAAGCTTACAGGCTCATAGCAGAGCTAACTAGATCCTCAACTCCATCAAATAAGCGTTGCTGCTGATGCAAGGGACCTTTTTTCTTTTAGCGGGTGCAGTGGGCCCCAGGGTAGGGACAGACAGTGAAAACATCCCTTGCTCCCTCCCCACGTGGGGCTCTAAGTGGCGTTGATGGGCTGTGATGTATGGCAGCATCAGCGTGAAGACCCACTGAGTGAGTATATGCCTTAACTTCCATCTGTCTCACACGGCTTATGGAGAGGGAGGGGAAACAGTTTTAAAAATGAATAGGGAGATTTATTTCTTTTTTCTTCATTTTATCACGAGAGCTTGTGCTATCAAAGGAATCTGTCATTTGGGCCATCTCTCTCCTTGTCAGTCCGGCAGCAGCACGACTGGAGAGAGGAAGAAGCAAGTGCATGTGCATCAGCTGAACTACTGCTATCTGAGGGTGTGTCATACGGGTTGTAGCTCTCTTTTGGGGTTTTTTTTGGTTTGGTTTTCTTTTTTCCTGGAAGGGAAAATAGATAAAATATTTTATTTGAATTTATGCTGATGGAGATATTATTATTTGGGCAAGATCCATCACTGACTCCTGCAATTCCACAGAGGTCTGGCACAACAGCAACTTACTAAACAGGCAAGACAATACAATATGATTTTATTAGCTACTGAACTTTAGAAGCCCATGATATTCAGAAAGCTGGAGAATAGTCAATTTCTCACAAGTTTCTCCTGAGATGATCAGTAAAATCTGAGCATTTTGTCTACAGGACCAGGGGTATTTTGTCAGCAGCCTTAGAAGATATGAACTATTATTACTTTTTCTTCCTTTAGGGATAAAATACATAGAGATTACATATATCTATAGTCTGTGTTAGGCCTAAGCTTGAGCTCATCCTCAGCTCAAAGTATAGCTGGCAACCACAGGATACGGATGGAAGGACGCCTGTGCTCAGACAGGAGCTATCACCGGATGTCTCTGTCTGTGGTGCGGACACTTGTATCTGAGCTAGGTGTCCAGATTGCCCTTAGAGTCAGGGAATAGGAATGGGATAAAACTAAGGCGAGAAACCATAGGTGAGAAAGTGCTATCTAACAGAAAATTTGCCATCTCCTAGACCTTCCTTTCCTCCCTTCATAAGGTCTTTCCCCCTTAGTAAATTCTTCATGTGCTTAAAGCTTAAAACATTTTACAGAGGATGACATTATTTCCATGTTATTGAAGAGATAAATTGGGCCACGAAGAAGTAGTAACTGTCCTGAGGTGATAATACTGGTCAGTGTCAGCTTGGAGACGGGAACTTCTGACTTTCTCCTTGGGACTTAGATCTTACAGAGCACTTGGGCAACTTCTTGTCCTGCAAGGATTCATCAGATTGCACCAATGCTTTGGATCTCTGGCTCCTTTCTCAACTGACCCCACAGGCTCAGTCCTGCCTCTTGACTGCCACGCTTGGCACTGTCAGGGCAAAGGGAGACCATCCAGCCTTGATCAGGAAAATACTTGGCATTTGGCCAAAGCAGACCGTTGCAGGATCAGGAGTGAACCCAGACAGGACACACAGGGGTTAACTGTGCTGCTTGCTGGAGTTAGCAAAGCCTTCTCACCCGTGCTTTCCTGACGGACTTTAATGTAATCCATGTCAAGAGGTTTGGCCAAGATTGTCTGAGCTTCATCATTTCTGAACACTTACCAGGTCCTTCAGGAGCACTTTGTGCAGGAGTAAAATTCGGGGGTCATTAAGTTTCCCATTAGATCTCAAGGAGACAGGCTATCACTGGGGCAAATGAGTCGTAGCACATGATTTCTGGGTTTTTTTGGTTGTGGGTTTTTTGTTTTTTTTTTTTTTAAACATAAGATTTATTAAGGACTCCAAAACTCCAGACAAAAAGAGTTTCTTTTCCTACTATTGCACAAGAAATCAAAAGGTTAATCCTTGCAGGGATTCAGGCTATTGTGTTGATTGCTCCAGCTTTTGTGAATCTTTTTGTTTATAGAAAACTTGAGAAATCATACAGAAGTGGTAAGTGTTGCAAAATGTCCATGTCTCCCTCTACTCTTTCATATACTTTATCCATCTTCATATTTCTCTCCCTGTACTTCTACATTTTCTATTTTTGTACAAAATAGAAGTGAAAAACAGTAAAAAAGGTTTGACGTTAAATGCTGTAACTCCCAAATGATTCTCCATATGGGATTTAACATCTCTCTCTGCCCTGTGGCTTGCAGGCCATGTGACACTATTGATATACCAATATCATGGGATCACCACGGTGACCTGCTAAATGGAGATGCAAACCACACGAACAAGAAGTCTCATGAGCTGGGCAGGCAAAGCTGAAGTCAAACTTTTCACTTCACTGTGACAAAACAAAATGAAGCACATCAAAATAGACTTTCATTCCAGAATAAAGGGAAAAGCTAGTTTGATTTGGGGGATTTTTTTGTTATTGATCTGGGGTGATAAAAAGAAAAGGATATTGTGGAGTTTTGTGTCACTATAGTAATGACAACCACATTTCACTACCAGCTTCTCTACAGAGATATTTCTTCAGCATGGGCTTTGCTGTAGTATTTCTGTACTTTATCATGGAGTTCATTATGCCCAGGTCTCATCCACTGAGTCTGACCAGCTCTTGAAAGGCACATCACCTCCAGAACTTCAGTAATCTGTTGAATTTAGAAGGCAATTATTTTGATATGTAAATGAAATGATGGGAGGAGAAAGGTACCAGTTTTGAAATGCAGTCAAGGCCAAAGATAAAAAAGGTTTCTCATCTACTCTCCAATAATTGTTTTTTAAATGATGCCCTTGGCATGGGATACATGGCTGTTTCCTTAGCTAACTGCAGGAAAAGCCTCTTGTACCATTACCCCCAAGGCTGGGAGGAAGGTCATGTAATTCACTTCTGCAATGGCAAAAAAATGGTGGTAAAATCTCTATTGAGTGCACTTAATGGCTCGACAGATTATTAATGAGATATGGAGCTTTTCAAATCTAATTCCCTAGGTTTAAATCCAAGCCCTGTCAGCAGCTGGAGAAAGACCTGAGGAAAATTAGTTCTCGGCCCAGCTCCTGGAAGATGAAAAGCCGCACAACAGTTGGCACTAATTAGCGCTCGTGTTGGCCCTCTGCTCCGAAATACCAGAGCCAGAATGGGCCAGGGAGAAGTGAACTAAAGCTGTGGGGACCAGCCGCGCCCTCACCCACGCACCCACCCGGCTCCTCAGAGAGCATCCCATCTTGGGTGTCCCATCCGGAGGTCCCTGGCTAAATCGGTCCCTAATGGGGGCAGCTGCTGCCCAGGCAGAGAGCACAAGGGGATCCCAAACCTTATGGTTTCAGTTGACTGAGAAAGGGTGGAAAAAGAAACCCAGGCACAGCAGGGAGAGAGCCAGAGAGGGAGAGGCAGGACCCACTGTCTGACCCTCTTCTGTCCTCCCTGCCTGCCTTCTCCTCCTGCCTTGTGCTGGCCTCTGCTTCCGCTCTCCACCTCTCACCAGCTGTAAACCTGCCTGGAAATTTATCGCAAGGTGCATTTTTCCCTTGTATTCTTGAATACTAATTTTACCACTTGGGGTAGCCTGGATCTTGCTCTGAGATGTATTTCCCAGCAGTGACTCCATCTTAGTGTAAAAACCAATTAGGATAATAAATAAAGTTCAATGTCGTACATGGAGTTTCTTTTGTCAGTGGCACTTAATCACTCAGTTTGGGCTCAGGCCAGCCTCCAGATCCAGTCTGGAAAGCTGGAAGAGAGCAGGATGACGTCTACAGCACTCCAGTCCCTCGAGTGGTCCAGCCCCATTTCAGCCCTGCCTAGGTCCCCTACCCTGGGTGGTCCCACGGTGCCCCACTGCGTCACTTGTTCTCGGTGGTCTATCACACCAGCTCTGCCTTTATTGCTAAAAGAAACAAATACAGAACTTGGTGCACATCCTGAGCCAGAGCTTTCTGCTCCCTGAAATCCTCTGGCAAGGGGAGAGGTATCAAACTGATCTCAATCACGCTAGGACAGGCTGGAGTGTGTTAGGCATCCGTCTAATTGGCTGCTCTTATCCTGTGCTAATACTACTTTTCTTTGGAGTCTTTTTAACTTTAAATAGTAATCATTATCTGTAAAACAAACAAATAAATCAAAATCCTCTCTAAAAGCTACTACACCATGTTTAAGAGTGGGCAGTCCAGCTACAAGACCTCAGCCACTGCATTAATGCAAGTGAATGTCCAATCTCTTCTTTCTCCATTAATCTTCTTTAATCCACCAAGGGCTTGTAGGATTTCCAATAAGTGGTCATTCAATAATTTCTTCATTTCCAAAGAGGCAGAAGTCTGACTGGCAGTGCAAGCTATGGCACTGGCTCACTGAACAGAGCTTAGATTTCAGATTATGGGAGAAGAGGGAGCAATTGTTAGGTCAAGGGAAATACCTTTCTGGCAAAGGCGTATAAATGTCATTCAGCTTGCAAAAGTTAAACCAAGGTTCTAGGAAGTCCTGGGATTTGTTTCAAAATCACGTTGCTCAACAACATTTGCAGGTTCTTTTTACTTGACCTTTATTTTCTGAAGCTTTATGCAGCAGGCACTTCATCCTACTTTACCGAAGCCTTCCAGAAGTTAAGTATCTAGCCTAAGCCCTTTATAGACTGTAGAAAGAAACAAGCACAGCCTGATCCACCTGCCTTAGAAATGTATCCTGTCTTAGAGGGGAATGAAAGATGATAGGATAGGAGTCCTGCTGACCGTGTTAGACTAGCTGCTCAAATTTAAAATTAATCCTACACTGACATTATTTTTTTATTAGTATTAGTTTAGTCCAACTAGGTCTGATGCTGGAGAGAAATTTCCCTCGGAGCTGTTTTCAAGCCAAGCAGCAATATTAGACAACATGTTCCTTTAGAATAAGTTGTCTATTTATGCATAGGACTGCAGCAATATGAGAGAATATGATTCAACAGCAAAAGATCTGCGCAGGTATTTCTCACTTCCAGTTTAATTCTGTTCAAGCTTATCCCAGATGTCTACACTTTTTAGGAGTGTGTTATTAAAAGTAAGAGAAGCCAAAAAGGCTCTTGGAGTGGTTAGGACATTAGAATAAGGGTCTTCAGGTGTTTTTCACTTTTGCCTCGATCCAGACCTCCTGGACCCTTCTGTAAATGAAAGTGTATCTCTTCTGTCAATGCAGTCTGTTCCTTTGGGGTTTTCTCACAGGTCTGTAAAGTATTTTAAAAAACTAAAACTACACGCAGCTGTAATATTGGTATTTTGGGAAGACCCATGGGAGGTCTGAGGGGCTCAGTCCTGGCTGTGAACGAAGGGCAGCGGAAGCATGGGGTCAGCTCCTAGGACAGAGACCCGAAATGGGTCTGTGAACTCTGATGATGTGCCAAGGAGGTTGAGCTGTGAGATGAATTTTTGATTTAGCAGGTTTAAAAGCTAATGGGATTCAAGAGTTAGACCAAGATAGCATACAGCTATCCAGCCATGAAGAAGGGAGCAAGGCTCAGTTAGTACCATAATAGCATCTTAAAGAAAAAAAAAAGAGAAAAAAAAACCCTAGAAGGAAAGATTTTCTTTTATTTGCATCATGATGGAAGGGAAATAGATTTTCTTGCTGCTGTCACAAACAGCCAGGTTGTCTGTGCTCTCTCCAAGCCTTGGTTCCCTCTTTCTCCACCGCTTTGTCATGTCTGTTTAGACTGAAAGATCTTCAGGGCAGAGACAGTCTCTAGAGGGGTTTGGAAGAGGGCAATGGTGCCCTGATCCTGCTGGGGACATGCAGATGGCACAGCAAGTGAACCCGGCAGGTATTTATACCGCAAAGAGAGACAGTATCTCCAGCCAAGAGTTGTCCATCTCCACTTTTAGCAGCTCAGCTGGAAAACAGAGGGTTTTCTGCTCATGCCACACACCACGGGGAGGAGTTTCTCGCCATGAGGACCTTGTAAGAGCCCGTGGCAGCTGCCACTCTGCTTCTAAACGCGGATCTGTGGCCACAGCATGAAGTGGGGAAAAAAGCACGGTCTGTGGTCAGCTTCTGTTCCTCTGCTCCCTCTGAATCTCTGCTTTTGGAGATTCACGGGTTGCTGGGGTTTGTGCTGGCTCCCCAGCCATTTGCACCTGGGAACGGCTCTTTGCTTCCCGCTGAGCTGTGTCCCAGCCGCCAGCTAGGAAATAAACCCTACGGCACTGTGTTCATTTCCTTTGGAGTGATTAATACTAAAAACGACAAGTAATACCCATGGGAAGTTTACAGGGAACATTTCCTGTAATTAAAAATAACGCCTGGGCGACCGCCTGTGGGTTATGTTACAAAAAAAGTACTGTTCCCATCTCTGCATGTGGAAATCAAGATTGTAAAGAGAAAATATTAATAGTCAATGGATTCAGTGGCCAGGGAGGTGGTTTAGTCGCTGGTTCATTCTACAGTAGCAATTATCTGCACCTGCTGTCACCAGTTGCTCAGTCAGGTACATTTGGGCGAAGGGACTGCGTAGGGAAATTCCTAGGGAACTGGAAAAAATGAAGGTGTCTGGGCACACAAGGAGATGAAGCTGGTTCTTGAGCATCAAGTGGTCTTCTTGGCACTTACAATGTGCTTCTGCATGCTGCAGAATATCAGGTCCGATCCTTACCATCTGGACCAATAATCAAGGCTTCATTAGAAACCCAGATTTGTTGTAAATTAGAACATGTAATTAGAAAATGTGTCTGCTAATTGAGTCCCTTTGATGTAAGCTTCAAGATGTGACGCTGATCCCACACAGAAAGGGTTTTTAATGCCTTTTATTTATATACATTTCCCCCCATTTATTGTTATTTGCAGCTTGAACTCTTTGCTGATCAGAAATATTCAGAAATTCATCTTGCAAAGAGCAGTGTCACTTCGGCTATTTATAAACACGATGCTGGCACAAAATGCCATTCAGCAAATTCCTTTTTTTAGGTTGCTTCTTTCCCCCCCACCTCGTTTTTTTCCCTTTCCTTTATATTTCCAACTACAAAACAAGAAGTTTCTATTTTAGTTCATGCAGAAATGTTCAAAGCAAGCCAAGTGTTGATGATTCAGTAGGTGGCACTCCTCCCTCTCAGTCGGCTCTCCACCGATGACAGCCCTGGCGTGATAAGAAGGATTTTGCCTTCCTAAGGATGCTACCTCTCCCGAGCGAGCGGTGGGAAACAGGACTCCTTGAACTCACGCATTCACCCAGCATCCCAGAGCACCCTCTGCAAAAAAAAAAAAAAAAAAAAAAGTCAAGGTGTAAAACTCAATGCCACGGCACATTTCCGACTAGAATAAGCTCAGTTTAGCTCTCTGCAGTCCTCCCTGCAGTTTTAATTAGTGGCAGTGGCCTTTGCTTACGGTCTTGGGAAAGTACCACATGCTCTTGTTTGGTGTTAAGTGGCAGCCACTGTGCTTTGTCTTTGTATGGGGGCAGCTGCGAGGACTATTTCTGTTTCTGCAAAATGTTTTTGGGTTTCTTGAGAAAGGGAGCGCTGCAGACATGCACAATCTTATTACCCTTATATAAGCCAAAGGAATTAATTAAATAAATGCATAAAAATAACCTCTCAGAAAAACAGAACTGCTAGCATATAACTTAATTTCCTGCCACTCTCTAAAATCTGCTACAGCACAAAGCCGGGTCTTTCTAATGCTTCTCACCTTGTGAGAAAATATCTTCAGATAGAGAAGAAGAAAGTTTAACCCCTAAGGCTCTGGCCTCTTTCTGTATTAGGGTGATGGCTTCATTCTCTAAATTTTTAAATGTCTGTAAAATATAAAGGAATGTGGATAAAAGCACGGCACAGGAGCCACAGCCCTGAGGGGTGCTGTGCCTGGTGCTGTATAGCAAGAGGCCAGCTCTGCACGCCTGCCAGGCGCTGCTTTACCAGACCTGATTTTTCAAGATGTAGCAACAAGCTTCCCGGGACCGACACTGACTTCGTCCCAGCCACCACGGATCCAGAACACGAAAGGACCAGAGCAGGCTGAAAAGCAGCCCCAGAGAGGTGAAGAAGGCGCTGCCAGTGTCGCATGAGACCGTGCTCTGGCCCAGCATCACTTACACGGCTTCAGGGGAATCACTGCAGCCTTACACTGAATTAACAAAGGGGGAATCAGACCCAAAGGATTCTTGCAAAGGGACGCTGGATCAACAGGATGGGTTTACCACCAAACTCTGCCTGCTCCGCGCAGGCTTAGCTCACTAGCAAAGGTCTTTCGGGGGCTGCTGCATGGTACCAAGCAGAAGCAATCAGAGCAGACCAGCGCGATTTGCCACTTGTCCCCACTGCAGAAAATAAGGTTCAAGGAGCTCTCTGTCCTCTCTAGGCAAAAGACATCGCTTTCCTGGATATTGGACCATCCTTGGAGATGCTGAACATCTCCAGCAGCGAGGCAGGTATCTTGTTGGCCCCAGCTTGGAGAGAGCACGGCTGAAATAATGACACAGCTCTGCAGGTGCCACAGGAATGGAAAACACCTCTCTTGTCCTGCTCGTGGGGGAACTCATTCAAAACCCAGCTCAGCTACTGAGGTTGCAGGAATGGCTGAGGATTTAGGTCTTAATGAAGCAAATGCTCATGGCCGCAAACCCCACTGTGACAACAGGCTGTATGTTGTAATCAGGAAAAATGCATATTGCGAAAGACACAAAAGCATGGCAGATGAGTTTAGTGTTCCTAATAAAAAAATCTAATTCGCCTAATCTGTATCAAACACTAAAAGCTACATGCTACCAATTATTTTCTTCTAGTTTTAATTTACAACAATCAGTTATAATGGATGAAATTAATTCTTAGTTTAATTTTGTTGGCTGTGTGCTTAGAATCTTATTTTTTTCCATCTCCCCTTTTTGTGGTGCTGGAAATTAGCTGCATCTAGCTTCAGTGATGCTAGTTAAGATGGAACATTGGTCCTAATTGTTTACTAATCATCACAACCTTTGGTGTAATTCACTATTTGCTGCCGCTTCAGTGTGGGTTTTAGTTTAGTCTCATTAGCTTTGCTTACCCTTTCAAATCCAAGGTTTTAAAATTAAAATGATAAACATTGCCATCTGTATCTTCCATCAATACGTCTTTGTTTCCATCACTTACTCCGGTCTCTCTTTTCCTTTAGAGAAGCCTGTGGGGTTATCCTAATTTCCACTAGTTTAACTGCATCTTCAGACTCTTAGAAGTGGTCAGAAATCCTACACGTAGAGGTGCAGGCTTAAACTTCATCTTGCTGCAGATGGGGACGGGCACGGTGAGGCCCGTGCTGCGGTGCGGGTGCGCAGCGAAGCAGCCGGGGAAGCAGCAGAGCCTGCACAGTCACGGGGCATTCTGCACATCGGTAAGAGAGCTCTAAAGCTGTTTCAGAAGACGGTGTATCATGAATGGCAAAATTATCCTCCGGGTTATAAGCTCTTGTGCTATGCAAATCATTGACAGCCTCTCCTTCTTAACTACACTCTGCAATTTCCTGCGGCAGCGGTGGATGTGAGCAGCTGTTGCATCGCAGAAACTCAGCATAAGCCTCCCAGCACCAAGAGGAGGGCCCCTTCCCTGCTGAAGGGGGCTGTGAAGGAGTTTTCCGTCATGCTATGCATTATGCAGCGTAATTATCCCAAAAGACCAAAGGTTGCCTTCCCCTTTTGCTTGCAGGAGCATGGTTCATATTCAACCCTTAACAACCTTTAAATAAAATGCACCTACAGCGCTGGCTCAGAGGAACTCTGACAGATCGTGTTGGCTTGGCACTTGTTGACATGAAAGTGTTTTCCAGATTTATCCTGATTTCCCTAGAATTTTGTCGTTGTGGAGAACTGGAGCAAAGTTCAGACAAAGTCAAAATGCTGGTATTTTTAAATACAACATCTCACTTTCTCCTTTCGACATCGCTTTTCATTCTGAATGATTATTTTTGCCTGGCAAGTGATAACGTATTACATCATCAGAGAGTCAGCTTTAAAGCCTGACACTGCAACCAGAATGTCAGCATTTTGGGTTTTGTTTTCTCTCTGACACTGAATGAAACCAGTGTGAAAATTGAGACCTCTGGGCAAACAAAACACCATTCCTCTGCTCAGCTTTAACAACAAAAAAACTTAGGAAGAGCTTATAGCACACTCGCCTGTTATCATTGCTCTATCTGATCTACATGATGTGCTCAGGGCAGCGGGGACCAGGAATACTTGTACTCTTGAATGCGCACAGAGTTAAACCGATCAAATACACGCTGCTTTTATTTGCTTTAAGTGACTGAGCTTATTTTGCTTTGGTGAAGACGCAAAGATTCTTATCGAGCTCAAATCACTCCTGCAGACTGGCTGTTGCTGGCTGTGCTCCCCCCGCACCCAGCACCGAAGCTGATCTACAGCATTGCCCAAGCTTTGGCGTCTGAGAGATCAGTCTTGCCTGCCAAGGGATGCCACGGACAGTGGAAATAGCTGGGCCCTTTGATTTCTTATTTCCTAGAATAAAATGCCAGACACCAGGCAGTTTTAAGTGTAGCATCACAACCTCATGATTGTTTCTGGATTATGCTCTTGATACCCAAGAGACGCGCAGGTCTGGAGCCAGAGTTTCAAACCTCCCTTCCTCTCTCTCTCCCCCTCACTTTTTTCCTCCCTTTCCTAACCAAGATTTTAGTTTGTAGTATGGAAAAACTTTTGAAATCACGCTGTCACTGTGCAGAGCCTTGTATGCAGATGAATGGTTAATAGGTGCAATGCAGACGTAATTATAGAGTTATAAGAGCTTTATTTATGCTCTTCACATTAAAGTGATATCACACTATTAAATCTTCTTACCCATTAGCTACTCAGTGTGGAGAGAGAGAGAGCGTGTGTCTAAGTGAGGCAATCACAGGAAAATTTTCTCATTAGTCTCTTAAGAACAGTGAAAGACACAAAGAAAGGCGTATTTGTCAGTCTGGGCTGTTATGGAGGCAGGCAGAGGTATATTATATACTTTGACATTGTTCCTCTAGAGAAGTTGGCACACGGTATTCTGATGAGCAGAGCGTGGAGGTCACCGCGTACCTTCCCCTCCTTTCTTGCACTTTTCCTGCTTTGGGCACTTGCCCCCGACGCCTCCGCTCAGAGGCCAGTCCCCTCTCGCCAAGAGAAAGGCACTTCCAGTGGGCACCTGGCCTGCTCAGAGCACTGGGGGACATTTTTCATCTGGAACTTTTTGTTGTAGGGGGAGAAAAGTGCCGATTTGGTGATAGCAGAGTATTTGTTTTCACTGGTGTTGGTTTTGCCTGTGTTCTGCATGATGCAAGGAGAAGCAGCCTCCCCCCACCCCAGACGAGATGCTTCATGCAAGGGTTTCCGAACAACAGGAATCACTTCTGAAATTTGAAATAATCCATGGGTTTGAAATTCCTTTCCAGCATGTTAAACTGTATCAAAGCTGTGCATGGGTGAGAAGGACCTATTTATTTATTTACTGCTACACATCAGTGAAGTATTTTACTGAACTCAAAGCAGAAGCCTTTTGATTTTTCTATTTGCCAAAAAGTTCTAAAACCCCTTTTTGGTTTAATTTTCACCCTTTTTTTCTGAACTGACAACTCAGTGACTCCATGTTCACCAGCGGCTACATGGAGGGTTTGCTTTCTGTTAAAGGATTCTTAAAATGTTCATCTGAAATTAATAGTAGAATATATTTTTATTATGTGGTGTGGAACAATAAACCCAGATGTTCACTCTGCAACAGAGAGCTTACTGCAGTGATATAAATCTTTGAATTCATTTAGTTTTTATCTTTTGTCAGATGTGTAAGGACGGTTTTCTGTGTATGTTTTATCCAACTCAGTTTTTACTTGGGAAACCAAAATGAAGCTGTTTTGATCCCAAATGCAAATGTTTTAACTGGATGAAAATGCCGCAAACCCCAGAATCCAAAAGATGAGCTGGGTCAGACCTCGGAGATGCTCTGATTTGGGGTCTGTTTCAGGTGGGTTTAGGCTTCTAGTTACCTGTTTCCTGGATTAATGGGGCTATGATACATATCAAAGCTTCACCCTCCACCCCAAAAAGCAAATCCAAAGGGAGCTGCTGCTGCTGAGGCTGCTTGCCAACTTTTGCAGTCGTGCTGTTTGCTCACAGCCATTTCACGGTGCATTTCAGTTCATTCCTGAACGAGCCAGCGGCTCTGGGGTTCAGCTCTGGTGGCTGCTCTCCTGGGCAGGTCTGAAAGCCCCCCAAGCCCTGTGCAGAGACATGCTGGTGCCAGAATGAACTGGAGCTTCCAGCAAACTGGAAACAGTGTCTTGGAGCAAGAGTAGTTTGCAGAGTTGTCCTGTGTACAGTGCAAGTCCTGATGTGAACAACAAAAACATCGGTTTAACTGCTCACTGGTTTCGTTTTTCCTTCCCCACCATTTGTTTGATATTGCATGTTCAGAGGATGCTGGTATACATGTGCACATCCCAGAGGGGGACCTGGGGGGTGTTGATCGATAGCCGGCTGAACATGAGCCAGCAGTGTGCCCAGGTGGCCAAGAAGGCCAATGGCATCCTGGCTTGTATCAGCAACAGCGTGGCCAGCAGGGACAGGGAAGGGATCTGACCCCTGTGCTCGGCACTGGTGAGGCCGCCCCTCGATGAGTGGGTTCAGTTTTGGGCCCCTCACTCCAAAAAGGCCATTGAATGACTCGAGCGTGTCCAGAGAAGGGCAACGGAGCTGGTGCAGGGTCTGGAGCACAGGTCTGATGGGGAGTGGCTGAGGGAACTGGGGGGGTTTAGTGTGGAGAAGAGGAGGCTGAGGGGAGACCTCATGGCCCTCTCCAACTCCCTGAGAGGAGGGTGCAGAGAGGGGGGGATGAGTCTCTTGAGCCAAGGAACCAGCGATAGGACAAGAGGGAATGGCCTCAAGTTGTGCCAGGGAAGGTTTAGACTAGATATTAGGAAGGATTTCTTTGCAGAAGGGGTTGTTGGGCGTTGGAATGGGCTGCCCAGAGAGGTGGTGGAGTCCCCATCCCTGGAGGTGTTTAAGAGTCGGGTCGACATAGCGCTTAGAGATATGGTGGAGTTGAGAACAGTCAGTGTGAGGTTAATAGTTGGACTGGATGATCTTCAAGGTCTTTTGCAACCTAGATGAGTCTGTGATTCTGTGACTTCTGGGTATGTAATCTGTAAGCTGTTGAAAGGCTCTTCCATCCCTGACTGCTCCAGGTCCATCTCAACATCTCACCTGTGTTTGAAAGGACCCACTTGTTTCCTTTCTGGTTTAGGTGCAAGAATCTGCCAGGATGGTGTCCGTTCAGATCAGTGTTCACCACTCACCCCAGTTCTTTATCTGCCATTGCAGAGGCTTTTGGCTGCACTTTTAATTCTTGGCCTGAACATTTCCACCTGGCCATCCAGATGGCTTTAGAGGAAGGAATTGGGCAGTCATTGCCAAAACTCAGTTTGTTAGTTAGCAAGTCCAACTAACACTCTTTTTATTAAGCAAATTGCTTTCCAGGGCTTGCAGAAGTTTGCAACTTTGCTGCATGGCAGATATCCACAATCATATACTTCGAGGAAAGTGAGAGCTGAGATATAAATCTGTAGTTTCATCTTGAAATGATAACTTTTTCAATGTCTAAATCTTTTCTTCAGTCAGTACAACTGCTGTCTAGACACACCGGTACTATTATCTTTTCCTAAATAGCCCAGTCCAACGTTTATGTGTTGACAAGGTTGCAAATTCACTCTGCTCTTGCGTTTCTTCCCATCTAAAGTCAGTTTTGTGCTGGGTGGCACTGGGTCCTTCTGAGGTTTGTTTTTCATAACTGATCATTATCGCTGTCTTTCCTGCAGTACTGAACAGCCTGATCTTTGCATGTCACATGTCATTAGGTTTAAAGTCATTTAGCAAAGACATTAGTCTGCAGCTGGATGGAACTGTCTGGTACGTGCCACTTGATTTCAGCTTTCATGGTCTGACACTCACTTCAGGCTTTAAGATCTTAATGTGATGAATCTGTGCCTCAGTTTACCTTCTGTACTTTTAAAAATGGAAGAAATGTATTTTTCTTCTAATCTTTGCTGTTTCCAGTAGCAGTGCACTGTTGGCAGCTGAGCCGTGGAGACTTTCGCACATGAACAATCACACATGTGTGCAAGCACACCCCAGCACACACCCCCCAGCCTCCAAGCAGAGGGAGATGTGTGTGGCTCTGTGGCCTGGGAGACCTGCTCTGGTGCAGACTCCTCCTGGGAGTTCAGACAAGCCTTGGCTTCACCATCTCCCAGTGCACAGCGCCCTTGCTTCAGAGCACTACCATAAGGGTTAGTTCATTAACACTTGTAGAAGGCACCTGAAGCGGAAAATCATTTATGAGCGTGCCGTTTGGGCAGTGGGGGAGAGCTGTCATGTCAGTTCACTGGTTCCCATGAAACTGTCACCTCCATTTGGAGTTGGCCTTTTGCAGCGTCTGAGCATGGACATGGATGTAACTCCCACCCCGAGCTACCCAGCATCATCTGGGCTGGCTCCAAAGCTGCTGACAGATTTTTATCTGCCTAAACAGGCAAAGTGAGAGTCCAGCAGGAGATTTGTCCATGAAGGGAATGAGACAGATAATTGACTGCAACAAACTTACTGTACAGAAGAGTCTGGCCTGGTAGCCAGAGCACACTACTTGGACCTGAACAGGGATTGCCATCCGCAGGCAGAAGACATCAACTCCCCTCCCCTCCTTTGAAGCTATTTTAAACATGTGGGCTGGTGGAAAAAGATGGAGGAAAATGGTTTTCTCTCCCAGTTATAACAATCCCACTCTTTACCTCTGTGGCATTCACCACAGAGGGCTCAGGGCAAAACGAGCCAAGCTTTCCATTTTTTCCACCCAATGCACTTTTGTCTGCTTTTTGTCTCCCTATCAGTGAAATAACTGATGGGCTCAAGTTCGGTCCCAAACGGAGACAGCAGCTATAGCTCCAACATCCCCTCAGATCCCAGACCTCGTCGGCACAAACTGTTCAGCAGCTTCTGCTGCTCTTTGGGCAGCATCTGCGGGGACCTGACACGACAAGTCGCCGAGCAGAGAACAAAGGGCAGAGGCAGCGGCCGTGCAGCCACCTCCGCCGTTCCTCCATGATTCGTGTCTGTCCTTGGCAAGCGGCTGCACGCCTGTTAAAACCGATTGCTGGGAAGTGACGGGGTTGGTACACGCTGCCACGCCAGCTCATCGCTTTTGTCACACAGTGACCTTGGCAGGTATCAAGTGTCTGGCAGCACTAAAAATACCAGCTAGTGCTGTCTGTTAGGCTGCAAAACCATGGGGCACCCATGCAGACATGGGGTGTGCCGGCGAGGTGAGGCTCTCCTCTCCTCCTGGCGAGGCAGTATCTCTGTTTTCTTGTACAGCAACTTAGTTGTCTTTGAGTGAAGACCTTTTTCAAGATGAAAATCCCCTTTTGGCGGAGGATGGGAGAAACCCATAGTGGCATGATTTCAGAAAGTGTGATGTAAGGGGAGATACAGGTCAAGAGAGGGGATGGATGGACGGACCCGCACCAGGCTAGGATGGCAGGAAAGCTGAAAGGCAAGGGCAGCCTTGAAGAGACAGGATGGTCCAGACAACTCAGCAGTGGTGTTGGCAGAAGGCTCAGCAGGCTCCTGTGGCTCTGATGATTTTTCACACTGACTTTTTGCATTCTGTTCATGTTTCTTTCTATTTCTACACCTGGAACATGGCCAGAATGAAAAACAAGAAGGGGAGATAGAAAACTTAGTGCTTTTCAATTAAACAAGAAGCACTTTGCCATTGTAAGCAAGCTTATTTAGACATTAAATCAAAATCAAATGCTTGCACTATCAGTGCTACTTACAGTCTGATAATTAATGATGGCTTTCCCCAGCGAAAACTCTTCTGTGTTCTGTCAGCACCACTGTACATCTTTGATCGAAAGCTTTTTAAGTAGTTTCAGAAGCTGGATCTGTAAAATAAAAATAACACGTAGTGGTGATTCTCTGCCCAAGAAATAAATAATAAAGGCTTGTAACGTTTAAGTGTTGGATGTCAGCTAATCAACAATTTCAGCATCATTGCATGGTGGTGAGCTGAGAAATGGGAGACTGAAGGGTTTCCTTTGCAGTCATGTGGAAACTCTTTTACATCCCTCTGACAGTGTGAAGGAGTTTTAAAGCAGTTGTAAATTATTTTTGCCTTGTTTTCAGGACTTTTTCCATAACCTAAATGGTGGAAAGGGATCTTAGTGCTAATGAAAATCAAGCTCAGTTCTTCTTATGGCAGTTCAAACCATCCCAATCGCATTTGCCCTTCCCCCTGCTTAGCGTTGGAAGAGGATAAAAGCAGAAGGGGAGGCAAAACTGCATGTGTTAAATTGTATGCATTAGTCTTTGCTGAGCAGAAGTCCCCAAGGTCGTATCCCATCAGGGGCCCGCAGCAACCAGAAGGTAACATGGACACCTCAGGATCTGGAAGCGTGACCTGCTAGGAGGAGGAGCTAACTGCAGGTGTAAGGGCTTCAGGAAGGTCAGAAACCTCAAATTGGCATGTGGCTGGCAGATCTCACCTCCCCACTAATTCCTCCCCTTTCTTACAGAGACTGGAGTGACCTCCATTCACAGATAGGCCTTTCTTTTCATGCCTTTTTTCCCCCCACTCCCTTCAGAAGCACCTAGGAATGCTGTCTCCTTTCCCACCCCTCCATTTGGAGGTAGAGTGAAGTCCCACCTGATGCTCTTGAGCAACATGTGTCTTCCTTCTCCATCAGCCACCATGGCAGCGGGTGTGAGGACAGCATCCCTCAGCATCCCTCGGCCTTCCCTCTCCCAACCTGTCTGCTGGAAGGAGTCTTCTCCCATCAACACGCTCAGCAGAGTAGACAGCTGCCAAGTGCAATAATTAGGCCTCACCTCACTCCGCCTAGCACTGCCAGCTGCTGGTACAATTAAGCTGCATTATTTCTTTCTAAATTGAGAAACGCTTCCCCTCCTCCCTTTGCTCCCCTCCTCCCTTTGCTCCCCTCCTCCTTCCTCCTTCTCCCCCATGCATGCCGTGCGATTCACGATGGTGCAGCTTCAGCACTTCCCAGCCTGGGCGGGATGCTCGGTGCCAGGCAGGGCTTTGAGCTCAGCACAGGACCTGTCCCTCCACCTGGATGAGAAGAAAAATGGGTTTCTGCCCTATGTGGTGGAGAGGGGGGAGGAGATGGAGCAGTGAGTAGCCACCGAGTCTTCCTCACAGCCTGTCTCCTGTTATCGCCTTCGAGAGGATGGATGCCAACCAGAATGAAACTATTCCCAAACATCCTCTCCTGCCTCCCTCGATCTCTGCCCTGTTCCCAGCTACAGAGATGTTGTCCCCATCAACACCCTGAGCAGGAGGGTAGGGTCTGTTCAGTCTGCGGTCACAGCTGCTTGTACGATCATTTGCTCACCCCATTAAGCCAACATAGGCCAGAGTAGCATTAGACAGTAGATCTTTGTGATTTTGGTTCCTCTGGACTGAGAGTTGGAGTTTGAGCTCCTGTAGTAGATCGGTGTGCGGATAATGGGAGCAGTAGCATCTTCAAAGAGGTGGTGGAAGCTGGGGGGCCAGGCTGAGCCCCAGCAGCTGGAGGAGTGTGCAGACTGTAAACCTTGGTGAATAACCAAGCAGAAAGAATAAAACATGGTCTTTTAATTTGTCTGCAAATGGCAGAAGGAGGGCACGCTGTCTGGTTAGTGACAACTGCGTGTTTCAGTTTGTGCCCAGGAGCAGACCCATCATGCAATAAGGATGGTTTCATGTTGTTCAAGTGAGAGACACTTCTCATCTGCCGTGCAGGACAGGCCATAGTAGGTGGACTCCAGCATCTCCAAAAGAAACCGTGTGGCCTGCACAGAGGTGCAGGGCTCCAAGAGCAGGCTTACTGGAAGTAGTTATTAAGAATGATTTCTCATTTGGCAGTCATTACATCTCATGCTAGAAAAACACAAAATGACATGAAGCTATGGTATGCAGCCCATAAAGGACCTATTCATTCTTCTGACTATGGATAGATTTGGTTTTAGTTTCCTTTTTTGATTCAAATCAGGTTGAAATCATTGGAAGCCATTTAAAAAGCACGTTGGAGCAATCTGAGCAGGATCCCGGCATGAACAGTTTGTCATGTTTCCTCAGACTGTGTGAGAGGATTACTGGGGGAATCTAAAGCTCTGGACTTTCTAGAAGTGACAGCTTGGATGCTGCTCACTTCTTGACCTCGGCCTGTGATTTACGCACTCACTGAATCTGGTGTCTGGAGTAGATGAATTCTTTACAGTGGGGGTTGTGTGGTGCAGTGGAGGGCAATAGGTCTGAATTTGTCATCTGAGGGGATTGTAATCACAGTAATTAACAGTATTTGTAGATTTTAGTCTGGCTGGCAATAAGATTTTACACAGTGTATCTTCCCCAGAACAATCTCTATTACTTTGAGCAGATATAAACTGACATAGGTTCAGAATGACTTGGAAAATCAATAAGCAATAAAACTTAGCATGAAAACAAATAAATTATCCCAATCAGAAAAAAAAACCTGAGAGACCGTCACAGTAGTTAGACAGATGAAGTCAAATGTCACTCCAAGACATGAGCAGTTAAGTCAGAGATGCCAGGCTCCCTTTCAAAATATTTTCTCAACCTCTTTCTCTCTTTAGGATTGGGCTTGTTTCCATCTGCCAAACTCAGTCTGAATCAAGAGGGAAAAGATAGACAACCTGTAACATATCTCATCTTCCTAGAAGGTGATTTCCTTGGCATTACTCTTCCATAGGGAATTTACCAGTGGCTAAGAAAGCCCTTCGGGAGCTGGATTACTGTGGCCCGCTACTTACATCTCTGCCGACAGCGGCTCAGCAGAGGGAACCGTGGCACTTGGGGCTGTTGCACTGGCCCAGTTTGAGACTTGGTGTGAAGGGGAAACTGCAGTTCACCCTGGCGTATGTTGCAGAGAGCTGGGTTGGAGGCTGAGATGCCGCTGTCGAGGTGTCACCAAGAGAGACTCTGCAGAGCAAGACACCGTGAGTGCGCCTGAGCGAGTCACCCTGCCTATGCTGGGAATGGGAAACCAACTTGTACGAGTGTACTCGGCACTGGTGAGGCCGCCCCTCGATGAGTGGGTTCAGTTTTGGGCCCCTCACTCCAAAAAGGCCATTGAATGACTCGAGCATGTCCAGAGAAGGGCAACGGAGCTGGTGCAGGGTCTGGAGCACAGGTCTGATGGGGAGCGGCTGAGGGAACTGGGGGGGTTTAGTCTGGAGAAGAGGAGGCTGAGAGGAGACCTCATGGCCCTCTCCAACTCCCTGAAAGGAGGGTGCAGAAAGCTGGGGATGAGCCTCTTTAATCAAGTAATAAGTGATAGGACAAGAGGGAATGGCCTCAAGTTGTGCCAGGGAAGGTTTAGACTGGATATTAGGAAGTATTTCTTTACAGAACAGGTAGTCAGGCGTTGGAATGGGCTGCCCAGAGAGGTGGTGGAGTCCCCATCCCTGGAGGTGTTCAAGAGGTGGGTCGACATAGCACTGAGGGATCTGGTGTAGTTGGGATCTGTCAGTGCTGGGTTAATGGTTGGACTGGATGATCTTCAAGGTCCTTTCCAACCTAGATGATTCTGTGATTCTGTGGTTCTGAGTGATTAACTAATTAAAATGCATTAGAAAAATTGCAATTGAATGTCTGACTATAACCTTCAACTCTGGCTTAGTTAGTACATAAACCTTGCTTTACGCTCTGTGCAAAGGAGTGAATTTAATGTGCTTGGACTTAATCTGTTCAGCCTACCAAGGAGGGTACCAACAGCTCACTCTGCTGCCAATACCTCCCCTCACATGGCTGGACTGTGATCATCCATTTATATCTTACGGGGCACTGAATAGGTTTAAGACTAATGATTTAAGTCAATATGAACTGGGCTAGGAGAGCTGCTAGGCCTAGATGCTGGCAGGTGTGGCTATTATACGAGGAAGCAGTCTCAGCCAGTTTCTAGCAGCAGAAGAAATAATTTTTTATTGATCATAATTATATGTTTTTAGCTAAATTAATCACTGGAGTTGATCTAGTATTTGGTTCAATGGAATTGCACCATGCTACACTTACTCTGAATTTGACCCTCTGGCTTTATGTGAGCTAAGTCTATGGATGTTAATTGTGGTGGGAGGAAAGAATAATCCTCTGGTTAAAGTCCAGCTGGGTGCTCTGGAGCAGAGCTGGCTGGGCTGTTGTGCTTGGTGGCTATTGCAAAATATGGGGTTTGACTTGATGTGAATTGTGTTTTCTCCAGCTTTTTAGCAAAAAAAAAAAAAAAGAGTAAGAAATCATTCCAGCTTGAACAAAACATTTGCTTCATTTGGGGGAGATTGTGAAGTCTTTGTTGTTCAATTGTCTAGAAAGACATTGAGTAATAAAATCCTATATCAAAATAAAACCTCACAATGTTTTGATAAGGGAATTTGAAGTGGGGAAGGGGGCCAGCAAGCTGAAGTGAATGAACTCAGCGCTAGCTCATGACATATTCCAGGTTTACCAGAATCTGGGTTTTTTCAACATAAAACAGCTGAGCCCAGCTGGACTTGGAAGAGGTAACCTCAAGTCCTTGCCTGTCACAGGCTCCTTGATGGACCTTGGGTGAGCCACTTTGCCCTTTAGACCTCAGTGAACAGCAATTTCAAGAGAAGTTCCAGGGAAAAAAGTAAAATCCTGTGTTTTTCACAAATGGGTAATCCATATAGTGTTTACGTCTAGTCTGAAGGTTTTATTTAGATCAGTTCTTTCTGATTTTGACCTTTTCATCCTTAATTGTTTTCTCTCTTTGTAAGTTAAGTTAAGTTTTGAATTGGAAAATCAGCCTAAACAGAAAACCAGAACTTTTAATTAATCCTGTCAAAACAGGATGTTTCAGACTTCTTCCGAAACTTTTTGAACACTTAAAATTACAGATGAGTCAAAATGGACCTTTTCCTTTGAAAAGTCCTGGTTCCAGCACGTCAGCGCTTCTCCATGGGGGAAAAGGTGAGGGAATTTCCTGGGCAGCTTCTGAATATTTCTGGTACCTGCAGCAGCTTTTTAAAACCCTTTCACATACTTTCACTTTTACCCTCCCACACACACTGCTGAGAAATAAATCCTTTGGAAATGGAAATCAGGCTTGAAGTAAACAGATTAGTAATGGTTATTTGGTAACACTTTATTAATTAAATGTCCTAAATGCATTTAAACCTAGGCATTTAATTTAGATTTATAAGGATAATTTAGATTTATAAGAATCGTTATTATACATTAAGTACAGTAAATGCCAATTGATTTTTATAGACAATATTTACTGAGGTGTAACCACACTGCAAAATTTAATTATCTTCATACTTAGTTAAAAGGACAGTACAAAGGTTTCAGAACCAAGACCTTGTGTAAGGGCTGGCAGGGTTGGGAGCTGCTCCTGCTAATCTCGCCTTAGAAAGCCAGCCTTTGCCCTGCCCCGTATCTTCTGGAGTCTTTTCCATAAATGCCAAGTAAAAAGATCAACATGCACTTTTCAGTGGGAAAATCTTTCACCTCGGTGTTCTCTGGCTGTGGGCTGCAGCTGGGCGGAGGGCAGCACGCAGGTGGTTGCCCGAGGATGGAGAGGTTGGATGTTGAAGCCAGAGCTAGTCCCCTTCAGCATCCTTTGTGGTAGAGAGAAGTGTAACGGATCCCATCAAATATTTTCTGCCAATATGGGGCATCGTTAGGCCCCATTCTTAATATGAGAACTTAATAACTTTTAGCATCACTCATAACAAGGGCCAAGGTGTAAGGAAAACAATGTCGGGGAAGCCAGTGGAGCCCGTGGCTGTGAGCAGAAGCCCTTTCTGACTCCTGCCGTGGAGAAGCACTGATTCGTCATTCTGGAACTGTTGGTGGAAAAGGAGCCACATCAACACATCTCCATGCTGGGAAAAAAATTTAACATTTTCAAGTTGTTGTATGTGGTTTCCAGAACAGAAGGTATTAATCCAAGGATTTTTTATTTGGCCTTTGTGTTCTTTATATTAATATACTTTTGCCATCTGAGGAGCTTTCATTTTCTTGTTAGCCTGTGTAGGAACTCATTCATAAATCAGGTCAGAAGCAACCCAGAAGTTAGTGCCTGTGTGGATGCTGGCCAGACCCAGCCAGAGGGACCACAGCAGCCAGTGCTCCTGGGGAAGGAGAGCAGGGAGTACAATTCCCCAAGCCCTGCTGATAAAACCACATGAACAACCAACATTTGCAGCAAGGTTAAACACAGCCTGAATAACCAAGTCTGTAGTTTCCAGTCCTTCAGCGGTGGGAACCTGCAGCAAAATCATTTTCACTGCTGTCTTCCAAGATGGAAACATCATCAGGGCAGGGACAGTCTGTGTGGGATCTCTTGCTGTTTCGTTTTGCAAAAATTTTTACAAACATTTGATTCATTGGCAGTTTAGGAAGGTTCATGTTCCGTAAACTTCACTTTGAGATTTGAGCAAGAGCAAGCCCAGAATCTCAAGCAGAGGCCAATGAGTCTCACCTGTGTTCACATCAGCCCCATAAATCAGCCCAGACACTCAAACAAGTTCATGAACCTTCGGGAAACTTTAAACGAACCTGGGCTGAATCTCCAGGCTAGATGCACACTTCTTGTAGGAAATAATTCACAACATGCAGCTCAGAGGGCAAGATAATGATTTCTAAAGTGAAAATAACATAAAGCATAGATATTATATGGGATAAACACATTTTTAATGCAGTTATGCTGAAGACTTTGCTGTTGTAATCTTGGAATGTAAATTTGCCTGCCCTGACCACTCTGACTTTCCCCACATTTTTCTCTCTCTCAGACATGACAAGTACCGAAAACCTTCAATTCTCATCAAAATTAACAGTAATCCCAAGTGCTTTAAAACCTCTGCAAAATCCAGCCCATGCTGTATATTCTGTATTGTATCTCTTTAAGATGCAATATTGCACATTTTCCAGATGAAAAGTGATCCACTGCTGCACGGGGTAATTTCACAGCTAAATTGCTCAGTGGTCGTAAGGAATAACAGCTCAGCTGCGAGCCAGTGCGTCGGGCAGGGGATGAGCATATGGCAGAGAGGGTGCTTTGAGTGGAAAGATATTGTGCATGGGGAATCTAGCAAGCAAATGAGATGATCCTGGTGAATCTGTAATTGAGATAATTACTTGGAATATAGATATTGAGTTTGTGGAGGAGGAGCTTCTCTGTGTGTGCTGGTGCATCTCTTCATGTATTTGTGTGCATACATGAATATTTGAGCTGACTTGCTGGTTGCAGATCAGGACCCAGCTGAACTCAGTGATGATGCTTTTAAGGAGGCCAGGCTTTTATTCCTGAAAATGTCCATCCTCATCTGTAATATTGGAGAAAGAGTGATGGTTAAGGTGGACTTTAGAAAGGAGCAAGGCTAGGTGCCCACATCACCATCACTCAGTGGGAACAAGGCTCATGACCTGCTCTGGCTCCTTTGCAAATTCCTGGGATAATGAAGATGCAAACAAGAATCATCATCTAAAATACTTCCCTTCTAGATGTGCTTTGGCCATGAAGTTGAAAACTTTCCGAAGTCTTTGAAACTTCAGAAGAATTTGGGTTTTACTTTGCAGCCATGCTTTCTCGTGTTTGTGTAGTACAGCCTGGGGGGTAAAAGCAAAATTTGGTTGTGCTCCAGAGAGGCTAAAAGTCACAGCCCCGTGTTTGTGCCACGCTGTGCCCGAGCTGGCCGACCGAGCTACTCAGTGGGTGGGCTCAGTGCCCGAGCAGCGCCAGGCCATGTCAGCAGGCAGACAGCTTTGTAGGTACGTGCTCTATTCATGCACTGGGACCCAACGTGAGCTCCTTGGTGGCAGTTTCCCAGAAGAAGAAGAGCAGGAACCGATCTGTCACAAACACTTCTTCACTGTCTGCCTCTGCCATTCTGGTGCAATTCTGAGCTACAGCTGCTTCACATGGGCTTCTCTGACTACTTCCCAGGGTGTCCCAAAAACTCAAACCTTGGCCCAAGACGTGCAGGCACAGCAGTGGAAGGGTTAGAGCTTGATGTCTGTGCACAAGAGCAACGAGCAGTGGTCCCGTGTCTGGACCAGCCTTATGCTGAGAGCAATTTACTGCCCACCCTTTATCCTTGGGGTATAAACAAGCAAAAATGATACTTGGACAATGCAGCAACCCCAGAAGTGAGGTTTTTCTTTTCATTGGCCTTGCAGAGAATGACCAGACAGAGAAATAAAAAGAGAGATAAATCTACTCACGCACACAAATATTGTGATGAAAATGAAGACAGTTCTGTCGTGCGAATGTTTTCGAGGAGCACAGAGCACTGGGAACATGTTCCAAATGTCAAATGGATTATACTCCAGCGCCCTTATTGTTTCATATAATTCTCATCTAATGTCACCCCTGGCAACAATAATACAAGTCTCAATATTCGCTTTGATGTAGCCTCACTGAATATTTTTAAGCAATGAGGAAATTGCCAGGAGGAGTGAGAGAAGGAGGGACAGGCGGGGCAGGGGTTGCTGTTGCACCCAACACAAGGGTGACAGAACAGATCCCTGAATTAAATTCATCAGAAAGATTGAGTTTTCAATTTCAGGGTCCCTGACACCTGTGCTGCTGAAGCCTGGATAGGCTCACATTTGAGTTTTAATCATGAGGTTTGTCTCCATTGGAATATGATTAGGGAGCCCTGAGCTTGAAGCAAACAGATTGGAGGAACACAGTGAAAGCAAATGCAGTAACATGAAGGGGGACAAATCATCTTAATTTTGCCAGGCTGAACAGAGCTGTCACATTACAAGGTCAGGCCAAAGCGAGCTGATTTTGTGGGAAGGAAGGATAAAATGACTAGAAAGGTGGAAAGTGCAAAGGGGCAGCATGGGCTTGTCCTCCATTATTTTATTACTCTTTTGACCCCAAAGGTTTTCATAAAGTTGATTAACGGATATAGCAGCCAACCCCTGAGGCCCTAATGCAACCGTTACTCCATCCTCCTTCCAGGCATGCTCCGGCTGCTGCCTGCAAGGGCATTTGCACAGTTACTCTGCAGCACCATCACTGAGAGCTGGTCCGTGTCCCCTTTGCACCCAGAACAAGGGTGGCCCGGTGCAAGGAGGGAGCAGGGGCGAGCACAGCTCCACCTCCTCTGCTGAGCACCAGGGGATCTGTTGAGCGGCATCTATCCTCACCTCTGCCTCCTTCCACCCCAGGGTGGATCCATGAAAAGGTTTCCCAGGTTATCTCAACGCCTCCTCTCTCATGCCCACACCCCTGCACTGGACAAGGAAGAGCCCATCCACCTCCTAGAAGCTGTATTTCTGTGTGAGGCTTCTCTTCGCACATGGTATGGGAGAGGGGACAATATTCTGCTTCAGTGCTTTGAGATGCTGCTGACAAAGAGAGTAAAACTTGGGCTTAGGTCTCCTAGGAGTTACAGATAAAGCATTTCTCCTCCTGCAGGACCTCATGTGGGAGGCACATGGGTGCCCAAGCACTACAGACAGGATCAGGACAGTTGTACCCTTTCCTATCCAAAATTTCAGGGTCAGCAAGTCCTCTCAACAGACTAGACCTACATTTGAAGAATAAGAATAAATGGGAATTAGGAGCATTCAAGCTTTACTCAGTGCAGGCCCTACTTTTCAGAGCATGAACAAAATCTCATTAAAGTCAGTCCCAACACAAAGTTGATGTCCTGTTGACCTGAAAGGAGGTTGGTTCAGACAAAATCTTTGCAGAGGAAGAATGGAAAACATTTCAAAGCAATTAAATCAGAGAGATGCTTTGCCTTTCACTGTATTCTCCGAGGACTCTCCTGGAGTAGATGCTGCAGTCTGTTTCAGATTGGTGCTGTCATGCCAGATGCCCAGACCTGGGAACGGACACTTTTGGGTCCATAGTATTTACAGGCTCTGTGTGTGGCGTCTCTTCTGTGTCCTGCTGTCTAAACCGATTGCACAGCATTTGTCTTATTCCAAGAGCCATCATATGTGACATGGGCATAATGTTTCACTTCTTATTTCTCCCTTAAATTATAGGAGTTTCACGGAGCTCTATGATTTGTGTGGTCGGTATTACAGGCATCAATCACAGCTTGCTTTTTCCCTCCCATCTCTAATGCCACAAGGTTTCTTTCCTTCACTGTTCTCCATCCTACACAGACCTACTGTGGATTAAAGAGGCTGTCATTTGTGGAGGAACTGGAAGGAAAAAGCAGCATAAAATGGTTAGAGGTCTGGTGTCAAATGGGTGTGCAAAAGAGCAAAATATTTTCAGCATGTACGGTTATAATCTGAATATCATCTTATGGTTATGTCCTCATGTTTCACTAGAGCAGCCACAGGACAGGAATTCAGGAGATGGGGTCAGGACCTGGTGGGCTCCTGCCCTTCTGTGAACTCCAGCACATCGTACCCCCAGTTACTCACCCCAGCCCCTTTATTCCCTCTCTGGTTACAATTCTTGGACCAAGTTTCTCCCTGATGATAAATGACTGGAAGCTTATGTTTTGTGGAGGATCTCTCTAGGAAAAGGAGATGCAGACAGGACCTGCATAACTATTTCTGGCTTGGATACCACATTACTAACATGTAGTGAGATAAATCCCACCTGACGTTCCCTTTTCAGCCAATGAAAACAGAATTTTGCCCTACAGAAGCCAGCTTGGGTCCTCAAATAGCCTGACACTGAAGTTACCCATCTCTTGCTATTGACTACAGAGGCCAACTGGACTGACTTGCTTCTTAATTTAGCTGACTCAGTTAAGTGCCACAGTTGCACCTTGAAGAGTGGGTGTATGCTGCAGGCTGTATGGGTCACACCCTGCAAAAGGGCCTTTGGTTGGAGTTGGGATCCCCAGACATTACCACAACACTGGTTTTCATCATCATAAACATGCACCAGATCAGACTAACAGAGAATTAGGATATAAGAGATCTAGTATTTCCTTTAGAGGGCAATTTCTCCCTTATTTCTCCCTGCTGAAATACAGCTGCTTGATTTGGCCCCGAATCTTCAGCCCACAATAGCTGATCAGATAGATAACTCTGTTGGAATCTCTCCTGGAAAATCGTCCCCTTTCTGGTGAGTGGCACAAGATGATTTATCTTAGAGTAATCCAGTGCCAGCATCCAAAGTGATGTCCTTTCCGTGCCCTTGGTCCTGCCATGCCGCTGAAATGCAGTAACGGCCAGCCACCTGCAAGTTGTTTTGATGCTGCTGATACTTCTTATTCTCTTTGCTGCTGCCTGGGGGTATGCACCAATCTCTTAATACCTATATAAATATTATCCTTGTTAATCCCTCAGAGAAAAATAATATCAACAAAACTTATTACCATTTCCTGTGTGGCTGACTGAGTAATGTGAACCAGATGATGTTTATATTTTAAAAAATGAAAATGCCAATAAAAAAGTAATTTAAAAAAATTCACCTCTTGGTATTTTCCTATTCCAAATGGAGAAATAACAGAGACATGCTGCATCTGCATGTTAAAATTCAGCAAAGACAAATGGTCTTTATTACAGTAGTCACTGACATTACGACCATGATGGCCGCTTTTCAAGGTGGCAGTCCTAATTTTAAGTGCACACCTAAATTTTAAGTATTTCTGTGGGATGAGCTTAATAAATCAAGAGCTTGTGAACATTTCTAGTGGGAGCACAGGTCAGAGCTACCAGGTCTCAGTTGTGCCCTTCACAGTGCTGAGCTAGAGAGAAAGGTCTGTTGCTGGAAAAAACCTGTGTAACTCTTTTCTGTTCAGTAAGACCACACTTATTCACACAGATTTACATAGGTCTGGAACTCATTCACCCATACCAACAGCACAAGATTAAAATAAGGGGGGGAAAACCCTAAAATCACACTTAAAGCCCTCCAAACAGGACAAAAGGCAGCACTGTAGCTGTAGGAATGGCCCTGTGCATGTTGCACAGGGATCTGGTGTAGTTGGGATCTGTCAGTGCCAGGTTAATGGTTGGACTAGATGATCTTCAAGGTCCTTTCCGACCTAGATGATTCTGTGATTCTGCACAGTTGGGCACTGAGGGAACGCACAGCAAACACCATCAGTGGATAATTCTCATCCCCTGTAGAGACAAATGTATCTGATGGTTATTAGAGAATGTCTATCTGACCAGATGTTAAACTCTGAAAACTCTTTCCAATTTCCTCCTTTCACACCTCCATTGCTTCCCGAATGTTTCATCGTTCAGGCTATAATTATTGCTGATTGATCCCTTTCATTAGATGATTTCTTTATTTTTTGTTTGGTTTGTGGTTTTGAATTCTGTAAGCAAAATCCTTTTTGACGTTTTTGGTCACAATTATAAAAGAAAGAATCATCAAGTACTACAAACGGAATGGCCAAATTATAAATCAAGAGTGCCCATAGTCTTCCAGAAATGAGAAAAATCAGGCCACTTTTCTAACATGATGAAAATAGACCTCTCCATTGCCAGTGTCTTGTGTTGCATCTGTCAGACCTCAGCCTTATCTGTAATTGTGAACTGGCTATTGTCCAATTACAATTCTGTTGCAGTTCTCCCAATAGCTGAGTTTTTTCCTTCGAGCTCCACTCTAGTCGTTTGTGTGATCAGACGGGACTCTCAGCTCGCTTTAAAAAAACAATCAGTCATCTTGTCTTTATGGCTGTGAAAAGAGTAATGTTTAAAACACTGCTTCTTAAAGAGAGATAGACAGCAAGATGCTGGTATGAATTTCTCTTTCTCTAGTGTATCTACTTATGCCTATCCACCTAGCTAGCTGATTGTCTATCCGTCTTTCTAAAAATAACAGATGTGCTTAAATGTAATGTCGAAAGAGTGACAGTCATTCAGCAGAAGGCCTTGTGTCCTGTAAATCTTATTTGAGCCTTTCTGTGAGGACCTGGAAGGGTTTAGGTTTAGTGCTGGCCCTGTTGGAAGGGGTGATTTTCTCCTAGTCAAAGCCCTGTGGCGACTGAAGGGCTCAGCCAAATGAACGTAGGACACAGAAGGATTGGCACCATCCTGTTAGGACTAAACATCTCCAGGCCATGCTCTAGCTATATGACACTGGGCAGTGGGCTGTGCTCACACACCTCCAGCCAGCTTTTGCAGAAAGGCAGCAGTGGTCTTCCTCCCCTTGCCTCATCCTCCCCAGGCAGCTCCACCACCCAAGGCAGTAGCACAGGGTTAGAAAAGTTTCTTTCAGTCATTGGAATAACAAAAACTTCTCTGGCAGGCACACATCTCCAGTGTGCCATGAATGAAACAATTAAAAATGATAAAAGGTCTATCTTGGTTCTGAACACTCCGGTTGAGTGAAGAGATAAGTCCCCCTTTCATTCAAAGTCATTAACGGCTCAGCAATTTCAATGCCGTTTCCCATCGAAATGTATGAATTTTTAATCCTTTAATTGCATGTTATCCTAAACACCACGTGTGCTTTCTTCTTATTTATCCGCTTGCTTTTGTTGTTACAGGTAAATGCTTTTTTGAACTCGCTTTTATGGGGGGAAAACCGCATTGTTATCTCTCTCTCTGCAGGAAGACAATGGGGGCTGCCGGCCTCTGCCGGGGAATGGCAGAGGAGGGGTGTCTCAAGTGACTTCTCTATTCGGAAGCTGCCTTTGGATGAGACGGGGCTGCGATCCTGGGATCGGCGTGGAGGCCAGTGAGAAAAACAGGGGTTTTTTCTTCCCAGTCCCTGAAATGGCTTTCGTGATAACAGAAAAATTAATTACTAGGGAGATTACTGAAAGAAATATTCTGCCGATATGATAACTGTGTTCATTGGAGACATCTGTTTGGTTTTATTTCTGAAGAAACTCCTGTGTTTCGCTCTTGGAGCTGTGAATGGCTGGTAATACAGCTATTGTTGCAATAAATATGCATTCATTTCCGACCTCAGGAACATTTATGGAGCTTTGTCTACCCTGAGTTGAATTTTTAGGAGACTGAACACAATGGTTCATGCCAAGATTGAGATCAAATTTTTTCAAAGACTGGGGAGATTGGAGCCAGGGATTAACTCTAGATCGCAGGCTTCGTAATTATAATAGGACTCATTTAACAAAAATAATCAACAGAACAAACCATTCCTAAGACATCTGACATTTGCTGGGAGGAAAAATGAGCTGATTTTTCTTGTTGTGAAGGATCTATCAGTGGCCTGTGGTGACACACATCATATTTATTTTTGAACTGTCTTCAGTAACTTTCCTGTTGTGGTTATATTTGTTTCTTGCCCGTGGACTAAAAGTAAATAGTCTGTGAAATTCCAGCTGAGTTGCAGATTTTGTCTGATACACCGTTGCTCTGCCTTTTAACGTTTTTACATGTACTTCTACAAATTTGATATAAAAAGCTGTTAAACGAGAGCCCTGATGGTCTGCACTTACCTTGCACTTTGCCACAAATTGATGACATAAATTTCAGGCCAATGAATAATGTGGGCAATGGAGTTGAAGGCCAGAAGATATCACAGGAATTATTTAGATGATTTCCTCCATAGCTCAGGTCACACATGGAGTAATTCTTAAGCTGGAGGACATTAGTCTTCCCATTATGCAAGGCGTACTGGTTCAAAAGGTCAACTGTTTGGCAAAATTCACGTGTCACTCTTGTGTCCTGTGCAAGGAGGGAGGATATATTTGGATCTTGCAAGAATCCTTCTGTGAACTGAGGGCATGTGTCATAAATCTAAGAATTTTCCTCCATACTTTAGCCTATTCCTTTCTATGAGTCAGACTTCCAGGGTTTTTAGGAGAATATGAAATGTCCATGAAAGATAGAGGGCTGAGGGGATGGTGGTTGTTGATTTTCTTGCAAAATAGGAATGCATACTGCTGCTCTCCCCACACATTTTTGTTGGAATTGTGATGGACACTGTGAATACGAGTGTCACAACACCCTCGGGGTTATCACCTTTTTCTTTTCTTTGACCTGACTAGAACTTAAAAGTACCAAAAAGCTCAGAACTGCGCATTCTGGTCAAATTCTGCAGATTCAGCTGATCTATTGAGAGTTTGGATAAGGGCTGGAGTAGAGTCTCACACTGATCTGAAAGCAAACATGACAAACACGAGGGCAGTTTATGCTTCTGGCTAAATACGCTAATTGCCAAAATCAGCATCAAACCACCTGTTACTGTGTCCTCTGTCAGGATTTGCTGTAACTAAGGTCTGAATTCACTAACATTTACAGTTTTTCATTGCTTTTTTGGCCAAGAACAGGCATTAGTAGCTGAAGCTAAAGGCTATGCTTGTTTTTCCCAGCCTTAGTTGACCATGCATAAAAAGGCACAACATATAAAACTTCTACACGTCTCTGCCCAACCTTTGGAAGACAGTTTTATTTTGAATTGGGTCATTTGCCTTCTCTTACTGTAGCATCATTCCATGCAGCAGTTGGAGAGGAGTTGTGGCAAGATACGAAACCTGGGTGTGAGGCTTGTGCAGATCCCCATGAGCCACATCACATGGACCAGAAGCCCTCCAGAATAGGAGGGACCTGGATCTAAGAGATACAGGAAGGAAAGAGGAAAAGATATGTCTTGTGTGATTTCATAATTTAATGTCTCAAATATAACAGCAGAGAGCAAGCAGAAACATCCAGTGGTTATTGCTGGTTCTGGACCTACCAGATGCATTTTTCAACCCTGCCTTTAATTCAGTCTGACACACGCAGACCCAGTAATACAGCGCCGAGCCAAATCAGGTCCCAAGATCTCCTTGCTAATATCGATGGTAGTTTGCAAACCTCTTACTGATTCAAAATGTTAAATGCAATAAAGACAATGTTTCCTTAAGCAAGCCATTCACAAGTCAAGACCAGATGTATGCTTCACACTGGCTAATATCCAGCATGACATGGCTGAGCAGGTACACGGATATTAATGTCTTTGTATTAGGATGCACAGTAAATATGATTCCAGCAATATCACAGGGACCAATTGGCTATTAAGCTAGAGGCTAAATTTGTTTTTTTTATGTTGCAATAAATCTTACTTTTCTACAAAGACTAGGCAAATATTAAATCAAATCCCTTTCTTCTCTCCCCTCTCTTTAGTTATTGATTGGGGGTATTATATATCAACTAACCACAAGGAGAGCATGCCATAACTTTGATGGATCGCCCGTATATTTCTGGCACTAATTCTGTGACAAGTGCATGCTTTGCTGCCCACCCTTATCTGTGCTTTATTTCAGTGGCCTTCTCCCCTGGCCGATTCATAGATTAAAAGATGGGAACACCATGATGTATGAGGTCTTTCTAGGTGACTTTCTGCCCAGGGAGCTGGGTACCCTACTGCATAGGACAGGCAAACATCCCTCTCCCAAAATAATGTTCCTCTATGCAAAAAAAAAAAAAAAAATTGCTTGTGAAAACAGAAGGAAGGAAAGTAGGTAGAAGGGAGAAGAAGGCAGAGAGACAGAGAGAAATATAAAGAAGAAAAGCTGCTAGATCAGAACAGTAAAGGTAGAATTCTTCAAATAAGATACGGTGAGTCCATCTCTAGGGTCAAAGAAGTCTCTGTGCAAATGTGGGTTGCTGTGAAATGTTATGTCTGTTACCAAAATCCACTGAGAATATGAGTGGTTTGGGATCAGTATCACCTACGAATGTATATGGCTCTTTTCCTGTTGCTCATCCCTACAGCCCACACAAGTAAATGTCCAGGATCTCATTGCACTTTGGTTCTGAATCCTTGCTGCTCCATTTCTGCTGGGAGAACCCAAAATGTCCCTGCAAGTGTGTTTCAGGTTTTTGTTGAGGTCAGGGAGACTGGTGGGGAAAATAATTTCTCTCACATGGTTATTTTTGAGATATTAAATAACAGAAGGAAATGCTATTATGAATATAATATAATTCAGACTCATCCCTTAGCAGATTTCACTTTGGTGGGTTAAATTTATCCCTGTCGGATTTCAAGAGCTGTCCACTGCTGGCTCCTAATGAATCAAACCAGCTCTGGATAACAATAATTTCTACAAATCTGCTTATCAGGGCTAAATGTTTATCCCTTTAGCTGCAAACCTCTTGATCCAAAATCATTGTTATAAAACATAAGCAGGGAGTGTCTGCAACAAGCATGTAATTGAAAGGCACTTATTTGCTCAGTTGTTAAAATGTTCAACAGAAAACCAGGAACAGCCTGTTACCTACAGATTCTCCTGTTTGATTCATTTCTACAAACTCGCACATGGGAGGCTTTAAAATCACTCCTTATGAAAAAACCTGGAGGTACTGGATGAAAGCCATTTGGTGAGTGTGGGACACAAGCAATTTGTGCGGTGTGATAATACGCCTGCTGGTGAGATGAACATATACTTTGAATTCAGACCCAAGAATAAATCCTCAGAGACAGGAAGAACATGGGAGGAAACAGAGACTCTAAAATAAAAGCTGTAGAAACATTACGGTGAAGCAAAAATACTTGGGCTAGATCGCTGTCTGATCTAAGAGCAATGAAAAAAAATGCTGACTATGGTCTGTAATTAATCTGTTGGGGCTGGCTTAAAACACCTCTTGCTTAAATTGCGTTGTATGGAGTAAAAGGATTGATCAGACTGGTACAATGTGATCAGACTCCCATTATGGTATTTGGCATGCAAAATCATAGACATCTACTTCCAAGTAAATGCAGTGAAGGAAAATAAAAGAGAACATTCAAAGTGGTACCCGTTAGCTGACTGGATATGAAAACCATTGCGGCAATACTAGAAGATTGTCATAGATTGTTTTTGCAAAATCTCTATATTGTCTGTTAATTTAAAGAAGCTGAGAAACAATGCACTATGTGGGCTCCTATGAGTCTCCTGCAGATCCTCTGTGTAATACTTCTTTTTGTAATCCTAGACAAAAGGATAGCAATTTTCTTCGAGGCCCACCAGAGAAGGATGGTGGTGTCTGGAGGAACCAGCCTGGTGCATCCGTAGGGAGAGCTTCAAGGGTTCTCCAGGAGGGATGGGGTTTCCAAAGGCACCCATCAGGTCAGGATGAACCAGCTAAAGAAGAGCATTTCACTGGAAAATAGGGCTCTCGGAGGGCTCAGAAATGCCCTAGGCCAGCGCTGCTGCCCTTGTATGACTGCAGGAGGGACGGCTTGGCCGTTCCAAACCTGCTGGTCACTGAGAACAAGGCGGGACGTGAAGTGGCAGATAGCCCATTATTTACCATTATTTCAGGTAGACTGGACCTATGTTATTTACAGTTCCAAAAACGAACAGTAAAACCTTGGCTTTCATTCATGTGTGTCACTTGGCAATTTGTCTACATTCAATATTGCTTCAGTAGCATTCATATAAACAAATTAAGGGAGGAGAAAGCAACAAATGCAGCTTAAGACTAATTCCCCTCCACCCACTGAATCACTGAGAGCCTTTAAGAGTGTTCAAAGCCAAATTACACTTCAGTGCACAGGATTTAATTTGCATCTGCCAACTTCAGAAGGGGGATTTAGTCGGATAGGGCATTTGCATTCCATAAAAGGAGTTGATCTCTAATTAAACTAATATCATGTTTGAGTTTCCACAGTGATAACTGGGAAGACAAACCAGGCAGGTCTCGGCAAGAGGAGGGAGCAGGCTTGGTGCACAGGATGAGAATGACTCTCCTTTTAAACTGCCAAATGCAAACGAGCGTATTTCAATGTGTTAGGAGGGGTTGCCTGTTGTATAGAGAGAAACACTTACCTTGTACTTACAGACCCATACAAGGTCTCTGCACCATTTATGTAGCACTTACACTCAGAAAATGCACCCAGCTCGCTCTGTTCCAAGTGCATTTTGCCAGGCATTGAAACTCCGGCACGGTGTGGGCACACTCAGCTCCCACAGAGTGCCTGATGGAGCCCAGGGACTTGCAGGATCAAGATTCTTTCCTGGAAAAATTTAAATATCTCCTCTTCTGTTCTACATGCTTTAGCTTTTCTTTGTATGTGAAGTAAAAACAACTTTCTATTTTTACTCTTCAACCTTGATTAGGACACAGCTTGGTATATGTTCACAATTTGAATCGCGTCAGTTGAGCAAGAGTGATGTGATGGCTTGCAATTAAGTCAAATAAGTCAGAAAGTGCCTGTGTTTCTCTGCATACCAGCATTCCCAGGCCCACCCACAGGATGATGTTGAGTAGTCCTGACAGCCAGATTCCATTGAGCAAATACAGAAAAAAATATATCAAACAAGTAAGCAAAGATCCATTTAAAAATTTTCTTTGGTTATGCTGAATCAATTTTTTTTTTTCCTAATTCCTGCTCAATGCTAAGAGGAAATTCTTTCAGGGCGGCTCAGGCCACAGGAGACAGAAGTATTTCTTACCTACCATCAAACATTCAGGAAAATCAGTAAACTGTGGCAATTATTTTCACAGATCAATAGATTTTGAGGCCAGATAGGAACACAATTACAACCATCAAGTCTGATTTCCTGCTGTACGCTGTCACAGAGTGATTCCTTTTCTGAGCCCAACAACACAGGTTTAAACCAGAATGTAGCTTTTAGCAAGACATCCCATCTTAACTTAAAGACACCAGATGACACGAGAACAAACATAGTATCACAGAATCATAGAATGGTTTGGGTTGGAAGGGACCTTCTCTTTTCCAGCTGAACCCCCCCAACTCTCTCAGCCTGTCCTCACAGGGGGGTGCTCCAGCCCCCCAAGCATCTTCGTGGCCTCCTCTGGCCCCACTCAAGCAGGTCCGTGTCCCTCTGATGTTGGTGCCCCCAGAGCTGGACCCAGCACTGCAGGGGGGTCTCACAAGAGCGGAGCAGAGGGGGAGAATCCCCCCCCTCGCCCTGCTGCCCACACTGCTCTGGGTGCAGCCCAGCACACGGGTGGCTTTCTGGGCTGCCAGTGCCCGTTGCTGGCTCACAGTCAGTTTTCCACCCACCAACACCCCCAGGTCCTTCTCCTTGGGGCTGCTCTCAACCCACCCATCACCCAGTCTGTGTTTGTGCTTGGGATTGCCCCTGCACATGGACCTTGCACTTGGCCTTGTTGAACTCCATGAGGTTGGCATGTCCCACCTCTCCAGCCTGTCCAGGTCCCTCTGGATGACATCCCTGCCCTCCAGTGTGTGACTGCACCACACAGCTCAGTGTCACTGGTGAACTCGCTGAGGGTGCCTCGATCCCTTGCCCAGGGAGGTGGTGGAGTCACCATCCCTGGATGTGTTTAAGGGTCGTTTAGATGAGATGTTGGGGGATATGGTGTAGGGGAGAACTTTGTAGAGTCGGGCTGATGGTTGGACTCGATGATCCCGAGGGTCTTTTCCAACCGGAATGATTCTGTGATTCTGTGATCCCACTGTCCATGTCACCAACAAAAATGTTAAACAGCGCTGATCCCAATGCTGACCCGTCCCAATATGGCATCATCCCTTGGTAAGCCCTGTAATTATAAATTACCTACCTTCTTAAAACATGGGTATTTATTTCCTCCTTTAATTCTTCTAATATTCTTCTTTGAGCTACTGAAAGTGCTCTGCTGGGTTAGGGAGCTGCTAGCATCAGAGAGGCACCTGATAGAGGCCATTCTTCTCCTACAGCTTATCTCAGTGATCAAATCACAGTTTACTCTTAGTAGCAACATGCAAGTCCCTTCTGAAGTCATGACTTCATTGAGGACCAGATGTTGCACGTCTTTTGATAGGATATAGAGGTGCTGGGGCTGCATCTGAAGTCTTTGGTCAGACAGTGGGTGTCCATCTGTCCCGGCAGCAAGGAAGGGATGAGAGATGCGGTGATTTTTGTGTGCCAGCCCAGACTGCAAGCTACCCGCCCGTGTCTCGTTTTCCCCCAAACCACGGCCAACAGCAAGATTAGTAGAGCAGCCCCATCAGGCACAGAGGGAAATCCCAGTCTCATTAAAAGCAAGAAGTTTTGTTTTTATCTCTGATGGGACTGACATTTCATTTGGAAACTTTAGAGATGAGAATATTCATAGTCTTGTTATGCATGCTATACGCAAAAACTCCAGTTTCTGATGAAAAGCCCAGCTCCAGATCCCTTTTACATAGTTAATTTTAATATCATTTTTTATTTCACAGTGGAGTGCATCTGGCTTACAATACTTACCCAAGTAAATATCCCATTTCACCTCTCTCCCAGGAAACAGATGTACATAGATCAAACCAAGAAAGACGACTGTTTATTTTTTCCCTTGTGACTCAATCCTGTGCATATGCCACAGTGTGTGGCATTTTCCACTCCTCAAAGAAAGCAGAATCACACGTGACATTAAAGCTTGGTTTTCTAGAAGTTAGTGTTTTTAAGATGAAAGCACCCAAGGAAAATATCCTTTGGACAGAAATAAAACAGGTAACTTTTCAAACTAATGAGATATTTGTGGTCAAGTTCTGATCTCCATTACAGTGATATGAATCTGGGCTAATTCCCTACAGAAGATAAAAGCCCCTGCTCTGTCTGCTGGGTAAAACAAATTTTCTCAAGATATAAGCCTTTTTCTAAAAACTCCCTTAGTAATCAAAGCCCCCAAAACTCTTAGGATTTGTGTTTTCTGAGCTTCTTAAAATAGCAATAGGGTAGTGTGTCCCTGGAGCTTAGAGGTCCCCCCTCCCCTGGTGCTCTCACCTTCCATGGGGCCTCTCAGGAGAGGAATTCCTGGGTCCCAACTCACGGCCTGCACACCCACAGCCATCCCTGTGGGGAAGGAGGGTTTCCCCTTCAAACTGCTCTAAGGGGAAAAAAAAGAGCTGGGCAAGCAAAGCTTTTTCACTTTCTTGAAGAAGACAGACCCTGCTCCCCTGGGAGCCAAAGGCAAAGCTCCCCCTGACTCCCACACCTTGGGCGTGCAGATCAGACCCACACCACAGACCAAACGACAAGCGTTGCCCAGCACCGAGGCATGAGGAGCACAAATGCCTTCTCTTGCTTTTTATTCCCCAGAAGAGTGCATGGGAGCCAACAAAAGGGGAGGGAAAACATATTGTTATGGTGCCGCAGGGCAGCCAGCCTCGTAAATGGCAGTTTCTCGCTAAATAAATAAATAATTGAGAATTGTAATCGTGGCTCAGCAAGCGTTCAAAACTATCCAAATATGCAAACTTCCTCATGAGGAAGTGGGGGGGGGAGGCAGCTCGTCAACATGCTTTGCATGCTAAGGCTCCTGTTGTTCCAGCAGGCTGCTGTAGGAGATTATAAAGCCAGCTTGATTTCACAGCAGGATGCAGGGGGACATGGAGGGGGAAAAAACCTACCTGTGCAATTCCAATTAACATAAATTAGCATGGTCTGCACTCCGGAAATAAACAAACAAACACAGCATTGGTGGGAACAAGGCAGTGCAGGGCCAGATTGTTTCTTGTTCACAGTTGAAACCGGGAGGGTGCAAATGGAGGTGGTGTCCATGGGGTGGAGAGGGGACACTGCATCCAGCCAGAGAAATGCCTCCAAACCTCTTCAAAGGTTCAGCAGTTGGTAGGATGTGTGGGAGCGTTAAGTGGTGCATCTGAGCTCCCTGTGTCGATCCCAGAGCATGAAGAGAGTCAGCAGAGGTTGGATTCATCACGCCAGGATCACACCTGGATCACAGGACAGAGCCCAGTGCCTCTGAGAGGTGACATCTCACCAGTCCCCTGCCAGATGGCAGATGAATCCCAGCCTTAGGGTCTAATTTCAAGAGCTGTTTGAGCACCTGTAGCTCGAGCTGTAGGCAAGAAGACAAATCAGGCACATTAGACATCCTGGATATAACACCAGGCATCTGTTTGCATCTGGAGGTACCTCAACACCTTGACAAACCTTGTCATTAGATGCTCCGAGAGGCTGATTCCTCGCTGGAAAGTGGAGACGGTAGCACTGCCCTTCTTCAGAGCAGGGCTAGCACATAAACACACGATAGGTTGCAAAGCGTGTTGGCAGCCCCGTCCTGGGGCTGGATACGTGCGCTGGAGAGATGGAGTTTGACTGCCGCTACGTGCGGCACAGCGGAGGAAACTGAGCGTGACCCGATGCTGGGGCTGTCACTGGCAGATGCAAATGACTGCCCAGATTTCTGAAAGGAAAGGGAAGCAGGGCAGGAGCTGTGACAGGAGGTGGCTTCCCGTCTGGGCTCATTTTATGCACTGTGCCTTGCCTAGAGCTGGGGCTCCTGTTGGGGTGTGAGCGGCAGAGCCTTGGAAGGTTTGGGAAAATAGACATTTCTAGTCTGGTGGTCTCAAGATGAGCAGAAAAGGTCCATAATCTATTCCTAAAAAGTCCTAAAATCTGTGGTCAGATGGCCTCCCACCAGCTTTTGCTCCAAAGGAACAAAATCCCATATATATCATTTTCTGCAGTATATTATTCCAGCAGAGTTCTGACCTCAGCCCCAGCTCTACTCCACTAAAATCTGTGCTTTTCAGTAGCTTTATAGATAGAGCCCAAAAAATCAGGAGTAACTCATATAGTGTGCTGTTTTTCAGCCCTTGGTTCATATCTTCAGGTGGAGACCTCAACAGCACTTTATTGATTTACAACCAGCAGGATCAGGTCTCCTTTTCATGCGTAAAATATAAAAATTACTGCTTTCGCTACCGCTTGTGTTATCTCCAATTAGCTGCACTGACATGATTTGTTCTCCCGTAGTCTTTGTTGCATAACTAATCACAGACAATAAATATAAACACAAAAAATAATTAGCTTAAATCAGCTAGCCGTACACGCCAAGCACATCCATTCAATAACAGAGAGGACATGCAAATTTCCTGAGATTATTACATTTTATTCTTATTTCTGTTTGGGTTTTTTTGTGCTTTGGGTAAAGTTAGGGGGTGGAGGTGCATCTGCAAGGGCTGTAGCTATGGTAACGTACACCCAAATAAACAATATTGGCTCTCTAGGTAATTCAGTGTTTAATTCCATGTCAGTTCTGTTTATCGCTTCATTCCAGAAGATCCTAACATTTTGACATTCCCAGAGCATATGTCTGAGAATTAATGAAATATTGAAAGAAGTCTCCAACAAGGGCTTTCACTTGCAAGGGGGGAGGATGAGCAGAGACCCTGATGCTGCTTCTTATTCTTAATAGCACTAAAGATGCCACCCCAAGGACTAGATTGCTGGCACTAACCTAGTAGTGGTAATTGATGGGGACATAATATTGTTTCTGTGAGACGCTCAAAACCAAAACTGAGATGGGCTGGCTCAAGAGGACTGGGGAGGAAAGTAATGGCAGCTTTTATCAGATTCCCAAGTGGTGCCAGGTTGATGGCTCAGGAGAGACGTGGGGTAGAGATGGTGCCCCAGGGACTGCCCAGCGGCTCACCAGGCCTGGCACGGGCCAGAGGCTGAGTGTGGGGTATCGGAGGCAGAAGAGGTACCCAAGTCCTCAGTGATGATCACGATACCCTCACCTTTGCATTTATCAGATGTGTTAGCAGGATCAGTGCACAAGTTCTGGACTGTCACAGCTTGTCTAAATCTGGAGGCACAGGGGTTTTTTCAACTCCACAGTTGTCCTTCTGGGCAATTCCTGTCATCATCAATTGATGAAAAAGCATATTTATTGCCTAAAAGTTTCTTGGCTGCTATGCTTACGTACTGGAGCACAAGACTATCCAGCCACAAAACCTACGTGAAGCACTGCCAGCATTTACAATGCAGGCAGTCTTAGCTTTTATTTAAAAAGAAACTGGACGTTTCCAGCCTGAAAATGTGAGCAGCTATACGGTGGGCTGAGTATCTGAGACAGCAGATGAAGAGAGCCCTCTGTTTATTATCTCTGCAACTCTCCTGGTATTTCAGCTCTGATGACTTGGAAGGTAGACACAAACTTTTTGAATGTGTGGGATTAGTGATGCTGCCCATGAGATACTGTCTCTATGAGAGCTATCCTTTTACACTTAATTTTTAAATTTGCTGGGTTTGTGGTTATTGCATCTTACATCACCGTCTTTATTTCATTTGCTTTATTTCCCTGGGGCTGAGCTTTGCTAGCAAAGTGTCCACCTGCAGAAGAAACACAGCAGGAGCCAGGTGCAGGGAGTAACTCTACTGAGGATCTTTCTGCGGGCCAGGTGAAGATTATTGGATCACTAGATAATCTCCCCAAATTTCTAAAACCGTACTTAATTCATACTAGCATCCATAAATGTGGATGCTTCTCTGAACTGTCCAAACTCCCTGACTCTAAAAAATAGGACTAGAATTCTCAGAGGAAAGAGCCTTTCTCATGAGAACATCTGCGCTTTGTGTGCTCCTTGTGATCAAAACTGAGAGGTGAAAAAAAGTGTAATGAGCCTGGGCCATGAGCTCGTCAACAGGGATTGATCCAAGGCTCTTTCAGATTGAATTCAGCTGCTGCTGAGTTCAGGGCTAAATTAGCAGTGGTTTAGATGGAAGGGGCAGTACAAGGATGGGGGTGCTGAGGTTGGCAGGGCTGTTACGTGCTTTATACTGCAAGATATTTCCAATTAGACTTCATCGGACTTACAGCAATATCCAGCAATTAATAGGAGTTTTTTCTGGTGGATTTCAGGTATGTGAAAAGGGTTTCTCATCTCAGAGCAGCAGATGAGATCTCTTCAGATCTGCAGCGTGCTGCTGTATTCAGGTAAATTCACTCTAGATGCAAAGCTGTGGGTTTGCAGGAAGTTCTGGGCACGTACTTTTGGCCCTGATTATTTATGTTGTGCTTAAAATTTTGAGTTCTCTCATGCAGAATTGAAACATTGTGCAAATATGCCAATTTACACATCATTTTCTATGGGAAGTTGAATTGTTTCATATCAGTGGTCTCATTTCATTTCAGTGGTGTCCTAAATCTGTTGTTTCAAGACGCTAAATCTGCATTTTTTTCTATGTTATTGTTATGCTTCGTTTCTTTTGATCAATTTTATTATATCATAATTCACATTGTCTCATACTTCAGATTTCATATCACAATGTTTAGGATCATCTAAACAACATTTTTACTTCATCAGAATGGTAAGTTTTGAAATTATTGAACTCAGATGATGTAGTTGTGTTGAAACAAGCCACCATGCAGTGTCCAATATAGAAATTGTTCCGAATTCTTGCTTCAGTGGGGTTTTTTGTTATTATTATTTAGGCTTTTTTCTCCTCAGCCAGAAGTTCCAATGGGATGTGGCAACACTTCCCAAACAATGGAAATCCTATTTTCAAATGAGTTGCAACCTTATCTCACAGTTAGTCAGGGATTTTGCAGGGAAGACGTTCCCTTTCAGTACCAGTCGAGTTTGTGAATGAATTCTTGGGATCTCACAACATATTCCCCTTTCCCCGGATATCAACCTAGTCACGCATGGGTGTGTGATGATGCCATTTCCAAGGTGAAGCACTTCACAGGTTTTGACAGCACTCTGTTTTTTTTAATTTTTCTTTTTGCTGTAGCAGCTTCATTTTCCATAATTTTACCATCTGGCACTAAGAAACTGGGTAAACCATCCTTACGCACACGGAGAGCTCGGGAGGACTGCTGATTACAAGGCTGGGGTTTCAAAGAATCCGTTTAGGGATCCTTCCAAAATTAAATCCTTTGGGCAGTGTCCAGAGCAGACAAGGACTCCTGCTCTCTCATAGGCTGGACCCTGCCCCTTCATGAGCTCCGGGGCAATGCTTGCACAAGTAACAAAAATCATGCTATCAAATTCCTAGTCCTTCAGATTATGGGCAGACTTAAAAAATGTGAAGTCATCAGAGCTTTTTAGATTTTTATATTAGCAACTTGCATGCAAATACATGCAAATAGATGTAAATAGACAGACACTTTCTGCAGCCCAGGTTATTAAAGGAGCTGCTGCTCATAAGAGGATTTTCATAATAAGGCTAAGGATCCCACAACATCTATTAAAACACGGTTACTGTAAATTACACTAAATATGGGGTTGTTATCCTTGACAGAGCTTTGCAGGGAATTAAGCTGTTTCTCCCACATCATCTCCTGTCTCTTCTCCATTTCTTGCAGTAACTGGTAGGGCAAATCAGTGTGGAGGAGAGAACAGTTCTGTGGCTGCAATATCCCCTGGGACAGGTCCAGCCTGAGGGGAGGAAACAAAAAAAAGCCACTGGCTGGTTTCCACAGAAGCACTTGGAGAAGCTCATGACCTCTGTCTGGTGGCCTCTTGGGCAGGAGCCCCAGGAGGGTGGGCAGAGGGGGGTGGCCTCAGCTGTGCCCAAGCAGCCATGACCCTTGCAGCATTATTAGAGTCTCACCTGCTCTTTCCACAGCTCATTCCCTCCTTCCTTCAGCCCTAAATGGGAACATTCACCACCAGGCTTAACATGCTCCATCATAAACACCTTCTCTCTTCTTTCCACTTCTCACTGTCTTCCCCCTTCCCACACTTCTCAGGGTGTATGTTGGGGGCTCCCCTTGTGCTAACAGACTGGCCATACTTTGATAAGGAAGCAAATCCCTTGAAAGGCCTTAACATAGCCCAGAAAACCTTCCCTTCCCCAGACTGTGACCACTTGTTGCTGTGCACTGGGACTGAAGAGACATACTGGCTGCAGCCCAGGTCATCCCAGCATTTGCTGGAGTGAACAACTGGGAAACTAGGACTAGCTTTTCCACTTCTTGTGTAATAATGCACCCAGAATAGGATTACATTGCCCTGGCAGGGCTTCAGGCTGACTTTCCCTGCTGTTCCTCCTGGGAGCACTGGTTCCCTTTCTGCTCCTGTCTCCACGCCTGTGAACAGCCGTGTTCAAACCCCTCTGCTCGCCCACTGACAGTCCTTCAGCCCAGGGCTGAGCCTGCTGCAGCTTGTGCCCGCTGTTATGCAGAGCAACGCCTGCAAAACAGTGTTAAAACAAAGCAGGGTTTAGTCATCCCTACAATGTGCAGAGGAAGCGGAGAGACCCCCACACGTGCTTTTCCTTGGCCAAGTTTAACCCCTCCATCCTCAGCTCGGACAGGTCCAGTTTGTTCCTCCCTGAGCTGTGAGGAACAGCTTGTGTTTCACACAATATTGGCTTTTTCTTCCTTGAATAATGTCTTCCCAGTCTGTCAGATCTCTTTCTAGTGTACTGTGGGCAGCTTCTGTCTCCAGCCAGCCTCCTACCTCCCGTTGCCTTTTTTACTGGGGGCTACACACTGCATGGGGGAGAAATATCCTTTGATGTGAGGAAGGGGTAGGATGCCATGGTCCAGGTGGAGCTAGCCCTAGATCCTCCCCTGCTCACCAGTCCAGCCGTTGTTCTCGGTGCTGCTTTGAAGCTTTGTACCAGAGGCTGTTTTATCTGTGTCCGCTTTACCTTTCCTGCTAATTCTTCAGGAAATGTTTTGCAGCTTCCTTGGATTTAACTCTGACCAGTCTGGCAGGAACTGTTATGAAACCCAAGTAGGAAACCAGGTCATTGGGGATAAAAATGAAAGTGTGTCCCCAGTTTGCCATGGCTGCAAATAGCTGGGAGCTCCCTGGGGCTTGCAGAGCACTCCAGTCATCTTACAGAGATGGCAAAACTGGGGAGTTCACCACCCCAGGCTGCTTCAATGGTCAAGGGGAAGAAAGAGATGTCTCCAGAGGGTTATTCAGAGCACGTGCTTTGACATCCTCAACTGAGCTGATGTCGCAGGTGCCTACAGCTGGCTGAAGGCCTGTGCAGATGCTGTCCTGCCCTGCAAGCCGCAATGAGAAACTGCTGTAAAGTGTCTTGTGCATGTGCTCATAGCTCTTGCATCAAACCAAGAGCTCCAAACCCCTCCGTCTTTCTATAGCGATGTGGGAGGACAATATGTGCTTCATCCTAGCTGTCCCCTGGGATGGCAGAGGTCTCAGGCTCAAATTTTTGAGAGGGAGGAAGAAAGAGAGGCTCTTCTTTTAACTGGCATGTCCTATTAAATTACCTATTCCCTAAAAAAGAGCCCAAATCTTGGGATTCAGGTGAGGATAAATATATGAGGTGACAGAAGAGACGAGTTGATGAGGAGAGGGAAAGGAGAGGAGGAGACAGGGCTGTCATATGTGGCGTTTACTTCATTCATTTTATTACAGGGAGGCTTTGTAATGAGGAACATGAAGTAGAACACACCTGATCAGCTCGTGCCCCTCCAGACAGGAGCTGGAGCACACCCCACGTGTGCCCCTCTGGCCCAGCCCTAGACACAGCCCTCATCTAGACCCAGAGAGGGCTGGCGGGGGTCCAGTGCTGCACCCTGGTTCTTATTGCCTGATTTGGGTGGCAGATGGGATCTCGTCTGGCCTTCATCTGTGCTCTGCCTTCCTCACACCTTTACAAGACACATTGGATCCTGACGGGATGAAGACATTAGCCTGGGTCTCCCTGCTGCTCTCCACGGGAGGCACAGCAGAACCGTATGTTAAGATATCGAATCAGTGCTGGGTGAGTGTCGGGGAGCTCGCACGTCTCTTACCGGGCGAGGTATCCGACAGCATGGCAAGATGTTACAGCGATACCAAACTGTCAGAGGAACTTACTGCAGAATTGTGCACACACAGCCAGAACGGCGGGAGCCACGCTAACCCATTTAGCTTGCGGCAGTGCTGGGGCTGGGAGAGAAGGAGCATCTTGCTGTTCCCAGACATTTCCAGCACTTTGGTCCTGAGAACCAGACCAGCGTGTCATTAACAGGAACTGTTAACAGGCCATTGCCCGGGGGGCAGTGGGACTCAGGCTGCAGGCTCTGCCCTAAGCTCCCTGCACAACGTGGAGCAAAACTACCTGCTCTTCTGTGGAAGATGTTTTCTCCTCCAAAACTATCCATCAGTTATGCAAATATGGACTAATCGCTGTAATGATCTACTGGGGCACCATGAGATGATATTAAGAGGCGGTGTGATCCAGTTGCCTCGGAGTTGAGAGTCCTGCCTGCGCCGCAGAGCTGCGGTGGCACTGGGCTTGCTTGGCAGGGCCTGTCAGCATCAGCAGGCTGCTGGTACGGCCACGCGGCTTATGGTTTATTCATGCCCGTGAGCTCCACTGCCAAGAAGGGCTCTTCTGTCCTTCAGTGCAATAGCGCAACGGATTAGAGAGTGACAGGGAGGTTTCTGGGACCCCACACGCTCAAGGAGCAAAGTCAGAAGAATTTGCATGCTGGCTTTGTGCTTGTGAGGGAAGTCATCTCCTCTAGAGCAACTTGACAGGCCATGTTCCAGCATGCTTGGCAATAAGGTGACCTCCCACCTTGGCTTGCTCCTGAGGCACAATAGGAAGAGCCACTTGCCTTGCACCTTTCCTCTGTAGTTTAAAAAACAGCTGTTAGTGAAAGGGAGTTTTAACAGACTGTTAAGAGATCTGTAAATTGAAGGAGCATCTGCTTAGGAAATTGTTGGATCACAGTCAGGCCCAGAAGCAGCCTTACAGCCAGGAGGCTGGGTTTACTGGATGAACCAGAACCTGTGTTTACAGGACAACTGCCAAGGGGATTTACTTATCTGAATCCCTTCTGCACAGGGTCAAGAAATAGAAGAGTTGTTCTCTCTCCCTTCAAAACACTTTTTTTTTTTTTTTTCATAGAGAAAAGCATTGAAAAATGATCAGTCAAAACTTGGAAATATTTCTATATAGAAATGCCACTTCAGTGTCCTGGAGCACTGTCAGTGTCTCGGCCACCCTCCCAGACTACTGACACTACCCACCATAACCCATTCTGGGTATCCTGGCATGTTCTTGAAGACTTAGAATGGAGTTCATGTCATTTAGCTTTAGCTATCTAAAAGTTAGATGTTCTAGTCGGTCATTTCAGACTCCCCTCAGAGCTGAAGGAAGCAAACAGGCAGCTCTGTGCACTCATTCATCCTGCGTATGCTGGACATCTGCCTGAGGATGGAAGAAATCACCCTTTAGAGATGCTTTCATCCAATGGCTAGTTGACTCTGGTAAAGTAAACCCAGGTAGATCCAACCTGGGCAGATAAATCTGATTGGGAACTATACCCATGGAGTGGATAAAATGGATGGGATACCCACATTCCCGTTCCCATAAGGTGTTGCTGTGGTAATCAGAAGCAAACACATGGTTTAGTGCCTCTGCCTAGGTCAGCACTACTGATGGATCCCATGCCCTTATATAAAAGTCCCTTCAGTCATCTCATAGAATACCTATTCAACAGGAGAGATGTAGCAGTAAATTTAGAAGTGTGTCAATTTGTGTATTTGTTGTATACAAGCAGTAGGTGAATGTGATATAGCTGATATTAGAAGTGGCTAAATTCTGTTTATAAATGTTTGCCCTTGAGTCTTCTGCTAGTAACAGAGTCATAAGCCTCCATGCCTTTTTAAACGCTATAGGATTCAAAGACACACACTGGCTTAACATGATTACCCTGACTTCCATTCCTCTTCTTTAATCACTAGACCTCACTCCCAGGGGCTATTTGTAATTCGCAGTTGGAGTTTATGCACTGTCTTTGAACAAAGAAATTTGATCTTTTTTCTTTTAGTTTCCCCTTAAATCCTGACAGGTTTAAAAAAAAAAACCAGAACCAAAACAACACAAACAAAACACCAACCTAAAAACTCCTAATGCTTTTATGAGAAGTTGAAATTTCTCATGGAAAAGGAGATACTTCTGGCAAACTGAACAGAATACTTATAGGAGAGCTGAAGGGAAAATAAATCTTTGACCTGTTTTTATAATTAGTGTTAATTCACGGTGGTTGTTCTCATCATTGTCCGAGACGGGCACTGCACAAATACAGAACATCAGCAAAAGTAAAATCATTTAATGTGGTGTACTGCATTCAGCAGCAAAATTAGAAAAACCTTTTTTTATTCAAGCACTTGAGCGCATACCAAAATTTCTATTTCCAGTGAAAAATGTTCAAAACTTAAAAAATTTGGAGAAGACATCAGGAAAAAAAAAAAAAGCCTTTCCTGTTTCTCCAATCCTGCCAATTAAGTGTGCTCTTTTGAAGCTAACTATTTCTGAAGCCATTTACTGAAAAATTCCTAACTCAGAATTAAAACTGTGACACAAACCCAAATCACAAGGCTGGTTTTGCCAACCTGCTCACCTCCCTTCCTGAAGAAGTTCAGCTCTGGCAGAGTTGCAGGTGCAGCTATGTGACATTTCCAAAAAGTTAGAATGTTGTTTTCGAAGCAAGGCACATTTTTCAAACTGCATCCCTTGTTTATTCCAGCAGGTCAAGATTTGGGTTTGATTCAGCTTTGATTACACTGCTGATTTAAGGTGTTGGGAGGAAATTTCAGCTTTATTCCACCCAAAAGCATCAAGTGAACCATCTGGCCTACCTAAAGTACCTGTCCTAAGAGGAGATGAATTGCTCTCTGAGCTGCCTGATTCTCTCCATTGCCTGTACAGATAGCCTAGCTCAACTTGGGTTTAGATAACCAAATTAGGACCAATAAATCTCACCTTTAGTGATGCTAACTCAACCCTCTGGCTGATGACACTTCTGCTCTACTCAACTTTGCTGCCAGGTTGGTGAGTGCCCTTGGGCAAATTCATCACCTCTTCCTATCTCTTTTCCCTTTTCTGCTCATCTGTCCTGTTACAGCTTCCTTGGGGCTTTGTGGCTGGAGGCATGTGTTGAGTCTGTTCATACTGCAGCCATAGTTAGAGCAAAAAGCTGAAAAAAAACCCACCAGCTTGATATCTGAAATGTTTTCATCCTCACCACTCACCGGTGGTTATTGCTCAGGAGTGCAAGGATATGGGCCACAGTAGGACAGTGCTGGATAATCCACGCACAAATTCAGCTTTACCTCCAAGATATCCCTATGACTCCCAAGGGCACCCTAAAGTCTTGCTGTTGGTACCTACAGTAAAATATTTAGGCTGGCTTCTTTTCATATAAAGGATGTGATAGATTATACAGGCTGTTGCAGAAAAGAGATGTGCATATATAAAGTGTTACTCACAAGGTTGTTTGCAAGCCATAGGGGAAACTGGTGTCATTTTACCAGTAAAATGGGGCCCTGCAGAGTGGAGGACCACAACCATGGAGCAAACTCTGGGTAGGGTGCAGTATTGCTGCAGCAGTTTCAAACCTGGTCCTGGTGTCTTGCTGGAGCACTGAGGTTAAGTTCTTTGCTTCAACAGGGAAAAATATTTTTAATTGCCATGTCGGATGAGGCTGCTTGGCCTTTGATGGCTTCTCTGAAAGATGGATTTCAGTGGCTGCAGCTCCAGCAGCGAAATACTTATCTAAATACAAATGATACATTTCAGTTTGTAATCGTGCATTAATTAAGGTAGCCAAGCAATGCCCACATTTTGTCAGCAACTAGAAAATATAACAAGCCTCTCAGGTAATGAGTTTCACTCACATATACAGCAGTTCTCGGAAATAATGAGCTTTGGAAACAATCCGTAGGTGCTGACTAGATATTGATGTTATGAACTCAATGACCCTGTTCCAGGCAGGTCGTGTTTTTCACACAGCATCTTCCCTTCAGGTGCAAGCTTCCTCTCATCAGGATAGTAATTCAAACACTGCAGTACACCAACACGCACAGAGACATCCTGCTTTGCTGTCGTGCCATACAGCCAGAACCTTCTCCCCCAGCCTTCAGGGTTTTTTGCAGGATAAATTACAGCCTGGTTCTTAACCCCTCCCTCCCTCCCTCCCTCCCTGTGGGTTTTCACTGCTCAGATTAAATTCAATCATTGAGCAAAGCCAGAATTTAGAGAGGCCCCTGTTGTGTTGCAAGGTGGGATCATACTTTGCGCTTCTTTTGGCCACTTGGAAGATGATGCTTCAGATAAAAGTGAATGCAGCTTACTGTTGCCTCTCTTCTCTCAAACTCAGCCAGCTTAGTGCGTGCTTGCTGTGGAGGGACTTCTGCTTTTTATGTTGGTCCCTCGGTATCCTCAGCTCTTAAGGCTACATTACACTGAAGGCTCTTTCCTGCCCATTTTGCTTAACAGCATGCAGTCCAGGGGAGAGGCTGCAAAAGTCTCTTTTGCCCATTTCCCACCACATTTCAACAGAAGCAACTCTTAAGAGCCACTGTAAGAAACCTTTAGGAGGTGAAAACGTCTACTGGAATCACCAAGAGTGAATTGATATTTTCCCCCACAAGGAAATTCAAATCAAGATGCTTTACAGTCAGACACATCACCTGCCTCACAGCTAAAGTCAGCTGAAGAGTTTAGTAACCTGTGGTAGCTGTGCCTGATTTGCTTTGATTTACTGCGAGTCGCTACTGGCAGAAACACAGACTTTGCTGCCATCTTTCCCAGAGTAAACTGATGCAACTGTATGTGTGCAAAAGAAGAGCATTTAAGCTTTGGTTTGCTTGACCTTGGGAGGATGGATGACTCTTTGATCATTTCTGAGCTGGGTTTTGCCCAGAGTGTCCTCGCTTCTTCTATCAGAGGAAGCATTTGAATGAGTTTAGTGTGAGTCAATGAGTGGATAGCAAAGGAAAAGGTCAGAAAGGGAGAGTGAGGCCTCCCCAGGATGGCACTGAGCCTTGGCAGCAAGAGGGGGAAATGAAAAATGTCACTCATGGCAGCCAGCAGCAGGGCTCGAACCCAGGAATTCCTGTAATGGGATTACACAAGGCAGGAGCAGATGGACCCTCCTGGAAAACAAAACCATGCAACCAACGTTGAGCCTGTGCGTGCTCCCACGGAGAGGAGGTGGAAGCAGAGGAGAGAGCAAGGGCTCTCATCTAATATATGGAGGCAGCTGGAACAAATTCAGGGCTCCTGACCCAGCGCCCAGCAGTGAGCAAGCAATATTTTTAGAGGGGCCTCTCTAACTTGTTCCCGCTATGTGTGTGTGTACCAGAGATAAGCAGCAGCGAGACTGGGATCCGTTTATTTAACTATGTAAACAACTCAGCTGACAGCTAAAATTACAAGCTGCTGGTGAAAGCCTCGCCTTGCGTGTTGATCCACCATATACCCATCCCTATCTGCTTTCCTACTGCGCACGTAACAAACTTTAAATAAAGCAAGAGCTAGAGTCCAACCAGCCTCGTTACAAAGGCCTGCTTTCACTACAGAGACAGGACTTGATTGCAAATACTCTCAAAAGATAACATATACTTTAATTATATTTTTTTTTCTTTCCTGCACCACTCTAATCCACAGAGGCACCCTCAGCTTGGATAAGCTGCCTGTTGCTGTCTCTGTAGCAGTCTCTCTTTTGCTCTCTTAGTAGGCAAAATAAACCTTTTCCAGCAACGCTGCAGAGGATTATGTTAATATAAAGACTTAGGGACTGTATTCCCAGCTGGTGTAAGCAGAAATATCTCTGCTGACTTTGGTGAGGTAGAGCCAGCACTGACCAGTTTAAGACCCAGTTTGCAGGGGTTTCTGCCTGCGCAAAGCCAGTCTGATAAGGCACCACCACGACTCCCTCACTATATCCAAGAACTGGTGCTACTCTGTCCACCTTACTTGGCACCAGAGTCAAAAATTATTGCAGGGAAATACCTGATTTTTTTATCTAGTGGGAGAGAGATGGACAAAATTACATCTGCAAATGCAACATTTCTTTTGATTTCCGTCAGTTTTCAGTTGTTTTACTTAATTTTTCAGTTTCTGATGGTCTTTCCCAACCTTGGTATTCTGTGAAAAGCTTCTTAAGACTTAGTCCACGCGTTACCCCAGAGTAGTAACTGGTGTATATATATAAATGACTTGCAACAAAGTATTGCTTAACCTCCCTGTAAAGCTCATCGATGATGGAAATTTCACTTGCCCCAGATTGCCTGTTCCAATGTCTTACTGTCCCTGCTGTTAACAAGTTGTTCTGTCATGAATTTCAATCCACTTTTGTTTGTTTTGTCAAAGATGGACAAGGAGATTAGATTGTTTCCTTCTTCTACAGAAGCCCATTTAGATGAAACAAATAAAATTCAACTAATTCTGAATTCACACTTTTTACAGGGGAGGAGTACACCCTTCCGCATTTGGATTCTTCAGGATAAAAAAGAGATTATGTTTTTCACCAAAACAATGAACATTTTTGTCATAGTGAGCATTTCCAAAAGGAAAATAAGGCATGTTCTGACAATGTCTCTGTCTTCATTCATCGGAGTTGCCAATCCAGAAGCTCTCAAACAGCAAAATGCTTACAGGAGAACAAAAGGCAAGCCCTGTTTTACACAACACTGAATACAAGATTCCGATTCTCAAGCAATGGCACTTTTGTTTGAATAAAGGTGGAAAATGAATGCAAGGCTTGTGGCGCTGCCTGTGGTCTGGGCTAGCACACAGCCGTCACAGAAGCCCATTCTCCTCCTGTGAACGTAACTAAATAGGTCATGTCTCCAACAGCCAGAAGTTCATCATTGAACAATGGAAGTAGCAAGTTGAAAGAGGGAATTTAATGAGGAAAGAAGACGGGTAGGAGGAATTCAGATGAGAAGAGAGACAGGAGCAGCTGGTGTGTTACAGCTGTTTGAGAAAAAGTGTTTTCTATCTCAAAAAACCTCAAAATAAATGGATATCTTTTGGATTGCAAATTATTTTTTTTTAAATTAAAATAAGCAAAAAACCCCCACCCAACCAAAAAACGCTGCCGCCTTTTCCCACTGGACTAAAGCCAAGAGAGAGGAATAAAATGAGAAGGATATGCAGAGAATCAAAATGTTCAGTGATCAAAATTGGAGATATTTTAACCCAAACAACAGCTTTCTGCTAAAATTCTCACTTTGGTTAAAAAGCTGTTCCGTGCTTAAATATACACAGAGTAGGAGAGAGAGGGATTTTAACTAAAATTATTTTAACCAGTTCAGTATGTTTTCTCCTGCTGGTGTCTTCCATACTTCAAGAATTGGGAGAAAGATTAAAAAAACTGCAACTCCAAAGAAATGTGAAGATCAGATGAACTGGTTGTATTTGTCATTATTTGCCTTTATCGTGAAACATCAAGAAACAATCCTGGTTGAAAACCACCTGCAACCTACAATAATGCAAAGAACTGACAGAGTACAGAAAGTCCTATGCATGCCTCTGTAATCCAGTGAAAATCATTAGTGAGCGCTTTAACTTGCCCTGCCACAGCTTTCAGTCTCCTAATCATATCAACTCCTGAGCCTTGCTAGCCATTTTGGAAACATGATTTATCTTGGGATTAAACTATAGTCATCTTCCTTCTAGTCTAATTTTTAAAAAGCCCCTCCTATGAACTAATAACAAGAAGCCATTCTTACAGTTCAATTTCCCAGCTATTATTACATTAAGAAATATCATCTCAGTTCAAATGGCTTCAATTTTCTAATCCTGAATAACCTAAAGGATGAGGAGTGACCTTGCTTTATATCAAATCAAATGTGATGCAATAGCAGTGTTTAAATCCTAGACAGTTCATCAGCAAACGCCAACATCACCGCATTTATTAGTAAAATCAATGTCTAAAATTGTCCAAAATTTGGTAGTGGAGTGATGAAGTGTTGCACTTCTGTCAGCAGAGGCCTGGCAGTGGTGCAGACGTGCCTAAGTTAAACACATCAACCTCTGCCATCTGGAGCTCATGATGAACATCTGCCTGGAGCTCCAGGGCATGGGGCAGAGATCCTTCGGCTGCTGTCAGACCCTGCTCTGGCACTGGAGGAAATACAAAAAGACTGTTGTTGCACCGAGGTGTCACAGCTGACCTGCCAGTGTGGGTTAACATGACCAACCACCACCCTGAGCTGGCTCTGTCGCTCTTGACAAGAGCTCGACTCATCATTATTGGTGCCCGTGTGAACAAGTATGAGGATACGCTGTCTTACAAGAGCCATGCTCTCTTTATGAACCTGCTCAGGCCTGTAGTTACCCTTTGTGAGATGTTACTGACAAACAGAGATGTGCCACTCTTGGATTGAGTGCAGTAGCCATAAGTTAAGGCAGCAATCAGTTCATGAGACCTGGACATCGAATCCCTGAGGACAAGGACACATACACAGGACAGCTACAGCCCATATGCAGATCTGTGGTGAAGGGAAGAAGGCAAAATCTCCAGGGAGGCATTAAATAAAGATGAAACATGCCACCAGAAGAGTCTTCAGGTCCACAGAAGTAGCTGGAAGGATCATCAGAGAACAAAGGGTTTGGATGGGCATCACCTGGAGTGAGAAAGTGCTCCAACAAGACCCCAAGAAAAATTCCTCTTTGATTATCCCTAGCATGTGCTGAGATCAATATAGATTTGCATCAGTTGGACTGCATGTCTCTCTGTCAAATTCATGCTGCAGATACCTCCAGACCCCACTTCGAGACAGCAGGAGGCACTGAGGTTCAGTAGCTCCAGGGCAGAGTGATCAGCAGAGGCCTGAATTCCAATCCAGTCTCTATGCATAAGGTGCTGTGTCATCATTTGTATTTAGCTTGGGCTCTTCCCCCCCCCGCCACTCCAAAATTTCTGACATATTTGCATTGCAAATTCTTTGGTCTAAGCTCTGACTTTAAGGATGCATTTGTCCAGCACTTAATCCAGCAGCAACCTCAGTATCTTATCATCCATTGTGTATCTCTGAAGTGAGGCCCCAATCTTTAATTTATAGATCTGTAGAGAGCCCCTGATGTAAGCTTCTAGGCAGTAATGGCTATATAAATCACAGCAACAAGAAGCTTATTGCCAAGAAGATTTTTCCTGATATTCAGCCTGAATTTTCCCTTTCTTTATTTAATCCCGTAACTCTTCAAAATGCTCTAATGACCTGCCCCAGTTAATCCTCACCCTCCTTTGGGTTTGTGGCATGCAATTTAGAGTTGTCCAGAAAACACGTATTCCATTCAATGATATAATTACAGCTTCAGAATGCATTTTCATTACGTGTTTGAACAGAAGGGAAATGGTCTGAACTTGGTGTTGAAGAAATGAGGCAGGAAGAGTTGTTATGCTCTGGTTCAGCTCTGGACCCTCAATGAAACAGTCAAGGCTTGGATTTCTCCCACCCACTTTCTCCCAAAGTATCCAATCCTTCTGGCCCCAGAGCCAGCCTTACCTGTTCCCTTTGTCCAAAAGACCCGGTGATGCAAGAAAAGCAGAATTATCAAAACAAATATATTTCCCATAGCATTTCCTCTTTAAAACCTTCTCTGTCTACCATAGAAATAAACATTTCCCCAATAATCCCCCACAAGTGCCACCTCATTTCTTCCTAACAGCCTTCCTGCCCTACCCCCGTGACATCCAAGAAAGCTATGTGTAGGCACTCTCTTACATTTTTCCCTTTCAATTCCCATGAGAATTTTTTTTTTTTTTGGCTTAAAAATAAGAAGAAATCCCCAAAGCATTTCCATCAGCAATATTGTGTTTTGTTCTGGGCATTGCATTAGGCAGAAAAGGAGCGGAAATGGCAAAACACTATTACCAGCCCACAAAGAGTGATGAATTACCTAGATTTTCTACATGCTTATTCAAAGTATCCCTCAGTTCTCAAATGTTTACTAGATGTTTGCTCTCTCCTTATGCATTTCAAGCATCATACAATGTTGTACATCTGCAATGAGAGGCAAGGGCAAGACCGGAATGTTTTACTGTAAAAATCACTTAGCCAGAAATTTGATTTCCTTCAATTTTCTGATTTTTTTTTCCACTAAGGAGCAACAACCATATTGTAACTGAACTGACAATCATAGTGTCTTACTTAAAATGAAATTGTCAAAATATTGTGTCAGGGATCCTGTATAAAGTGATTTCTTTGACTGTCACTCATACTTGCCATCCTAAAGAGTCTGGTTACTATTAACAAAGATACTCAACACATAAATAATCTCAAAACAGAGATACAGCTAAAGTTAGGAACACCCAGAAATATTAATAGCAGTAATAATCTAACCTCTGAAAAGATGTTTAGGGAAAAAAAAAAAAAAAAGATGAAACCAAGAAAATCCAAATTAAAGAATAATGTAAAAAACAGCTCTTTTGAAACATATGAAATTTAATATTGTTAGCAAATGCCATTAACTCTGTCCTCATATACCATCTAATTATATGTTTGTGCTGTGCAAATAATGATAACGATGTAGCGCATTCCAATTTATGCCCATTTTTACAGTGTATAGTATCATTACAAGAGCTGTAACATTTTATCAAAATGAGATCTTTCATATCTGTATTAGTCACTGAAGAGCTGGCCCAGTACCTGTGATGCAAAACTGCAGTTAGATATTTGCCTTCTCATGGGCCCAAACTCAAGGTCTCCTGAAGTGCTGCTCTCTCAGAGCATTAATCGGAGCAATAAGTTATGAGAAAGGGTTACGTGAAAAAAGGACCAAATCCAGCAGCCCAGAGCTTTGTATAGGAACTCCAGATTGTTTTTGTAAGGTACTACCTTGTGTACTAAAGGCTTTGTTAAAACCTGTCCTTGGCAGATACAGCTCTCTGCTCCACGCTGGATGATGTTACTCTTTGAATTGACTTGTGCCACTGCTAATCCACGTGCTCTAAGGATGAAAACCCTGAATGGAGAGAAGTTTAGGCAACAGTTGGACATGTGCAACCTGCTGTGACTGCTCTGTGCTGTGTGTTTGAGGTGTGAGAGAGGTTTTCTAGATCCAGCTATAACAGCTGATGCTTCCAGCAGCTCTAGTCCCAAGGACAGTGCCCGCTGTCGCTGCCAGAATGAGCCCTTGTCCAAAAGCAACAACAAAAGATGTCAAAGTGCAGGGAGGGCGTGGCCTCTACCTTCCCCACACACCAGGCCTCCAAGTTACTACACCTACAATGCTGTCCTATAAAGCCAACAAGATTTTCCCATCAGCTGTCAAGCTGACCTTCTTTCGGTCACCTTTCACCTTGGCAGCCAGTGCAATTTTGCTGCCTTCCAGCCAAAGCGGTGTAATAATCGTGCAATGTGATTTAAGTAATAAAGAAATTGCTGTACATGCTGTTTGGTTTCTGGAGAGCTGGGAATAGCAAAGGCTCAAGTTGCAGACAAGTGCATTAATCTTTTCAGCTTTCCTGGAATGAAACATCAGAGGCTTTAACCTATTCTTTATTGCTATTCCAATGCCCTGGACGGTACTTTTAAAAATAAACTCCTGAAAGAAGGCAGGAGGGGAGAGGGGAAGGATCTTGAAAGCTGTTCATTAACATACTGTACAATTCTCAACCTCTGAAAAACAGAGAAAATTTTAAAAAACCTCACTTGATTAAGAGCCTGACAATAGTCAGTATTCTTCTGGAAGCTCCCAGAGTCAGGGGTAAAAGAGATTTCAGCTTCTTATTTTAAAGAAAAGATAATGTTTTGGACTTGCAGGACTGAAGAGTGAGAGCAGGCAGCACATGAAGGCCAAGGAACCCACTGGAAAGACAAAACTGAACCTCACTATTGATTTGTATTTATGAAATCTTATTATTTTAAAACATATTACCCTTGTGATTTGGGGGCCTGCCTGGAGGCTTTTGAAGTATCCAGGCTGGTATTTCCGAGAAAACTCTGCCAGGACAGAAACCTAATATACGATTTTCTCGTTATTGTAGCTGTGTTTACCACTATTGCTCACCCTGTTAGTACCAATGGAGATCATATAAAATATATTTGTAGGTACATGAAGGAAAAAAGGCTTTATCTATCCAACTTAACCAACTTTGTGAGCTTCTGTCAATTTTATGGTCACTAGTGGGACTAAGATTTAAAACTTTCTGTTATAAAATCCCTGGCTTGAACCACCAGTGTTCAAGGAGGGCTGCCAGCAGCCAAGCTAATATTAGTTCTGTATGATCTGGTATGTGTGAGCTGGTAAAAGTGGCAGTTCAGTTCCTTGGAGTAGAACAAGGTCTATTCTGGTTATTTCTGGAGAACACAGGCAAAATTGTACTGTCTAAAAAGAAAGGCTTGCTCCTCTGTGGAGGTGGTGGCACGTAGAAACTGGAGGTTCAGCAGCTCGATCTCTTCCGCTTGTGCTCACGTGCTACGAGCACAAGACCAGCAAACCCTTGGGAACTGTGGCCGGTGTGAGAGACGGTTTTCAGAGAAGGCAGTCACATCACAGGAGATGCAACATTTGCTGTTTCAATGGAAAATTAAAAGATGTGTGTTGGAGGGCGGCAAGAATGAATATTCCTGAGCTTGTTAAAATTCCAGTCCTCATCTTTCAAAGGCCTTGGTTACTGATTCAAACATCCATCAATCGCTCAGAATCGGGAGGTGTCGTAGCTGGCTGTAATTGCGGAGATGTGTGTTGCAGCAATTACAGCACCTGGTGCACCCTCATCCAAGCAGGTGGAAGAATTGATGATGAGTGGTTTTTTGGTTTTCCAGCAGCCTGGAGAGGTTTCATAGAGGTTTGCTTCCACGAGGTCTCAGGGGCTGTGTTCTCCTGTGCCATGCTGATACCTGAGAAGGTCCTGAGTGAGATCAGGAGCTGCTCAGATCTGAACGAAATGCTGCCTGGCATTCCCTTGTTACCAGCTCAGTGGTTGTCTCAGAGAAGCATGGCAAGGAATGGAAAGGGAGTTTGTGACAGAACTGGAGAGTAAAGCCCAAGTTTTTCCCTGCTTTCCTCAGAAAAGGAAGCCGAGAGCAGGGAAGCAGAAGGGCTGGGACAAGCCATTAAATTTATATTCCTAAAGAAGTCCCCAACTCTCCACTGGAAGTTGTTTCCCCATGGTTGAGATGGAGCAGCTGTCTTAGTGTTTGCTCCTAATCCATGCAAATGCAAAGTAATCTGGGGTGTCAGTGTCCTGTCCTCAGTGGTCACTTGAAGCCCCCAGGCTGCCCCCTTCAGTTTGCCTTTCCTTGCCCCAGAGGCTCACAAACACAAATGAGTCTGCTCGGGTACCCCTCTGTACTTGACTCATCTCAGCAATGGGAGTTCAGATCTAAACAAAACGAGGACACACAGTGTAGAAGTATCTGATCATGTCAGAGACCTCTGCTGGGTGCTCCCCATATAGTCAAAAAGGCAGATTTTTTAGTTTACAGGAGTCAGCTTTGTTGTCAAACAGTGGGAGGTTCAGTCTGAACAAGTCATACCCCTTAGTATAGATGGAACCTTCAGAGGGCAACTTACCCTGTCCCAAATATAGCATTTAAGTTGAATGATCTAGATACCTTCTGGAACTGCCTGTTTCTCACCTGGACATTATGAAAGTTCAGACAGCAAAACCAGAGATACTTAAATTTTAGGACAGATTAATGCATTCCTTGTAGTTCTAAATCATGAGTTCAGCAAGCCCATGGGTGCAGCTCCTACAGACTTCTTACAACAAAACACATACTTAAGTCTTTCTAAACTGGGCTGAAAAGAGTTAAATAAGTTAAATCTTTACTTTCACCATCTCCCAGGTGAAGCTAAAGGTACCTTAGATGCATGTTGTAATGGAGAGTGATTATGGGAAGTGAAATTTGCAATGGAATTATGGTAATTGTATCTTCTGTTCCAACAGGTATTTTGAGGAAGCCAGCATTTTAGATAATTAGTGTTATTTTGTGCAAATAGCTGAGAGGATACAGGAAGAAGCAAGGTGATTCTCCAACAGGCGTGTGTTAGCTAACATTATGGGTCTGACTGAACCTACTGAAAAGTTCCCCATTAGAAGAAGGAATGAACTGGCACATGACAGCCTCTCTGCCAGGCAGGGAAAGGGGAGGGTGCATCCAGCAATTCAGGTGTTTGATTTAACCAACATCTACTGTAGTGTGCTTTTTTCTCCCCAGATTCAAAGCTTCTCAGTCTTGACATTTTAGCTGCCTCAGGCCTTCTCCATCTCAGGCTCTTGTTCACATGTTCAACTGGAACAATTAAATACAATAGGAATGGCATTTTTACTGGTGTATTTCTGCCCTTCCAAGTGTTGAGAATAAAAGAGACACTCTGAAAATAAAGGCAAAATAAAAGTAAAGAATTATTTTCATCTCTGAATCTCTAGTGAGGTTTGAATTGTGTTTTCAATAAGATTCCAGTCTTTTCTTCCTACTTGATGCTTCCTTTCTCTGCAATATCATTTCACACTTCAGTTCTATAACTTTGACTTTGCAGAGGGTAAAAGTGCCCATGTGAACCACATGGCTCAGATAAGCCAGTGGAAGTAAAGATGCAGCTTGTTCAGGACATTTTGTATTCACAAAAGGCGAAATTCAGCTTCATACAGAGAACAAATGAACTTTAGATAGACTCAAGCTGACACATCCCTGAAAGCTGTTGAGGTCAAGGCATTACCTTTCATCAGCTGAGCTGCACAGGAGCTCTAAGCCACCCCAAGAACTGCTGGCTTAACTACATTTCATGAAGCTGATGCATTTTCTTTGCAATGAGATGGAGAAACAACACCCAAACAGCTGGTTACCACGTCTATCTTGGTAGTCAGTAGCCAATTAAGCCATGATAAAACAAGGACTTTGATTCATAGCCACCATGCCTTCTGCAGGGAAAGGGCAGGGGAATTTCAGCCAATACCTTCCCGTACAAAGTGGTGAAAAAAAATAGTCCAGCGGTCACACTTTGATTACTGTTTGAACTTCCCATCTGGCAACATCAAGGTTTCGACAAACAGGAAAAATGTTTCAGTCACTCTCTTTATTTCAGGTAGAGGATAAATAAATGATCAAGAAGCACATGTGGGACCCTGAACCATGCAACATTTGGCATCAGAAACAGGCTTGCTGGGTTGAAGTACTGTCACATTTATCTTATAAATCTCTTTCACACACACCTAGAAAACCAAACAAAACATCTCTCCCCCAAGCCTTCCAGATTTTAGAGAGCCATTGTTTCCAAGCATCGCTTTAATCTGGTGCAGAGAACCTAATCCTCTTGTGTAAGTACCAGAGAGCCTCTGGAGATACAGCAATTTAGTTCACGTGGGAACCTGTCTCCTCTGTGCTCATTCATAACGGTGTGTGGTCCAGGCAGCTGGCATCAATGGTCTTCTACAGACGTCAGTTGTCTTTGACACCATCCCACTTGTTTCACTGGGAGTTTGTGCAAGTGGGATCTGAGGGTCTGAGTCACAGTGCAGCCCTGGAACCACCAACTCAAGGGCTGCACAAGACTGGCAATTGCTGTCCCATGCGAAATTTTCACTTTAAGTATCTTTCCTAACTTTCTCAGCAGCTTGGCCATTGAAGTCCTTCAGGGTGTCCATCTCCAAGAGCTCTGTCATGTCTAGAAGAGCCTAAACCTTGACTCTTTCTGTTGTCCGTGGAGCTGGACCAACAGCTCACAGAGCCCTGCACCTTGTGGATGGGCTGACATCATCTGGAGGTGCTTCTCTCCACATGCTCATGGTGAGAAAGCCTGTGGAGACTGGACACCTCATTTAGATCCTGCAGCTAAATATGTAATGTTACCTGACATGAATCTGGGCAGAAGTGCAGAACCTTAGTCCCTGAGAAGGAAGTCCAGTGCATTTAAGAGAATTTCTGCATCTTGTCTCAGGCAAAATCATACTAAATGCCTAAAAATCCTGAGAACATGTGATGTCCCTGCACTCTCCTTTCATGGTTGTAGACAGAAGCAATAGGGGTTGAGCAGAAAGGAAACACATATATCTTAAAAATGAAGTGAGGACGTTGATATCCCAGGACAGCCTTTCACTCCCTGGCATGTGCCACTGCAGTTAACAACAAACACACCAATTGGCTGGAGCTCACCAAAAGAGAGATACATCTTTTAAGTCAAATATTTGTCATGCCTGTGAGAAATTAATTGCTAGTTTTACATAATTAGCTTCCTAGCAGTCTGCATCTCTAAAAACAAAATTACCTGAGGGACAGTAGCAAATTCTAAAAATTTAAGTAAATAAGTGATTCCAGTTAAAGAGATCAATGAGATGAAATGATTCATTAAGGACCGATTTTGCAGATTTTTGAGAAACACTTGCTGAAAAAACCTGAGCAATTAGAGGTTTTTTTTCTAATTTGGAAATGGATGGTAGCAAATGCCTAAAGCTCTGCAAAAATTCTCCCCACATCCACCACTGAGTCCTAGAGAGCACCATGCCATCTCTCCCACGCGTGTGGGACATGAGGAAGAGCTTGGGGAGTAGGAGAGGCAGCCTGGTGCATGGAGCCTTTCTTACCCCTTGTAAGTAGGTGGTCAGGGGAGGCACACGGCAAAGGAGAAGCTGAGCTGATGGGGAAAAAAAGAACCAGTAATGACAACAGGAGTGTTCTCCAGGTGGCACATGAGCTTCACTCTCACAGTGTGCATGTTGTGATCTTCTATGTCAGATCAGCAGCAGAGGTGGGGGATTTATTATTTTAGACCATGGGAGTTAGAGGAGTAACTCCATTACCTGGCAGCAGCAGTAATGCCCATGGGAATCAGCCCCAGCACAGTGCAGGACACAGGCCTGGGTTTTATAGCCTTAATGAATAATAAAGGGGGTGTCATTGGATGTGCTAAAATGTGTAGACAGTTTGTATGGAGCCACTTTCTATTAATCATGGAGCCAGTTTTGGTAGACATGAAAACTTTAGGTATGCAGACAGAGTTTTCATGCTTACAAGTGTAATCAATACTTTTATAAAGTCTTCTTTTTTTTTTTTTTTTGTTATGGACTTAGTCACACACAGCCACTAATGTACATGTGCGTGCACACACACACACACATATATATACACACACATATATATACACACACATATTTACACACAAAGAGCTTGAAACATTCCAGCAGAGATCTTGAAACTGTGTATGCACTGCCTGTAAATGTTGTATTGCTGCCACTTTCCTGCTGCGTAGATTCAAAATGTGGCTATAGCTCTGTGAAGAAGACTATGGTGTGTCAATTCCCAGCAGATCTTCTCTGTCTATATCTTTAAATCACATTGGCTGACTTTAGTTTGGCTTTTAGCCCTACAGAGCTGAACCTGGCAGAGAGTTACTGAGATGATATTCCACTGTGCTGCTACCTAAATTTTATATATCGTAGGAATTTTCAAAAATGTCTAAGTGACTTAGGAACTAGACTTTGCAAAATCTTTTGGAAGTCTTACTTAGAAGACACTGTCTACTGACAACGAAGCCTAGGGCTTAAGAAACAGAGCTTGGATTTTTTAGATCTCATGAAGGAGAATTTGTGGTCCTAGAAATTAGGAAAACAACATTCTGACCTTAAAAAGCGGTGCACGAGTCCAGAATTGTAGAGGGAAAATTAATAGAGGGCCTTAGGATGCCAATTGTACCGTCACTTGTTTTGGCTGTGTGCCTAAATTTGAAAAAGATATATTCCAAGAATATCCTTTAATTAACTGCCTCAAGAGCTCAAAGCTAATAAACAAAGGAAAAGTAATTTTTTCAAAGCTTTGTAGCAGTTCCTTTTATGTGTCCTGTTAAACATTAACATCTGGTTGCAGAGCTACAAGACTTCCTTCCTCTCCTCAGACACAATCCCTTCTACATTCACAGCGAAGACCCCCCTCTTTTCTGTCAATCCGTTTCGAGTGAAGCTCCACCTTTCCATCTAAACTCCGTCTTTTCTTGGGATCAACTGGTAGGCGTCTGCTCCCAGGTTTAGTCTGGCCTTCCTCCAGCATGCAAGAGGATTAATAACTGGAATGGAGATGTATCTCTTCTGCTTATGTAGTAAAGAATAAAACAAAAACTAATGGTTATTTTCAAATAGCCTGACAGTGATTAATTGCTGTTCCAGCAGATGCTCCAAATAAAATATGCTTTAGCATCCCTGATTTATACAGGGAGCTGTAAGAGGAAACACATTGCAAGGACTGGGAGGGGGGGGCAGCACCTACCTCCAGCCAGTGCACAGAGCCAACATGCCAGAGGGATGAACCACCACTATCAAAAATAAAAGTGAAAAGCGCAGATGACAGACTTGTAGCAGCTCTCCGGAGAGGGGGCAGAGGGGATGTCAGGAGAGGTAGAAGGCCTCAGTCCGGTTGATGGGAATGTAAAAATGAGAAGGGGGTGGGAGGAAGGTAGGAATGACATGGGGAGCATTTTATGATGGCATCAGTCGTGTAATAACACTATGGTTTTTTATGTTTGCAGATGGGAAGAGATAACGATCTGGTTTATGAACGGGTTGAATCAGTCAGACATTGCCACTGTCATATTAAGAATGTGAACTGTTTGCTTGATATAGTGTATGATTAAGAGACAAGACAGGGATATCTAGAAACCATCATCTAGGCAGCTAACCATCCATCTTTCTGACTTGTGTGAGAAGCAAATTAAAACGCCTAAGTTTTTTTCTTTGTGTGTGTGTGTGTGGTTTTGGAAAAGCTATCGCGCTGGGTGCATTAGGCTCTGGGGACTGATTTGAAAAGGTGAAGGGGAGAACGACCCTTGGGGCAACCACTGCTGGAGCAGGAGAATATTCATGGTCAGCTAACACACCAGCACCTTCATTGTGGGCATGTGGATGCGGTGTCCTTGGAGGAGCCATTCTCTGCTGGCCAGAGCTGATGGCTGGCAGTGGAAGTGCTCGTGCAGTAGCTCATCAGTAAAGGTGATTCCTGTTTTGACCGATCACAAAAAGGCTTTAGGTCCCAATTCACTCACTGCATTAAATAGGGAGGGTTCTCTGAAGCTCAAATGCATGTGTGTGCACTAGGAAATAGGACGGTTTCTGCTGCACGTGGGCCTGATCCAATGCCCAGTGATGCCAAAAAGACAATTTCCGTGGGCCTTAGATGGGTCTGCATGGATTGCTGCTAGACCAGACAAAGACATGTATCAAATCTCCTCCTTTCTCCAAGGCAGCTCTGCTTTTCTAACAATCTGTTTTATAATAAAGTCATCCAGATTCTCCTTTTCCTCCACTACAGGATTCTCATGATTGTAGGAGATAAACTATGGGGAACAAAATCCCTATTTGATCATTTAGAGCATTCTTAGGCTCTTTCATGCACATTTGTGAAAGTCTTTTTAAAAAAACTTACTACCTTTGGAGCTAATTTCTGAGACCTGAAGGGTAAAAGAAAAAACAACCCTACAAATGTCTCACAAGCATGCTCAAGGCCCCTATTAACTTTTCCACTTTCCCTGCAGTAATTGTTTCTGTCTATTTTAATTTCACCTTGGCTGAGAGGAGCTCAGATATTGCTGCAGACCGAGGCAGGGAGTTGCCACAGGCGCTGCTCAGCACAAACCATAGAGCCCTCATGGGAGTTCCGGCACCAGCCCATGCAAGTGCTGGGGGTGGAGCGTGCACAGTGCAGCTCACCCTGACAGCTCGTTTTGAAAGTTTATTTTGAAGGCTGAAGAGTCACTGGCAGAGCCTGGCTCAAAGTCCAGCTACTGAGGATTCAGATTTTGGCTCTGTCACCCTTTGTTGTGTTTGGGACAATTCATTTTAGCTGTCCCATGCCAGACTCCTTATACGCAGAGATTCCTGGTGAATCCAAGAAACCAACCCTGTTTATCCATCTAAACTTTGGGGCATGGACCACCTCTTCCAGGGCGTACAGAGAGCTCCTCTTGCAGTGGGACACTGATCCCAGCTGGCGCACATAATCCCACAACACAAATAACGTGGTAATGATTATTCTTTTGGAGGTGGCTAAGCAAAACCTGCCAAGTGCTGATGTTGTGTAAAACTGAGATCTGCACTAGTGCTGTGGGAGCTGCCTAATTACATCAACATAATTAGATAGGCGGATGGATAGATTTCCTCTGAACATTGCCTGGCAGGATGGGACCATGCTGCCTTACATATTCTTGCCTCCGAAGCCTGCTCAAGGGTGGATGAGCTGCGTACGCAAGAGCTGCCACGAGGGAGCATATTCACCATTTCCTTGCCTTCCCACATTTCTGCAGCCTGCAAGCAAGGCTGGAGCACAAAGCTCCCCTGTTGCCCCAGGGCTTGGCTCTGAACTTCATGCTAACGAAGCCAAGGTTTGTCTGTCTCCCACAGCCCATCTGTTCTGTAGGTAGAATCAGAAACCACCCTGCAGGAGCAAGCACACACCCCCCCAGTAGTCTTGGGGCTCTCTGGATGGGGCAGTGGGCGGTGGTGTTCAGGGGATGGATCCAAATGTGGAAAGGGGGAGCTGGGACCACAGCTTGGAAATTGCTGTGCATGAAGCAAACCCAGCGCTCCCTTGGCCTCACTGCCCCTTCTCCATGCCATGGTGGGTGTGCCCAGGGCCAGCCCCGCCGGCCGAGAGGACGAAGGAGACTGGGAATCAGCTGGTGAAGCTGGGAAGGACACCCCCACCACTCTGAAAGTTATACTTAAAAACACAGGGTAAGTGAGCCCTAGTGTGCAGACATGCCAAGAGAGAGCAGACTGGGACTTCAGCCTCCATGTCTGCCTTCAAATAACTTCTTCATTTACTGAATACATAGAAGGGAGGAAAAAGCACAACCTCTCAGAGCTCTTTGCTAGCAGAGCCACAAACTATTCCTGTTCCCATCTGCTTTAATGTCAGTCTCTCACAGCAGAGCAGCAGGTACTTCACCAGCTCTTCTCTGATCACTCCCAGACAGGGCAGGTTTCCATCACAAGCTATTTGACAATTTGTCTTTAATAAAAAGACCTGGCACATTACATTCCTATTTTACTCTGAGCCTGTTATGTGGCAGCCTGAAATTCTAATTGCTCTGGCTCTTTCTAATGCAGATTCGCAATATAGGTCTTTTTCATATTATTAAAAAGGCTAACCAATAACCTGTGCTCTAATTTTGTGTCAAGTTTATTTTATCAGGATCTGACATTACTATTCTTTTTAACTCCAATCTCTCCACTTCCCCTCCCATGTACCTGGTGTTTCCAAAACAAAACAAAAGAAAAAAAAAAAAAAGAGAGAGAGAAGTGATGAATTTTGCTCAAGCAAGTACATCCCTAAGCACTTCACTTCTGTTCCCAAAATAGACTCTGCTCTGTAAATATTAACTCTTGCTCCGTGCCAAAGTGATAGCACTGCCCTCCTGCACCTCCTGTCCCTTCCAGCACCCCAGTCCTTGCACCTATGGCAAAGTCATATATGTGGTTATTCCCTTGGTTCCTTCTTCTCTCCATCTATTCTGTATTTAATGGAGATGGTGGCATTAGAGAGCCAGAGAGCCCAACACTGCTCAGGACTTCTGCTCCGCCTGTGTTTGGTGATGGTACAAACCCAGACGAGAAGGATGTGCCATGGTTATGCCCTGATTCTGCTCCCACAGAAGCCAGTTGCCAAACTCATTAGCTCCAGTATGGGCAAGATAAACAGCATGATAGGAAAATTCTCGGGGACTTCAATGTGATGTGATCTTCTAGTGTAGGAGTTTTCCATGCCACGTTTTTTTTTAAAAGTAGTGTATGAAAGAAAGGGCGGAAGAAGAAAAGGTTAGATGAAAAATAGAGGTGCCCATCTATATTATTTTATGATTGCAAGAGGCTCTTCTGTCTTCAGTCTTCTAATGTCTCCAGAAGGGAGGTGAAATAATAGCATGTCTCTTCAGTGACACAGTCCAGCACACAGGATGATGTTAGTAGCAGGTCGGGTGCGGTGGTCATCAGTCACTCTGGCCACCACGTGCCTGCTGATGCCAGGTAGACATGTTTGGGAAAGCTGCCAGACCTGCGTTCGGCTCTCCTGTGCCAAAAGGAGCAACATTTGCAAGAACTATTAACCTGTGTCTCACCCAGATGCAAAAGGAATAAGTTTCTATTGCCTGTGTTAGCACCAGCTGGGATGACTTGTATTCCTGGGACATGTGGTGGGATTACACATCTCTGAGCCCTCTGTTAAGATCCTGACACTTCTCTCCTATGTTAATAAAACAAAGGGCAATAAAACAGGATCCATCAACCAACACAGGTTAACATCCCAGTACCGTCATGAAGGAGGTTTTATAACAATGAAGTTTTGACAGATTGCCAAGGAAGATATTTTTCCTCCATTGTGAAAAATTGTGTCAATATTTTCCCCATATTTGACCAGCTCTTTGAGGGCATAGCAATCCAAACCAGAATGAGAGGTTTGAGCGCTGTCTGAGCTCTTGGTTTCCATCCACAGAAAAAAGAGCCAAATGCTGATTGCCTGGTGCAGAAAAAGCAAAACACATTCCGGCTTTGATTTTCCAACAACCCTTTCTTTTTCCCTCTGAAAAAAAGAAGGAAAGGAAAGCTTCCATTTTATTAAGATGCTATTTGCTGTTGAGAAAAGATATTAGGAAGGAAAATAAGCAAGCAGTGCCCACTTCATGACCTTGTTGTCCACATGAAGATGAATGACCCAAACCTGCTCAAACCCTGATTATACACCAGCTTCCCCTAGAGAAATGTGTTTGTTTGCTTTCACTGGGTGGACACAGACAAGGTGGATCATGAGACAGGCCATCAGAGAGAGAGTGAGATGAAAAAGCAAGAGCAGCTGGATTCCAGTAAATGCTCTCAGACTCACATTTTCATTAGTCCTAAATTCAATCACAGTTTAAAGGAAGCAAAAGATAAAGAGCGAGGGAACATTTAAAGGATTCTTCAGAGGGAGAGAGGCTTGCTTTACCATTAAAAACCTGACTAAAAGTTATTGTTATTATTCACATTACTGCTGTGCCCAGAGGCCTCAGTCAAGATGCGATTCCCATCGCGCGGCATGTGCGTACGCTCAGCCCCGTGACGGGCGAAGGGGGGTGGTACGCGTCTGCTCTTAAGTTGTACAGCTGGAAACGCGGCGCTGGGAGGGTGGCTGCAGTCCTCCCAGGGGCTCAACACACAGCGAGGGGTTCTTCTCCCCATTTTTTGCAACTTAAATAGATACAAATGACAGAGGGGTTAAGTCAGCATAGCAGTAGAGATAGTAATAATATGAGAATTATTATTATCTTCACTGTCTTTGCAAGACAAAGATGCTGAGCAGATGACGAGGCTTAAGAGTCTCAGGCACCCAGATTCCCACCACCAGCCTGCCCTGGTCTCTCTGTGGGGATGGGGCAGGCCACTGTCTCTCTGGTTGCCCTCGCTTGCTCTCCGTTCAGGCCACAAGCCTCTGAGATGGTAACTCTCTGTGCCACAGGTCCCAGCTTTGAGTTTCTGAGCACAATGGTTATCTTCAAAGCATGGTCACCTCTGTGTTCCCAGGAGGTGGTGCAGAGTCAGAGTGTCTGAACCGCTGATGGGTTGGAAATGCAGCCTGTCCAAAGAGCCCTGCAGGTCACTAAAGCAGCTCCTAAATGATTTTTAGTCTAGCCCCCAGGATTAAAGCTGCAACCCCTGCAACGTTTACCATGATAAAACAGTAAATCATTGACAGAAAAGAAACCCTAAGCTCCTCGTGTCAGGCTGGATTCTCAGCACAGGAGCGTCCCACTCCAGAGGACTTTTGATGAACTCTCCTGATCCTTGATGTACAGCAGCCCACTCCAATACCGGTCTTGGGTGCATTTAGCCCAGCACTGCAGCAGCTCAGCTACATGAGTCACACTCTCTGAGGTGTGGTGTGTTCACACTCTTCACCAGCACAGGTCTGTGTCTTACACAGCCTCGTTAGAATTGCTAAGAGAGATGGTCTTGCAGTCCTGGTAGAAGAGAGGCATCCTGCAACTCTTGGTATGACACCCCTACAAGCCAGCATGACCCTTGAGGTTGCAGTGCAGTTGTCTGATAGATCTAACTGGCCACCAAAAGCTGTGAGGTGGTCAAACATGTGCCTGATAGATCAGTCCTGCTGCCTGTTGGCATTTCTGTAGTTTCCAAGGAAACCTAGTGCCTCTCAGAGCCGGACGGATGGGTAGTGTTTGACAAAGGAGTTCTGTGATGCTTCATTTTTTAACAACAATTGTTGTTACCTCCTTGGCCTTTGCCCCTTTGAACGTGAAACGTTGCTGCTTTGCACAGATGGGGCTTTCATGAGAAAGAGTGGGAAAATCCCAGTGCTCTGGCGTGCCCCAGCTGCCCTTCTTTTCCTGCTCTCCACAGATGAAACAAACAAAACAAAACAAAGAAACCATGGTGGCTGGGGCTGCTTCTAATTTAAACGAGGTTTCACCTTCAAAGGAGCATCCGTCGCTGAGCGGCGAAGAGCAGCGTGCACCGTTCAGAAGCATTTTCGCAGGGATGCACAAAGAATCCTGCCTCTGAACCTCTGACAGCTTTCACTGCTCACAGCAGAGATCAGCCAAAAAGATTTATTAGCCAGCTTCAAAGCCTGAATTGCTCAGGAAGCTTTTGCTCTTGCCTTATTACTGGAGAACTCTCCAGGTCAGAAACCTTTATTGGGAGAGAAGGGGCTTTTTCGGTTGTTTTCTCCTACTGGTTCTGGACATGCTAATCTAATGACATGACTAATGTCTCCCAGTCTGACAGACGTCAGTGAAAATAGATGGGGGAGGATTCAGTGCTGTCTAGACTGACATTTGTCTTGAAATGGAGGCTGGACCTGGTCCCTAAATAGGAGAGTGAAGACCATGCTATACTAGGTGTGGAGTGCATCCCCTTCTCATTTCCTGCACGCAGAAGCATACGTCAGTCCCAGCTGCCTGGGAGGTGAATGCCAGCAAGGTGTTGGCTGACAAACTTCCGTGCAATAAGTTGCCAAGACGGAGGAGGTGTACACAGCGACACCAGGAAAAACAGTACCTCGAGTAGTATGGAAGTGGCAAAGATCTCTCAAACACATCCCAATTTCTGTTGCAGAACACGGGTCTGTCTGAGACTGCCAGCAGCCCAAGCAGGCTGGTGCTCAGTGGGATACCGTGCCAGCATGTCCTTGTTTTCCACAGGAGGGAAATTGCATGAACTTTAGCTTCTGATTTTCTGATTTTCCTTTGTTCCTAATTTTCCTTAAAAAGACATTCTCTAAATTGACTTAGAAGCCCCTCTTCTACCCTTTTTCAGGTGGCTTGGGAACATCAATGGCAAAGGAACAGTTGCACATGCCACCAGTTGGCAGCTTCTTTGGTCATTGAGACAACTGTGGTGTCCAGACCTTGGGAATCCAGCTCTTGGATTCCTTTGAAGAGGGGACTTTAGCTCATCAGTCATCTGGGGCTTTTGAAGCCCTAAATCTGTAATGAGAAATAAGCTGTTGAAGAGTAACCTGGCATCATTAGAGTTTTATCTTTATTGTTAGTGCCTGTAACTGGACTCCAGCAGCATTTATCAGTCCCTCTTTGCAGCCTCACTCTTTCTCATTGAGTCAAATGGACAATATTAAATGGAAATTTATTCTGTAAACACAACCCTGTTAGTCCTGAAGCCTCAGGGATCAGAGCAGGCTGTAATTAGAGAGGGATACCTTTAGGTGTGAGTTATTATGTGCTGAATTAGCAGATAACAGCCGTTAGCAAGATAGGTGAGCCCATGCTGGTCCCCTAATGTCACGGATCTGAGGAAGGCTGGGTCCTCTTATCACAGGAGCCTGTGTAGGAGACAGGCATTGCATATCTGTTGCTTATCAAAGACAGCCCGTTGGAGGCTGGGGAGGATTAGAGAATGCCTCTCTGGAGATAGGGTTTTGTCAGATGGCTCTTGAAAATCAACCAGGAATGATGGGCTTGCAAGAAAGATGTGATCATGGGAATCACCACAGGAATCACCACTCCACCTATCTGATGCATCCAGAGCCACAGCTTTCGTAAGAAAGTGCAGACTGCATTCACTGGGCTCGCTCTGTTCCATCCTGCTCAGTTGAAGGCTCTCTTTGCTCTGATAACAAATGATCAATATCTCCAAAAGTTTAGTCCTTTCTGGGGCGATGTAGCTTTCCTTATCCATACAGCCCCAGAGGCAGCGCCCACCCCTGCTCTCAGCAAGGGACCCTGGAAGCGAGTTCCACTCTTGTATTTTAGCTGCTTAAATTCCTTGCCCCATAAAATGGGGTAAGAGGGAAAGGAATAAGTGTGATCTGAAATTAAAAGCCTGAAGTGAGCAGATTAAGTTCCAGAATTGACAGAGTTAAGTTCCAGAAGCCACAGAGTTCAACTGATCAAAATCCACCGCCAAATCATCATTGTTTTCCAAGGGTAGCTCTTAGGAACTTCAGAGATATTTTCTCCTCTCAAATCAACGAAATCAACTCAGAGTGCCTTGGCCTTCAAACTAACTCTTAGTGCTCTGAACACTTCATGGACACAGTGCCTGTCAGTGATTTCACAATAGCAAATTGGTCAATGCTTCCTTTTCCAAGGGTGTCTGTGATCCTTTGATGTTCTCTGCAGGATGCAGAGGTAACATCCGTCCCATACACGTCCTCTTAGCTCGGGGGGAAGAGACGTCCTTCCAATCTGCTTTTCATCTTCCAGCAGAAGAGAACTGACACTTTTTATATTGCTGTGGTTTATGCATCAACCTCCACAGGCCTCCTTGCAGTTCCTCCATCTTCTCATGTTGTTCGCTGTAGGGCTTGGATGGTGCATCTCACCTAGCATGAGATACCACACCTCAGGGTGTCTTCACAGCAGGGCAAGCCTGCTGATAGACAATACCAAGATGAGCGTTTTGACTCCAGAAACCTTCTGGTGAAGTACGATACACCTCTACTGTGTCAGCCAGCAGCTGCTGTGAGTTTTTACAGCCAACGTTAAGTGAATTTTGCCTCTTCATCTCAAGCCCTATGGGATGTTGTAGCTCCACAGATCAGTGCCCCAGAGCTGGCTAACCTTGCCACAACTGCTCTGGTCGCAGGCTCTCACTAGAGCTGAAAGTTTTGAGTCAGTATCATGAAGGGTATGCATCTCTTGGGGAAGAGAGGCAAACACACACACCATGTCCTGACTTTAAATGCTTGAGTAACTTACCAGAGGCAATGAGTGGGGATTTGAATTCAGAGATGTAACTCATCTCTAAATACACATCTTCCTATTTAGATACGTTTACATCCACCCATATCCCACTGACTGCAGTGTGCCTTATTCTATAGCAGTGCTTACCTTTGATGTACTGAAAGGCTGTTCGGGCTAGTGATGAGAAAAGCAAGGTAGAAGCAGGCTTTCCAGTGCTGGAGTTTTCTGTTTCATTCTCCTTTTGACTGTCTTTCTTTTAATGTGTCTAATAAATGGTAGTTTACTGGAATCAAAGAATTCAAAGCTTCTGTTCTTGGTGATGAATACAAGGAATAAGAAGCTTTTATACACTGTGAAATCTACGGAAAGACTGAGATATGGGGACAGCTTTCCTATACATGTCTCTTAAGTGAGTGCTTATCCTGAGATAGATGCAGTGATCTCTGCAAGAAAAATCAACATTTCCAAGCAAGCACAGTGCTGTCACTAAAGCTGAGTGAAAGTGGAAGCACTGCAAGATCTCAGAGCCCATTGTGTGCTGACCTGAAAAGCTTTTCAGTGCAGTTAGGATGGGGTTTTTCAGGGGTGTCCATGACTAGCACAGATCTGACTGCTGTTTTTTATTAAATACAGTTGAGTGTTTTGTTTAGTGGAGTCTTGACAGCCTAGCCCCCATCACCCCGTCTTGGGCCTTGTCCTATTGAACAGAGATATCCAAAGCTGAGGAGGGAAGGGTCATCAGAGCTGCTTTGGGGACAGAGGTGATCTGGAGTCAGTCCTAGTGGTGAGAGCTGCTTAGGGTGACCAAAGACTCTGGAAACCTTCATTTGCTTAGCACAGCTTCAGCCTGAGCTCAGTTGCAAACATATCAGGTCAAGAAACGATCACTCCTTCCTTTCAGAGGAAGATCATCATGCTCAGAGCTCATCATGCAACTAACAACAGAGAATAAACTTGGAAAAACAGAAGTATTATCCTTCTCGTTTCACAGGGAGATACTGAGGCTCAGGAGTGTTGTCCTGATGGGAGCGTTTCCCAACCTGCTTAGGTCTCTTTTCCTTTCATCTTTGGACACACTGGTCCCATTAACAGAGACAGCCCAAAACTGGTCCTGTGTACTTGGAGATGATCCAAGTGTCATCCTGCAGAAACACCTGATCTTCAGCACTGCTTTTCTGGCTCATGTGCTAGCTGGGCTGTTGAGCTACTCTACCATGGCAAAAACTGTCCTAAGAAACAAGTACTAATATTAGTGCATGAATTCAGGGATTCTGTATGTATCTCAGCTGAGGCGGGAGGAGAGAAGTTGATTTAGTTACCTGGTTTTGTTGATTTAGTCTAGAGTTGAAGAGCTAGACTTTGGCACATTGATGTCCCTTACTCTGTATGAAACCCGTCTGCCATCAGGGTAGACGTGGGGCCAGCAATGTTCAAATCAAGAGCTAATTTCATCCTGATCAGTCGTGCTATAACACAGACTGTGACCAAATGCCTGTAAAAGTCACTAAAACATTACTGATGGGGAGGGAGGTTTGTGACATTCCAGTATTTCTCATTCCCTACAAAAGTAACTTTGGTTCATTTATCCTAAATTTAATTTTACTACAGTAAAATAGCTGGGATTCTTGATAGACAGATGAATGGCTAGATGGTATTTCTGATGAACCTTCTCAGTGAAACATGCTTCATAAATTATTTCCTGGAGAAACAGAACTGGTACATTTAAAACAAAAAGGAGCTAAAGAATTAGTATTGGCTCCTTTGCAGCTTTTGTTTGTGTTCAGGCACTGAGTGTTTTGTTTGTGTTCAGGCGCTTTGTCTATCTGTTGTACTTTCCAGTGACTCCAGATTACTGCCTTAAAGCACAAAAGCATTAACGCGGCAAGACTCCTTCTTAATAACTCTGCAGAATTGTTCTGCAAATGAACAAAGATAATGTTGGCCTGACAGGTTGAGATTGGGCGGTTGATGAAGGCTGAGGCTGAGAGGAGAGATTTCTCCAATAAGTCCCAGCATCAATCTGAGAGAGCAGCTGGAAAAAGAGTAATAAATATATTTTCTTCTTTTACACGTCGCGAGTTATAAATATGAAACTTCAGACTCTTTGCATTACAGCATGAATTGAGTCACTTATCCTGAAGCTATCTTGTTTTAAGCTTCCGCCTGCTGTAGTTATTCAGTTGTGGAGCATCACGCTGCATCACAAATGTCAGCTGGAGCCATTTTTTACGACTATCCTCATTTCTATGGTAAAGTTTCTTTCCAGAGACTGTGAACACTCCGCTGAACCACTCATTTCGTTTGGTGTTGTTTTTTTGTGGCCAGGATTCAAAGGGAGTTTAGATTTGGACAAACAGACTGTGTCACAAACTAAATGATCAAAACGGAAGGAAAGGGAAAATAAAACTCATGCTTTTGAAGTAACTGGTGCTGCGGTCTGTTTACTCAAGCCTAAAGCTTTTCTTTACACTGGCAAAAAGTCAGGGAAAATGTTTGCTTGAAGTAACAGCAAAACAGGGGCCAAACTGCTGCCTTCTCTAGCAGCAGAGACACAAGAGCTGGCTAAAGTCCTCATCTGCAGGGAACATCGGGGATGGCAGCACTGTTGGCAGCAAATGCTCTTCCCGTGATCAGGACTGGACAAGACAGACCTGCAGGAAAGGTTGTGGAAAGGATAGTGCTAAACAGTCTGGAGAAGAAGAGGTCAGGGTATGGCCACCTAGAGTTCCATGAGACTCTTCAAAAGAAAAGATCTGTGATACGTAGAGAGCAAATATGCAGCAAGAACTAAGTGTGATAGAGGATGGCTGGTCTTCTGAACACCTCCATTTTGACAGCTTCCCTTTTTTCCCAGCTCACCTGCAGCTATGGGCATCTGCTGACCTGAAGAAAGGAGAGATGAAAGGCATCACTTCTGCAGGGGCTGCGTGGGTTGGGGGATCTGGCCAGGACTGCAAACATGCCCAGCATTGCCTTTTACTCCCCTCACAGCAGGTAAATAGGAAAGGATGCGGGAAAAACACCTGCTAAAACGAATTTTTTGAACAAAAGGTAGAGTTCTGAGGATGGGAAGATCAATGGAGAAAGAGCCCATTTTTTTCTTTAAAAATAGAAAAGAAAAAAACTTTTAGTCAAAGTTGGAGATAAATTTTCTACCAGGAAATAAGAGCTCAGCCAAAATAATGATAGATGTATTTTTTATTTTATCAAATATTTGGCCTGGAATCAGAAGTTCTGAGGATCTGTAATTACATCCACATTTTCAAGAGGCTGGTGAAATGCTCTTCATAAGTTCTTGGCATGAGCACGCGTGGAAAATGCAGTATATTTTGCATTACTGTTATGCTCACAGTGACTGCCTCAGTTTCCCCATCTGTCCAGCGGGCTGCCTTGCAGCGAAGCAATGCGTTAATGCCTTGTATTAGGTGAAGGTAGAAGAAAAACAAACTCCTTTGGAAGAGTGTAGAGGAGGCAAAGAAAGCAAACGATAGTTCAGCCAAATTCTGAAGGAACTGATGATCCCCTTTGCTCTGGAACTGGTATTTTATCCTGGAGAAAATCAAGTATAAAGCATTAACTGTTTCTGGTGATGGTCTGTGCCAGGCCTGCACCTATTTGGAAGAGATGGATGTGAAACTCCAAAGCTGCAAGGCTTGGAGAAACCAGCTGCTGACTGTGTCATTCTGCCAAATATCACAATTGTTTTTCAAGTCTCATATCATAAAGCCCTTGCTCCTGAAGGCATGTGATTACAGGAAAATTTCTTCTCTCATTAAAAGGAAAAAAAAACCCAGCAAATGCAAAGCTTTCTTGTATGGATGTAGAAAAAAGCCTGAACAATTAATTCAAGTAGACTTATAAAGGTTTAGAAACCAAAAGAAATACAGAGAGCGGACAATATTTATTTTTTCAAATACTTTATGATTTTCTGAAGTCCAGTTCTTTCTTTTGTGCAATTCTTTGTTCTGTGAAACTGAACGCATTTTACTTGATTTCAGTCAATTAACCCCAACACGCCTCTCGCATTTGGCCTGACTCCTCAGCACAGGTTTATCCCTGGAGACTCACGGCAAAGCAAGAGTGGTTTTGTTGCTTGTACCTTTTCTGTATAAAACAGAAGGTTTGAGCAACAGTTAAGACCAAGTAATTACAGACAGATATATAGCGTTACAATTCAAACCTGCACCGTAATGGCTCCATAAAGTCACCTAGGTTTAGATATACATCAAACCATTTTTCACATTGCAAATGAATACTTTTTTAAGAGCTATAACTTTCTGGGAGTTCATGAATTTCCTGGATTCATAGCCCTTTACTAGATGGAGGAAGACGTAAGAGATACTGCTGTACAGAAACAAAAAGGAGGGAGAGTGGCAAAGGGAGCTGAGGCAGAGGGAAAAAATAAATCCTTAGAGATGAGATTTCCAAAGCTGCTTGAAAAAAAAGCTGGGATAAATGTATGACACACTCAATAAATATCACTTTGCTTTATCACCCCTCCTCTTTCCCAGCCTTGCCCAAGGATTGTGGGAGCCTGATCTGAAACATGAGACCTTTAATGGCCAAGAGCCTGTAATTCTGCCCTCCACTGGTGCTGGAGTCCTTAATCAGGGTGTGAGCGGTGCCTGGGCTTGTCGCTCCCGGGCTGTGCCAACACCTACATGTTGGCCACACTCAGCCTGAAACAAGGCGGCTGACAGGAGCCACCATGACACTGGTGACAACTCCAGGTGGGCACCAAACAGTCATAACCATGGTGACCTCACTGCAGTGGCCCAAGGAGAAGATCTTTGTAAGGGGAATAGTTGTGGCACCTGGCTCTTGTCCCAGGGGTATAGGGATGGCCAACCTCCTTGCACACTGTCTGCAGCACTTCATGGACCCTCTGTCCCATAGAGGCCACCAATGGGTTGAACTTACTGCTGCAGTCCCTAAAACCATTTTTTTTAAAAAAAAAGATTTTGGGGGTCCATAGCAGAGATGGCTAAACTAAAGCTTGGGCAATTTTTTGCCTCTGTCTCCTCTAAACGCACTCTGTCTGTGCCACACGCCATGTCCTTGTGTCCTGGTGGCAGTAGAGCACGGTGCTGCTGAGCAGTGGGGCTAAGACATCTTCCCAATGCTTTTCCTAAAGCTTGCTGTGATCAGATCAGACAGATGATGAAAGCAGGCTACTATTTTTGCATTTTTAAAGTGAAAGGCCACAGATATGTGGTGCTTGTGCTGTGATTTCCTACCCCAAAGAGTACTTTCAATCTGGGCAATTTTGGCAATTAAGGAAGACCTCAGAGAGGCACAAACCAGACATCTCCATGCCCGAGGAAGCACAGAGCGTGTGACTCATGTTGTAACATCCCTTTGGGGTTGAGTCATTGTGCTGGCAGTACTGCACAATAGCAGCCAAGTGTCTTAAAACTGAGCATACGGCATCCCCACAGGATCCTGACTTAACACTACAGGGCACACACCCTGGCTTCCAAGTCAGGAAGTCATGGTGACCCTTTCCTACATATCAATGAAAGTGCTTTTATTCCTTTTCTAAAATCCCCTTAAATTCTCCACCCGTTGGTTAGACCAGCAAATCCATCTTTCTCATGCAGTTAAATCAAGATTAAGGGGCCTTGATAGGTAATTAATTTTAATAATAATTTGCTTTTTTCTTTCTGAGTTACAGACGTTAGCTTGCTATTCTCTTAAAGAGTTGGGAACTGATTTCCTACTGATCTCAGTGAGAAGCACAAGCCTTCGTATCTGTAAGGAGCAGTCATCTTCTCTTTACAGATACAGATTGAACCATACCTGCTTTATGAAGCCAGAACCTGATGAAAACTCATGCCTGGGAACCCTCATGGGTGCTCCAGGGAGCCAGCAAGGGCTTTCATCTGCTGTGGAGAATTTTGATTTTTCTAAATTCTAATTTGCCTAACTGAGAAGAAAATCTTTCACCTTCTTCTAGGGGCATAATTCGCTCCCTGGGGTTTGTAGTACTTTTTTTTAAACATAATTTGGGCTATTTGCTTTTTGTCAATTGACAAACGAAGGAGACAGGGAGAGAGAAAGAATACCAGAGAGGCGTAAAACTAAGATAAACAGGTGTGAACAGGTAAAGTATGCTGATATGTACTGCATGGTGAATGCACTTGAATCTGTACATTTAACCGACCATGGCAATAGGCATCTATCTTTCCTCCTACAGCTTTTTCTAAATGTGCCCCAGTGTCCCTGGAAGAACATTGCCTTTCATGGGAGGGCGTGTAATGAAATGCCCTCATCCTGTTTTAATCAGTTTTGAATGTGGAAAAGACAATCATGATCTGAGAAAGGCAGTGTTTCCCTTGCATGTGAATTATGTGATACTGTAGCTTCATTAACATGCTTTACAGTCTTATCTTTATTCATACTGGCAAATTAAATTAGCACTGTCTTTCAAATCTCTGCCTATTTTTCCCCCTAGGCAACCACCAGCAGCACAAAATAAATGACAGTAACGGGAGTGGATTGCCGTGCTCTTGACGCTAGTCTCTGGATTTTAAGCAACCATCCCTCCAAGAAATCATATTTGTTCTTGTTCCAAGAGCTGAGCTGCATTACACCGTGCTTGTTGCAATTACAGAGCTCCACGTACTGGCACAGAGCCTGGGCCAGCGCATGGGGCACCGGGCTGTCAACCTGGAGCCCTAAGGGTCCTTTTCTCTTTAGTTTCCCCAGACATAGACTGTACTTTGATATTTAGGCAGGTGCCCCCTTCCTCCCTTCATGGTCCTCTCCGTCAGCTCCTCTGAGGCCTGGATGGGGAAAGCACAAAACGTGGTTGTGGTAAGGATGGGAAGTCGGAAGCAGAGAGATTTTTGCCACACAGGGTGATTGTTCTGGATGGGAGTGTTCTCTTCATCTGATGCTGAAGCACATGCGAGAAAATGTTTATGGGAAGGTGTAGGGAGTCTATTACTGATATACTCCAGCTGTTTTGGGGACTGTTTAGAAAAAAGATCTTGGTGGAAAGATATAAAAGGTGGGATGGGGTGGAAAAGACTTTCCCCACTTGCATGTTTGCCATGCAGCTACCTGGGCTGGGGACTAGCGTGGATTTGTCAACTCTGCAGTCAGGCGTAAATCAAGCTTCATAACCTTGCAAGTGCAAAGCATTAGGAGCAAGTGATTTTACATTAACCACTAAATATTGCAGCTGTTAAAGAACATTTATCATCCACACAAGGTGCCTGAACAGAAATGAGCTGTAGCATCTCCTGCAACATTGACTGTAAGCACATTAAAACCATCATTCTGCTGTCAGTCATTTCCATCTGAGAGGGGAGACCTGGCACTCAGAGGAGCATCAGCCCATCCTTCGCACAGCATCCTGGGCTGGCCTCCAGCTCGGCTTAGAGCCACAGGTCCTGGTACCTCCAAACCCCTCCTCTTTGTGCTTCCTCTGTATTCTGCTCTTTAGCTCTGACTGCAGTTGTGGTGTCCCAGAATGGAGCATCCTGTGTCACTGTTGTCCCCACTGGAACAAGTGGTGGTAAAAGAGGAGGTTACAGATACTACCCAGTGATTTGTCCAATGTTAAATGACCACCTCACTGTTGCCCACAGGTGGGTTCTATGAAAAAGGCACAAGCCCATGGGCAACGCTGTGCAATTTGTTGTGGTGGAGATTATGGCGACATTGCAGCCTTCTTCCCCAAACCTCTGTGTGATTAAACCTCGACAACTGTTTCCTTTTCCTGAGCAATTCCTCTGGACTGTGCGTTGTTACCATCAATCCCAAGAGATGGCCCAAGCCTCTGACCTAATGAAGTTTTCATTTCCTTCTGCTTTCCTACGACCAGGCCAACCAAGACTGGCCATGCATTGTGCTGGAGAGATTTGCTCAGTCCAAGATTGTGCTTCAGATAAGAGTTTGGATGATTATGATTAATACAACTGCTTTATTTGTCTGACAGGTGGACTGATAAATAGATATTGTTGCTAGGCCTCTGTTCCTTCCTGATATGATAAACAATACAGACAGCCTGAAATGCTGATGTTTCTGGGAGATCTCTGAAACAAGAGGTCAGGGCAGTCCGTGCCTTGCCCTTTGATTGTACTTGGATAAAGGACTTCAGTCCTTTAAGTGAAGAGTGATGATTTCATCAAGACCTGACATGTCCTTAGTTTCCAACAAGGAAAACAAACAAAACCTCGCAGTTTTGAGAACATAGTCCAAACATAGCTGAATGCTCATAAAAGGGCAGAGAGTCTGCAGATCCAACAGGAAAAGTAGCTTAAAATGTCACCAGAAACTGTTAAGATCTTTGGTGAGATTTTCCCCTTTATCTGATCTCCTTTTATCATTCTTTCTGTCTTTACCTGACGTGAACAGATGAAATTTTGGACTTTCTCAGCAAGCAGATACCCTGCCAGCAGTGGCCTGGCCTGGGCTGAACAAACCCCTGGCTCCTGAACCTCCCCTGCCCCCGGCGAGCACAGCCACGACTGCAGGAAGGCTCCATCCCATCTCGGGAGTAGCCCCAGCTGCAGACGGGCACATCTTCCTGCAGTTGTGATCCTTGCACAGCTCTGCGGAGCTGCGCTGCCTGTCCTGCAGCCACGGGGACACCAACGTGCTCAGAGCAGAGAACAGACCAGCAAGCTCTCGGCCCCAGTGTTGAAAACCCTCTTGCTTCACTTTGCATTACTAACCCATACCATGCAGCCATGCGTTACTGGGACTGACCAATCCCCTCCTTCAATCCTCTGCTGGTCGCTGAGCCATCCTCCTCCTCCCAAGCTCTGTAGATCCTGTGCCAGCTTTGCTGTCTGTCTGTGCGTGGGGTGGGTGGCTGCTGCTGCTGTGTTAGCTGGGAGCTAGTGATTGGGAAGGTCTTTGTGCAAATTGCTTGAGAGTTATGTGTAAGGGAATCTCACAGCAGTAGTTTTCAGAGACTGTATTGTTAATCTGTATAACTCAGACTCCAGAGAAGATTAGCAATGCTGATTATAACTTGCCTATCTCATTTAAGCAGCTCATTTAATATAGGCCCTTCTTGCAAAAGTGTCTGGGAGCCTCCCATTTCCTAACTAATTTTTCTTCTTAGTAGTGGAGCAAATGCTGATATTTCATTATATTGATCAGGAACTTCTGGAGGTAGACAGACAGGACCTCTGTCTATGGAGGGAGGTAGATGAGGGGAAGCTAGAAGTCTGCTGCAGAGCTTGGGAACCTGTAGCAAGACTAATGTGCTAAAACAGGCACCATTCTCCACTCAGACCATGCATCATTGCCTGTTGTCAAAGTGTGAGCTGATTTAGGTACTCTCCTTAATGATGAAGAGTAGGTCTTTTTAGCCATAATTAAGGGTTTTTTTTCCAGAGGTTGATGGCCTCAGGATGAGATCAGCTTTTGTCTATTGTGTGTTCCTCTCCATCAACCTCCAAAGAATCCTAGATGACGAGGTTCTATGTACAAACTGAAATTGGGGTAAATTGGTGCCAGATGAAAGCCAGCCATGCACAGGTAGGCACTTGCCCTCTGATGTACGTCTTACCCTGTGCCTTGGGGCTAGGACGAGTCTGAACAAACTGTGCTCTTTTAGTGGAGTAGCTTTGGCCAAGTTCAGGCTCTTTTGTGCTGTCTGGCCACGAGAGACAGGGGAAATGCTGTGTCCTTTCTCTGATTAGTTAAGGCTATTAGTAACTTTGCTCTGAGGTTAAATAGCTTTGCAGCAAACATTGGAACAATTAAGGGTTTCTATTTCTTCCTAGGAGCTCTGTTGAATACCCAGCAGTCTCCAAAGGTGGTACTGCTTATTTCAGAAAAAAATTACATTTGGTACATGGCAGTTCAGGGGAAGCAAGAGCTTTGCAGCCTGCACAGCAGCTCATATAGAGGGGCCAGGCCACAGCTCAGGGCAGAGACCCATCAGTTCCTGAGCTGTGCCTACCCACCCAGGTGTCCTGTGTGAGATATTAGTTCCCACATTGATCTCCGGTTCTCTGTTGATATTCTTCCTGTATTTACTGTCTGCAGCTGGAAGCTCAAGTGTTTCCAGAGGACTGTCTTTGGTCCCTCCTGTTGTCAGAAATGCCTAAGCCTGGGTGGGATGGGATCTGTGGCTGCAGGGTAACGTACATGGGGCCAGGTCCTTGGCTGGCTTCGTTCAGTCCATGTGTGCTCTGACTCTCAGGCACTGGCGATGGCCTAAAGAGCAAGTGACTGTGCTTTGGGATTAGATGCAGCTTTCTGGGGTCACAGAATCACAGAATCATCTAGGTTGGAAAAGACCTTGAAGATCATCCAGTCCAACCGTTAGCCTAACATTGACAGTTCTCAACTACACCATATCCCTAAGCGCTTTGTCAACCCAAGTCTTAAATACCTCCAGGGATGGGGACTCCACCACCTCCCTGGGCAGCCCATTCCAACGCCTGACTACCCGTTCTGTAAAGAAATGCTTCCTAATATCTAGTCTAAACCTTCCCTGGTGCAATTTGAGGCCATTACCTCTTGTCCTATCGCTTGTTACCTGGTTAAAGAGACTCACCCCCCCTCTCTGCACCCTCCTTTCAGGGAGTTGTAGAGGGCGATGAGGTCTCCCCTCACCCTCCTCTTCTCCAGACTAAACCCCCCCAGTTCCCTCAGCCGCTCCCCATCAGACCTGTGCTCCAGACCCTTCACCAGCTTCGTTGCCATTCTTTGGACACACGAGTAATTCAATGTCCTTTTTGTAGTGAGGGGCCCAAAACTGAACACAGTAATCGAGGTGCGGCCTCACCAGTGCCAAGTACAGGGGTCCATCCTTTCTAGCCTGCCCACGACATCAGCTAAACTCCCCAGAAGGGGTTGGGTGAAGGGGAGAGGGGAGGAGGTTAACATCCTAGTGCAGACCTTGCTACATCAGGTCTGGGATCAGCTTAGTTGCCCTCTACTCTTTGAACAGCCAAATCTCTCCCCTCAATCAGGCTTTAAGGGAAGATTAAGTGTTCAAAAGCACTATTTACATTTCAAAAACTAACCAGGGCCTGGTGTGAGATCAAAGTGAAAGTGGAGTTTAGGTGTATTGATCAGATGCCCACAATGCTGGACCTTTCTGCTTTCCTGTATCTTGTAAAGGATCAAAGAAGAGTTTGGAAATGTAAAAACTGTCAGCATGGTTATTTTTTTTCTAGGTAAAAAGAATTTCTAATCCCAGATGCTTGCCTCAAAGAGAAATCATTCCTTTGTGGTATTCCCTGGATTAATTAGTGACTACACCTTACATTCATGGCACTTGTCTCTTCCCAACCCAACCTCCTTACTGAAATGCTGGTTATCTACCAGACCTGGCAAACAACTGTGGCCCATGTGTGGGATCCTGTTGTTCAGAGCTCACACTTTACCACTGCTCTTAGGTGTAGCTGGAGCTCAACCCAGTGTCCTGGCTCTCCTCACCCCAGGGAGGTGACATAGCCCCATGCATCAACACTTGGATGTCTATGAACCTGTGATGATCAGGTAGAGCTGCACTAAAACTAAACCTCTCTGAATGACTTTCAGAAGTGGGAGGTGTCCAGCAGAACATGAGCAACCAGTTTTGAAAATGGGATTGGATGGATTGGCAGAGATACCATAATCATCCACCATACTGATACAGAGGAGAAAGGTTGGGACTCCTCTGGTACATGTCACGCCGCTGATTTTGTGGGTGCAAGGCTGAAAGTTTGGCAGTATGATACTGATGGATGTCAGGTGGCCACACACCTGCACTACCATCCACACCAGTCAGCTTTCTGCCTTGGCCAGCTGCACTGGAAGAAGGCGGCAAACAGCCTTGCATTCCCCTCTGTTGTAAATAGTAACAATAGAGCTTCACACCTGTGGATTGCTGTTTGTCATAGATAAGTTAATGGCATCAGGTTTGGGCCTCTAGGCTCGAAATGGCAACTGCTGCATGCACTAGCCTGCCTCTGCCACTTACTGTGTGCCCAAACAGCAACTGCATCTGTCTAGCAGCAAGAGAGCTCGGCAGGAAAAGTAGGACAAAGCATTTAAGTCCTGTTTATGTGGATTTTGGCCAAGCAAGAAACTGTTTCAGTTAACCAGCGTGACTGTTCTCCTCCCAGAGCAAACTTTAGAAGTCTTTTTCCTTTGTGCCAAGCTCCTCACAGCTGTAAGTAAATTCCCTCAAGGAAACGGTGTGTGGCAGGAACAAAGCACCGTGGTAGGCACAGCCCCTCTCCCTGCACCAGGAGATTTCTGATGTGAAACTGCGTTATCAGAGTCACTTGGAGCACATGTGTGGAGACGGTAGCAGTGGTAATTATTTAGAATCCTGCAAAACACTCAAACCTGAAAATATGACTCCTTCCCCCTTGTTTGGCGATGAGTGGTGAGGCTGTGCCTGCTGTACGGAGCGCAAGGAGACACCTTTTTGGTGTAAAGCAGTAAACGCAACTGCAGGGACACTGCTGTCACTCTGGATGGGTGGCAAATGGTGCCAGTGATGCAGAGCGAAGGAGGGGATGGAGGATTTGACATGACTTCTGAACAACAGCCATGAGATGATGTTCCAGGAGGGGAGTAGCCCCCCCAGTGCCATGCAGAAACAAAACTGGTCCAAGAAGCATCGCTGTGACTGGACTGCACACGCAGCATCCCTCAGTCCCACGGCTGCTGCTTGTAAATGTACTTGCCTTTCTCACACCTTCCTGAGAAGGTACAAGGATTGACAAGCTTAAATACTGCTAAAAACCAGGAAGCTGTGCCTGGTGTCAGGTTGCCATTGTGTATTGATTTGTTGCAGGGTGGCTCCTATAGCTGCTCCCTGGAGGTTAAAGCTCCCCAGATTAGAGTTTCAGCTTGTGAAACTGTGGTCCAGTCTGCTCTGCCTTTAAGAAGGTGCTGCCGCTCTCCCAGATGAGTGCAGTGCTGCCGTGCCTGGAAAAAATATTTACTTGCCAATGGCAGTAGCAGAGAGTTTACCTCCTTCTGCAGACTTTTCATTGTGGGAGTTCCTCCAGGGGATTTGAAATTAAATTGCTGCCTCCATCTCTGCCTGGGTGAGTGTTACCAGCGAGGCACGGAGGACATCAGCTGTGCAGGGCAGTGCTCTCTCGCTGCTGCTCACGTCTGCTGGCTGCTGGGCTGGTTTCCTGCTGCTCAGCTGCATCCACCATCCATGGGCAAACACTTGCCCAAGCTCCAGCTCCGTGAGCTGCAGTATCGGGGCTGTGCTGGGCACAGGGACTGAGCGGGACAGGGACGTGGGGCTGATCGCTGGGTCACAGCCAGTTCATTCCAGGACACTGACAGCAATCATTATTTCTGCTGTTGGAGCCATTTATTAGAGCATAGACTGATCGATTTGCACTGGAGGAGATCCTACTCCCCCTCCCCAGTAGTGACTTACAAATTTCCCCTGCCTCAAATAAAGACCTTCATCCCCTTCTGCAAAATCATGGTGTGACTTTTCCCTTCCAGGGGCTCCCGTGCTGGGAGGACAGGGCTCTCCCAGTGCTCCCAGAGCTCCTGTGCTATGGAGTTAAGCAAACACTGAGCCTCTGCCCCCCCTCCTGCAGCCATCCTGCCTGAGACTTTGGTTCGGGGGTGGCTGCCATGTGCCAGCCCAAGCTGCCCTCTGGGCTTGTGCCGCTTCCCAGAGGTTGTGAAGGATTCCTAGTTCTCAGCCCTCTCCTACGGCGCTGCTGAGTGATGCTCAGGCTCGTGAAATGGTCTCCTTGCATGACTGGTCACCTAATGGCATGGCACGGTTCCTTCCCTGGCTGAGTGATTGCTGCACAGCTATTGAGAACAACAGGTGCCCACACTATGTAATCTTGAACTCTTGAGACTGGGGGATTTATAAAAATAATTCTTTAGCTGTTGGAATGGTTTCTGTAACAATCTCAGCACTGCAAAACCTAAAACCAGCCTGGCCCTTCAGCCTCCTCCTATTGCACAGATTTTACTCCGTACTGTAACATCCAGTAAGCGAGGACTTGCTGGTCACAGAGTCTAGCGGACAAGTATGTGTGGCCTTGCAACTAGTTTCTGATTAAACCTTGCTACAGCCAGAAAGCAAAGGTCACAGTGTCTGAGCCCCAGAGGCCAAGCTTGCACTTACCCTGCAAAACTACTCACCCAGCCCACTGCTTTCCATTGCAAGTCCCTTTGGTTTTTATGTAGCTTAGCAGAGACTTTGGGCTGTGGTTGAATAATTGATCAAAACCATCCAGGCTTCACAGACTTGAGCATAACTTTTTGCGAAGTTTCATTGCCACACAATGCTTTAAAATTAAGGAAGATTTGAGCCTCACTGCACCTGGGTGTTTGGTATCTGATCTCGCTGGAGCTCTTAAACTATGCATCATCCTTGCCAAATCTTCCATGGTTTGTGTATTGCAGCGATGTGAATGCATTCAAAAAGAGCTTTTCTCTTATAAAAAGGACTTTACGTTTTAGTCCCTTTCCAATGGGTTCTTTTGGATGATTCAGAGGATGTTGAATTCTCTGAACATGATCATTTAAAGAAAGGCCTGGGTCTTTAGCTGCAGTGAAAGACAAAGGTCTGTAGTTCCAGCACTAGCTACAGAGGACATGATTTCATGTCCATTTTGTGTGGCAGGCTTTATAAACAGCACACTGAGGATTTTAGTCAGTCCATGTAGGAGTTTATCCTCATCCTCCCAGCTTCCCAACTGTGTTGTGTGGGCAAATAAGCAAATACACTGGTGAATATAGAGTTGTATGTGGGTGTATGTATTCATACATGTGTATGTGTCTCACCCCTGACAGGAGAGATGGGGAGGGGGAGAGAGTGGCTGTGGGTGTCCTAAGTGACTAGTAGCATTCACCTTACCTCAGCAAAGCTTTTAGGCAGGTTAACACAACCTGCCCATCACCTTCCCAGTGCTGGACAATGAGTAGTGACGCAGGATTTACACAGAACAGGACCTGCTGTGTAAAACAGCCCACAGATCTGACATGAAACCATTCGCCGACAGTCTGTGTTGTGAAAGTCCCTGTGGCAAAGTGGCTCCTTGTGCAGTCTGAACCATGAGGTATGGACGGGTCACGAGTGTAGATGTACACACTTGTTGGGGTCAGACATCCATAAATAAGATCTGATGTGAGCAAAACAAACACTAGTAAGACACAGGAATGAGCAGTGTATTTTGTGTGCATTATAGTGTATGGATGTGTATTTAAGAGCCACAGACGTGCACACTTCGTGTGTTTTATTCCTGCCATGTAATTCAGACAGGCTTCAGCACTGGGGGTTTCATCTGGGGTCTGCAGTGGAAGAGCCACGGCAAAGCTCCCTGTGCGAGATGAGGGGTGGTGCCCAACATGGCCCTCGCAGCACCACAGCTGGCATCGCCGTCCTTGGTTGTGCTGCAGCAGATCTGAATAATGGGAAGGCGCATGAAAGCTCCCTTTCTTCCCCACTTAATCCCGACGCTGTCTTGTGGGAGACAAAAAGTATGAGCCATTGTAGAAAGGTTTGTTGTCCTTTATGCCTTGTTACAGATACAGGCATAAAGTGACCACGTGGCCAGTGAAGGACAAGTATTGTTTCCCCGGCTGCTGCTTGGGAAACGCACTGTAAAGCAGAACAAACATCCCAGTTTTTGAATTTCTTGCCTCCTACCGATCTGTCTTGCTTTCCCCCACCTACAGACACTAGTTAAGCACTAGAAAGAAGCTTAGATCAGTGGTGACTTGTTGTTGCTCTTTAATTCATGCAAATGTTCTTTTTAACTAGCTTGGAGTCTTAAACAGCCCTCTGGGGAACCTTTTGTGTTTATGATTATTGAAACAAAAGTTTATTTCCTTTAAGCACAAAACAATTGGGGAATAGAGGGAAAGAGCCAGTTTTCTTTTCTTGCAAATACGGTAAATTTAAAGGTCAGGTACAAGTTGACATACCAGTGGGCAAGTCAACACTTGGAAGAATTCCTCAGAATAGCAATAAAAAGTGTCAGCTTTGCAGCCTCGCAACAGCACAGGGTTTTTTTTGTCTTTCTGTATCTGGAGTCGTAAAGACCTTACAGGGTCTGAGGCAGGCTTCGGTTTGGACTGAGGTTTCGCTGCTTTGGTACATGCAGGGATGTAGGATGTGTGCAGATACCCCACAGCAGGTGCAGCAAGAGCCCTGCTGCCACGTTACAGCTCGAGTACCAAGTTTTACTAAAAGTTTGGGTACAGGCACTCAGACGGCCTCAAAACCTAGCCAAGGGTGAAGCTTGTGCTGCAGCCTAGCATCTTCCCACAAGAGATGTGGCTCCAGATCCAGCCCCTCCTCCTTTCATACATAGTCCAATTCCCACTACATCTCTGTCTTCGTCTTCAGAGTGGCGAGAGACAGCACTGACACACGTCAGGGTGCTGGATCAGCCCTGAATGGAAATGCTAACTGGTTTTCCCAGTGTGTCTGCTGCAGTGCTGTAAAGATAGATGTGGTCTCTGAACCCTTGATGTCCTGTGATTGCGAGGCATGCGCTGGCTCTTTGGGGACACCACAGCAGCCGTTTTATCAGTGGGCTCTTCGACATGCGACTCAACTCCAGCTCCCTGCCAGAGTGCTAATAGCTCCCTCCCAGCTACATGGTGGTGCAACAACTGGAAGTGCTTGATCTTAAGGTACTAATGCTGAAGGGCCAGGTGAATATACCATGAAAGGGTTGTTCACCCTGGGAAATGGATTTGAATCCTTTAAACTGAACGCCGTGGTAGGTACAAAGCCAACCTTCTTCCTCTTGCACAGTGGAGTTAATGTGTTTGCAGGCTGAGCACTTGCTCTGCGCTCCCTCGGTGGGTTTGGGTAAGGCTGAGGGTTTCATGGTCGCTCGCACAGCGCGGGGCAGCCTCCGCTGCCTCAGCACTGCCTCTGTGGGACATTTCTGCTCAGTAAGCTGCCTCAGGTGCCCAGGTTAAATGTGCTCCCCAGCTTCTTCTTTGATTTTTAGCTTTACCTCAATTAAGGTCGGTTTGGAGCAGCTGTCCTGGCTCAGGCTTTTCTCCATCTGACAGTGGCCACCAGCAGCTGCCAAGAGCAAAGTATGAGAATATGGAAGGTGCATCGTGCTGACTCCCCTGAGCGCTCCCACAGTGACTCGTAGGGTTTCCTAAACCTGAGCTGCTTTGTGCTTAGGATCTCTTCAGGTCCTGTCTTCCCTCGTTCTGAAATCATGCAAGTCTCCTACAGCAACCTGTGGCAGAGCTGCACATCGTTGTTACGTGTGTAATACAGTGGAATAGGCTGCCCAGGGAGGGGGTGGAGTCCCCCTCCCTGGGTGTGTTTAAGGGTCGTTTGGGTGAGATGTTGGGGGATGTGGTGTAGGGGAGAACTTTGTAGAGTCAGGCTGAGGGTTGGACTCGATGATCCCAAGGGGCTTTTCCAACCTGAAGGATTCTGTGATTCTGTGTATGAAGAGCTTCCTCTTGTTTTCAAGCCTGTTGCCTGATGATTTCAATTAACATCCAAGAGTTCTCTTATTATGGCCAGCAAACACCCTTTTCTCCTTACCATCCATGCCTCTTGTGTTTTCACAGATGACTTCTGTGTCCCCCTCCCCAGTTGTCTCTTCTCTAACCCTCAGCCAGCACAAGAAGAAACTGCATGGAGCCAACGTCCTAAACTTCCTGCAACAGCCACTGACAGGGATGACAATCTTATTTCGCACCAAATGAACTGGGCTCAGCATCTTTCCCTGTCTTCTCGGTATGCCAAAGTCAAAGACAGAGGCCCTTTGCTCACAGACCATCTGTGTAATAGATCACTCTGACACCAATTCACTTGTTCTTTGTGTAATAAGTTATAATCTAGCCATTCAGAGAGACATGTAAAAAAGAAAACTAACATGGCCTCTAAAATCAATGAGCCAGTAAATAGAGGGCTATAAATAATCAGGAGAAAGGATTTAATTAGCAACAAAACTCACTTGCAGTACACTGGATGCTTATGGCAGCCTCTAGTCTGAACCCGCCTCACGTGCTCTGCCTTATTCTGGCAGTCACTGGCGTGATCTCTTCTCGTGCCCATAAAGACATAAAGACTTAAGTTGCATTTTGGGAGCTTTTCGCTCCCCAGCACTGTGCTGTGTGATGGCTGTCTTGTAGGTCTCTACATTGATGCTGCTCAGAGCAGCATCAGACCCCTGAGAGCCCAAGGCCAACACGTGAGCAAAGCTCTCAGCAGTGTGTGCTCACATCTGGAGGCAATGCTGTGCCCACTGCTGTCAGCAGTGGCTGTGCAGGTCCTGAGCCACTCACTCACTACCGGGGCACAGTGCAGGCAGGATGGCAGAGGTGGTGCCTGCCCTCGTTCCTGTAGGCTGGGAGTTTGCTGAACAAGTCCCAGGCACGTGCCCACTGCACTTGCCATGCTTTTAGAAACCAGTGTGGAGAAGTTGAGTGTTCTCTGCAAGCTGATGGTGGTCTGTGCTGCTGCTAGCAGAGTTTTACTTGGCAAAATCTGGATAGGAATCCAGACCCAGATGGGAATTACATCCAGCTGAATGTGAATCCAGCTTCTGCTAGATTGTATATCCCAGGGCAGATCCACTGGATATGAGCAAGGAGGGGATTTATCTCTGCAGAGCATCAAAGCACTGGTGACCAGGACTGCTGTCATCCATTCCTGGGCTTACCACTGCCTTCGTGCAAACATGGGCTGCGTACCTGGGACTGGAGGAAAGTGTCTGGATTTCTGAACATGGTCGGTTTTTTCATTGCTTTGCCTGCTGGTATCACAGCTTATCGATAACACAGTAGGTGAAGATAGATCAGCAGAGAACCCAAAATGAGGTTAAATTGATCCCAGAGTCTATGATTTGATGCGTCTCTGGCTTGAATTTAAGGAAAGGTTTGATAGATCCACCAACGCATTCTGGCAGACTATCCTGGAGTCTGCATCTCAGGCAGAGCTGCTGGCTGAAAGAGATCATTTCATCAAGGAAGCTCTCCGCAAAGCCCTGTGTTTTCTTTATTTTGCACTTGTTTGCTTCCTTAGCCATAGTTCAGTTTTTTCCTTATCAGTCCATGTTTGTGAATTCACCTCAGATTTTCAAAGGAAAACATGCTGTTGAGCAGCATCAACCCTCAACTTCTGAATTTTCTGGGAATTACTTCACTGATCTGGGGTATTCTATATCATGTGTCAGTAAAGAGTAATTTTATTATTAGAAGAATGATTCCATTAGGTCAAACCAGATTGTAAAGATCCCTCTCCTGTGTTTTACTGCCTTTATTGAGTACCCAGCCATATGCCTCTTTAGTATCCACGTGCTATTTGGTTTTATTAATGCTTGCATCTGCTGGTGATTTGAGCAAGGGCCAAAGGTTCAAAATTGAAACTCAAGGACCCTCTACTACTAAAAGATTTTATTAGCCATAAATCTATTATAAAGTGCCTGTGTTGACAATAGGGAATAATATAATCAAACCTCTCTCCCCACCAGTGACAGCCCTACTCTGCTGCAAGGATCCACATGAATTAATCTGTCTTGTTAACCATCCCAGAGTAAGTGCCTTTCAGGAGAAGAAAATACTTGAGCAAAATACAAAGAAACATCTGTGCTCTTACAAATACACCCTGCTTTCCATAGGGGCACTTACATAAATAGATGATGCTCCATTCCAGTACGAATCTCCTGGGCCATGTACTTTGTGTCGTTGCTGTCTCTGGTGCAAAGCAAACTGCAAAATGTTTCAGCATAAGAATAGTGGCTGTGTGCTTGCTTTGTGCTGGTTAAAGGAGAATATGCAGGGCAGATGAGATCGCTCTTGTACTCCATGTCTCGCTATTGCTTGTTTGGTTTTGGGCTTTTTTTCTACCTTGGGAGAAATTTGATTAACTTCAGTCACAGCTTGCTTGAGTAAAGTTAAAAAGTTAAAGTTAAAAAACCATAAACCCCTGATTATAAGGACTTCTGTGCCTGTGACCCTCTACACATGCAAGAAGGGACTGTCCTGTGCATAAAGTTACTGCTCCCAGAGGTATTTGCAAGACTTTGGGGCTGGGAGGAGCTGAATTTCATGCTGATTTCCAAGATGTGCCAGTCCTGTTTCCACCTCAGCCACAAGCTCTTTGGGCATCTATTTGCACCTAAAGGCCGTTAATTCCTTTTCTTAAAAGACTGTGGTATTGTTCCTAGGAGGAAGGCTATTCCAGCTTGGACATTTCCTCCTCTTGCCTGTAAATGTCATGGGAAAATGTTACATTGCAGCCTGACAGCCCTTCCCAGTTACCATTCAGTATTAGCAAACCCTCCTTTGTCTCCCCTGTCCCTTCCTTTTGCAGTCTCTATAACCATAATCCCAAACTGGTGCTTACAACTGCATGGTACTTGAGGTGCACACTGAAATAAAAGTCTAATTGCCATCAAAATTGGGGGAACGAAGCTCTTTCTGTAGTAACAAAAGGGTAAATGAGGAGAGGACTAAACACCATTCTCAGTTACTCCTCTAAACACAGAGAACCTGGACATTTTAATGGCACTGTTTTAGATGTATACCGGCACAGCATTTTAAAAGCTTACTTTAAGGAATTAAATGAACATGATTCTGAGACAGAAGGCTACCAAAAATAAAATAAACCCCATTACTACCTAGCTCCTCAGGTCCTAGGCGGCCAGTCTCTGACTGCTCAGTGGCAGAGTCCGAGCAGTCCTGTAGGTGCAGCGAGCTGCCCCCCCATCTCTGCATGGGGCTGTCTGCCCCTGAGCCACCACAGCACCAGTTTGAGGGAACAGGAATGTGATTTCAAACCTTTCCGGTCCTTTTATTCAGGTTTATGTTTCCAGAACAGCTCTGGAAACTACATCCAGCACAAAAGCAAATGACAAAAGCAGGCAATGCTTTTATAACTTAGAAACACAGACACAGGTGACCTCCTGCCGGCAGTACAGCTGGTCACTCGGATGGAGCATATGGAAGCAGTAAGTTCATATCCTTTCTCCTTCTACCTTTCATGCTGTGATTGTGCTCAAGAGTAAAATATTTCATTGTCCAGTAGTAAAAGCTGACATTATTGTCCTGCCTCCATCTGTCCATTAGCTCCCTAAAAATTATGTGAGACGGAAAACAACATTGTGAGTCCATGGCAAATGATGGGTGGAAAGTACACAGGTACCTCCCAGAAAATTTTCTGCAGAGACAGAAGTCCTGGCACCCTGCTTCCATCTCTTTGTAAGCATGCACAATTAAATTTAAAAGTTTGTCTGGTGACTGACCACTACTGCTCTTACAAAACCCAAGAGTTCTGTATTTCTGGCATGAAACGGAGATCTGCTCTTGAAATGTCATGAGCAATGTACCAAGACCCCGTTTCTTCCTGCCTGCTAACACTGCCAGCATCTTGCTGGCTGATCAGTTCTTTTTCTTCACTCTGGAAGACAAAATAACAATAAACCCCCCCCATGGTTTGGGTTTTGTTTCCTCTATGCCTCATTTGTGTTTCTCCTATATTAAATTTTGTTGGGGCCGTTTCACGCATAAACTTTATTTTTTTTTTGCGCTGGAGAAAACCTGAGAAATTACTTAATGTGACTCCATTTATGAATCTCATTGTGACAGCAGCCTGTCATTGCTGCTTCTGGGGACAATGTGAGCGAGAGAGGGGAGTGTGAAATATGACAGTCAAGCGGGAAAGATAGGCTTGGGCTTTTGTAACGTTTGACTGGGCTTCAGAAGGTTGATGAACTTTGTGATTTTGAGGCAGATGATCTGTTTTTATTTGCTCAAAGTACTTTCTCCCCTTTAGACAGGAGACATTGGTGGCTCGTGTCATTTGCCTTTCGTTCCTGGGGCTGCAGAGTGGGAAATAAAAGCCTGAAAGCATTCACAGAGGTGAGCATGCAAAATTCAAAGACGACTCCCCGGAGTTGCATCTTCAGTAGCTATGCAAGGGCTGGGGCAAGAAAGCCTAGGGCTTTTGGGGACAAGGAGGGAAGTGGATGGAGGTGGATGTGGTTAGGATATCGTCAGCATGGTCTGTGGTGGATGCAGAGGTTCTGGATGTTAAGACGTGCCTTATGTTTCAATTATTCTGTAAGCTTTCAGCCACCCACAAGCTCATGCTTTAAGTACCCTTTTGAGAAGGCCTGAGTGAAACAAGTCCATTGTATTTTAGAGTCACTTACTGCTGGGTTTCTCATGCCAGTGTTATGGTTGGAAAATAAATGGGTTTTCTTTTCCTTTTGCAGAAACTTTCAAGCACTTTCAGCAATCTTAAATGGAAGAACAGTTTTCAGACTCATAGTAACTTCTCTTTCTAAATCCTGCTTTCCTAGAATTACTCTCGACATGCATCTGAAAGGATAACTAAAAATAAAATATTGACAGTTTTGTCAATATCTTAAAGGTGTTCAGAAACCAATGAACTGTGCTTAAAAGTGAGATTGTTGCTGCTATTGTCAGTGGACAGCAATTCAGTGCACTTCTCAGCAAGACCTAAAAGCTACTGCTCCTTCTCTGTGACTCCCACATAATGCTGTGTGCTGTAGCTGGGGGGGAAGCACTAAACTTATTTAACAAAGACTCACTTCAACCGTTGACTCAGACTAGGGGAGGAAAGGAGGAATGTCTAACTTTCTGCTCCAGAAACTCTTGAAGCTTTAGTTTGCTTCTTTGCCTAAGAGAAAGGTGTGGAGTGGAATAGCTGGAGGTTTTAGCAGAGCTGGAAAGTTGGGTACAACGGAAGAAGAGACACGAACTAAATGGGCAGATTTATTAGTCATGTTCCTGCCATCCGAAGTATCTTAATCTCACTACTTCTATCATCAGTGATTCCCTAGACATTCCAGAGAAGCTTCTGCTTCTTAAGGGAATTTCACAATTTAAAGATTGCTTATGCACAAAAAGGAAAAAAATCCCTTAATTTTAACTTCCCACAAAACAAAGTGAAAATCACAGCATTTAGCAAGTTCTGCTTTTAGAAGTGCTTTACTTTTAACTCTTAGTATAAATTATACTACATTTCCTTAGAAGAAAAATGTGATGTTGGGACTATAAGCTATAAGCACTCTGTTTTGCCAACACTAACATGGACGCTGGAGGGTTTTTCTCATCAAAACCCTAAAGTTCCCATCAGAATCTTTGCTTTTATTATTTTTCATGGAGAAAAAAAATCTTTTAACTAATATCTGTCTGGGAAAAGATTCCTAATTCTAAGTTGCAGAAGAAAGGGATGATCCATTCTTGCATTTGATGAGCTATAAATACCCATTTACTTTCACTACTAAGTAATCATCTTATTACAATCCATTTTTGGAAGTCTGCAGAATCCAAGTCCTTGCTGAATAAAGCGTACATGACACATCCCCAGGGGTGACCCCCCACAGACTGCCACAAGCATAGCCAAACCCAGCGAGGTGTCACAGCGGCTTCGGCCAGCTTTGCATTCAGCCGCAGGGAAGATGGGCCAGTGCATGGGGCCGTGCATTTTTTTTTTTTACTAAACACTTTTTGAGTCCAGAGCTTTTCAGGCAGATCTATCCAGTTTGGGTTCTTGAGATGAGATGATATCGGTTTCACATTTCCTGCTTCTTTGCTACTCTGTTATTGTCTGCTGGGTCAGTGATACTTCGGATCATAACATTTTGCTGTGCCTGATGTCAGCAGCTGCCTGAAGTGGTTTGCTGAACCTTAGTCTTATGCCGCTTGAATGCCCCTTGTCTACAGGAAGTCTGTGCTCCTCCACTGATCCTTCGTATGGCCTCAAAAGTGTCTCCACGTGACCCCACCAAACATACCCCCCGCCCTCCATGTACAGCAGGCCAGCATCTCTAGCCCATCTCTTTTTGGAAAAAATGCCCTGAGATCTCTGGATGAAAAATGCTTTATAAAATTGTTGTGCTCTGGAGAGCAATAGAATTGAGTGAGAGCCTTTCTGTGGAATTTGTAAAGCCAACTACAGCGTTTAATGGCAAATTACGTCTTTACTGCAGGACTCCATAGGCGGGTGTGTTACCATTCGCAAAATGCCTGGAATAATCCATTTCTCTAAAAGCCTTAGGACACTAAGTGAACTGCATGAAACCCCTACAAATACAAAAATAGTCCAGACTGTTCTCCTTTCATTTGTTTTCCAGTAACACAGGGCTTATTTTGTCTTCTCTGTTGGCCCCTCAGACTAGTCCACAGTAGCAGGATTCTACTCTTGCTTTAAGACAGTTGCCAAATTCATTACTCCTCAGCAATGTGCAGAGCCCCTTGTCACTGTGGTCACTATCTTGAATCCTGACAGCTGGCTTAGGGTGTTGGGCTGAGCTCCAAGAATAAACATTTTCTAAGGCATTAATCTTTGTAGTGATTATCTACAGCAACTGCTTCATCCGGCTTTTGGAAATCCATCTGGGGTGGAGCTTTTTTGTGTCTTTTGGTGAACATAATTTGATATAAAATTCATGGCTTCTCTTTAGAGGGGTCAGTCCCGCTCTGTGCACAGGCAGGTTGAGCGGGGAGGTAGCAATCACTTCACCAGAAGATATTTAGAGGCTGTTTGGGGCGTGTGGACATGTGGGTACAGGGATAAATCCTCTCCTCTTAGGAGGTGCAGAGCAGGTGCTGCCTGCAGCCTGCAGGATACAGGAAGGTCCTCTAAGAGGAAGATTTTTACTCTCATGGTCCTGTCATTGCAGCAGTCTACCCCAGAGCACCCTTTCCCAGTTAACCCAGAGGGCTCTCTGGGCTCCATTATCCACCTAGTCTAAAGCAGTAGCTTAACCCACAAACCTGAATTCACATTGAATTTACAGCCCATCTCTCTTTTGTGCACAAAGAGCTTATAGCAACTGTTCCCATCTGAGATACCAAAGTGCTCGTGGCTTGCAACGATTTCTTGGTAGAAAACGTAGTTTATGCGATATTATAACTCAAAGGGTGGGGCTTGACAAAACGCATCCCCTTTGTCTTCACAGCAGTAGTAGCTTCTCCACATCATCGTAGCATCTTCACATCTCTCGCCCTGGCAGCTTCAGCCTGTGAAATGTGGAACGTTCCCTGTCGTGACTGCTCACACCCCCTGGCCCGTTGGGTCCCACGTGTCTGCGCAGAAGCTGGAAGGGAAAGGGTGGATTTTCAACAGCTGCAATACTGAATCAGGCACTTCAGCGATTCTTCTTTCTTCACTCTGGCATAGGAAAGGGAGGGGATCAGAGAATAAGTGGGAGGAGGATCATCATTTAAGTGCAAACATTAAAGCTGCATTTAGCACCTGTCTAATTTTTAATATGTGCTTAGCTGCGACATGATATTACGCACTGAGGTAAGTGACAATTTATGCAGCATTTCTAGATTAGCTGTAGCATGGAGAGTAACTGACTTTTTTGGCTCGACAACCGCAATCGAAAATAAAATCACTTCAATCCAAGCCAAAAAAAAGGTGTATATCTGGGGGAAGAGAAGGAGGATGTCTCGGGGTTTTCTTCCTCGTTGTTAAAATGAAGGGAATTTTGAAGCCCAGTGTTTTGAAAGGAGGACTATCTTAGTCTCTGAAACATACGTATCATTTCATTTTTGGAAAGCCAAGAGTACAAGGAGGTGACCCAAAGCTGCATTTTTTCAATTAACAGATGCTATCTAAAAAGAAAATTCCCATCTTTCACCCAATCCTGGGGCAGCTTCCTCTTAACACAGCACCTGCATGGCCAGCCCCTGGTATGGTTTTCACTCCATCGTATAAAGTACATCTTACTGACACAGCCTGGCAGTCTGTCCCAAGGTGGTGGACAGTTCTGTTCCCAGCACGAGGCACTAAATTAGACAGAAAGCCTCTGAACAGAAGTGCAAGGGTACAGTTAGAGTCTAAGATGGCCGAATTGCTGCAGAGTCTCATCACAGCACTGGGGCCAGCCTAACTTTGCTCAGCTCCTAGGGCAATACTAAATCCAGCTTCTTCCCCAGGACTCAGTGTTTCTCTCTCAATTACTTTGATAGCCTCTTCCCTGCTATAGTCCATCAACTGTGTGGGTCTCTGGGTACTTCCAGTTGGTGCACAGAGCGGGTCCGTCTGACTCCTTGAGCCTTAGGGACCGATTCTCTGTTATCTTCACTCTGACACATTTGTTGACACAGAAAAGCACAGAGGGGTTTAACTGCTCACTCTGAATGGGAACAGCAGGCAAAACGTGGCCAGGTCCCAGCAGCCACTTCTAGAAGATCGTCATTTCACTGAGTCCAGCTTAGATCACAGAGAGGAGAAAATAATTGATCTCCTGTGCATGGCAGCTTATCTCAGTGCACCAAGGGTGAATTTCTTCCTTATCTGAAAGGCCATTGAAAGACCCATGCACTGCTTGTTTCATACAAAACTTTATGGCAGGTTTTGGTCTGTGCACAGGGTGATTTTCTTCATTTTTTTTCTTTATTTTTATTTTTTTCTAGCTAGCATAGAGAAAACAAGCCCCAGCCCAGGAGCAGAAGATAAGCAACAGAATGCCCTTGCACCTTCTGATCCCTATAGCCTAGGTTTCAACTGAGTGACCCAAGGCCAAGGGTGAATATAGATCTGAACTGAAAGCAATGCTGTCTGGTTAATAACATCGATACACAATATCCAGCTGGCTGTTAACAGGAGAAGGGTGTTTTTCAACTAATAGTGATTTTTTTCACATAAGAATAAGATGCCAAAAAACAGCTCAGTGTTTTGTCTGGCACAGACTGGCTCTCTGATGATAAAATGCCTTTTCCTGCTCTCCTCACTGCCCCACTGAAATCTGTGTTTGATTAGCACCTGTGTCTCATCAGATGTAGGCACCACAGGTTTGACAGCAGGGCAAAGTGCCACCTCAGCGTGTGGACATCAGCTCCAGCATGCCAACGCTGCTGCCCACACCAGGGAAGAGCTCGGGAGGTCTGCTGGCAGGTTGGCAGCACCAGTACTACCTCCTGCCTTGGTGAACCAGGTGAAAACTGTTCCTCAGCCTCAGCAGATAAGTTTCAGGTCATCATTGGAACAAGCTTCTGCAGCCAAGTCATGACCAGGTCTGCTTTGGGACAGGGCTGGCTTCTTGTGGAGTGTGGTACCCTGTCCTCCAGCATCACCCCAGAGGGCACCAGGGGTGCTCAGTACTCCCTGTGATACGTGCAATAATTCCTGCTTCCTGAAAGTCTGTTTTTATGACCTTCTTGGGGCACTAGAACTGCCTAACAGACCCTGCTTCACAACAAAGGTACAAGAGACTATGCTTAGCCCCAAGCCATCCAAGCGAAGGTGGAAACTTGCTCGAATTTCTGTCCAAATGCGCCCAGCCCTCATGTGTGCAAAGAGCCCACCAGCCCTCACGTGCTGCCCTGCCACAAAAGCCACCGGCGAGATTTGTGATGTCCCTGGGCACAGCGCTGGAGGTGCTGTTACCCTGAGCAGTGAAATCACACGTGTAGCGTGACTCTGCATCGTGCTTCTTGCACGTGTGGTTTGTGGATGTCGAAAGGTAGAGAAAAACATCATTTAGGATCTGAGCCACCTGGGCTGTGCTTGTGGCTGGTGGAGTGCCTTTTGTACTTGTCCTACTCCAGATCAATTGTGAGGTTGGAGTGGGGCTGGGTGGAAGCTCTGCTGTTATTTTGGGTCACTTTGCCCTGTAATCACTGCAGCACAGCATGGCAGCAGTACAGTGAAAGATCTCCCCTTCTCTCCCTTCTCTCCCTGCCACCTCACTTGTATAGGCTCAATCATGTTCTCACTAGAGGCAGTCGAGCCACATTCATTGCACAGTTTGTTTGCGAGCTTGGCATTTTTCATCATTTAATAATATGCAGCAAATGGTTTTTCACACTCTTAGAGCAGCCCCATAAAGCACCGCAACGAGCTTTGGCAGTGATTTTACTCAGCACATTTATTGCATCAGTTGTTGAATAGAACTGTTTGTGCATCTTAATCAGAAACCTGCCCCCTATTTTGATTCCACTAATAGGGTGGAGGGGAGAGGGGGACAAAAAGGAATTTTGCGTGAGAAGCCAGTTGCTCCAAGTTGCGAAATCACAGCTTTGTGGAGTCACTAAATCTCTGCTGGAGATCAGACTCCTGTGTTTTAAGGTAGAGGGAACCCTGTTGTTAATTAGGGGCAATTTTAGTCCTGTTTTAGGCGAACGACCTCATTTTGTATAGTAGCAGCATATTAAGACAGGGCCTCCAGGCAGGCTGTGCCTGGATATTAGCAGGTCTGTCATGGTTTCCTGCTCTCAGTATCCCAAACTATTTAGCAGTGCTGGTGTCCCAGGATCCAAGGCTGACAAAGAGCAGACGCAGATCTTCAGGGTCAGGCAATGCATGTAGGGAGCCTAGTTCCCGATTCTTCAGGTGGTACCTTTTCCCCTTCCCGAAGAAGCCCAGAGACAGAGCCAGCCAACACAATCACTGCAGTGCAGTGGTCAGAGGGAGGGAGAGGAGAGCCAGCTGGCTTCTGTGCCTTGGGGTTTCGTTGGCTTTGGAGAGGGACACTTTCAAAAGCTGACATAGGTTGGGGGTGCCTCAGTTTCCAGATGTTTCCAGCTGTCTCTGGAATGAGTGTTGGATGGGACTTGGTAAAACACAATTTGTGTCCAGTTGGCCAACAGTTGGATGGGCAGCTGGGACCTTCTGGGGTGAGTGGTGGAAGTTGCTATCACCAGAGAGGGGGATGTCTTCTGCTGGGTGTTGTAGGCAGCTCTTTCCCTCTTTATACAGCTCTATCCACTAGATGGAGGCACAGATTGATACTCAGGGAGTGTAAATTCCACCATGAAATAACTATAACCCCCCCATTTTCAGCAACTTTTCCTCCTGGGATCTCTCAGTTTACCTATAGGGCCTACAAAGGTCAGCAGACTGGCTGATATAGGGGCTAATTCACCCACTGGTGGGAGAGATTTGTGCTGCAAGAAAGCAAACAGCAAATACCAAAATAGCAATGCTGGTATGGGAACCCCTGCTCCAGCATGGCACCTGCAGTTAATCTGAAAGGACATTTCCAAGGACTGCAGTAACACGGTCCCTACCCCTGTTCTTGCTTTCTCCCCTGCCTGGGCACAGCCAGCCTCTCTGCCTGCTCCTCACAGCTCTTTCAGCCTACAGTTGCTTCTGCACACTTCAGCAGGGCGGCAGTAATAGCATCTCTGTCATTTATGCCTTGGCTAGCGTTGCTCTAACTCCAGGCTAGAGCAGCCCAAAGGGCTTTTACAGGGACATCCATACAGCAGAGCACAGGCTCGTTGAGCTCCTTTCCCCTCCTCCCATCTATGTGAAGAGCATGGTCTGAGCTTCGTGCACAGGATTTGCTGCACCAGCAGGTCTAACTGCTTTATTTGAACAATGTACCCTCCTGCTCTCTGTGCCACCCACGTCATCCCCCTCCAGTGTGACTGGCTGTGGGGTCCCTCCAGCTTTCCGGAGCAGAGCTTCTCAGAGCCCGGGGTGAGCTTCAGGCCAACTTGGTCCTCTCCTGCCCTCCACAAGTTAGCACAGTTTGATGCATATCATGAACCTACAGCAGCACATATTGGTAGGGGAGCCACAAAAATGATGAAAAGGTTTTGAGAATTGGGCCTGTGAGAGACAGGCAAGCTCAGACTGGAGAAAAGATGACTGTATGGCAGCAAGAGTGCTGTTTGCAACTGGAGAAGAGGCTGTTATGGGGCAAGTGGGGAGAAATTATCCACATTAGTCACTGACAACGTGAGAACTAACGGGCTGGGGCTGCGGCAGGGAAACTGCCGTCTAAGTGCTAGAAGACATTATCACTCTAAGCAAAACCGATGCATTTCAAGTGGGTAAAGAGAGTCTATGGCATCCCTGCCCCTGGAGATGCTCAGCACTGGGCAGACCTCTGTCCTCTCTTAGAAGAAAACACCAAGCAAAGCTCCTCTCTCAGACACAGAAGGCACTAACGGAGCAGAAGTGTCCTCCTTCCCTGTCCACACTGACCAACATATGTCCTGACCTGCTGCCCACCAGCACAGAATATGCGAGGGGGAACCACGGCTGGTCCAGCCTGTGTGCCCCAAGGCAAAGGATCTCCTCACTTGGACTTTGCAGCCAGGTTTCTTTGCCACATTTCACCCATGCTGCTTCGCTGCTTGTGGCACGGTGCCTGCTATTTTCACTACAGAATAAACCTCATTTAAAAGAAACTCCTCCTGCTGAAGTGCTGGCACAAGATGCTAGAAGCAGCAAGCCCCACGGGTGGTCAGCGTAACCCCCTCCCTGGTCGAGAGCACTTTCCCTCCAATGTGCACAACCCTTCTGGCTACACTGGAATAACTGAGATCTGGGCATTCAGAATGTCCACCCCAACCGAGCTGCATTTGCCGCATTGTCCACAGATTATTTTTTTTTTTTTTTGGAGGAGTTTGGGGCCAGCAGCCGAGAAAGCTGCAATGCAAATGCCAGCCAGCCAGCCGGCAACTCCTACGATCCAACTGAACAAAGCTGACAAACTTCATTTTTAGCTCTTGTCTCAAGACCGCATGCTGCAAAGCACAGGGAGATTAGTGTCATTAGCGACGAAACACAACAGGAGGACGCAGGCCGGTTGGGATATAAACTCTTGGCTCTGAGGTTCAGCTCTCTGGCAGTGTCTGGTAGCAGAGCCTCGTTCAACCTGTGTCCCAAAGGAACATTTTATGCCTGTCTCCAAATCAAAGCTACACCTATGCTCATAAAGACGCAGCACAGTCCTGCAGAGCGTCTGTGTTTCCCTTGAAATAAAGAATTATGCCAGTATAAAGTATTTCTGTAAGGGAATGTGCTACTTGCATAGTTATTAACTCATTACTGGTCATGGCCAAACTCACTCCTTTACTAAGTCATCTATTAAATGAGCCAAATGAAATTTATTAACACAGCATTGATCATTTAAGTCTTTTAGCGTAAAGCATAATGGAATAGAAGCAGAAGTAATAATTTCTTGCCTGGCTTCTGGTTCATGTCTTGTGCTCAGAGCCCTGTGTTACAGCTTCTATTGCTCCCGGAGCTTCTTCCCAAACAGGCATGTCAGAGCAGCTGGGGGGGATTTTGTGCATTTTTGTTTAAAGACAAAGTGAGTTTCCCTTTGGACTTGGCCTGAAATGACTCTGAAAACTGAATTAGAAAACTAGAAGCAAGCCTTTAAATAGCTCCGAGGACTGGCTAGCCAGAAGGAAGAAATTCTTATTTGGACAGTAACATGAGTGTTGCCATATTTGCTCTCAAAGAGGCCGATTGCCCATCTTGCACAGCACTCAAGCTCTGCTCTCGTAGGACCTCACTTCTTTTTTACACTTACTAAGATCAGAGGAGTCGAGGCCCTGGGGGGAGCTGGGCAGGGTCCAGGGTCCAGCCGCAAAGCAGCAAGCTGGGTCTCTGGGCTGGGCTGGACTCCAGCCCTGCCTAAGCTGGCACAAGGCCGCTCCTTGCCTCCACTAGAGGTTGCCCCTGTGTCACTTTTTCAGAAGAAAACAGCGCATCCCCAGAGGAAATTGTCTAATCACCGTTTTGTACAATTAGACTCAGTCTTTATGAAGCTCTGATCACTTATGTTCACAAAGCTAAGTTTGTTTCTACTGGAGATAATTTAGCCTCTAGGCAAATGGGGATTTTCCTGGGGTTTCTAATTCTGAATTTGTGTGATGGGGAAGTGCTGCTCTGTTTCCTTCCCGCTGCCCTGCAAATTAAGAAGAAATCATAAATATCTCTCGGAGGTGAGGCAGGTCTGGGGCAGTAGCAGTGTAGACCAAAGGCTCTCACCTTTGAGAGCCCCGCGGACTCGGAGATGGCAGCTAAGTGATGTTTGAGAGGATCTCAGTAGCATCTAAATCTTAGGCATTTTACTCCATAAAATGACAGACAGGTCCCTAAGTGTTAGGCCATGTCAAAGATGCTCAAAGCTCTCTGCTCCTAATGAAGTTAAGTAAGAGTTAAGCTTCATGGGTGTAAATTACATTAAATGGGACTTACAAGATTAAGACACGGGGGAGCACAGCCCTTCCTTTCTTCCTGTCTTTAATTCAGCGTGGGGACAGACAACAGAAATGGGAGTTTGCACAGCGGGGGCTCCGCTGTGTCTCCAGGAAATGTTCACCAGCATCATCAGTCATACGGTGACTCACGCCGGCAATGTGATGAAAAGAGCAGCAGCATCGCCCAGCCAGGTGGGGAGAGCAGCAGCGACTTGGTGTAATAGAGCTATCACGGTCAGAAATCTCCGTCAGGTACCTGCAGTGAAATGTCATATTAAATCTAAGTTGGAGGGGGAGAGAGGAGGGACAAAACACTGAGCACCTCAAGAATAAAAACATCAATTAATCCCCTGTTTTCACTCGTGCGTCAGCACAATGCCCAGGGGAGCCTCCTCCGCCCCTCACCAGCAATCAGCCTATATCAAAGCATCATTAACCATTGTCAAGTCAAAGACATCTCGATTATAAATGAGTCCTAGCCCAGACTTAGAAGTGTTTTGCCATTCACACTGTGTAGTCCTGACATGAAACGAAGCAAGGCATTAATTTCTATCCCAGAGGCTCTGAGCAATGTGTGGGATTTACCCCTTAACCCCAACTCCTTTGCTGCTATATGTGTTCAAATATTTATTTACTGATATTCAACAGATCATAAAATGCTAGGAGAATAAGTCTAGAAACACTCTTACTCCACAGCAGGATCAATGCTACTTACATTGTCCCTGGCAGATATTTTTCTTAACTATTCTTAGAAACCCTCAGTGATGGAGGTACTACATTCTCCATAGGTATCTTTTGTTCACTCTCCTTACTGTTATCACTGTTACATGTTGTTACTATCCGAATCTGTGTCCATGCAATTCAAATAAGCTCCCTCTTGTCCAGTTGATGAAGGATTTTGCATTTACTGGACAAGAAGGGGTGTCACCATTCACCATTGGCATGCACAGGTTTACATTTCACTTCAGTGAAGCTCGTGAAAGTCTGCAGCCTGAAACGAGCATTGATTTTTCATAGTATATCCGGGTTTGCTTTTTGTCATGGGGATATGTCTTGCAAAGGTTGAAGTAGAAATTGAAATATTTCTCATAAGTATAAATATAACAAGTTTGCTGTTGTTTTTGCTACTGGACTTACTGATAACTTTGGCTTTTAAAAATAAGCTATTTAAGCAGAAATTGACTTTTTCCATGGAAATTTTAATCATGACACAGGTTTTCTATTTTTTCAATCAAAACTTTTAGATGAAAACATTTGACTAACAAATCAAGAGCGGATACATGTGGAGTATCACAAGTTTTCACTAAAACTTTCAAAAGTTAGGGTGGAAGGGAGGTCTCCAAACCCACATTTATCCACCAAGATAAATAACCCACTTTCAGAAGTACCAGCCATGCAGGGGCTCTCTTCAGATGCCTCCTGTGAGTAAGCGCTCAAGAAGATAAATGGAGGTTTCCCAGCCAGCAGCTTTCCTGACTTCAGAGAAGCCGTGCACATGAATAGCTCTTTGCTGAACTGGGTTTTTTATTAGTTTTGAGTGGCACTTTTAAAAATAGGGCTGTAAACATAAAATCCCCTCACCACCTTCCCCCACACTCAGTGCAGCCCCTTCTGGAGGTGACAGCAGAGGTTTAACAACCTTCCCCCCATCTGTGGTTGAACGGTTGGGACAGAGGGGTGGTTTATGCACATTATGGTGTTTTATGGGGGAAATATGTGCTTGTGCCTGGGTGAAAACTGGCATAAGTGAAGGCAAGATATCGAGCCATCCCCCAGACAAAGTCCAGACAACTTCTTGTGTCCTGCAAGACCAGTCTGAGCTCTCCCAAACTTAAAAGCCAAAGACCAAAGCTCACAAACTCATCTTCTGCCTGTGGCTTTCTGCTGTTATCACCAAATCCTCTTCCTTTGTAACCATACCCGTGACAGGAGAATTGCAGGGAAACATTTTCTTGAAAATGTTACCGAAACCACAAAAATAAGCAACAGATCAGTTATTCTACGTAGCTGGATTCTAGAATGTGGAAGCTTGTTTGTTATTTATTTGGGTGAAATAAAACCACATTGACATTGTTTCTTTGCTGTAATGAAGTGACAGAAATGGTCCAACATATGAAAAACATATGTTTTCCTATCCGGCTGTTGAAAACAGCTCCTATATTTTTATTCCAAGGTCAGGAATTTACCAGTGTGTGTGGAGATGCTTGTGTTCATCATCAGCGAGAAAAGGCTGGATGTGAACATTTTCAGAAGCATCCCCTGAGTCTTACACAGGCAGATTTCTCCAAAGAACAGCTTCGCTGAGCCACGGCACACCAGGCATCTTCTGACAGTAAACCAAAATGCATGTGATCATGTGCCTTCCTAGATGCATTCATAAAGCTCATTTTTCAAAACTGAGTGTTGTGCAAGACAGCCAGAGCCGGGATAGTGTAGGAGGGATGGCAGTTTATACTCAGATGATCACAGCTGAGATAATTCGGGGCTGTAATTACCAGGGCTAGAAAAAGGGCTGTGAAGCATCTGGCCTCTCTTCTGCTGATCTCCAAGCCATGTCCAGGTGGGTGTTTCATGCTCAACCTCTCCCTGCCCAGGCTCTGCTCAGTCCAGGGTGAAGTTGGTTCTGGTTGGGAACTGCTGTTGCTGGAGCAGTAGCTCTGAGAACTGTTGGTGGCTTCCAGACGAAGTCTGGGGAAATGGGTAGAGAAGGTCCATCAAGGTCTCCATGGCTCACTGGTTAAACTGTCACAGCTTGCTTTTCTTTGCAATTAGACACTGCAATTAGAACAGTTTCCATCACGTAGCTGTGTAAGTGCATGTATCTTTTTTTTTTTTCCTTTATGAATGTCTGCTGCCTGATCCTTTCTTTCAATTTCAAGAATGGATTAAAAGACTCCTTTTAAGAAGCTGGAACAGGTTTCCTAGGCTAACGCAGCCCCAGCCAAGTTGTGCTTTCATCAAGGCAGTTCAGTCTTCACCGCAACATCTCTTAGGCTTATTAAATCAGCCTAGTCTCCTGAGGGATATTTTAAATGGGGGTAAAATACCATATCAAGCAGTCCAGGAACTCATTTGACTTAATTTTGTGTTTAGTTTTTTTCTTTGTCTCCTCTTCAAGAAAGAAGAAAGAAAGATTTGGATGTATTCTAAAGATGCTCCTTTTTTAACCTTTTGGTGAATATAATAATTCAATGGAGCCTTAATAATCTGCCTCTCTTAACACTCACAAAACTCTATCCTCCTTTCTTACCTTACGTTCTTACCACATAGATGCAATACCACAGAACTGTGATGATGTCTCTTGTTACTAAACCTTCATGAACTTTTGCAAAGTATGTAGTGGAGAACATTTGCTAGAATGCTGTAAAACATTAGGGTAAATATTAAAAATAAATTATACTTGTCAAGTAAATGAGCAAAAGACACTATTTGATACATTACCCAGCTTTTTGCTAAGGGAATTATGGATATGTACATAACAGATTAATTTGCCGAACAGTTGAATTTAGGGTTTGGGGTTTTATTTCCCAACCCACTTCTTGATCATTAGCGCAAATTGCTCAGATTGTACAGTATATGCATTTTTTAAAAAATCAAAGGAAAAAGTGTATCTTTAAAAAAAAAAAGCTTTTAAACATGTTTGTATAAGGAAAAGTAGACTGTGCCATCATGCTCTGTGAGTGTGTGCCAGTGCAGCATGCGTGTCTCTCTCCATTACAGCCTTACAAACCTGTAAACCAGTTCTGAGAGAAGCTTGGTAGAGGCGAGTGGTAATGTTTATGGTGTAGTGTGAGCCTATATTAGAGAATCCACTTAAGAGCTGGATCTACAGGAAATCACAGTTTAGCTCTGCTTTTTCCAGAGTTAGACAGCCACTGGTCTATCACTGACCCAGCCTGTTCTTCTGGAAATGATGCTGCAAAGGCTGTAGCAGGTACAGGTGGTGCAGTCAGACCTGGCTCTGCCTCTTCAACACCTTCTTCCCACCTCCGGGTGAGGTTCTCCACTGCTGCACACCTTTGCCAACCATTTCCACCAGGCACAGTAGGTCCTGTCTGCAGGGAAAACATGCTGGCAGTGATCAGTACCCTCTTGATGTGGCTGGAAATCACAAGTCACGGACAGTCCTGTGTCTTTTTGGTGGGTCAGCATAGCCTGGAACAGCCTGAAAAGTGGAAGAGTAGGAGATGGAGTCACTGGACATCAGTCTCTGGGGATATTTTGCTGCCTTTTCTCTGGAGGCCCTGAATTGCCATTCAGTACCTCAAGTGCCTCATCTGAATTCAACAGGGCTGATGGTGCTTATCTACATTTCATGCAAATCAGCCCAAACACTGGTTTCTGGCTGCTTTCCAGTTCAGATTAAAAGTCTCTCTTGCACACTCACACCAGGCCGTTGGTGGACTTTAATGTCTGTTAAGTGCACCCATGGCTTTGACATCCGAAGAGCTAACTGAACTTTGGATCAGGGAGCACGATCCAAAACAAGAATGAGGTGAACTGCATTGCTGTGCCCTGAGCAAGACCTGTCTCCTCTGAAGGACCAGAGATTTTTGTTTCTGGGGCCAACTGGGCCTGGATGAGCTGTTCATCCTCAACCCCAAGTCTCACCAGCTCTCCTGCTCCCCCCTGACTTGTCTTGCAGCAAGACACCATGGGTGCACCTCAGTCTGTGGGGTTCCTGTGCCCTCCCAAGGCTTGGTGTGTCTGCAGGGTGATGGTGCATGTTTTGGCCGTTCCAAAGAGCGCTACAAACAAATGCATAAGGCATTGTGTTGAGAAGCAGGAAAAAAGATGTGCCACTCCAAAATCATTCAGCATATCACCTGCTGCTCCGTGCCTCAGTTTTCCCAGGTTTTGCCTATTTAGGCTCTTTGTTTAGTCTCTCTCCTTACATGTTTGTACAGTGCCAAGTACAGAAGGTGCCTGATTTTGCTTCAGGTTCTGAAATGTTTCCATAATGCAGACACTAAGTCTTCTGTGCCAGTGTTTTAATTGCCAGGATCCCTGAGGTTTCTCTGCATACCCCTAGCAGAAGCCAGAACACAGGGCTGACCTCTCCTAGCTTGCTTGTTCTGCCTGGCAGACTCTTTTCAATTATTTTCTCCCCATGTTGTTGTTTACATTTTGTACTTGCATCCTCTGCAGCATTTCCAGTCACCTTCCAGCAGCCTGAATGCCTCCTAATCTGAAGTATATTTCAGCCTTATCTCTATCAAAGCAGAAGGGTAGGGGTGTCATCCTCATTCTCAGCTGCTCTTCAGCAGCCTGATCCATAAGGAAGCTGAAGCCATCAGCTGCTCATCTCAGCTTTCACCGGAGTTTGAGTAAGTTGCAGATGATTCTTCTGTCAAGAGCACTGAGGACAAAATGAAACTTTCTTTTTTTCAGGGCTGCACGTTAATCTCTTCTCAACGTGCTTGGAAATGATTGTGTGTCATGTTTCATTTTGGGCTGTCATTGAGTTTACTTAGTCCCCTTGCAAAGAGTCCTCCTGCGGCAATTTGATAGCTGGTGTGTGTGATCGTGGGAGGAGGATCCAGAGGGGCCAGGTCAGGAGGAGTTCTGGACTGGAAGCGCTTTGCTGAAGCAATTGTGTTGGTCTCCATTTACACCAGTGTAAACTGGGATTGGGATTCATTCTGGTACCACAGGGAGAAATTGAGATTATGTAGTAAGGAGCAGCAGAGCAGTTGCTGCTGATGTTGAGCAAACTGGTTGTGTTGGCTGAGGGATGAGGAGGGACCTAAGAAAATTGGGTAGGCTCCTCAGGTCTTTCTGGCTAGCCTCAGTGCATTAGGGCATTCCCCAGCCTGCTCCTCACCCCAGCAAATCCCAGCACCCCCCTGCTACTGCATCTTGCAGCTCTCTGAGCAGACTCAACTTTAGGTTTAGGTTGGATATTAGGATGTATTTGTTCACTGAAAGGGTTGTCAAGCATTGGAACAGGCTGCCCAGGAAAGTGGTTGAGTCACCATCCCTGGAGGTATTTAAAAGATGTGTAGATGTGACACAGACAGGGTTTAGTCATGAACTTGGTAGTACTAGGTTTGCAGTTGGACTCAATGACCTTAAGGGTCTTTTCCAACCTAAATGATTCTGTGACTCTTAGAATTTTGTGCTGTCAAGCCAGAGAAACCAGCGTGTGTGTGGTGTGCGGGCTGCACACCCTCTGTTCAGTGAATCATGGGGAAAACATGCAGCAAGGCAGTTAAGTACCAGAGAAAACCATGCTAGGCGCTGAGCACAGGGTGTCCAGGGCACTGTGTGCTGCTTTCCCTTTTCTCTCTCTGTAAAGGGTTATCTCAGCTGCCTCTCATCTTTTCTCATTGTGGTTCTCCATGTTCTTCTCTTATTTTCTCCACTTGGAAGTGGGGATTAGGGCCGCTTACTCCTATCTTCCCCTTCCTCTGTACAGGTTCATCCATTCTCTCCTTGGACAATTGGCTTCTGAGCAATAAATCCCTGTAGTGTTTTTATCCTGGACACAGCCAGTATGGGGTGTGCTGGTGGAAGGGGCCTGTCCTGGCACCAGCGGGTTACAGAAGAGCCATTTCTATTGAAAAGCAGAGCAAGGCTTTGTGTCCTTATTTTCCATCCTCAGGTTTTCCAGTTTTTACCCAAATCCACCAGGTTCTGTTTATTGTCACCTGGAACATTTGCTGAATTTTTTATATTGATCAGACTCGGAGTTGCAGAAAGCTATTGCAAACAAAACCCCACTGTCACGCTGACAGTGAAAACTCACTTCTCTCAGGCAGCAATAAAAAAGAGGTGACAGAGAGCTGAGTGCACTGAACATGCACCCATATATACACACGTAAGTCTGTAATTACTGGTATCATTGAAGTGATAGGAATAAAGACCTAGTTAGCAGTGGAGCAGGATCATTAACATAAAAGCTACAAGCACAAAAATGCACTGGAATGACAAATACAAGGAAGCCGTATGAGATTTGCATTAAATTAGTGACTGTGTGTGAGATGCTATTTAAATGGCAGGTGACTAGAAAATATCTTTCCCTTTTAGTGTAAGAGGCTGAAATGTTCATTTTCATGGTAAACACATTGATTTCTAGCTTTAAAGCATCTCTGCAAATAGCACTCACAGTACGTGGGGTTGAAGTCACAGAAATCAGAGGACTGGCTTGCCCTACATGTCTCTGAAACCAAGCAGCACAGCTTGAAATTCTTTCATACACTTGTTAAAAAAACTGCAGTGACAACAACAAGAAAACCAACCACCCTGTGTCTGGGGGTGGTAAATCAATTCACATACAATTATTTGGGAAAGTGATCTGATGAATTATTTCAAACCAGAAACACGTGTGAGGAGAAACATCAGGAGCTTGCAGTGAGCTGAACGTGCCCACTGACTGCTCCTTGTCACTTGGCAGCACCCTCTATTTCTGCAGAGCAGAGGAACGGGATCATACCTCACTGCTGGATCAACACAGCAGCCAAAGCCAGTGGAAGAAAGATCTGAGCTCCTTCCTTGGGGGCTTTTCAGACTTTCCTCATACCTCCATCATCTCCACCATAGTTCTATAGTGTCCCCCACCTGCACCTTTTTCTCTATAGGCTGTAGACACAGAATCATAGAATTATTGAGGTTGGAAAAGGCCCGTAAGAGTGTCGAGTTCAATTGTAAACCTAACACCACCACGTCCACCACTGAACCAGGTCCCAGGTGCCAGGTCTACAAGTCTTTTACATACCTCCAGGGGTGGTGACTCAGCCACTTCCCTGGGCAGCCTCTTGCAACACTTGATAATCACCGATGAAAGTATTAACACAGAAATGGTTTTAGCAGCAAATGAAGATTTATTAAGGACTAGCAGCACTTACTCATTAACAAATTTAAAGATTTACAGAATAATTCAGTAAAATAGGTTATAATTAAAATACCAACTTAACTAGAGATTCAAAGATGACAAGATTCACTCTAACTTACATGGTACCTTAAATCAATATATACATGCATATTCACAAACACAAAATGTACAGGCAAAAATACTTGCATCCGTAAAATAAGTATGTACGCACACTCATGAAAATAACTGTGTATGCCCAAACACATTAGCAAGTAGAGAGAGAGAGTGGGTGAAAGAGAAGCTAGCTCAAAGTTAAAATTTCCCTTTTCTTGAGCTTGGAGTAAATACAATGCATTGACATTCCTCAACGGGCAATAATTGAGGCTTGAGGGGATTGACTTCGCCCTGGCCTCCTGTCGGCTCTAATGGCAGATGTTACCTCGAGGAGTTGATACCTGAGAGGTGTCCCAGTTCAGGGGAGATGCTGGTCACAGGCCAGCTGTGGTCCAGGAGAGCTCAGAGGGTCTCACCTGGGGTCCTGGGCAAGAACTTGCTGGGTGTGCAATTCTCTTATTGTTCTCCCAGGCCCTTAGGAGGTGAGGGGCTGTGTTTTAATGCTCTGTTTAGTGCCATCAGCAGGACTTAACTCCTCAGGTCAGTCTGTGGCCCAGGAGTGGGGGAGGAATCACTAATCCCCAAGTGGCAGAGGAGGGGGGGAATTGCCCCACCACAGTGAAGTTCGGAGCATCTGAGGGGGCTGAAGAGAAGACACAGCCAAGGCCTTGGTGACTGGCATGAAACACCAGTGGCAAGCAGAAGACAGAGCTGAGGAGAGGGAGAGGAAAGCGGGGTTGCGGTAGCCCCAGAGGTGTGTGTGGAGGCACGAGTGCTGTGGGGGTAGATGTCCAATCCCCAAGTGGTGGGCTGTGACATCAGCAGGCGATGGACTGTGACCTCACACACCTCAAAGCTTTGGGTACCTCCTGCCATCTCCTTGGAGACGGCCACTGCCTCACAGTGCCGAGTTGGGGGCCTGAGCCTTCAGCAGGGCTGAAAAAACTGAACCCCCCCACTGTACCTCAAACGCTTTCCTCCGCTTTTGAGGATGGCGCAGAGACCCCCCAGGCACCCCAGGGCGGCTTGGGAGGAGACGTTGGGTCGCAGGGAGAGCAGCTCTCTGCCGGAGCCCTACATGGTGTCCCCGGTCCAGCCGCTGTGGATCGGTGAGTGAGGGGGGCCGACGCCAGGACCCCATTTCCCCCATTTCAAGCTCTTGTCACCCTTTGGGAGGCTCGTTGGCCAAGATGGCTGTTGTCTTACCAACTCTTCCATGTTTCCATGTAGATGAGACGCTGCTGGAGGAGAATCCAGAGGATTCGGGATGGGATCCTGAGAGCACCTGGTTGCTTTCTTCACTTCGCAGAACCATCATGACAATGGTAACAAGCTCCCCCCTCGGCGGGACCCTTGTCCATGGCATCTGCTTGTGCAAGCAAAGGGACCCAGAGGTGGTCGAGCTGCTCTGCCAAGCTCTGCATGACACATCTTCCCCTCCCGTCCTTCCTCCTGTAGGCGTTTGGGGAAGATCTTCAACCTTCTCAGAAGACGGACATTCTCCTTGTGGCCATTGAGGCCTTGACAGCAGACAACGTCCATGACAGGCAGATGGGCAGCGGTGTTGTGGACATAGCCGTGAAAGCCCCTGCGTCCTGGCTGAGGGATGTAAGTGCCCCGTGGCTGGATTGTCCTTCCGTGTCAAGACGTGTCAAGTCTTGTTCTTCCCTCCTGCCCTATCTCAGCTCTCTCGGGCACCCGAAACCATGTCAAGGCAGCAGGCACGGATGGGTAGGGCAGTACCATCCTCATCTGTGTCCCCTCCAGGTGCCAAAACTCCTGAGATTCATCCACAAAAACGTGGAACACATCTGCGCAGAGCCAGCCCGACGCAGCCTGGACTCGCTGCTGCTGCGGCTGACCAGGTGGAGCCCCAGGGAGGTGGTCAGGACGCTGCTGGACATCTCTCCAACATGTGACAGGTACCGACCCTGACAGCCTTGAGGGCTTGTTCCCCATGGGGAGAGTGGCCCAGAGACACTCTGGCTGCCAGACCCATGGAAAACTGCAGGATATCCCTGAGGAGCAGGGCTCTCCATCCCACCACGCTTCCAATGCTTCGGTCAGAGCTGGCCAAAGCAGAGCCCCTGCCCCATGGGGAACAGCTCCTCAAGCTCCTCCTGCCTCCCTGCGCACCCCAAAATGAGGGGGGTGGGCAGGGCTGGGGTCCGGAGGAGCTGGCCCCCGGGCACGGTGGCCGAGGCAGCTCTGCTGACCGAGTTTCTTCTGGCTCGGCAGCGCTGCTGTTGCTATGTGGGAGGTGATGCTCTCCGTGCGCTGGGCTTTGCGGAGAGTCTTGTCAGAACTGCTCGGCATGCTGCAGGACTGCCAGCTGCGCAAGGTGTTCAGCTCCGCCGCAGAGGACTCCTGTATCTACTCCTTGTCTGTGAGTGACCATGCTCAGTCCCAGCGCTCTGCCTTCCTCCTCTTCTCCTCCTCCCAGACCCCCATGCCACACGCTCAGGCCCTACCGATGCTGCTTTGGCCCCACCAAGCCTGTCCCAGCACAGGCAGCACTCTGCCTTCTGCCCTGCCTGCATCCCCCTGCCTGGCACTGGCCCTGGGACAGAGACGTGGGGACTCTGAGGTGGCTTCAAGGGGAGAGGAGACTCTTGCCATGGGCTGTGCTGGGACAGGGGAGGGAGCCCTTCAGCTCTGCTGGTCTCTCACCGCTGTCTCCATTTTAGATGCTGGTCTTCTCTGAGATTGATGACAAGGAGTTTGCTGATCTGTACAAGGCCCAGAGGTACCTGAGGCATCCCAGCCCAGTGATGCTCTCGCTGGTGCTCACGGGCCTTGCCAGACTCTCAAAAACACCCAAAATGGTGAGCAGGGGTTCAGCAAGGGGAGCCACGTTGGTAGCCAGGGCCTGGGGGATGTGGTGGCTTGGCCCCGGCTGGAAGGATGTGGGGTGACAGCTCCAAGCACCCATCCTTCTCTGGAGGGGGCTGGGGGGTGCCTGGGGGGGGGTCTTTCATCGCTTCACAAAAAGGCAACCGGTGTGTTTCGTACAGGCCAGGAAAATGCCGGCGCTGCTGCCAGACATCATAGAGACCCTGCCGGCCACCAACACCAATGTCACAGTGAAGGCCCTGGTGGTCATCACCAATGTGATTTGTCTCATGAAGTGGGAAGAGGCCAACCGCATCACTCTGAGGCTGGTGGAGAAGCTCCTGCCGCTCTTTGATGATGTAAGGCTGCTGTGGTTGCCTGAGCTGAGGTGATGGGTGAAGGACCTTCAGCCCCAGCCCTGCGGGCAGCATTTGGGCAGGGGAATCCCCCTGGCTCCTCTTGCGTGGTCTTTCGGGGCTCTTCCCACTCCTCTTCCGTGGCCTTTCAAGGCTCCGGGGCCGTTGAGCCGCAGCTGCAGATCTGGCCAATGGCTCCTGCATTCAGGATCCGACCCCAGAGCATCTCCTCTCCCATCAGCCACGCTAACGCCCCTGCTCCCCATGGGCAAGGAGCAGCTGGTGCTGAGCTCCCTCTGTCCTCCTCCCTGCCAGGCGTCCAGCCAGGTGCAGGAGCTCTCCATCCGCCTCTTCAAAGAAGTGATGAAGACCGTGGTGGGGAGAAACACAAGAAGAATGGTGAAGAAAGTGAAGAGTGTCCTGCTCCCACTGTTCTTCCATATGAGTGACCAGAACGAGAGTGTGGCCAAGGTGCAGTGACCAGTGATTGGTGTCGCGGGGAAGGGCGTACTGACACTACAGGGGTGGCCTGGGAGTGAGGGACAGTGGGATTGTGTGTCACTGCAGGGTCCCACTGCACTGGTCCCACCGCCGCTGCCCTCCTTCCTCCCTGCTGCAGAGCTGGAGGGAGAGGTGGGGACCCCCCAGCCCACAGGAAAGGTTCCTGGGGCCCCAGCATGAGCAGGGGTGGAGAACCTGGCACAGACATTTCTGTGGCCACCGAGCACACGAGTCCCTAGGGCTTTGTGTGCTTTGAGCCCCAATCACTGTCCCCCAGGGTGTCGGGGCCAGCTCCCAGAGCACAGGATGGCCCCAGGAATGAAGGGGGATCAAATCCCATGATCACCTCATCCCCCCAGCGCGGAACCTGGCTCAGAGGAGGAGGATGCCAGGTCTCCTTCCCTGGGCTCTGGTGCTATCTCCCAGCCTCTGCTTTTCTCCGCAGGCTTCCCGGGACACCCTCCGTGCCTGTGCAGACTTCCTGGGGTGGAGGAGGCTCATCTCCCTGGTCGACACAGGGCAGACACATCTGATGAGAGAGTACTTGGTGAGGACAACCCCCAAATGCCCCGGCCGGGCTGGACGAGGGCCGCCCACTGTGCCCCTGGGGAGGGCTGTGCTGCTCTGCATCGCTGCCCTGCTCCAGCCTGGCTGCTCCAGCTGCATCCTCCTTCCCTGTCCTCGAGCACGCAGCCCCAAGGGCTCTTCTCCAGGAGACCCCGGCCCATCTGGGCCCTGACAGTGGGACGCAGGGGTCTCAGCACCCCCAGCCCCCTCTGCCTGTGGCTCTCTCTGGCCCTCAGCCCCATGGGGCTCCTGGCTGGGAGACGGGAATCACTGGGAGGGAACAGGGGTGCTGGCAGGAGGGACTGGTCTGGATGGCTGCGGAGGGTCCATACCAGCCCCGTGCCCTTGTGCTCCCTCAGATAGCGCACAAGAGTAGCAGGGTGGAAAAATATCTAAACCAGAGCCTGCTGTACCTGGAGAACCCTCAGGCCACCGTGCGAGAGGCGGCTGTCAGGTTCATTGGTGAGTCCCTGGGGACCCATTTCTGGCCACCCGGCCCCAGTCCCCACTGGTGGGCTTGCTGGGGGTCTTGCTGGGTCCCACTGCCCTTGGGTGCTGTCCTTCCTGGGGGACAGCCCTGCCGAGGGGGAGCAGAGCTCTGACATTAGCTCTGTGCCCCAGGTCTTGCTGCACAGAACGTGAGGATCCTGAGCCAGGAGAGGCTGGGGGAGATCTGTCAGGGTGAGTAGGGGCAGTGCTGTGCTGGCTGGGGCTGGTGGGACAGGGGACAGAGCCTGGGCTCCTGGGGGTCTCTGCGGGCAGTGGGGGTTCACGTCTGCTCTGTTTCCTTCTCTTGAAGCCCTCCAGCCCTTGGAGAAAGATGCTGAAGCCTCCGTCAGCTCCCTGGCAGCTGAGACCATCCTTATCCTGACATCTCTAGGGCAGAAGCCAAAGTCAGGATGGAGCCTGCGGTCACTGTGGTGCTGGCCCTTCTGAGCCTTGGAGAGATTAAATTCTTCTCAGGAAAATAGCCATATTTGAATAAATTTTTTCTTTTCATGACAATGTATTGTTATTATTTTAGTTCAGTTATTAAACTGTTCTTACCTCAACCCAGCACTTTCCTCACTTTTACCCTTCCAATTCTCTTCTCCCATCCTGCTGGGGGGGGATGGTGCTTAGTTTCCAACTGGGGTTAAACCACAACACCAAGGGGCAATTTTGCCTTCTCAAAAAAAAAATAAATCACTTTAGGTACCAACAGTAGCGTTCCCTTACTGGGTGCAAGACAGCAATAGAGAATTAATAGAATCAGAGAATCAGAATAATTCCAGTTGGAAAAAAAATTTTAAGGTCAACGAGTCCGGCCATTAACCCAACACTGGTGAGCCCACCACTAAGCCAGGTCCCTAAGCGCCACATCTACACGTCTTTTAAATACCCTCAGGGCTGGTGGCTCCACCACTTCCCTGGGCAGCCTGTTCCAGTGCTTGACAACCTTTGCAGTGAAGAAATTTTTCCCGGTTTTAGCTCTGGTGTTCAGAGAACACAATACCAGGGGGGTGAAGGAAGTATCTGACTAGGGACAGAAAGAGGGTGAAAGAGAAGGGGAAGGACTGACAGCAGAAGGACCCTGCCCTGCCGGGGGTCTCTCCTTCCCCCCACAGCTTCTCCCCCCAGCGCCGTGGGCAGCTCCCCGGGCAGGCTGAGTGCTGACCCTGACCGGTGGCAGAGTCCCTGCCCCAGCACACAGCCCCTTGGTTCCGGGGCCCTCTCTGAAGGACAGCCCTGGGCACCCCCGGCTGCACCCCCGGCTGCACCCGCCTGCAGCCGTCCCCAGGAGAAGGCAGCTGCCATGGCCTGTCCCTCTGACAGCCCAGCAGGGAAGCCCTGCTCAGGAGCACATCCTCCTCTCAACAGGAGGGAGATTCTTGGCTTCACCAGATGCCTCCACCACCTGCAGCTGCACTGCCCTACACCCAGAGACTGACTGTGTCAAAGGCCGCAACAATTTCTCCTCCAGTGAGCTCTCAGTGTTCTCCCACTCCTGTCTGCCTTTCCCCTCTCTCTGCCCGGCTCCTCTGCCCTCGGTGCCTGCAGGCAGTGCCCTCAGCCCTGCTGCCCTTTGCCCAGGAGCTGCTCCTGGGCAGAGCTGGCTCTCTGCCACGCTGCCCACTTGCCCTCAGCTCCCTTCAGCCCAGGAGCCCGGCCCAGCTCCGCAGCAGAGGACCAGCCCAAGGCATTTTAATGACCCCTCGGGTGGGTTTGGTGCTGAGTCCATGAAACTCAGACAGTGATAGGAAGTTGAAGACACCTCTCAAGAAGTCAAAGTCAGATGCAAACTCCAAAGTTTCTTGGAGTGTTAATGGGTCCCACTAGAGACACCACAGACAAAGCCTCCCTAGGGGCTGAGCAGAGCAGAAGACTCCTTGAAGAGGTGACACGTAAACAAAGACCAGGAGCCTGCTGGGGCTCCCAGTGACCCCAAAACTCAGCACAGAGTCAGGGTGTGCCCCAGGTTTGGCACCACTGGGGATTCCCAGGACCTCTGAGCTCTCACCTTTGTAGCTGTTATTAAGGAAACCTGTAACTCTTGTTGTTGCTGCACCTCCAGAGCCCTAAGATCTTCATTTTGTAAAGGTGTCAACCACACCGAGAAGAGCAGGTTTCTGATAGGAAAAAGCCTTGTTGTGAAAGTGCAACTGAAAAAGCCGTTATTCTCCTGGCACCAGGGCAATGTCTGAGGTCCCAGTGCAGAATGGGGGATGCTGGTGAGGCTGTGCAAGGAAGAGGCTGCTGCTGGGGGAGTGGAAGGAGGGAGTTTCTCCATGATGCTTAGCCCTGTCCCTTGGTAACAATAAGGCTGTTGTTCCTTTTCTGGTGTGCTGCAGTCACACCTTCACTTCTTATGGACACACTAAGGACGTGTCTCTGCCCTGCAACACACGGAGGTGCCGAAACTTCAGGACTTACCTTCAGGTGGTGCAGTGCAGAGCTGTTGTGAACTTGCCAGCTCCCACCCAGAGGCTGAATAATGCTGCACCTCTGCTAATAAATCCTACATAAAGACCACTGTCATAACTCCCTGAGGGGTGAGGGGATGTGAGCCCAGGTGTGTTACTGCTGAGCATGGCCATCCTCTGTCCACAATATAGACAAGCCCCAGCCTGAGAACTCCTCACTTATACCTAAGAACACATGAAAACTTCAGGTTATTCCATCAGTTAGAAGTTAATCTGCACACAGTTAGTGGCACAAACACAAGTTCAGTGTGAAGGCAGGTAAATCAATACAGCCACCTAAATCCCAGTTTGGTTTATCCCAGGCATATACTGACAGAGCAGCACACACACACCAGGACTTGCAATCATCAAGCTGTACTCCTATAATTAACTATCGCAACTTCCTGACATAGTGGGGCTTTAAGTAAGAGCTTTTGAAAAGGTTATCCTTTGACTGAATGAAGTCTTACCCTAACACGTCTCTAAATGGTGCTATTTTTGGAATGAGAAATGTCACTTCTTTCCTAAAACAGGCCCATCTGAAATTGGTCACCAGGCAGTGACACATTAGAAGAAAACCTCTTTTCTCCCTGGGTTTAGCTGGTGTGATAAGTTGCTCAGATTCAGTTTGACCGTGTAATTTGCGGACAATTGTTTGAATGGCTTAATGTGTTGTAAATCAAAAGAAGAAATTGTACTGTAGGTAATTAAGATGGAATGGGTAATTATTTTTCTCTGTCTGTAAGTTCACTTTCTGAAGAAGGAAGGAGAAAACTGAGCTTTCAAATCCCTTTATTCTTTTTGCTGCGGAAGTAGTCCTCATTTGCACCCACAAATGTTTGCACATACTTATTTGTATCTTCCCTGGCCAGGCGCAGAGTCGCTTTGAAAACTGAGCCCACCTAATGAGAGGAGGAAAACCAGAGCTGGTGCTGATCAGAAAACATGCAGCTGCTCTACTGTATCTTTCTCCTACAGGTTTCTCCAAGTACTTGACAAATTTTAAGATCAACAGCAAGAAACGCTAAGGGGCAGGTAGCTGTTGTAAACCATTTTTAAACGTGGGACTTAAAATTTGCCCTGAAAGGCAAAAATTACTTAAGTCACTTGGCTGATGATCAGAGGGTACAAATCAGAAGCTTTAAATACCCAGCCTGTACAAAGCAGCTCTTCCAGCTGGTTATTCCTGACATGTCAGCGACACGTTTGACCGCACTGGCGTCTCTATTTATTTGCTCATTTTCTGTAACCTCAGCCTGCCAAACCGTGCATCTGTTTGGGCTGCTGTCAATCACATGTCAATTTTTATTTTACTTGGCTCAAATCAAAGCTGGTGTTTTGACAAAAGGTGGGGGGGAGAGCACCTGTCAAAGCACTGAAGGCGAGACAGAAAGGCAGAGACCTAAGAGGTGGGGGAGAAAAGGGTTATTTATTATCCATGAAAATGATGCAAAAGTGTGCGGGAGATGCCAAGAGCAGAGAATTGCAGTGAGAGCGGCGCTGTACTTTTGGGGTGGCTTTCTCGTGCCGTTTTAGGAGGTGCAGAAGAGGTGGGGGGCTGAGCTTCAGACTGCAGCAGTGCAAGGAAGTCTAAGCAGGAGGTCAAGGAATAATAATGTAAAAAGGCCAAGGAAAATCCCCCTTCTCATCCCCCTTGTCAAGCCACTGCTTCGCAGGTTGAATTCAGAGGAAATGAGGATGGTTGTGCCCCGTGCCCAGAGCTGCTGTGCACTGGCCCCCTCTGGCTGGTGCACTGTGGACCCTACAAACACAGCCCAATCTGGGGGCACAGGCTGAAATGGGGGGTGTGTGGGTGCTGGTGTATGAGCCGATGAACTGATGTGCCACAGGATGGTGATCTCTTCATGGCACGGAGAGTCGCTGGAAGTGTCTCATTTTACTGGGGTGACACCACAGCCCCAGATCCACGCTGGCGGTGAGCAGTTTCCATGGTAGTTTATATAAGCTAAAAAAACCCCCGTACAGATCTTGTATTGACTTTGGACTCAGGTGACTTTCTCCTAATAGGAACTTTTAAACCTGTGTAGGAATTATTTTGTCCACTCTTGAGAGACTTCACAATTTCTCATTCATTATTTTCAATTCTGAGATGGGATTTTTTCCCCACATTTTGTGTAAAATTCTGAAGAGATGCAGTAGCTTTGGAGATTGCTCAAACCTTTTGGGTTTAATGACTGAAATGTCTCCCTCCTGTTTTACTTTTAAAAACTGAATACCATTTTAATACCAATGAAAAATAAAAGCTAAAATGAAAATTCACTTCAAATGGAAAATCAAAACAGTTTCACTCTGTGTTTTTTTCAAACGAAGTGTGATTGAAGTCAACATGTTCTGAGCAACATCTCACTCATCATGAAATGGCATTTTCTGACAGAACATTTTTTCATAAAATGAGCACTCAGTCTGGGATTCCTGTAAAATGATATTAAATGTGAATATTTGGTGGATCTGAACATAGAGAGGAGACACAAATTATAGCTAGCGTGGACCAATGATTATTCTTTTTTCCTATGTTAAAACAAAATAACTTATAATCATCCAGAGTAGCTGGAGTCTTCTGCTCAATATCTTCATGAACACAACAGATACAATTAGAAAGCTGTAGCTGTCTCTTGAAAATAGGGGCAATGAACCAAAACAATTGAACAAAAATAGGTGCCAATAAGAGCTAAGAGACTACGCATTTTTTGGTTCAATGGTCAAATGGAAAAAAAATACATTTTGAGTTAACCTGAATTGAAAATTTTTCAATTTTTCCAGTGAAGCAAAAAGTTGAAAAAATTAATAGCAGATTGCTTTTCCTTTTAAGCTTTTTTTATTTTCTGTTCCATTTCTTTTTCAACTACTTTTAGGGGAAGTTTCAGAGCCTATTTGATCAATCCCAACCTACAGTCTTGTGGTGGAAAAAACAAGTTTTGCCCAAAAGTATTCCGTCCATTGCCAAGTGGTATGAGGAAAATTAAGTTAGACCTTCCAGAGGTGTGAATTGCATGAGCTGTGTTCAGAAAATAGTGTTAATTCATCTCAACTGAGAATCAGCCCCCTCATCCTTGAGGGGACCACGTTATTTTCTGCCTTTGACACTCGCTGGCGGTTGTTCACCAGCGCTGCTGTTCCCAGGGTGTCCTTGCAGACAATTAGCTTGAGGACAAGACTCTTCGTTCTGGTTATTGGAGTTCCCAATGAGGTGGCTGTTTTTGGAAACAACTCACAATGGAAATAAACCCGACCAGATGCCAGACCAGACACCAGGGAATTCTTTAACACTCATTTGTTTGTTTTTTTCCTGCAAAAGAAGCAGATTTAGTTACACCAAAATGTTTGGTGAGTCCATATTTATGTTACTGAATCTCCTACTTTAAAATATTCTGAAGCATTTAGAAAGCATAGCTTCGATGTTTGCAGAGCTTTGCTTCTTCAAGTTTCCTTTCAGAAATTGTTTCACATTTACCTAATCTGTCATCAAAAGACTAGGAAGCAAACCAAAACATTTCCTTTATAGTTCGCCATAAAGCACATTTAATTCAGAATTTTGAGTGCACCAAACATGCAAAAATTTTGATCAAACCTTTAACTAGATTGTGCACCTGCTTTTTCTGAAGTTATAGAATACCTGACCAACCAAAAGCAAACCCTGTTTTCCACCCAGATCTGGCCATGGGAACCAAAAGGGTGAATAGAATTTTGTTTGCTCACTCTAATCCCCCTGCCTAAATCTGCCTGCAGCCCAAACCCAGCTGCCAGGGGGAGAGGGCAAGAAGCCCTGGGGAGTTAATGTCCTCCAAATCTGCCTTCAGAGCCTTGCAGTTTTCCACCACTACCACATTGTTATCACTTAGCTTAGGCTAGATTTTCTTGCTATCCAAAGAAGCACTCGAGCTTTCTGCAAATCCTGCCTGGCTTTGGTCTTCAGCGGCTCCATCTCTCTGTGAGGGCCAGGATGGCTTCATGGGCCCCGGGAGATGGTGTGTCCTTCACAGCCCTTGACGGGGCTGAGGCACGAGGAGCTGCAGCTCAGCAGGGATATTTCGCAGTGGACCCCCGTGAAGCAGAGGCCCACGGCAGCGTGACTTCGTGGCAGCCCTTGCTCCTGTAATAGGCAGTTCTGTGGCTGCAGTCATGCCCAGATGCCACTAGAAGGATGAACAGTGCTGATTTTCACATAAAAATATGTTTCCCCAGCAGACTTACTGAATGGCATTTGCCCAAATCCTCCCCCTCCCCCTGATCTCTTCTCCACCCCGACCTGCTCCACTCCCCCAGAGCAACACATGGTTTCCTAGCAGATGACTCTCGAACGATGATAATTCACCTGGCATACAACTTATGGCTGAGTTTTATATTAAATGTCCTGTGTGGCACGGAACATAATAGACTTTGTTAGGCTGACTTTGCAGGCTGACTTTGTTGTGAAAAAAAAAAAAAAAAAAACACCACAAAAATCACCACCTTGAATTGCATGTGATGTGAGTGCTTTCTTTTCAGTACATCAAGCTGTTATCTTTCCAAACTCCTCCTCAGCACCCTCCCTTCCTAAATCCTCCAGGCCGTCATCTTTTTGAATATGATATTCCTTAGGGTACATAATTATCAGGAAGTTGCATACATAATTTAAAGAGAGACCTTCTGATTCTGTGCCTCGATGGGCTAGTGACATTTCCAAGGGAAACTTAGCTGAACACCAGGGTAAAGCTCCCACTGTTCTTTGACAAGTTTAATAAGATCTTTATTGTTTGTAAAATAGCCTGACCTTAGCTTTAACCTCACCACCAAGGGGAAGGGGAAGAGATAGCCGGATTATAACAACTCCATGAAATAAAACTAATAAAAATATACTTTAAGGGAATCTGTGGGATAGAGAAGCCAAGGACTTGGGTGGTGGCTTCCTCCAATGCACTAGGGAGTAGGGCTGGTTAGGAGTTTGGGTCTGGCCTGGCAGATGGTTCTGGGTTCCTCTGCTAGGCTGGGAATCATCTGCCCTAATTTAGGTGTCCAAAAGTAAAGGATAAACTCTTAGCTAGTCACTCCAACCTTTCTTTACACTGAGTTGAGAGGAACTGAGCCCTCCAAGGATTCATTCACCTCCCTTAATATTAGTCAAAACGCTTTCTAGAGTACCTGGGACTGTGATGAAATGATGATAAATACTATGTATAGTTATAATCCAGTGTTTCCTCAGGAAGATGGGCTCAAGCTAGTTTGAGAAATAAGGTCCAGGACTCCTTAGAAATGAAGGCCCAGGTTTCCTTTGGAATGAGAGATAGGCTTTCTTAATAATCAGAGTCTGGATGAGGACTGGAGTCCAAAGACAGTAACATGAGGCCAAATAGTCAAGGCAAGGAAGTCCAGACTTGCTTGAAAATTGGACCGAATAAGATTTGAGTCACTTGGCTGATACGTAATCAGGAACTGGGATCCAGCTTATCTTGAAACTTATTCCAGAATTGCAGCTGGAGCTCTGAGGTCTAATGTGTCTGGGAGTCCAAAGGACTTAGGAGTTTTTTAGGTTTTTGAGTAGTTCACCCGATTTCAGGCTTTACAGTCCAGTTTTGCACTTAATGCTCTCCTGAGGTGGCTTCTTCAGACACAGCTCTGACATTTGGAAGGATTTTAACTTGCTGCTTTGCAGACTGTTTCTTGTTTTGCTTTTGGAGAGGTTTCCTCTTTATAGTATTTAGCATTTAAATGGAAAATGGAAGGGGAAGAAAAAGCAGCATTTTGGTATCTCACAAACCAGATGCTTGAAACAAATCATTGCTTCATGGCCAGCTATTAGTGAGCAGGGCTGGATACAGAGACAGTGCAAAACTTCTAAGTCCCTTTGCTGCTCAGAACATGTTTCTGAGGAGCTTCGCAGCTTTTGTTGAGACCCACAGGGATGGGATAAAGTAGCAACAAGCAAGTCATTGCCCAGCAGGAATCCCGAGAGCAGCAGGAGGCAGAGAAATGAAGAGGAATGGAAGATGTAGGCTCACAGCTCCACCAAAACAGGCACTTTTGACCAAGGTGCTTGCAGAGAAGCAGAGAGGTGCCAGTCACCAGCATTTGCCATATCAGCTAAAGAGATATATGTCAAAACCAAAGGGGTGGGTGAGTCGCATCTGCCTTGGGACCTGCTCTGTATCTGCTGCCATCAGATGTGTTCTTTAATGACAGGGATAGCAGAGTAAAGATTAGGTTTATGGAGACTGTGCACTATATAATGATGGGAAGAGATCCAGATATGCTGGAGAACATAGTCTGTGTGCAAGGCCAACATTACAAACTGGAGAATCAAGCTGAAAAACCTAGGATGTGATTGAATAAGGACAAGCATCAAGCCTGCACCTAGGAAGGGTAATCTGTTACTGTGGGATGGAGAACAGCTGGCCTGGCAGATGTTGCGCAGGAAGGGATGGGGAATTTGTAGCTGATGTAAAGCCACACATGATTCAGCCATGCCAGGCATAGAAAAAAAGTGAATGTAATGGGAAGCATAAGTAACAATATGAGCCATGAGGCACATGGGTGATCCTTCCACCAATAAGGCCACATATGCATCCGGTTTTTAATGCTGTACTTTAAACAAACTATGGATCAGCAGGAAGGCATTCAGAGGACAGCCACAGGGACTATCAGCAACCCTCCAAACATGGCATAAAGGTAAAATGAATACATAGGAACTGTTTAACCTGAAGAAGAGATGGCAAGGTACAATCTTCAAATATGAAAAAGGCAAAGAATAAGGGAAGAATTTATTCTTCATGCCCGTGGTGAACAATTGAAGAAGAAATGGGCTTAAATTGCGGCAGGAAGATTCAGGTTAGACATCAGAAAGGCTGTCTTTAAAGCTGGTATTGAGGCGTGCTGGAGTTGATTGCCCAGGGAAGGTGCAGAGCTTCCACTGTGGAAAGGCTTCAGGAAGTTACACAATATCTGTCAGGAGTGGTTCAGGCAGCATTTCCTGGCGTGAGGCAGAGGAAAGAACCACCGACTTCCTGAGATCCTTCCCTGCCCCTTTTTCTTTCTTCCAGTTTTAAGTTTCTGATATTTCCCAGCTCAGTAGGACTCTCAGACAAAGCACTGCTGTCAGAAAATAAGCTCTTCTCCCCTGTTTATTGGAGTGAGCAAGAAACCGTGGCACTATCAGAATTTCAAATGTAATTTTACTCAGTGGTCAGGGCCTGCAATATCTGAGGCTTAAATACAGGCTCAAACCTAGTCATTTTGGTTTTCAAAATTGCCACAAATGCAGATGTCCCTGTGTTGTTAACTGCCAGGTAGAGAGTAACAGATTTTGTTTAATTTGTGTGCTCTGATGCACAGTTCACACTACATGGTACAGTTCAGGTTAAACACCCAGAAATATAGGTTACCCACTTCTAATCTGAGCAAAGAGTGGAGCTGTACCTTACTACTGAACTACTAATCTCTTCGTGGACATGAAAAGGATTTTTATTTTGGTTTTGAGATTTTTTTTACATCTCTTTTTAACATACAGAGAGCTTCATTCTCTGTTTCCAATTCCTAACTCAGGTACAAACCACTGAAAAAAATGTGGCCAATGAAAGGAGCTCTCACAGCTTCAAAACTATTCCCAGTCTGACCTGGAAGGCCTATGAAACTCCAGGTTGGATAGAGCACTCTCCCAAATGTTCACACACCCCTGTAGAAACATAAAGAATGGAGATCTGAGAGCTGTTCAGCAGATCCAGAGAGGTTGTGAATCTGCTTCAGATCTTGGTTATTAGCCCCTCAACTTCTAAAGCAAAATATGTGAATGCCTATTTTTAACCTTGGTGTTGCAGCTCTCAGTTTTTATGTTAAAAATGTCAATAAAGTTCATCCCAACAGCACTGGATGAATTTTGTAGAAATACATGGGATTTAGGATTTGAGATCCATGGGAAACACTGATATTTCTGCCTTAATCTTTTTTCTGGCCATCAAAATAACCTAAAAATAATAGAAATATGATTACAAACACAATAAAAAGCTCAAACTGGAAGATTTCAAAAGTAATGAAAATTCTGACCCTATTCTTTTGAAACTGTTAAAGCTGCTCACTCCACTCCTGTTGAGTCATTTTGTTTTGATGAAGGCAGACTGCTTCTCGTTGAGCCCGTAACAGAAGGTTTCACATCTGAAATTCTACGTGTTTCCAACAATAAAGGGATCCTAGAGAATAAAAGTTTAAAAGGAAACGAAAACAAAACCAGAAAGTTGTAATGAGCCATTCTTGTCTTATCAAAGTACTTTGACATCTTTGAAACAAAATGAGAAAATGGAAACAAATGGTTTCAAAATTTTGTGCGTCAGAAATGTAACTGCGATTGATGTGTCCCCGTGAAACGTTTAGATCATGACAAAACTGTGTTTTATGGTTAAAATTCTTCTGTCAAACTTCTTTAGACCAACACAAACACTGAGCTGTAATGAGAAGCTGGCCCTTGAGGGCTGACACGACACTGGAGTAATGGGAGGAATGATACAGGCTGTCTTTGCTTTTATGCAGGAGAGACCCAAGTGCAGGAGATGGGCAGCAGAGGTCAGTGACAGAGCTGGGAGACAAGAAAGGAAAGGTCAGCGGTACCAAACATCATGAAGGGACCAGGGTGGGCAAAAATGCTTGATGTCCACCATCTTATGAGCATGGCAGAGAAGGTCATTGCAGTGATGCACACTCAGGAGCATCCCGCTGCCACCAACGCTGCTGCTTCCTGCAGCGGGGGGTAAGGAGCCCATTATCCCTCAAAATCTCCTAGGAAGGCATTTTTGTCTGTGTATTGGAAGATTGAACTAAATGCTTGCAGCTATTAGCAGACAATTAAAGCTAATGTTGCAGCCAGCAGAAAGATCCCAGTTAGTCACTTTACTCAATTTAAATCTTTGAAAATTTTCACAGTTCTAATCAAGGAATAAAAAAGAAAATACATATAGATGCATATATATATCAGAGCATTAACTTTCATTGTCAAATCAAGTCAAAAATTGCTGAATGAGGTAAATATGAGGAGAAATTTAATAGACTATTACCACAATACAGCTTGTGCCTTTCATTTTCAAATGATATTCACACAACCCTCGCCCCCACACAAATGCACTTTAGGATATTTAAGGGAAGAAAATAGTAATGTTTGAGTTGGATAAAATAATCAAGTAAAAGGCATAAAAATCTGCAAAGAAGCAGGTTGTAGGGGGTTGACTTTTAGGCTGGGTGTTTGTTAGAGGATTAATTTGTTGGGGGTCCTTTCTTTTTCTGGAGACAAAATACAAGAGTATTGCATTAGTCTCAAGAAAGGGAGAAACCAGAATAATAAAAGGTAAATGTAAAAATGGGTGGATACACGGATAGAAAGGTAAGAAGGAGAACATGTGAGTTGTATATACCGAAGATAAAAGGTAAAGGAACACTGAAGAAAGAGGAATGTGGACCAGTGCATGTAAGAGATGTTTCATTAGACAAGCGGTTAGATGGATAAAGTGAAGACAATATGAGAAAAAACGAAGATATATTCCACAAGAAGCTGACAGATAGGTAAGCAGCCACAGAATAACATGCTGCATAGTTTAAAGTTTTCTTTTTCGTGTAAGCTGTCAAAGAAACAACCTCACTGCCGCTTTCCAGTGGTTTGGGTTGTGGAGGGCACTATATTTGTTCATGTGGGGAGATGCTGAGGCACAGCCCTGTTTTCCCAGTACTTTGGTGTGACATTGCCGTCAGGACAGAGATGTCCATGTGGAGGTCTGGCTAGAAAAGGAGGGCCATAGTAAGACAACCTAGCAAACAAACCCCATATTTGGACACTCATTGTCTGAACAAGGATGAGGAGGGTGTGTTGCCTGGGGTCTCCTGGAAGCCTTCTTTGAGGCAAGTCAAACCTACAGAATTGTCTGATGTTGTCTAGGACACAAAATATTGTCAAACTTGACTCCTTTTCCTGAATAAAGCAATTTCTGTCCTGGGTAGCCTTGAGCAAGATACTTTACCAGCTTGTACATAGAGATAGTTCTTACCAAGGTACAGCACCAAGCGCACTGTAGTCCCAATATTTTCTGGCGACTCAAAATGACAAGTTCACTTGTCATTGATCATGGTTTCTTGGACAGCAGGTTTTTTCTACCAGAAGGAAAGGCAACTCAACCTAATAAGAGCACACTTATGTTAGGGCATCTTCTCCAGCACTTCCCAACTGTCAGAGCACAGAAGGCAAGGGAGGAAAGGATGGGGCAGTGCCCTCCAGCTGTTCATGCTGCACCATCAGCCAGTGAGATCATGATGGGTTCCAGGAGTAGTGAATCAACACTGTCCACCTGAACCCTCCTTCCCCATCACTGAAATTCCTGATGATATCTTTGGCTTTGCAGAGAAGAGCCAGGGAAGAGAGCAGCCTGTGTCTGCTTGACAATCCGATGTGCCTGGCTCTCAAGATATTTGCACAACAGGCATTTTGGCAAGAAATTACAGCTCAAGGCAGCAAAGTGTTTTCAGTGCTGAATGTCATTCCCAGAGCTGGCTGCTCCAAGAACCTGAATGTGGGCAGCAAAATATCCTTCCTGTTCAACACATTGCCAAAATGCTGCAGGCTTCAGCTTGGGCCAGGTTTGCCATCAGTACGTCATGCCTTGATTAAACTTTAGAAGCCACTGCACAGGCTGAAGGTCAGAATCAGAGAGCTACAGCGAGCAGCAGTGTCCGTGATTTTGTGAGACATAGGGAAGCAGGCTGGAAATCACATGAATGAGCTATTTGACCAGTTCTTCAGAAAACACCACCTGTGCCCAGAACAAGCAGGCGGGAACATCAGAGGCCAGCCCATATTACAGCCAGGGCCACAAGAAGCTTATTGGCAAGTCTCCAGTCTTCATGGGAGAGATGCAGTTCTTAGCAGCTCTCCTAAGGAGCTGTGGAAGATGCAGTTTCATTGTATCAGCACATTTAAAAATGTCAGTGGCAATTGGAATAAAATGCTACAGTGCTGTAACAGGCACAGTAGTAGTATAATAATAACAGTAATATTATTATGGAGTTAAGTGCCTGCATTAAGACACTGCACTCATAGGGCACAGCTGCTTGAGAAGCTTGTTTCTGCTCGTTGAGTGCCTTTCTTTGAGACGTTAATGCGGATGTGCTGTGCATGGCCCTCAGGGAGGTGTGGACATGCTCTGGAAGTGTTAAGTATCATTCTGTTTGTTTTCTGTCACCATCCAGCCCAAGGAATTTGTCTTCTCTAGCCTCACCTTTCCTTCCCTGCCACCATCAGCTTTTCAGGGAGTCTTATTTCTCAGCCTCTGTGAACATAATCCCTGCCCCAGAGAGATGGTTCCCCATAGCTCTGGGAAAAGTAGCTTGTCTGTTCTGCATCGTTGTCCACAATCCTCTGAATTCACTGGAATAGGATGTCTGTGGCCAAAATGCATCACCCTTCCTCCCGCTATGTACCCACTTCCAGGAAAAGAGCAGCAGATGTGCCACAGACAGCGCTTTCTAGTCATAGCCCAGCTCAGCCCGTGGGCAGTGAGAGGTAGAAAAGAAAAACCTTTAGACTTTGTTTGTAAAGCAGGTTGGGGTCATCTCATTTATGGAAAATGCCTGGGGAGATGGACACAAACAGTATTTCTGTTTTAACATTCCCAATAGCTCCCAGGTGTTTTGGCAAAGGATTAGAGGTAGAGCTAAAGAAACAAAGGCAGCAAAATCTAAACAGAAAAAAGTGACTAGCAGAAGGTTCAAAGAGATTGTAGCAGTTCTCCCATGTCCTGGGAGAAACAGGACAACCACCGTCCATCCTGCAATCTCTACCTGTCAGACCAGCTCTTCTCTCTTCCACAGCTGTAGGTGGAACAAGAAAGGAAGGGGTTGAATGTTGGATGAGCAGCAGCAGAGGCATCTTAGCACTGCCAGCGTTTGGCGTTGAAGCGGAGGCATTTGCTGGGTTTAGGGAGGTGGCCTGTATTCAGTACACAACACTTTCTCACCCAGCAAACTCACAATTTATTTGAGAGGATGCCACGAAAAAAAAAATATTCTTTGGTGTGGATATAATGCTAACAGGGCAGACAGCTTTGAAGGGAACATACAGGAGAAATGCATATGAATATGTTTCACAGTGTTAAGCTGCAAAACCACACACTTCACCAGACAGATAGAAAAAGCACACGGGCTTTGTAGTGAAAAGGGAGATGGAGCATCCTGCTGACCCATGATGGAAAGACCATACTCAAGTGTTAACAAGGGGGCTGACTTCTCTGCTATTAGCCCGGAACTTAAGGGCAGGATGCATCTATCCTGCATCTCTTCTCCAGGTCAGCGACCTGCTGTTACATGCAAATGTGCGGAGGAAAAGGTCAGCAAAGGAGTAAGTACCAAAGGGCTGCAAGAGAAGGGAGGAGCAATCCAGCTGAATGTCAAGAGCCAAAATGAACCTCAAGTTTTCCAGGCAGAAAGGCTGGCAGCCTGAGAAATGATTCTTAGTTACACCTACAAGAACTGGTGCCAGACACGCAGATGATGGGATGGTTGGGCACAAAGGAGTGAAATATCGACCGGTGGATTCTTCAAAGACGGGAATAGCAGAGGCCCATCAATCCAAGTCACCAAGGGAAGGAGAGTTATTGTCTTGCACACACTCTTGCTCACACACATACAGAGACTTGCAGTTGCTTTGCCAGTTTGGCTCTAGTCTTCCACTGACTCATAATCCAGCTACTCGATCATTTCTAAGTAAAGGGCTGTCAATGCATCCCACCAGCTTGATCAAAGAAATGCTTCAGTTCCAGATAATCCCACCAAACCTTTCTGTTCATGCAATGCTAAGATCAGGCTGTCTGTGTTCCCTCTGTAGGCAGTGGAGCAAGAGATGAGTTTCCCCAGGGGCCAGCTGATCCTTTCCTCACAAAAGTGCTTCAGATATTGTGCTGAGCTGCCCTTGGCATGTCTGGATTTCCCTAGAGAGCCTAGCTGGCCAGCTTAGATGTGGACTTGTGTTCCAGCAGTTGATATTGCTCTCCAAGTGATGGCAGCGGTCCTCATTCAAGAAAATCTCTTTTTCCTGCTCTTTGCCTTTCAAAGTAGCTGCAGGAAAGAGAAATGTTGCTTTGGGGCTACTGCAGTGGCTGTCTCAGAAACCACGATTCTCTTGGTAGATCTTCCATTGTCTTCTTTTCCTCTGTGTTTCTAGACCCTGCCATAACACAGCATGATGGATGTTCCCTTTTTGCCACCCTTCTTTTGTTTCCTCCAGTTGGATGACATTAATGTAAGGGTTCCTCAATGTAACTGCAAAGTTAGAGGCTCTTTTCTAACATTTTGGATGTCACAGCTTTGCTTTGCTAGGATCTGTGATTTTTACAGAAGGTAGCTGTACACTGTCCAAGCACAACAGTCTCTAGTTACCTGCACCACCATCACTGCTCCAGGCCTGCTGTCCTTCTGGGCAAGAAGTCCCACTGTGCAGCAACTTTCCCATGTTCTAAACACAAGTGTTATTCTTGTGGGATCAGCATACACATATCCTGAAAGGATGTTATCCTCATAAACCAGCTTTTTCATATAAAGTCATGGGAGCAGAATGCCCAAAGTCACCTGGCCAAAGTGGAAACTCCATTGACACCAGCCAAATCCACAAGCCACCTTATTTCATTGATCTACCAACACTTTCACTGCCAGAGACCTGCAAACTCTACCAAAATGGCAAGATCTGAGCTAAGAAAGACTCAAAGTGCTACTGTCCACCTGATGCCTTCATTGCCTTCTGCTCAGTGAAGGTATTCTGTACTTATTCAAGCCTACAGAAGCAACAGTCATCCCTAACCTCATGTCCTCGGACAAAATCTCCATTGGCTCAGCAGTTCAGCAAGGTAGCCACACTCCACTGCCTGGGGAACACGCTGCCGTTTAAGACTTGCTGAGCAAGCCCTATAAAAATTAACACATCTTTGATGGGGAGACAGTAGGGGATGATTAATGAACACAGCCAGGAAAGGGGGGAGGGGGGAATCAGGGGAATAGATTTGCTAAATTGACAGCATATAAAATGTTTGTTCCTGCCTGAAACAGCAAGGTTGGCAAACCCTATCATGGGCCAGTAACTTGGGTTAAGTGAGAAGGCCACGCACCCGTAAATTGTACATCATCTATATTCAGATGTAGAGGCTTGTAGCCTCTCTGGTCCAGTGAGCCCAGTAATGAAAGACTTTAGAGCTGCCCAAGATACAAGATCGAGTGCCCTGGTTGTTTTAGCTCTGATAAGATTTTAGATGAGAATTTATTTTGTTAATGACGTTTTCAGTGCATACCTCTCCTTCTCATTCAAGGGTTATTGTGTATGCTTTCTGCAGGAGTGAGAACTTTGAGGGATGTTCAGGAGAGACTTTTATCCCATACGTAAAAACAGAATAACTGAACAAAGGAAGGGAGTATTTGCTTCAAATCATTTGGCCCAAAGAAAGATACAGCATCATGCAAAGCTTGCCCAAAACATTTCTAGTGCTATCTTTATCACATTATTTTTTTTCTCAGAAAAGTTAAAAAGGAATCTGCTGAGGCACATATTTTTCCCTCTGCTGTGTATTGCTCAAGTGGCTGAAAACTTTCTATCAAATCTTTTTCTCCCCATTTTAGGAACAGACATCTCCTTGGCAGTGAGTGTGTGCAGATCTGTGTTGTTGTTAAGCAGGGGAGCTCAGCTGCTAATTTGTTACTGCAGAGTGTTTCACAATCATGAGGAAAACCTTGTCAACACAAGTCCTCACCACTGCTCACATCCATTCCCCTTCCTCCCTCCAACGGAGGAGGTCCTTGTGTGATGAAGCACAGCCTGGGCTGTGCTGGTGATGGTCCTGGCCATGCTGAAGGCTGTGCTGCTGCCTCCTCCCATCCCCATGCTGCATGTTAGTGCTGCTGTCTAATGTTTTTCTGTGTGTTCTGCATGGTTCAGAGGCCTGATAATGGTGCTGCTTGCTCACTTCTGAAAGCAGAACCAATTCCCCCAGGGATGAAAAATTCAAAAAGTAAAACCCACCAGATATTAAAATGTCTTCCACCAAGAAGATCCTTTTTTGACTGCTGGAGGATGGGAATCACTGTCATTTCCCCTGACCCCATCTCTTGAAGACACCTACCTTCACCTACCGATCGTAGGTTGGGCAGACATTCACATCCACAGGAAGACACCTCTGGGAAGTCAATACTCAGGGGCTGGAGGACTACCTCCTTGCATCTCTTATTGGCAATGGCTTTCCTCATTCATTAGGTCTGACATCTGCTATTGATATCAATTATGATAATTAATGAAACATTTCACTGGCTGTGGCTGGCGTTCTGTCAGCGGTTTCCCACTGAAGTCTGGTTGATGGTATTAGTGGTAGCACAGGGGAGTTATTTAGGAAGCTGTACTGGATTAGGGGAGCAGTGGGATCAACAGATCTCATTGCCATTTGTGTTAGGACCTGCTGTGAAAACGCAGATGGGAAGGAGAAGGAACCTGTAGAGACATGATGGATGGGGCAGCTGCACTAAAGGGAGGAGCTCTAAGAAAATAGTTTAAGGTCTTCCCCCTCCCTGTTCTACCTGTTTATGAAGTGTCTTACAAAAATTTCACAGCCTTAAGTCCTAGGATTTTCAAACAAGGCCAAGTTCTGGATTTTGATTTGTCTCATCATTGGGCACCTGGATTGCTCAGGCATCTTTGAAGTTTCCTCAAGGTGTCTGCCTACATCTTGCCTGCACAGAAGCACCCTGGTGACCTAGCCTTGCACAATCAAGACGCCCAGCTCTTCTTGCAGAGCAATAAACACTGGATGTGCACAGGAGGCATTCAAGGCTGTCCTATTTTAGGAAGTGTCTTAATCATTAGGCTAAGGACAGAGTTGCATTTCTGCAGCAGAGTATACTTTGAAGTCCCTGGGGTGCTTTTGAGAATGCTACACACCATTCCCTGCAGGTCTGTCAAATCTCCCAACCCGTTTTTCTGCAGAGAAGCTTCCAGAGGAGATACTGTCCCTTGCCAGCACCACAGTTATTTGTTCCAGGAGCTCAGCCAGGCCCTGAGCTGTCCTACTGCTCTTTATATGGCAAACACAAAGGGCTGGTTTTATGGTCCTTGCAGAGTAGTAACGCATAGTGCAGGACTCCCCTGCATCTCTAAAGAGCTCCCTTGTAAGGAAAGGTTTCAAAAGTATGCACCGTTCATCTGGACTCATGCTGGTTAATCTCACTCTCCTATGAAGACAGCCTGCTAAACTGGGTTTGGGGTTGTACCTGCCTCTCTGCACTGGGACAGTGGCCCAGAGTGACCACCTCAGATGGAGACATTTGTGGGGGTGAAACAAACCCCACGCCTGATGACAGGTGTCCTGTGGGACCTGGGTGCAGAGCACTGGGAGCAGTAAGGCACTGCAAGGCTGCACATGAGCACTGGGAGGACATGGTTCATTTATTATTGCTCAGATAATCTGTACAGACTTAGGTTTGGTGCTTTGGTTCCTCTAAAGATGCTCATCAGTTTGCTACTGTATATAAATGAAGAGATTAGGAAGGGGGTCCCCAGACATCGAGGGGTTATGAAGCTCCTTCCATGTCCAGTCAAGGCACTTGTGGGGTTCTCAGTTACGGTCTCCTTCTCACCATATGAATGTTTGACATTTCATAAGCTGCTTTCTCTTGACAGGCTAAGAGAGATAATTCTGAGTAATTTCCCATGAGAAGTGAGGGAGAGTAGGGAGTCACAGGGGTTTCTGGTTTTTTTTGGAAATGTCTTGGAACATGCTAAAAAAAAAAATGTCTGTAATTTCAAGCTTGTAACTTCCTTTAAAACTCTCCTGTCCTCAAGACTTTACTGTTGTTTTAAAGTTCTTGTGACCTTTATTTTCTGTCTTTAGTTTCCTAAGTAATAAAACTGTAAGGAGCAATATGGGATTTGGGTTTTTTTTTTTTCCCGCTTGAGACAGAATGGTATTTGAAGTCACAAGGTGAATGAAGCAAGATTTAAGCTGAAGAGAGGCTGTAGCAGTCCTGGAGCTGACTGATAGCAAAACAAGCAGTCAGTTATTAGAAGACACAAATCACTCAGATTAAGTACTGAAAATAATAGCCATGCAAACCTTGAAGGAAGGGATGTCAGAGGCAAAGGTCATTAATTGACTGGTGAGATTTTTAGCTACAAGTTACTGGGGAATTATCTTTTTTTTAAGCAAAAAAAAATATATATCTGCCTCTATTATCAGTGACAGTGGTGGTGTATGGGGATTGCTGTTGTTGACTGTTTCTGGGTTCAGTGTTAATTCACTATTCCAGTGGATCCAAAGTAATTATTCTTTCTTGTAATTTCTCTATTTTATTTTATTCATGCATTTGGCATTTCTGTAGTGCTCTTACTCTCTATCGGAACATGAAGCAAGATTAAAAATGATCAACAATTAAGAACTCCGAGAAATAAATGAAGCATATTGAACCTCACAAACTGCCTGTATATGCTTATCGGGTGAGGTGGATGAATGGATCAGGTATCCGGGTAGAAGAAGCATCTTTCAATGCCCTGCCAGCACACGCAGCAAAACCCTTCACCTTGCCACCACACGGGAATAGTAAAGTCCCAGACAACACTAGAAAACACTTTGGGAGCCAGACTGAAAAGAAACTAATAAAAAAACTCATTTTCACAGTTATTTTTTAAAGTGTCTCTTGAACTATGAGGCTTCAGAATGGCTTGGGAGTCACACCGACACGGATGTTTGAGGCGTCTCCCTGTTCTCACAGTGCTGTGAATCACACTCGCCCTGTTTTGCTGAAGAAATGTAGGGCAAAATCATGGGACCTTGCAAAGCTTTGCTTAGCCTCTGTCCATCAATGCACAGGCATACAGCCATGGTACAGAAATAAACACAAACATCTACATCCTCCAGACACCTGGAAATTCTTCAGAGGTCTTCTCTTAATTGTTCCCTTCTTATGACATATTTCTTTGATTTCTGCATCATTTGTCCAAATAGAGATGATCCTTTTGATCCTTGAACAAGTAATTCTGCTCTACACTACACTTCATGCTCCGTTTTTCAGAAGAAAAGAGAAATATTAGACCAGGACCACTACCCATTGAGGTTAGTACCTTGTGCCGCTGTCGTGGTTTAACCCAAGCCGGCAGCTCAGCCCCACACAGCCTCTTGCTCACTCCCCTCCGGTGGGATGGGAGAGAGAACCGGAGGAGTGAAAGTGAGAAAACTCATGGGTCTATATAAAGACAGTTTGACAGGTAAAGCAAAAGCCGTGCACGAGCATAGCAGAACACGGGATTCATTCCCCACTTCCCATCGCAGGAGGTGCTCAGCCATCTCCAGGACAGCCGGGCTCCATCACACGTAATGGTGACTTGGGAAGACAAACGCCATCGCTCCGAACATCCCCCCTTCTTTCTTCGTCCCCCAGCTTTATGTGCTGAGCATGAGGCCATGTGGGCTGGGACATCCCTGGGGTCAGTTGGGGTCGGCTGTCCTGCCTGTGCCCCCTCCCAGCTCCTTGTGCCCCCCCAGCCACTCGCTGGTGGGGTGGGGTGAGAGGCAGGAAAGGCCTTGGCTCTGTGTAAGCCCTGCTCAGCGATAACGAAAACATCCCTGTGCTATCAACGCTGTTCTCAGCACACATCCAAAACAGCCCCACACCAGCTACTAGGAAGAAAATTAACGCTATCCCAGCCAAAAAGAGCACAGCCGCACAGCTAGCATCACCAGAAACTCCAGATGAAGACACTCAGGAAAACGAATCTACTTTATATGCCAAATACACGAGTTAAACTGTTTTAAACTCTTTTAGACTCTTCTGTATCAACCCTTTTATTCAGAGCTGAAGTGGCATAAATCACTGCAGCACACTCCAGTTCCAGAGGTTTTCTCTTCACAGTGAAATTGCAGCAAATGGCATGAATTTCCAGGACATTAGCTGCTCTGTAGGGACTCTCCAGAGTAAGGCCAAATTTTGTGCTTTCACAGTAGAGTAAGCAGCAGAAAGTTACTCTAAAACACATCAAAAACAGCCACATGGAAAAGAAATGTATTATTAGTTCACCCTTTCCCATTCTCTGCATATCAGCCAGCCCAAGGACAAGTGAGCTAAATTTGGGCTGCTCTGCTCCTAAATATGAGTGTTTACACAATGATTTAATGCAGTTTATCTAATCCACTTGAAATCCCCAGCCTTAATAAATTGCAATTATTAAATAGTGGATTAAATTTCTCGGCACCCCCTGTGGAGATGAACCTTACATGAAAAATCTTTCAGCTGCATCATGTTTGCTCTGCAAATGGCAAACACGAATTTGGGAGGGAACTGACCAAAAGAAGTCACAGAAGCATAGAGTGGTTTGAGTTGGAAGGGACCTTAAAGATCTTCCAGTCCCAACCCCCCAGCCATGGGCAGGGACACCTTCCACTACCCCAGGTTGCTCGAAGTCCTCCCAAACCTACTTCAGATGTTGGTAAGTAGTGCATACTTCGAGGTCCAGACGGCTTCTCAGGCTGGCTCCTGCAATTTGTTCATATTCTGCTCACTGGGACTTTGATCCTTTTTCATTACACATTAGCAGTTATTACCGGCCCCACACTCCTTGAACGGGGTTTTCTATTGCTGGTGACAACACACTGACTTTTTCATTCTCCACGTATGCATCTTTGGATTTAACAAGACCTCACATCTCACTCCTGGTTACAATGTGTCATTAGCTGTAATTAGAAGTTTAAAATTAATCAGTATTTTTCTCAGAAACATAGATGTGAATAATAGAGTTATAATTTCATTCTCATTTTTCCTTTTTATACCACTCAAAGCTTAACCATTTGAATTAAAAAAATTACTTTTTGCTTCACTTCTCATTTAGTCCAATACTCTACTGGTAAAGAGAGAGGAAAAATAGAGAAAGGAAATAGAAACTTCAGAAAATCTTTGTTTTATTTCAATGCAAATCCATTTCAATCTAAATCTGGTATTTTTTCTTTTTTGTTTGTACTGAAACTGAAACTAACTCAGACACTTTTATGAAATATTGAAACACATGGATTACTACAAATATTTTTTCTTCTAAAAATGCATATACTGTTTGTAATTCAATTTTTCATTGGCGAATCTTTCAAATCAAAGAAACTTGCCAGCTCCAGAGAGGCAAGTGTATGGTAGTTACATATTCATTTATCATTTCACGCTGTTCGAGCATGTGCTAAATACTTTATAGAACAAATAAAAGATAGGCAGAAATGTTTGCCCCAGTGAAAACAGGAAAAACCCAGGGATTTAAACCAGAATTCCATTCTGTCCCTGTTACAAAGTATTTCCAAACTAAGGCTCCTATCAGTGTGCACACGTTGAATATGAGTCAATTCCCATCAAAGAGAATAAGATCAAATTGCAGGACTAGGGCCCATGTACTTGACAGTTATTAGTTCTTAGTCTGAAACATAAAGTATTTTCTATCCTTGCTAATACTGATAAAGTTGGTAATATATTTGCTCAAATATTCCTCACTGAAAAAAAAAATAAATATTGAGGTTGACTGGAGTGACTTCCTAAATCAAGTAGAACTAATTGAATTGTTTTGCCTGGGAAATGTGAAAGCATTTTTGAAAAACTAAAAACAAAAAATGATTTGTTTGCTTTGGATGAATTAAATGTTCCAGGAATGAATTTATTTTCAATTTCATTAAAAAAAAAAAAAAAAAAAGAAGAAGACAAGAAAAGAAGATGAAGCAAGGCTGTCTTCTTGTGTTCTTCAGTAGTCTTTGAGGATCATTTCTGGAGAGCGTTGCTGCCACGGTCACAGCAGGACTGAAGATGCTCCATTGTGGTTGCACTTCAGGTTGGTGATTGCATAAGAGAGCAGCTTTCTTCTCACCCACCACAAGGATACAGCATCAGTCGTTACATTTTTTTAATATATATTATTCTTCCCCACTCATCCTTTTTGTTTCAGTTTCTGCATGAAAAAATGTAAAACATTTGAAAACGTTGTTAAAGGAGGAAAAGAAATCGATGTATATGACCTTCACTTGGCAGCCTTCAGAAGTGGTAAAAAGCATCAGAACCAGGAGGCCTTTGGTGTGTTTAGCTGTGATTTGTAGCTGATCTCCTCAACTCAACTACTCCATGAGTTTCATGCATAATGCAGCAGCAGTTTTGACTGAAGTCAAAAAATCTGCTGACAGAATGTAGTGTCAGGCATCTGGGGAGATGTCTAATTAATTATTATAATTGACATCCACACCAGATGTCTGATATATGACGGTCTCTTTGTTGATAAAAGGTTTTGGTAATTCTGTTTGAACAGCATTTTCAGAACAATATGTTTTCCATTTAGGTCACAAGGAAAAAAATATGATTTATTTTTTTCAGGAAATTGAATTCTGTCGGATAGCAGCATTCTGTCGTCTTGCCTTCCAACTTCTAACCAGCCTTGAAAACGCATGGGATGAGGGATGCAATGGAAAAGCATTCATCACGCTGTTGACCACTGATCAAAAGCACTTAGCTGGGAAGTGCAGGATCTGCCATCATCCTTTATTCTCTACAGTCACAAAGAAGAGTAGCTGATCTGACATCTGTAAAAAAATAATAATAATAAAAAAGTGAAAACCTCAATCAAAGAGCCGTTCTCAAATGGAAAGCCGATATGTTAGGCTAACAAAGAAGGTCAACAGCTCTTGAGTTCTTTCAAGTCATTATAATACTTCCAGAGCACCTCATGTTGAGAAGGGACAAAGCACACTGTAACCTGAACCTTTCGGCCCCAAATTCAAACCAACTCTCAGCCCAGAAACTTTTAGTAGTAAGAAATAGCTTGCCTAGCTTTCTGCCTTAGTAACCCACATTCTTCTGCATATCTTTAATTTTCTTTTCGGCTTGGACCTGCTGAGAAAAGGTCTTCTTATGGCAAGGACACTCCAGATAGAAGCAGGAAGTACAAATCCCTCAGAAAATCCAGTTTTATGAGCTTTCCAGAGTATTTGATGGATCTCAGAAGCTCCATTTCAGAAAATTAGCACCTTGCCTTAGGACATGGTTATGCCAACCATCCACTGCTAATTAACATACTTCAATAACAGAAACTTATCTTTTGCACATGATTTCTTCTACCATACCAGACAATTGATGATGCTCAGATGATCCTCAAGCTTCATGAGTTGGTAGGACCACCTTCAGCCATTCCCAGAAGCTGTCTTGGACTCAGACAAGAGGTGACCTTAAAGAAAGCAGAGAGAGCACCTACTTCTTTCCATCACTTTAAACTGCTTAACTGCTTCTTTTTCTTATAATAGGTCTATGGGATTTTGGGGACGAGGAGGGGGTGGGGGGAGTTAAAAAAAGTTCTGCCTGTGCTTATTCCAGATGTGAGTCAGCTCTCATGCAGAAGATGCAGATTGTCAGGCTAACATGGACCTGCACTCAGGCCAATAAGCACTACTCAGTTTTTAATCCATATTAACTAAAGTTTGGCAATCTGGATGCCTACTTCAGTGTAAAGCTTCTTTAAAGAAAAATAAGCCTGTTCACACCCACACCGATTATTGCTTGCCCAATTCTGGGCACACCAATTATTGACAAAATTTTTCAATCCATCTGGTGGATTTGACCTGAGCTTGGTGTGAGAGCAAGGCATAGTCCGATGAGTGCTTGCAATACATTTGGAGCCATTTAAGAAGTTACCTGCTCTCAGCTCCAAATTGCAGCTGCCTAAGCTGGGACATTGTCTCTGACTCATCCCTTCTGGTGCAAAGTATGACAGATTGACTTAAATTGCCTGTTATAGTTCCCTATCTAGAAGTAACCAAATACGCTGCAGATATTTCAAGGTATTTTGATGCCCAAAGAAGCAGATAGGCTCTAGTCATCATTTCAAAGTCTGCAAGTGCTAATTTGCATCCCAGAGTCCCAATTTCCTTTCCAGATGTGGCTTGCAGATGCAGGGGTATGCAGGCATCTGACCTCACATAGACACCTAAACAAGAAATGATTTTAATCGGAATTCAGGCACTTGGTATGGGGTTTCATTTTACCTTATTTCAATCATCTGGAATTTAAATGTCTTTTCTTAGCAATTTGTGGAGAGTCCCTTTACAGCTACTGAAGAGAGATTTATAGTTATTATGCTGTATAGTTATATATGATGTCCCCTATTCTGCATAAGACTTAAGTGCCTTCATGCTTTTGAATGTTTGTCCCTAAGGGTTTGCATCTCTTCTGGAAATAGCACACAGGCATCTACGTTACATAGACTTGTGTGTGTATTTTCTGAGGGGCCAAACTAGACCAAAGCTTAACATGAGAACAAAGCCCTAACATTAAACCAAAGCAAGAATTCACATCCCCCCCAGCATGAAGATGCTGAATTTCAAGTTGAAGCAGCACCTTTATGCTGAGTTACTGGCATTGCCTTTTTTGTTTTATGGATACCCTTACTTCCTTAACAGAATAAAGGAAGATAAAGTGCTTGCATGGAGATGTATTCACTTCTGTTCTCTTGGTAGTGATTTGAAACCTTTCACTCCTGTGATGTTAATGTCACTTTTAATATTGCAAATTTGCTAAGATGCCAAGCAAACAGCATTTAAATAATGTCTTTACAGGACCAATGTGTGCATGAGTTTTTGGGCGAGGATGGCTGTGGCTTTTTTACCAGCATCCTTGCAAAGCATGTAGTCTGCAGCCTCTTGCTTTAATTTCTGATATAAATGTAAATGGTAATTTTAACATTTTAGATACTAACTTGATTTCATCTGATTTTGGCAAGACACGTGCCATGTATTTTACAATTTAAAAATCAGGTTTGAAAATGTCAGCTTTCATGAGCAGGCGGGCTGTGTCATTTACAGCACACCGAAGGCATGCGGCAGATAAGGCGAAGTGGGGCTAAGGAGGCATTTAGAGATTATTTGCATCGGAGAAGGCTGCTGAGAGGGAATGGCTAAACTATAGGGAAACTAACTGCCTTAATATGAATATCTAAATGAAATGCTGTTAAACGGCTTCTGACACCACAGCTGAATTGCACCTTGGCTACTAGCTGTGCTAAACATTTACTAGTTGGATGCAGCAGATAGCATTAAAGCCTGCAAGTCCCACTCCTGTCTCCGTGTAAGAGGTCCACCCACAGTGACAGATAAGCATGGTCTGACCCCCTTCTCCATCAGAAACTCCACTAGCATGTACGCAAGGAACGGCCTGAGCTCCTGAGCTCTCCCAGGGATTAAAGGCTCAGCATATTCAATGCCAAGTCTTGTTTGTTCAGTTAGGATGGATCAAGCCTAGGAGGGCTGAGCTCCTAACACAAGCTGCTGGTGTCTGTCTACCACCACAATGGCCAGAAAGCACTTGGGCAATGGGGTTTAATAAATATCTACCTCTCTCAAGGATGTACTTCACCTCCTGCGTAGACACAAACGACCTTCTCGTCCATCTCCAGGAAAGGACTTCATCTCCCTCTGCCTCTTCATCTGTCAGATGTTATGCTCCACAGTAGGGATTAGCAGACCTGCATCCCACAGCACAGACCCTCAGAGAGCTGTAAATGGATGACATTTTCGAAGATCTGGAGACACCTGGGTGGTGTGTCCAGCCCCCCTTGTGCACCTCTTCTCCATGCTGTGCTGTCTGTCCAATCGTCCCTCTCATTTCAGACCGAGGGCTCACATTTCCAGTTCAATTACCATGGTTATACATGCTACTGGTGGCCAGGCTGAGCCCATCTGCAAGCACACACTCAGCTCTTGGCGGACCTCGCACTGCAGCCAGAGGTTCAAACAGAGCTACATTGCTTTCCATTGTCTGAGTGTTGCCTTAAGAACACTTAAGCATTTCATTTCAGGATGGAGACGACTGCGTCACGGTGAGAGAAAGTAAATTTGAACACCTTTAACAAACCAGTTTGTTTATTTGCTCGTGTTTCACAGGACTGGGAAAGGGTCCCTGAGGCCTGGGTGGGATGAGACTGGGAAGCACAGGTAGTACCAGGGTACCCATCGCCCACCCTTCATGTCCCACTGATGCTGAAGAGGTTGCACAGTGAGCACCGTGAAAAGGACAAGCAAAGTTTCCAATGGATGCAAAAAGGAGCAGCAAACTCTTTTATGAGCATGAGCGCAAAGTCTCCCTGTCAGCCAGTCACTCCTGTGGACTGTTGGTGGATCGGCTGCTAATTAAGAAACCAGAGGCCTGAAATCACTTGCTTTTATCCTGCAGTTTTTCTCTTGTAAGGTTCTCCTGGGGTTCAGTTAGTCAGCACATTGAGGGGATTAGAGAGCCCTGGGAGATACCTTCAGAAATACTAGGGAGCTAATTAAAGCAAGCAAGGAGAGCTGGCCAGAGAAACAGTTTCACAAATACACAGGCTTTCAAAGACACAGGCAGAAAATGCAAGACAAGGAGAAAGATGGAGCTTTAAAGAGAGACAAACAAGAGAGACAGTGAAAGAGAGACCACCTGCAAGGAATAAGAATTATTAGCAACTTTATTCTTCACCAGCAGCCATGTTTTCCCTCTAGATTTTGCCCACAGGAACGGCACTATGGCCGTTATGGAAATTTTTCCTAAAACAACAGGAATTGTTTGCTCACTTCCAGTCATTAGCAGCTCTGTTTCTCACACCCAGCTGCTGTGTGAGCACACAAGGCAGTGGGAACTGGTAATGCTGCCTTTCCTTTTGGATCCTGAACATTTCTCATTATAAGATCCTGCTTTGCATAACTTGTTAGAGCACCAGAAAATCTGAAATATTCAGGCTCACATTTTCCTTGATATTTGTTTGCAACAGGAAACAAATTTTAGTGAAAGTACCAAGTAATATTAACTATGTCTGAGAAAGGAGTCAGAGGAAAATAAATTGGTCTGCTGCTTTATAGAAATATCTACCATGATTCATTTAATAGTTCTTGTTATTTGAGTAAGGAACCTGAGATTTGGACGCAAAGTCTCCTTTGTATCAAAGATTTGGCTTTGCCATCCGTTCCTCTTCACTGAGTTGTAAGCCGAAAAGAAATCCCAGTTCAGATGGTCACAGTACAGGCTATGTCTGTCTGAGTGTTTTTGTCATCTGTAGTGATGGGGAGGGCACTGTGGAACGGCCAGCCTTAAATCCACAGGACAAAGGGGCTTAGAAGTCCTCGGAGGTTTCTAAGAACTTCTTGAGTTGGCGACAGTCCCATACGCTGGGCCTCCAGACATCCCTTCCCACTGCTGCCACTAAGATTTTATTTAGTGAATAGCTGAGTCCCACTATTGTCTCTTATCTCCAGGGGCCGGTCTGCCAAAAAGATAAATGGCCTGGCAGTGCTGCTAGCTGCTTCCTTTGCCCAAGCACTGAAACATGATGGAACTGCTTGAGGCTTTAAAATTAGTGCTTAAAAAAGGTGATGGGGGAGAGGAGTGAATGAATGTTGAGAACTATGGAAAAGCATACTGTTTGTGCAAAGTCAAATGCTTGAAAAAACAGAAGCAGCAGCAATGAGGGTCCTATCCTCTTCCTCTCACACTGGAATATTACACCACCCACAAGTGGGTCCTGAAGTGGTCTCGAGCCCGGTGCTGATGGTGTTGTAGGTGAACCTTAGCTCCGGGGAGCAGATGAGTTGGCTCACTCTGCTCACAAAAAAAATACAGCCATTACTCAGAAATGCAAGTTAGAGTACTCTCCATGCTGAGAGGGTCCCGGGCAGCAGGGATGATGGAGAACCGGTAGCAGCAGAAGGTCAGTGAAGCAAACCAAATTGGAGAGGAAGGGTTCACTCTGGAGAGGCTGAGAGAAAACAGCAATCATGGCAGTTAGCAAAATAATAAATAAGGCCTCCATTTTTTGTGAGAGAAATGGTCACAGCTGAGCAAATGCCTAGCAATGGGCTGTCTGGTGTGAATGATGGATAGAGAGAAGAACAAGGCTAGATGAGGTTTCATGAGCAAAGTAAATACATAAAAGCAACCACTTGGCAGGAGAGCTGCGATGAGTGGGATATTTGGAGGTGGTTCTCTGAACACATGCCCCTTAGCAGGGAGAGGCTTTCTCTGCTTCTAACAAGCCCATGGAATTACACAGATTCAGGGAGGATAAAACCTTCTGGGTCAACTTTTGTAAATGATTTTGGCCAAAAAATAGGAATAAATTTTAAAAAAGAGAGCTTTTACCCTGACATTTTCAAACTGGAACATTTTGACTCTTTCAAAAATCAGTGTTTTCATTTCAAAATGGACTTAGATGTTTGAAGAGTAAAAATAATCGCACAATTTAAACTGAAATGAAGAGGGTTTTTTTTTGCACCAGGCAAATGCTGACAGTCAGCTTTAACCTTTGTGAAGCTTGGAGAGTGGCTGAGGGCTGGAGGAGGTGCTGATTCATACACAGGAAATGTCTATTTGTAATAAGACCTAGAATTAACTATTTTTGCCCCCTGAAATTTTGCCACAGAATATTGTGGGTTTCAAAGGCAAGTGGGCAGATGAATGGGGAATGGATCCATGAAGGGCTATTAAGTACAAAAAAATCAGTAGGCAACTGCAAGCTGGAAATGCTTGGGAAAATAACAAACCAAAGTACTCACCCTGTTCTTATACACATCTCTTGGTGTCCGCATTAACCACTTTGAAGATAGAAACCTGGGTTACCTATACCTTTGGTCCTACCCATAATGGCTGCTCTTGTGTGTCATAAACTAAACCCAAAAGTGCTCTTGTTTTATTCCTTTATTTCCAAGCCCAAATTGAGTCATGAACTGAGTCATTTCTGCTGCAACTCCAGCTCCTGCCATGATCAGACCTAGTTCCCACTGACCTCGCTCCTTAGCCTCACTGCTCCTTCAAAGTTTCATCTCTTATAGTAAAACTTATACAAGTAATTTATTTTTTCTTCCTCTCACACCACTGCTGGTATGATGAGTTATGGGCCATTGCTGGTAGGTGCAGGTGCCACCCGTGACAGACCCATGGCTCAGCAGCCTTTGGGGAGCAGCACCACACTACAGCTACTGGTGGAGGTGAAATCTTCAAACAAGGGGTTCATATTTCAGAACTGCTAATTTTTGATCGAGCCAGGCTAATTTCCAAATCCCACTGTTAACTTTTTCCCCAAACTCTCCCTAATCTGCCATCCCGAAGAAATGGTGAATTCATTGGTTTGGCAGCCAAATAAAGCATGAAGGAAAACAAATACATTTCAGAGGAAATTAAATATATTTTCTAGGGTTATTGACAAGATACACAAAAACCTGTTTTACAACAAGATAAATTTGCTGTTTGACCTAAAACATCACGCTCTGATCTGCAGATAGTTCCCCTAGCCCTTTCGCTTAAACTCATTTTTCACTCACAATGTATGACATTCTTTCAGCAAATACTGTCTTTTACCTCAAAAATCAAAGGACCCCACTTTGAAAAATCTGGAATGAATCGTCCTCTCATGCAGTGACAGGCAGGCTGAAGAGCTGCTCCCCAGAGCCCTGGAGTTGCACCAAGCCTCCCTTCTGCAACCCATGATCAAACCAGAGTGCCGTGGCTCTGCCTGCTCTGCCTGCACCTCCTCTGCCTGCACTTCACCTCCCAGCACATTGCTCTGCTCATCGGGGTATGCAAATAGATAAACCGCCAGTTGAGATTCAGCATGTTATCTAAAATTGTTATCTCTCTGTCTTCCTAGTCCCCAGGACCTCATTTGCTGATGACAATACTTTAATGAAAAGCCATACTCATCCTTTTGTTAAGATTAAAGAAATGGCAAATTGTATTCTGCAGCAGCACTGGTGTGGTCGGGTGGAAGAAGGGGTGGCAAGCATTAGCCTCTGAACCCAGGTGGCTTCTTATTCTCCTGCCCTTATATCAGATTCTTCAATGAAACACTGGAAGGGAGTTTTGATAAGCTGTTGTGACCACAATGGAGGACAGATGTCACGACATGGTCTTTAAGTAGAGGTAACTGTTGGACTTATTTAGTGTGTAGCTCTCACTCCAATCCATGTGGGTGAGGGGAGAAATTAATCTTAAAAACAGGCCAGGGTTATTTCTTACCCTGGTCTCATGCAGAAGTGAGTGCACAGCCCCACTTGTGTTATTTCATATCATTTCATTATTGACATAACGCTGAGGGATCTGGTGTAGTTGGGAACTGTCAGTGCCAGGTTAACGGTTGGACTAGATGATCTTCAAGGTCCTTTCCAACCTAGATGATTCTGTGATTCTGTGATATTGTCTTCATTCCACCTTCATGGGATGGGGGTTTCAGCCCACTGCCTGTAGCTGCAGGACTTGCCTGAGACTCTCACTGATAAGTTGACCTTTTTTTCAAGCCTGCTTGCTCGTGCAGATCCACAGTGATGTGAATATCTCAGAGGTCTGGTTTTGGACTTCCCTGCTAGGAGGATCTACATGGTTCAAGCCCTTCTCCCCTTGAAGTCAAGTCCTAGCTTAGACTGATGGCCATGTTGACTCTGCAGTGAATGGGGCAACACGAAGTGGCTTATAATATTTTTATTTCCTTTGCCTGACAATTTCTTAGTTTCAGACCCTTCCAGGACATAGGGCCTAGAAACCCAGGTATAGTTTATAACACAGTTCCTCCCTGTGCTTCCCCAGCACCAAAGGATTTCACAACACAAATCTGTTTGATGAGGCAATTCCAGTCCTCCAACAGAGGAAATCTATCCCACCCTAGAGAGGCTCAGCCTTAAATAGGATGCCATTAGGTATAGCAGTTGTGCTGCCCTTGGTCCCCAAAATGGAATTTGCCCTTAATAGGGTGTAGGACCAGTCAAAACTACATTTTGAAGGAAAATTTATGTTTTCAACAGAACTGGATTTTTCAAATGACCAGCCACCTCTAGCAGACAACGTTACTATTTCATCAGAAACACCAACTAATTTTTTGTCAGGAGCACATATATTATTACTCAGAGGAGCGTGTGGTGGCTTGCGTGGATTGCAGAGCAGGTCCTCTGGGACCCACCACCCCAGAGCTCCTCCAGTGCTCTTCTGGCCCCTGCATGGGGAAGGGGACCATGTCATGTCTTGGACCACCACAACCACCCAACTTGGACAGGAAAACAACAACCTGCAGCACAGTAACTCCCAGTGCAAATTACTTGATTTCCCTATCGGAATCTTACATAGACATATATTCAAATATTTGAGAACAATATAAAAATTTTCTTGTAAGTTAAATGAAAGGGGGGGACTAGTTTTAGCTAACCATAAGGAGCAAGAAATCACAAAATCCAGCACATGTAACAGTGCAAATAGATATCTAATATGTATAAAAAAATATAATAATTATATAGACTAGTTGATATTGTACATGTAATAGTATTTATGTATAAAAATCAATATTATACACGTAATAATATAAATAGATTTAGATAACAGACCATATATACAGAAATATAAATCAATATATTTTTTTATATGGGGCAGAGGGCCAGGATTTCTGAGACACCTATTCATCACTCCTCATCCTTCCAGAGCAGGGATGACCATAGGCCACAGCCACGTCAGCCAATCCCTGTGCTGGATTTGCTCTGAGTGCCTCCAGCCTGTTAGAAGGAAGACACACCAACACGTGTGCAAACACACATACACGCACTGTTCTCTCTGCTGGGGATTCGACTTTGATTTTTACCTGTTTGCTTTAATATAAAGTAAAAGGTCATTTTAGAGCAACATTCCACAGTATTCACTGTTTATTCTCAGTTGGAGACACGGCATCTCTCTTATCTGACATTTCCACCACAAATTAAGTTCCTTGGACACCTTTTTAGGATGCAAAATGATTAATATCTAACACAACTCTGAAATATAATAAACTCTGCCTATCACTCCTGCATCTCCGCTGGCATGGTTTTAATGCATTTCTCTTCAGGGCAGCTCTGTGGTAGGGCAGACCTTCTCAACCTTGTTTTACACATCAGGAGGGGGTGCACAGACTTCAGAACTTAAAGAGAATGATCTCATTTATCTTGAACAGCCCTCACCTTTAAAAACCTCCTTCTCTCCAGCACCTGTATATAGACAGGACTAGAGCAATACTATGCATTGAATAGCTCCTCTACTTCTTTTCCTCCCACAATGTTCGTTACATCCCCCTACGCTATCCTCTAGTTCTGTCAAATTTCTTTGAACGTGGTCAGAAGGCTGAAAAGACAAGGAGACACCCAAAAATAGAGTGATCCCACATGACTCAATTTCCTTAGGAAACCAGCCTGGAAACAGCAGGAAGCATTTCTGTGCTCCAAGCACAGAGAAGAAAAGAGCAACAGCAGCACAGCAAACAGCACGAGAGGCAGCAGACCCTCCATGCGTTGCAGCTAGGAGCTGGAAGATATTGCCAACCAATCTTAGACAGTGTGTAGAAATTCAGCAGCTTCAAAATGCACCTTGGAAAAATGGAAATTAATCTTGTTGAAGTGATAAATGATCTGACTAAGGGACCAGCTCTGGAGCAGAGAGGCCAGGGTGGAATCCAGGATGCAGGTGGGGCAGGATGTGCTGCTGAGGATGCATCTGCCCTTTATTCTGGCTTCTCTCCAGCCTGGATCCAGGTAGCACTGGAGTAAGGAGTCGTGGTTAGGGCAATTGTGTTGAAGGTTAAATTGTGCTGTTCGGTGAGGAATAGCTTCTTTTCTCCATCAGGCACATCAACAGAAGGAGACTAGAAGTGAGCTAACATGGAGCAGCCCACAGCAGTGACAAGTAGTGTGGCTGGCCAGAAAAATGTTTCCAAGCAGGGATTTTGAGTCCAAAATACAGTTCTGTTAAACTGAAAGCACTTTGCAGGAAAGGCTTCAGTGTTAACACCAATTTCTGTGGGAGGAAAATCAGAAAGTTTGGCCCTGTCTTTCTCACCTCATTTCAGGGGGTTTTTGGCATTAGTGGTTCATTGCTGCATCTCCACAGCATCTTGCACCTACCTCACCTGTGTCATCATAGCTCATTAGTGTTGGCCTGATGGTGGCTTCTGGATCAGAAATATTTTGTGCTCGGTTTGGAGGACACACCCACACTAGACAAAATGATGGAGCAGTGGCCATTCCTACAGTGAGATCTGAGTCTCCATCCCTGAAACGAGCAACTCTGCTGGAACAAGTGGAGGGAAGGGAGCACAGGAATTGAAGCTGATTATTATTTGGATCCATTTGCATGTGCTTGACAGGTCTTCAAACCTCATGGCTACAAATAACTACACAAGATGCCCTGCAGCAGAGAATCATACCTTGCCCTATCGCTATCAGCCAAGACAATGGTTTTTGCAGTGGTCAGTAGAAGATCCCTTGCAGAAAAACCACCACTTGCTCCTGGTGGAGCAGGTTGAGACCTTACAGGTTTTTGGTGGCCCTGGGAAAGCATAGCAAAGGAAGAGTTACTGGAAATGTTGACTGGAGCTTGTAGGAAGGAATATTGCCAGAAAACAGCTTCGAGGAGACAGTCCTCCAGGCACAGTGGTCCCCAGTGCTGCAGCACAGGGCAAGGCAAACGCAGCATCATTATTTTGTCTGGCAAGAGACAGAAGTTACTTGTCTTTTCTTTTGGGGTTTTTTTCACTTTTAGAGAGAATCAGGGGTTTTTTTACTATATAAATGAGGGTCTGTCTACCATAGGGAGATTCAGAAAAGCTCATCAAGATTAATTCTTAAAATGGATAAATGAAAGCACATTAAACAACCTATGTAGACACACTCATTTGGAATTAAAGGGTCCGTAATTAAGTTTTACTTAATTCACTTTTGAAGTGACTTGAGCCAAATTGAATTAAGGCCACTTTCATTTTAAATGAAAGTATCCAGACCTGGGTTTAATGTAATTTAACTAATCCACTTGCAATTCACACCACTAGTTAATTTTGGATTAATTTCCCCTTGTAAGCAAGCTCTTAAACAGACAGCAGGAATGCAACTTTATTTTCCCTTTTCCATCTAGAGAGGGAGCCACAGAACTTCTCTTCCCCCAAAACATGCCTCTGCTCTGTGCAATTTAACCCCTTTTTACCATGCCTGGGGTGAACCTGACCCAGGGTGTGCCAGATGGCTGTTGTGACATCCTCAGCTGAAAGGAGACAGGGATGTTCCTCTGATGGTTCTTCTGAACCATCACTGACGTCCCTCTCCCAAAAACATTCCCTCTTGCAGGATTTTCAAGCTCACTTCCAGGAAAAGGTTTCATGTAGGGTAAATAAAATTTGGCGACAGGCTCTGGGAAGAGACCGCTGAGGATTATTGGCCTGGCTTGAGGGGGGCAGGATCCAGGAAGGCTTTTTGGTGAACTGAAGTAGGGCAGATCCCAAAGCGCTTTGGCAAAGCAAGGAAAGATGCCATGTGCTGTATGGTGGGACTGGAAAGACTCCAGACAACAAGTTCTGTTTAATTAAAGCCATTTAAAAAGCTGCAGAGGTCAGTTTTAGGTGCCCTGAACTGCCGCAGCAGCATGAAGGTGGTGGTGTTTTTCTGGGTTAATTAAAATAAGGGATGTCTTTGGAGATACTAACAATGACAAGTCATTAATGGAGCAACCAGCAAATGAACAAGCAATAGTGGGACTGGAAGGGACCTCAAGCATTGTAGGAAAGAAAGCGTTTGCAATGGAGGGCAAGGGTGAGCACAACTAATGCAGATGGCAGATACCCAAATCTTGCTGCTTTTGGTTTGATCTACCACAACTCAAATACAGTTCAGTTCATGCCAAGTCTCTTAAGGGTTTAAGTAACCCTATTGCGGAGCACATAACCCCCTGACAGCTTGGGATTCACCCAGAGAAGGACTGTGCTCCCATCAGTAATAACAGCAGTAACTTTTATTACTGCGGCTTGCGGTGGACATTATCTGTTCACACAGGCTTTGAAAAAAAGAAGGTGGTCCCAAATAAAGAATAATAGAATCACAGAATGGTTTGGGCTGGAAGGGACCTTTAAAGCTCATCTAGTCCAACGCCCCTGCAGTGAGCAGGGACATCTTCAACTAGATCAGGTTGCTCAGAGCCCCATCCAACCTGACCTTGAATGTTTCCAGGGATGGGGCATCTACCACCCCTCCAGGCCACTTGTTCCGGTGTTTCACCACCCGCATCGTAAAAAGATCTCTTTCTTATATCTAGGCTGAATCCACCCTCTTTTAGTTTAAAACTATTACCCCTTGTCCTATCGCTATAGGCCCTGTTAAAGAGTCTGTCCCCATCTTTCTTATAAGCTCCTATTTTTTTTTTAAGAGAAAGTAGTCCACTTCCAAAAACATTTTGGGAGTCAAGTGGTTCAACTGTCTCTTAATCCCCAAGGGACTGCTAGTAATCCACACTTCACTTGTACCATCTCCCCATAAAGTCACCTTGTGTAACATTTTGCATCTGCCAAAAGCGCTAGTAAGGTCCCCTGGCGTGTGTCCCTCTTGGTGACACAGGGAAGGAATAAGTAGCTCATCCAGGCATTACATTTTCTGGAGTAAGGAGTGAGATTCAGGAGGAAACTTCACCAGGAATAGACCTGGCATCTAAGCTCATACTTCTTTCACCAAAGATAAGAACTTTCCTTGGTTAGAATTCAGAAGCTGCCTTTCTTTTCAGCCACAAACCAGAGCAGTTTAATTGAGGAATCCTGAGAGGGAGGTACAGCTTGGCTCCAGGGTGCCTCCACCCTTCCCTGCAGCACCTTTGATTTCCTAAATCGAACTACACTTCCCAGAAGGCACTTTCCCTGGCAGTGCCTCCAGGCAGGCCTGCGGCTAGGGCTAGTTAGAGTTTCCTTTCTCAGGCATTTGACTTTTTCCAGCAAGACGAGGGAACAGACACATTTTGTAAAAATATCATTTAATCAAAAAAAAATCTATTCTTATGGGAAAGGAAGGAGGAAGAAATAATAATAAAAAAAAAAAAAAAAACACCCTCCAGTGAGATGGAATATTTTCAACCAGCCTAATGATAACTATCCCACAGCTCCCTAAATCTGGCTCCCTGCCTTTCACATAAGCAGTGAACGGGTAGGAACTCCTGCTGTCAGCGTTTTACTTCATTTGTGACCCACCACCTCTTTTCAAATAAATTCCCATTGAATTATCTGAAGTGAGCAGAGAGCAAGGGGGGAAAGGAATTCAGGCTGGGAGGATAATACTGAAGTTATTTCAGCTGGAAGATCGAGTGCATTGCATCCATTTAAAATTCATTTAAAATGGTGAAAGAGGTGTTTTGAACTCAGTGGGAAGTTGATGACTGATTTGAATTCGCGCTCGCACGCCCTGTTACAGCGAAAGGCTCTCTGGAAAATAAAAGTCCCCAGAGAGGTCTCCTGGGATGCGGGGAATGGTACAAATCAAAGCAAACCGGAGGTGTGACATAGGTCTTGGCAAAGCCAGAGGTGGAGGATCCAGGCATCTGCCTTCCCGGGAGGGCAGAGGTGAAGCCACCCGCTGCCTGTCCCCCATGGCAGCCCTCAGCTGGCTCCTCCTCACTGGGGAGCATCCCCCCAGAAACATGCCTGTCCCCAGGGGAAGGTGCCTGCAGCCATTTTTCAACTGAGGCCTCAGGGTGATGCCCAACGGGATTGCAGCGGGGTGGAAAATTGAGCAGGGCTTTGATGCATTTACCAGCTTAGTTTAGCAACAACCAAGAGCACCGTGCCGCTAATTCCAGAGCAGGGCCCTGCTCCCCCCATGGCCATTAGCTGCCTGCATCAGCCCTTATTTCTGCCTTAGTTTTCCTATCTGTGGAACAGTGATGATAAATAATACAGACCCATTTTTGTGATGGATTTGAGCTCTCTGGATACAAATTGCTAATAGTGGCAAATACTCTTGAAGGTAGTTTAAAGAAACATAGATAATTCAGTTTGTTTTGTAATATAGCTTACTCACGCTGCTTATACACACATATATATGTTTCTGTTTCTTCTTAAGATTCATTTCATTTTTAAGTGCATGTGAGAAGAGCCCAGAGTTCAGCTATACAGCTCTTATTATTGATGGTTTTTAAAAGTAAATAAGTGTATGCTATTATGATTTCATCTCTTGTGCCGGAAAGCAGCGCTCTGAGTGCGTATTACTCTGGGAGACCTGCCGTGTTTATATCCCTTATGAGATACGTCTTTGTTTTCTGAGGCGCAGAGAGTGTCTTCTCCATTTCACAGCACACTAAGGATTAACACCCAAACTGTAAAATGCATTGTACTTCCACTGTTAATCTGTCACATAAAAAAAAAAAAGAACAAAAACAACAAAAAAAAAATCTTCACTCGCCTTTACTGACTTTCCACATCGATGATATTTTTAGCATTTTTGGAAGACAATCGAATCTTTCCAGGAGATGGGTGATGTCTTCAGAGGTCTTCAGGCTGCAGCAAGGGTGATCCAAACTATATATAACCTCTGTTTCACACTGTACCTGAAAGACAGACTCCTGGTAGCTGAGGACAGCCTTTGACTCAAGAAGGCAGGCCCGAAATCTCTGCTCCTGCCATATAAGTTTAAATAAATGAGTTTGTGCTGCAGTTCCCATGTGCAAGACAGGTATCATAGACCCCTCCAGTCTCACCAAGGCTTTCTGTGGGGCTTGGATGTTAGGACAAAATAGGGTATGTAAATACATAATACGGGGAGAAAATGCAAGCCCCAGCTGTTTCTTGGTTTTGAAAGAAAAGAATGCCTCCAGCTTAGGAGCTCGCAAAAAGTTTGTAGCATTTTATATGAGCCTGGATTCCCACGTGGGGTTTGGAGTGAATTTTACATAAAGTTTGTCTGGAAATGTTCCAGCCTGCAGCTGAAAATAAAACTCTGCAAAGGTACCAAACCCTGGTGACTCACATCCGATCCCAGGCTGAGATTTTTCAAAGCTGCAGAGGAAAGCTGGATAGCAGAGTTCACATTAATTTTAATAAGAATTGGGCATTCAGATCCTGTAAGTGATAGCAGAGGCTATCAGCCTCAAAACCTGTACAAGCCCCAGCCAAGCGGGACTGCATTTCTGCAGAGCTCTGACAGCTCTAAATACCTGTTGGAGCCAGCAGAGACGTGGCGTGGCACAACCACATGCACACAGGTACACAGCCTGCTCCCACAGCATTGCTGGCACCTTCCAAAAGTGATGGGGATATTTTTCAGCCTGTATATTTTGAGGTGGTTTTTTTTTCCTGCTTGCTAGGAAGCAGGGATTTTCTGCAAGGTGTGTTCATATGGCTAAGTGAAAGCTATAAACGTGCAAACTCCAGTTCAGCAAGTTTTTATGCTGATTGCTGGACCTCTGCTTTGAGCAGACCTAGCAGCATATAGCTTGATGCTTAGGAATTTCTTAATGAACAAGCTTCAGCACGATATTTATGGCAATGCTGAGAGGCCCTCTAGTTATCAGGGGATGAAACTCAGGTTTAGAGGTTCAGACCATTTCTTAATTCAGGCTTTTAACTCAGAATTGCACAAGCAATTAAAACACTGGTGGGTGCAAAACTTCTGTAAGAACCTCACATTGCCACAGTCTCTCAACGTGAGGTTTCCTAGTGAAATTTCATTAGGGTTTTTTGGCTCTATTTTGGTGCTTCTGACACCTTCAATGAAGAAAGACACGGGCCTGTGTCACAGCTGGCACCGATCTAAGGCTGTAGTAGGGATTCAGCAGTGCCTTGCACTCAGTTCCTGAGTCCTGCTGGATTCGAGAGAGGTCCTTTGCCTTCAGTCACCAGATTCAACATCAATAAATAAGTATTGTGACTCTTCTTTTTTCATTTGTAGATGAAAAGGCAAAAGGGAGATAGTAGTGAATATGCCTGTGAGTAAAGACGATCAAAGGTTTTCAAACTCATGAATGCTCAGGACCTGAGATGAACTTGAACATTTAATGAAGGGTCTGGTCAGTTCTTAAATCCAAATCCAGGTCAGTCCAGGCCTCCTTAGCATTAACTCTCCACTTTTCTCAGATGATTTTTAGAAATATGATTTAGTAAGAGAAGAAGCAATGAGACATTCCGCTGGAAAACAAGAATAGCCACAGTAGGCACACGTGGGTCAAAGCTGAAATGCAAATTCTGCCTATAGGTTTCAGGGCTCTGCAACTAGCCCAGTGATGCTCCCCTCCTTTGGAGACCTTGATGTCTCCCAGGGACAGCTCTGTGCTGGGGCTCTGGAGATCAGAGCCTTCATGCCAGTCTTGTGTATCTTCTATAATTGGGACAAGTTCTTTGGGCATTCTCATCATTCAGCTTAGTCATCTGTGTGAGGCTCATATCTCAGTTGATGTCTCCAAGCAACAGTGTCTTCATTCAGGTGTGAACCTGACGAATCTCCAAGGCTTGCTGGAGCTCACTAGACTATTACAACCACGTGATCAAGGCCAGGTTTGAAGTGGTTTCTGGCCACGCTTTTCCATGTGGGTCACACACTGGATTCCCATCTCTGGTAGCAGGTCTGAGCATCTCCCAGTCTTCCAGGTAGGAGCAGGGAGAAAGCACCAAGAGCTGGAGGAGCTCAGTCCAAGAGGAGGTCCATTCCTGGTCGGAGCACCCTGCCCAAGGTCAGACTGGGAACTGCAGCTAAGGAAACAGCTGAATTGTGTTTTTCAAATCCTGAGCTAACATCTTAACAGACAGAGCATCTTTCCTTCGTGCTGGTACTTGCTAGGGACAGGTACAAACTGCTCCAGCAGTTCTTCGGATACAGCACTTACTGGAAAGCCACTTTCCTTGCCAAAAATGCTTCTACTTGGATGTCAGTACTCATTTGCCAAGTTGTGTTGCCTTTAGATGTTGTTCATATACTTATCAAAGTCATTTTCCCCCGAGCTTTCAATCAGATAGCCCTGTGCTGAGCAAACAGGAGGAGACACTCCTTAAGTCCTCAATTACATTTCTTTTCTCCTCTTCAATTCCAGCACAGACAAGAGGTGATAATACCAAATCTTTCAAATATTTGATATACAAAGAGAAGAGCTTGTTAAAACGAGACCAATTAATGCATTTTTAATCCACATTTAAACACATGCAAAGATCCTGAATACTAATGCTGTCATTCAAATTCCAAGCGGGGAGGGCTGGCGCACGAGGCTGCATATCTTTCAATCTCTGCTTTCCTGCCTTGTTTGAATCAGGCAAGGTCGACTAGGCACTGCTGCTTATAATAAAAAGGCATATTGAGGCTCCCTCCAGTTTTTTTTAATCACCTGACGATGTTCTTGCAGCTACTGATCAAGTTGTTATTTTTTTCCCCTTCTTCTTCCTCCTTTTATTTCTGAAGTTCAAGGACATTTTGAATCCCTCTGGGTGTGCCTGATGCTAGGAGAAAACAACCACACAAATTGTTTGAGCTTCTAATGTTTCCCTTAATGGTACAACACGTTTGCTTCTGACTGCTCCTCATGCAAATTGATCAAAACCTTGATTTTCCATCTTCTTATCATCACTGTTGACACAGCAAATTGTTCAGGTGGGCCACGTACATAGGCAAAGGTTATTTATTTGAAGCATCGCTTGATCTTCTGTTGGAGCCGGTGGCCCTTGCAGACTAACTTTCTGTGTTTATAAAATTTTTGGTGCAAGGAGTTTACAGCATAGGTGGAAAATGGGGAAGAGAGAAAACAAAGTTAATGCAGTCACCAATACTGACTGTATCATTGCGTAGGAAGCTGCCACCTGCCAGCTGAACCGCGGTAACAAATCGCATGTGCTTCTGTACGGATGGCGTTGCCAAATAGGATGCTAATTAAAGAGACCAGAGAGCTGTTTTAAAGAAATGCATTTCACTTTGATGCAGGTAGGAGTGTGCACGTGGCCAGGGACTGAGGTGCAGCTGATAACTCATATTTCAGTGTCTCAATCACTTCTGCCAGGGCAGTACACCTGAAGATTATGAGAGGTGTCACAGAAAATAGGTAGAAGTGGGAAAAGCAGCTATATCCCTTAAATCTGAGCCAGTCCCGCAGGCCATATTGTCTCCTGTTGCGGTATGGGATATTAATGGAAGAAATGAGTATGCCTAGGAGTCATTTGCCAAAAAAATTTTCATCATAACATGTTGATTCATCAAAGCCAGAATATTTCAGAGGGAAGGACCAATTTCAGTAGATTTTACATTTGGGGAAAAATGGAGAAAAGTTTTTAAAATTATCAGTAGGTCACCATGACTCCTAGAAATGGAACTATTATATTTTGCTTCAAATTTGCTTTTTGCTTTGAAATGTAAGTTCAGCTACAGGACAAAAAGAAAGATTGAAATGGAAATGAAACCTTTGGAAATTACCAAACTGAAATGTTTCTGTGAAACCAGACAGGGCTTTTTTTTTTTTTTTTTAATTACTTTGTTAGAGTCTTCATTTTTTTGAGCCTTACTTTAGATTTACAACTTTTGTAGGACAGGATAGGGTAAAAACACTTCTAAAATCCTAAAAACTTTCAGTCTCCAGGGAAAATGTTGAGTGTAACATCATTAGTGAACGCAGAAGGGGCTGTTTCTCTGGTCCAGACAGATCTAACTGTGAGGCCACCCTTTTTAATCAGCTACCCCCTGCTTCCTTGAGATGAGTGATTATCCTGTATTTAAAGCTTTGGCCTTGAACTTACAGTAGGAGATGGTGTCTCTCAGGTTTTTTACCCTTTTCTTAATTAAGAAGCTGTATTAAATATTCAGAAATTCTGCTCAGTGACTTTCCTGGGAAGCACAAGGACATCCTGGAGAGACAAATCACTTTCTCATTAACACCTAGCCAGGCCACCGCTCTCCTTTCCCTTTTCTCAGTCCTGCTTCTGGTCCTCCAGGGTCACAAAACTGCTGGAGAGGTGCAGGCAGCTTTTCCCGAGCTGCTGGAAATGCAGAAAGGGCTTTCATTGACTCCAGTTTACACCAGCTAAAAGATTGGCTCTTTGGGCATGGCAGCAAAGGACGCAGGAGGGAAGATGATGCTGTTCCAGTCATCTCCAAATGACTCTTCACATATCCATAGGGTTGTTTTATGCAGGGGGGGGGCTTACGAGAAACAGGAGGAACTCAGAAATCCCAGCCTGAGCATCATTAGCATGGCAAACACCCCACAAAAACAACTACTCTGCTGCATGAGAGACAGCCGGCACATCCCTCCTTGTGTGCTGCTTGTCACCAGGATCCTAACAAGACCCTATTGATTGGGACCATCGACATCGCTACAGCATCTGCAAGCCGAGAGCGAGCTCGCTGCATCCGCGCAGGGGGAGCAGACGGCGTGCTCGCGGCACAGCGCCTGTTCGGCGTGATTTATTTGCTGCCGGGGGCTGGATCAAACTGTTCTTTCCCTTTTGTTTCCCATTTTGTTTTCTGTTGTGGCCTGTCAGTTTTCCAATACCGAAGAAACATTTTTCAATCGAGTGGGGTCCCTGACCTCCTGCATTTAATTACTAATCAGAACCACACAGGCCATCAGTAAAGGTGCTGAAAGGCAGGTCTTTATTGCCTGTCTGCTCATTTTTCCAAAGAAGTGTTGGATCCTGGAGGTGATAGGTGCTAAAAGTCACTGTCATGGGGGAAATTTTTTTTTCATTAAAAAGAAAAAAAGAACCTCATAGGTCTCGTTTTTCTGGAGAGAGGGAGCAACCATAGACCTCAATTTCTTGTTCTTCTAGCAGTCCCCAGGCAAGGGACAGGCCAGGGATTACCACTCCCATATGCTAAAACCCCAAGCTTTGCCCAGAATTTTTAGCATTTCCATGTCCAGGGCAGACAGCCAAGATGTCCTGGCTTTTCCAGCCCCTTCCATTGTTCCTGCTGCTGAGCTGTGTCCGTTGGGAGCCTGGTGGAGCACTGCAGCTTGTCCTTCTGAGGGCCAAGAGGACAGAGAGCAGGCAGCCCTGGGCCATTAGCAAACCCACTCCATCTGTGCCTTGTTAGTCTTTCTTAACGAGACTAAATAAAGGCTTGCTGGTCTCCATAATGATGTTGGATAGAGGCAGTGGCAGCTGGTGGTGGAGAAGATGAGTATCCAGGCTCTGCAGGGAGGTCTTAAAGCCACTTTAGTGCTTTTCTTTTCCTGGTAAGAAAGATGGGAAACGGGGAAAGCTGTGTCATGTGGTGTTACACAATATGACTTTGGAGAATAAATATTTTTGGTTGTGTTTGAGCTTGTTTGCTGTGAGGAAGCTGGGTGTTTGGTGCTTAGGAAGTGTGGTCTGAGAAAGGTTCACTGTAGCTTGGTTGAAAATAGTAGGTACATAAGAAGGTTAATGGTGCAATAAGGGAACTTCATTTTAGGTTCTTTAGGCTCTCAAATTTAAATGATGAATGTGACAGCAATAGGTCTAAGGCAGGTGTGCATTCAGTATGAAAGACTGATGACTGAAATGCTTTTTTTTTTTTTTTTAAGGAAAAAAAAACCCTGCTGCTTCTGAATCCTTCCAGAGCAAGAGCTCAGTGGAAGAAGATGTTAAAGAGAGAGTCTAAACATGCTGCACCACTGTCTGCTAGACCAAGGCAAGGCCCTGAGCAGAGCTGCCCCACTGATATGGGTCCCTGGTGCCTCTTACTCTGGATATATAGAGGATCTCTATTCCCCCTGTGTGAGATGGTAAGAAGAACCCAGGGAGGGATGTGGTCTGTTTTGAGAGTTTATTAGAGCAAAAACAAGAAATGTGGCTCTGAATAGGTACTGCCTGCCAAAAAGCACAGTTTGTGTTGCAGTACTCCGGCTCTGTTGCAATACCCCATGGGGCACCTATCTTAGAACGTGCTGGGGAACCTGTGCCCTTCCTCAATATGGGTAAGGGCTTTATGCACACAAATAGAATAGCCACAGTGATTGGCGATGCTCACCTCTGTATGTGGCGTAGGACATTTGATAGTCCCCAGAAGAAGCAGATAGGGAAACAGTGTGATAAGTGAGTGGTGTTTCAAAATGTCAGCAGCTGTTTGATGCTTTCTCTCGTGAAGTGTTTGTACAGTGCTGGGAGCCAGGGGACCTTGGTCTCTGCTGGGGCTCCTGGTGCCACTGCTGCTCGCTGACAGCTCAGGATGCATCTTCTGGATCCCGCATCTCGCAGGGACAAGTGCTGACCCTGCAGTGTCAAAGCAGAGCATCTGCAGGCACAGGCCAAGGAGGGATGGGGGAAGGCTTGGTGCGAATGCCAGCTGGAGACCAGCCTTCAGAGCTCATGGGGTTAAAAGCTGGGGTCTCTTTGCTTTTGTTTTTCTCCATACCCAACCTGTGAGGTCTTAAGAATGTTCTTTTTCCTTTGTGAAAGGTCAGGGACTCACCCTTGCAGGCTATTTTGTCGTTTTTGCTGGCAGCTGCATGCTACTTGGGACACCTCAGTCATTATGTGCAGGTTTGGCCACTCACGATCTCACATTAGCTGCAAGTCCTGAACACCAATGCCCTTTTCTTTGCTGCTAGAGATAAAAGAGAAAATCTTCCTGGCCCTTCTCTACACAAGGGCAGAGGGTCTAGGACACCTGACATGAATCTTATCCTCAGCAGTAGAGGACAGTGGCTCACAGCTTCGTTATCCCAGTGCTGGAGTCAACTAGCTAATGAGGTTGGCAGGCCCAGAGCTGCCAATGACATCCTCCTCCCTTGTCATTTCAGTTTCTTCTTCTGCCGAAAATTATATGTGGGAATCGAACCTCAGAGCTGTGCTCACAGCCCCGGCATGCATTTCTTCTGACAGTCCATGTCCTGCTCCCACCACTGGCCTCGGCCACCCAAGCGGCTCCAGCAGTACTCTCCCCACGCTCCCTCCTCGTGAGCAGCAGAGTTTATTAATTGATCCGTGTTGTGGCAGGATGGGGGGGCAGGGGAGGGAACAGGCGTGCGCAAAGGCAGCGATAGCATCTGCTTTGTACCAGGCAGCAAGCAGCGGGGTTATTGTTTGTTAATAGATTGCTTTTGAAAAGCTGCTCATATGGGACCAGGCAAGTTTCAGAGGTAATTAAAACTCTGTCTATGCAAAAGGCAGGATCTGATTATTTCCTTTCCAGAGCAAGCAGATTAAACCAGGAAGGTTTATTTCGCCACTTCTAAGAGCGCAGGGTTGCTTTGAATGAAGTTCATAATATGGCATATAACAAATAAAACTCTTCAGCCTTTTCTCTTCTATTTAAAAAAAAAAATAAAAATCATATTCCTCTTTGATTCTTCCTTGGATTTAAACAGTTCCTATAAAGCAGAGCACATGTGCGCCCGTGGAGTACTGTTGTTCCAAAGCTTGTTGCTTATCTTTTAAACCCACTTACTCTTATCTTAGAAGACTTTTCTGCACCAGGACTCCATCCTACCTGAAACAGAAAATCAATGGTGGGTTGGTAAAGAGACTCAGAAATAGTAGCAAAGTCTCTCTATCACCTCTCTTTAATAGAAGGAATGAAATTAAGTATGTTAAAGGTAATCAAGACATTTTAGAACCCAGTGAATGTCTGTAATCTCAAAGACTAGCTGTGAGGTAGTGGTGTTGCCCGTGGGATTCAGTCTCTGCACCACTTCTGGCTTTAGGCTCTGTCTGTTCTACATATTTCAAAGAGCTGACCTTTGTGGAGCTTCAGGGAAGAAGAAAACAGGGTAGAGATTCATAAATCTATGAAGGAGAAGGATGAGAGGTGGAAGAAAAGGATGACTTTATTATCTGAGATTTTTGGGATTATTCTCTTAGCTTCCTCATCTGAGGCCTGGCTGAAACCCTGAAGGGTTTACCTTGTCTGGGAGATGTGGGTAGTGGAACTGGCCAGGTGGGTGAGCATTGGCTCATAGCTGGAAAGAAAAATGTCCCATGGAGCAACAGCAAATCACGAGGAGACTTCCCTGTGCTTGGGAGTGGTTCCCCCAGTGCCTCTAAGACAAGTATCTGCAGTTTCTACTGGCTTGGTCCAGCCTTGGTTTTTATGCGCTGAGATGGGGCACCCATGCATGTTCAAGAGAAGTCAGGCCACCTAACACCGTTGTTATCTTGGAGGGGGGAAAGCCCTTTGCAAGCTCTCTGCCAGGTCTGCATGGGCTAAGCTGTGTCCTGCAGGAATAAGGCAGGGAAGGGCACAGCTGCCTCCTTCAGAAGATCTCGCTGCCTTTCTGCACTAAATAATGGTCAATACTGGTGAATACATCAGGCTCTGAGGGACAGCTCTGGGGAACTGGGCAGGCTGAAAAACTCAGAGGAAGATGGTCAGTGGGTGTAGGGGGGGAGAACCTTAAGAAAAAAAAAAAAAAATCAGTAGTTTAAGCTGTTTTTCCTGGCTGCATTTAGCAGCTCAGAGACCAGGAGGGTTTGCCTGCAAATCCTAGGTGAAGCTGCCAGCTGAGTTTATGCCCAAACAGAGCAGCTGACTGCGGTGGATTTACAGAGATGGAATGGAGATCTGGGTGCAGACCTCCATCTCCTGGATGCTGAAGCCTGCCAACAGTGGTAGATTTTTAGCTGAAAAACAGTATGGAAAGAAGGACTGTTTTATGTAGGGACATGTCAGCAGCATCGTGACTGCTGTCCCTACGTCCATGCCAAGGTCACCGGGGTTTGTGCAGCTCAGACAGTTGATTCTCACCTCTTATCAGGTATGTAACAGCAGTCTGGGTCAAATGAGTTCCTGAGGTGTCAGTCCTGTTCCTGGTGGGGAAAGAAAAAAAAAAAATAAAAATCTTAGTTTCAAAGCTGTGGGGCAGCTTTGTTGGCAATGCCAGCAGAGAAGGACCAAAGTCTGACTGTAATGGGATCATAAACCTTTTCCACCCCTTCTTCACCTGTGGGCTGTGTATGTACCCTCCAAGCTGCATAATGGTTACGTGAGTTCTAAATTAGGAATCACCCTTGAAAATCCTGTCCACTGGTCAAATGAGGGTATGCTCCGTTGCACAAACTCTTTGTCAGGGCTGAGTGTCTTTTCTGAAAGAGGTGACTTGATGCAGAAATTACAGGGTGAAATGACATGGCCCTTGTTTCATAATGGATTGAACTAGCTGATCATAACAGTCCTTTCTGCTGTAAATTCTGTCTAGCATATGTAATACACTCACATATATTTTATGAGTTCACGGGTCTCTTTGCGTGTACTTAAACTGAGCACATGTATGCATGTATACACATATTTTATTGCTGATAGGAAATGAAACCTCAGATTAAAAGACATTAACAAAGATAAAAAGTAACAGAATCTAATTTCAATTGTCTGTGGCAGGAACCCAATTTTCAAATGATAATTACAATAATTAAAAATTCCCTTATCAACAGAGACAAAAATGCTGCATGTTGGCAGGCAGAGATGATGAACGAGGCAAGCATAGACTCCTCAGTGCTGAAATCAATTTTCAGAAGTTCAAACAAGCCCCAGAACAATTCCAGTTTTGTTGTGCTTTTTTTCACATGGGGGAGGAAGAGACTTTCCCCATGTAAGTACACTTTTTTTTTCCCTCTCCTTTATTCACAAGGTCACATTAGCTGGAACAAAAATGAAAATCTCATGTAAACAAAACTATTTTGCTGTAGAAGTGCAGTATGAGGAAAGTTCAAAAATATATCAGACCTTCCCAGTTTGGGCTTTACTTCTAATTATGGATTATCTTATTTAGAATTAACACACACACTCAGCTTTTGGAGAATTTGCCAAGGAAGGTTCTTAAAGCTCTTCATGCTGAGCAGTCATGAACTTGCTTCCTGATGCTGCCTTCTGCCTTTGTCCCTGCTGTACAACGGGAAGTTCATGAACAGAAATTAAAGTCCAATTAAAAAAAAAAAACTAGATGGACATCTGGAAGATGAACTTTTTTTGTCCTGAGAAATCTCAGGTTCCTGTGCATACGCTTTCCAAAGGTAACAGACTGCAGAATTTGGGACTCAAGTTTTTATTTCATGGAATAGAAATGTATTGTATGGTTTTCTAAACAGTATCATGATGTGCACAAGCTACCAGGCATCCAGGCCCAACCTATCAAGCTCAGTGACACCATCAAAAAGAGAGATGGAACTTTAAAAAGATCTTGTTCTTCAGCCTTAGCAAATCACAGGGAATGGAAGATGGGAGAATCACTTGTGACAGAGCAGAGCTCTGCTCTCTGCAGGGTGCTCAGTCAAGGTCTTCAGGGAAGTTCTCACTTCAGCCTGATGGAGTTAGTCATTGCCATGTCATAAACACTGGATCCAACATGATGTATTTATGAGATGATGACAATTGTCAGTGCATGGCAAATACATTAGCGCTCTTTAAGCAGTTTTAATTGTTCCTAATTAGTACAGAAAGTCCCCAAGCAGAAAGTTTGGCTCTGAAAGTCTTTCCAAATGTCTTCATTGTTGTGTATTTGACTTGATGACTTAGGGCAAGCTGACTTCATTTTGAGACTTTTTGTTTGTGGGGGCTGACATTTCTCACATTTTTCTCATGATACAGTGAATTCATCCTTTCCCCTGAGTAAATGTTTGCGCTATCAGTTCCATACTGTACAGGCTGGTACAGCTCACAGTTATTTAGTGCTCTTTCTCCTGGTGCCATCTAACTGGCTCAGGAAAATCCTACAGAAAGGATCTTATTCCATGTTGAATTGTATGGGTCATTAGTGTAACTGCTCTAAAACCACGTTAGTTTCATTGTGGCTAGACTCTGTATGAACAGGATTTTTACTCCTGGGATAAACCATTATTCATGTAATAGTCAGTGAGAATTTTATTTATCAGTGCACGTACAGGAACGTGAAGACAGACAGAAAACTGTGATACCCTGGTGGTTTCCTTCCTGGTTTTGAGAAAAGTTGTGAGATCAGGGGAGGAAGAGAAGAGGAAAAAACATTGCTAGATTGAAGGTGGGCTAGATCCAGCTCCATGCAGATCAAAGAAGTGGAGACTTGTTCTGCCAGTGATTTTTCTTGTTGGCTTTTTATTCCCCAGTGGATAACAAGCCTAGAGATCGTAGGGCACATCTCAACCATAATTTTCCATCCGCTTGGAATCAACCTGGAGCAAAAACTTCTGCTGTGTGTGATTGAGAGCCACCAGCTGAGGGCACAGCAATAAGGGGGATGCCAGCAGGAGTGGAGAGGGCTTGAAGCAACCAAAGTTTTCCTAGATGTATTGCTGTTAGTAACTCTTAATTCAAGCTTCCCCAGATCTCATCTCAGTGGCTGGCAAAACCCAGCCCCAGGATAACAGTGAGTCTTGTGCCAGGCAAGAAGAGGTTCTGTCTCCAGAAAGGAGTGAGGTTTCCATTAATGAGGAAGAGCTTTTGTACCAGTCAACGATTTTGATGATTCTTTCCCTGGTAGCACAGCTTGTACGCCGCTGTACCCAAAAAGATTTTTATCTCCCTTCCATTAAAGAAGAAGCAATGCATCTGCAGAGCTGGCTGCATGCAGCAGCAGACTCCCAGTTGGGTGATGCATCCAAGACCATCATAAACTTCAGTTATGCTTGTTGGGTCTCTTGAGAGATTCTTGAGTCACCGCAAGCTTAATGCCAGCTTTGAAATTTCTCTGCTCCCTCTTGGGAGCTCCAAGGTGAGAGGACAAGCACCGATGAGCCCAGCCTTGCCAAACCACGTGGCTCCAATAGCTGCCCGCTCTGCTGGCACCATGCAGGATTGACGTCTTGGTGGGAGCAGCATTGTCAGAGGGGCCAGAGCACAGGGTGACCTCAATTTCTCAGCTCTGGTACTCAATTATTTCTGCAAGGGGAAGAATCTTTATTATTTAATAATGGCTGAGGCACTCCAAATTATTCATCAGCACAGGAAGGGAGTTGCTGAGATGCACAGAGAGGATGTGGTTGGTGATACAGTCAGAGCCTGCCTGAAGGGAGACCTTTGTCTGCTTCACCTAATGCCCCTTCCCAGCACAGGCAAACCCTCCTCTTTCTGGGCTCTCGTCCAGTCATGCAACTTGAAGAAAGATTTTATTTCTGCAGCTATCTTGGGTTTAAGCTAGTGCATTGTTTTTCAATAGGAGCCCAGGTGATAACTGAACCTGACCCTATCGACAGGTGATCCTATGTTCCTGTGGGTGCTGTAGGGTGGGAATACATGCCTGGTTAGGCTATGGGGCTCTTCCCTGTGGGCACATACAACCAGTATTCAGACTGCCAGTGCCTCTATTGGGTTTTTTTCTTGCTCATCTAGAGATCCTGGCAGCAAGCTTATTCTGCAGTGAAAGTGTCTCTGCTGGATTGCACAAGCAGCTCTGACCCATGCTCTTTTCCCCAGTCAGCAATAATAAGCATCCCAGTTTTTAGGCAGGAAGATATGGGGTTTCCACCTGGAGTTCCCCTAAATGGTATTTGTATGGCAGAGCAGTGGTGCGCTGTGAGATGCTGCCGAATTGGTGTGAAGATGTGCTGGTATAAGTGTCCCCCACCCACACATTGCAAATAATATTTTTCCAGTTGAGTCAGAAGGTGAACCTGTAAAACACTGGAAGCTGTTTTGTGAAAGTACCATACCTTCATGTTTGAAAAGAAAAAGCATCCTTGCTTGCAGATTTAATTGCCAAATTATCATATAAATGTCACATTACTTAGGATGCCAGAACTCACTGATATTTTAAATGTTTCCATGTTTTAATTCCTTGCAAGTCAACCTTTGCAAACCTAATTACAAGGGGAAAATTATTGATGGCATTTTCTTCACCGTGTTTGGAGCTGACGGGAGTTTCCCGAGACTCACAGAAATTTTCAAATGTTTTTTTCTTTTTTTTTAATTCTTGGTAGTGACAGGAGTTTTTCCTGCTGCTCCTCATTGGGATAAGATGGATTACTGTCAGCGAAAACCATGGAGTAGCAACAACAGAACACGCTTGCATATTTGGGTTATTTCTGAAAAATTATTTCTGCAAAATAACCCAAAAATAAACAGAAAAGCCCATGCAGAGTTGAAAACCTTGGGGAGGCTTCATGCAAAACAGCTTTCCCCTTCAACATTTCCTTCAGTTTTATTGTAAAAGCAGCTGTCTAAAAAGGATCAAAATCAAAGTGAAATATTTCTGAGATGGCACAGTGGTTTTTGGCATTTCCAGTGCATTGACAACTGCACACTTTCAAGTCTAGTATTTATATTTATTATTAACACTTACAAATACACACTTGCTGATGTCCCCCTCTCTGCTTCTGTACACACCAAGCCTGTAGGTCTGTGGTCCTCAGAACCTGCAGGGCAGTACTTTGTACCACCCTTTCCCAGTATGGTGTTAGAGACAGACCCAGCAGTTTGCTGCATTTATGATCTACGGAAATCCTTCAATAACTGTCCTCAAACATGATGGAAACAGTTGTGCTCCCTTAATTCCTCTCTCCCAGAGGCCTGGGGCACCCCTTGACCGTCATTCTTGCATCTCTTCAGTAAGTAAATGGCTCAGATGACTGCAAAAGGGAGGTGAAATCCTCCTGTCCTAAGGAAGTCCAGCTGGCTCTGTCCAGGCCTGGTGGAAGGAACAGTCTTTAGTCTCTCTAATGCTGTTTGGAGCATGGCAGGACATGCTTCAGTCTTTGGTGTAAAAGAAAACAGCTGGGGGGATGATCTGTTTTACATCCCATGGCTGACAGTGCCATTTTAGCAGCTGCGTTTCAGGACTAAGCTGCCTCCGGAGCAGCAGATATTTCTGTCGCCTCTTCAGCATTAATGTCTAAGCACATTCCAATCTCCTGTTTGCAAAGGGATGGAGAATAGGAGAGCAGAGGATGCTTTTCCAAAATCCCATAGTGAGGCAGAGGCAGGACTGCAAATGAGCTCCTGGTGCTATGGGTGCATGAGGAATAGTGGTATGTGGTGCCTAGGGTCTCCTGAGGCTGCTTTAAGGTTTTGCCCTCAATTGCAATCTCTGTGTTTCCCCTGATGAAAGCTGAGTCTTGTTCTAGTGCTGTTCTGTGCTTCAGAACTCTCAGCAGTGGTAGCTCTGGGGCTGGAGCTCCCAGTTTCCAACCTCTTGGCATAGCATAGCTCCTGCTGCTAACCCTTCTCTTCCTTGTACTTTCTGGTTGCGAGGTGGTAGTAGAGCACTGGCTTTCCTAACCTGTTTATATTGCCCTTTTTTCCCTGAATTTTTCTAGCCTGAAGCGGAGGAAACAAACTCATATCCACTAATCCAGACATTTAAGACTACACAGCCAAGGTTAATAATCCAGTGACATCTGAATTGCATGTACTGTAAATAATCAACATCCTTCCGAAGAGCTGCTGAAGGATTTAGAACAGGCTAATTACAGAAATATGAAAGGGAAGTGGCCCCATTGATTCAGCACGTTGCTAAACAGAAAGGCAATTTCATAAAAGACTGGGGGTGACACTCCAATGTGCAAAACTGTATAAAATATATGTATGTATGTATCCAGTGCAGAGCTTAGGAAACAAATAGGTTGTTTCTGCTTTGATATTTTTTCATTCTTAGTGAAGATCATGTGTCTCAACTTCTTACTCTTAAAGAGCAAAGCTATTCCAGACTGGTGATGCTCAAATTTCCAGTTAGTTTCACTTAGGTCTGTCCTAAGGTCTGTCCAGCCTGACTGGACATGCAGAGCAGAGACCTTGACTGCTGGAGATCTGGGACTCGATCCCAGACTTCTCAGGCCTTCTGGACACCTTGATCAAGGGTTTGTCTGGAGTTTTGTGTGGTTGTTTGGGTTTGGTGGTTTGTTTTTTTTTCCTTCCTCCTTGCTTTCCCTCCCACCTCTTGTTGAAGCCACCGTGATCTCAAATCACTTTGCCTCTGCCTGAACGCATTCCCCTTGCTGGGGTGCACGCAGGGTCTCTCTCCAGCGGAACGGCTGCCTGCACGCTCTGCCCCTGCCCAGACTCAACGGGCCACACCCTGCCATAAACCAGTGCAGCACCAGCATGGAGCAAGTCCTCCAGCCTCAGCACCTCAGCAGAGCCTGTACCCAGCTGGGGGCTGGACAAGGAGCTGGTTGCTGCTCCTTCCTGTGGTACCATGTCAGAGGGGACAGGACCCCCAGCTATGAGGTGCAATGGGGTGATGGGGCCTTGTTGCTCTTGCCTCATCCCTGGAGGTTCCTCTGCAGGTCAGCAAGCTGGGGGGCGATCAGGGCTGCACCCTGGGCTCCAAAGGTTGGCCAGGCATCGTTCAGGAGCATAAAATGCCTTTGTTAATGAAGCACTTAAGATTGCAGAGCCTGGAGGGAGAAAACTAGGTCTATATATAGCAACAGGCAGTCTAAGAGCTGAGAAAGGGAATATGTCTGTTAGAAAATGCCAGCTATTGACTGTTGAGATGTGGTGGACACATGGAGGGTCAGACCCTGTCCACTGATTTAAACTCTAACAGCAGGGAGCAACCAGTGCCAGTGTAGCATGGTGTTTCCAGCCCCACAAAGAAGAGCTTGTTAAAAAAAATCAATGCCAATAGCATAGGGAAGTGAAGGACCCAGCCACTTTCACCCTGGTGTCCCCAGCCTCTGAGTTCAATTTGCACACCCCTGACACTGGCTTTGCGTCTTGGCCAGGCTAAGCAATGCTGGCTGTGTGGGACTGTGCAGCTGCAACTCTGCATGCTCAGGCTTCCTGAGACAGTGTCCATAAATGTAGCTAATTATTGCATAATGAATAATACATCTTTGTGGAAATCTCATTTATAAAAATGCTGCATTTTTTTTTTTTTTTTCTCTCTTTCAGGCAGAATGTGTGATGTTCCTCCAAAAGAAGACATGCAGAGCTTGTGTTCACTTGTTCTGGAACTCAACCTGGGGACAGGTTGCTGTGAGGTCCATCTCTCGATGGAGTGAGTCTGCTGCGTCTCAGGCACTGCAGAGATGCAGCTCCCAAAGTGGGGGACTGCCTTTGCAGCCCATCCCTCTACAACATGGTAAGCAAGGTGCGTGTGGTTGCCCTCAGGATTTATATTGGATTATGGACATAATGGAACCCTGACATTTCATCCAAGAGCTGAGACATTTTAAGCTGTGTGCAGGGAAAATTAAGGTCTTTGCACTTTCCAGTAATGATATTGCAAAGACTAGGAAGCCAGGTGAGATTCATTATGGCCCAAAAGCTGTGTGCAAAACTTCATACTTCCATTTGCAGCTTCCATTTTTAACTGTCTGTCATTCCAAAATGTTTGTGTGAAATACAGAAAAGCAAGAAACAGGAGAGTGAGGGAAATAAACCTCACAAGCATACACACCTCTTACTTGGGCCTTTTCTATTCCTTTGCAACTCCACCAAGTTCACTGAGGACACATCTGAATTATACCGGTCTGGGTGAGAGCAAGGGGCCCCAGTCCTTACAACCCAACACAGGTTCTTGTAGGATAGCAAAGAAAATGCTCAAACAAGCCACAGAGTCTTATGTAAGGCCAAAAATGAAGATAGACAGAACATAAAACCAGAATATTTTTGCTCGTGCCTACTTTTATTCACATTATAACTGTAAAAGCCTCTTAATTACTGGAAGGAAATTTGTAGTGGGCCTTATGGTGGAACGCCGCCTTGTTAACTGCATTTGTACACAGGGAGTTACATTATGAGCAATCTGAAATCTATCATGGAAAATTCTTTGAAATAAAGGGAGATGGAGATGGGGACAGCCCGAGCTTTGTGTGACTGTCCTCTTTCTCCTATTTGATGGTCTAATGCTGTCGGAGACTTTGGTGCTACTTTTCAGGAGGCAATAGCATGTGGTTGTCTCATTTGCTTCATGGTCTAAGTTCTGATGGGTCTTTTGATCCTGCCAGTGTTCTCTGCTCTGACTTTCTCTTTTGCCAGTTCAGCTTAACTTCATTGTGCCCATTGCTCTGTCTTTGTCTGGCCCTGTGCTTCTCTGGGAAGCTGTGTGGTCAGGGGATGTACCTCCCTAAGGACTAGGAGGTCAACCAAGGTCTTAGGAAGAAGTTTCTCTCCCAAAAACATTGTCTTGTAATTGTCAACCCCAAGCGTTTCATGTGGTACTTATTTGGTATCCTCCCCGCCCCGACCTCTACTTAGGGGATAGAGGCAAAGAAAAGCAGTGCTGGTCTTTCTAGAGGTTTCACCACTGCTGGCTCATGAGTTACCTTAGCAAGAAGCAGAGCAAAAAGGTGTGAAATACCTTCCCACAGCCCATCCAGGAGCAATCAGCTGGGTTATGGAGCCCAGATCCTGTCCTTTCCCCTCTCTTAGGAGGTCCTCCCACTGGCCTGGAGCCTGAGCAGTCTTGTGGGTCTGCACAAGACATGAGCTATTTTGTGTAACTCGGTTCTTCAGCTGCTGTAACTTATGTCAGGCTTTCATCTCTGATGAAAGATGAAATGACCCTCTGGAGTCCTTACCTGCTGCTTTCAGAGAGCTTCTTCTGCACCTTCAGTTTTACAGTCTCAGTGGCAAAATGATCTTTTTACCACTGCACAAAATGATTTTGTGTAAAACTGTGGAGGAATGGGGTTTGTGTGGGACAGGGCTAAGTCTAAGAGAAGATACCCTTGCAAAAATCAGAGATAGCTGGCTAGGCAGAGCACACACAGTATTGTGTAAAAGTCAGGATGAGAGCCTGGTCCAGCCAGGAGGCAAGAGTAGCCCAGATATGAATTGCAAAGAGAATGAAACTTTGATTTTTCTGTCAGCCGGTGTGCTCTGCACTCCTGGTACCCTGCTGATAAGCTTGTCTTAATGGCAATAGGATACAAAGCTATATTGACTGTGTTTCCAGGCTGCCTGTCTCAAAGGGAAAGCTCTGCGTTCCCCAAGTTTTATGACTTGAAGCTGTCAGGTGCCAAGGGGGGAGAGGGGGGAAGCCGTGATGGATTCATTCTTCTCCCTTATCCAGTGGCTACACTGCACCTTCCGCAAATATCAGCTTCTTGAAACACTGTGGAGAAAGACAGAGGAGAAAGAGCGAGCCCCAGATAAATCACCAGGGTTCGCAAGGCTTTATTGGAAATGACAGCAGCACCTGAAAGGGTCTTTATTTTTCTCCCCTGCCTGACTTGGTTGTTATGCTTTCTCCTTGCCTTCCTTCGGTCCCATTCCCACTTTTAGTTGTTTGTTATTGCCATTAACAACTATTAATCAGGGTCAGAATTCACTTAAGCTTGGTGCTGCAGAAATTCAGAGTACTTCATCTGTGTGTTTCCTCCTTCTTTCTTCCCTCCGTATTGTTGTCTCCCTTCCCCAAAGCACCTCTCCAGGCTCTGCCCCACCTCGAGGTGCCTTTTCCTGAACCCAAGAGCTGCTGCCTGTCTCTGCCCATCCATGGGAGGTGCCCTCGCTTGGAGTCACAGCACGGGCAGGAATCGGGTACGGGGATCTTCACGGCTGGATCTGTGCAGCAGGACCCAGCCAAGAGTTTTGCAAGTCGTAAATCAGGCCAGCTCAGCACTCAGTTTTAGAAAACAGTCTGCATGGGCTTAAGTTCATCCTGTCCATTTTTTGAGTCTTAAAAATTTCAAATAGTCACAGGACTGAAGGAGAAAACGCTTTAACAGAAATGGGTCTAAAAACTGTGATGTCAGGAGCCTTTCAGCGCTGCTGTGCACCGGGGAAGTGTTACAGCGAGTGATGGCGGTGATGATCATTTCTGGATAGAGCAGGCTGTCCCTCGAGGGATTGCTGAGGACAGGAGACCCAACAGGAGGTAAAACCTAGGACTCGCCATCTCTGCACCATGGAGAGGGAAGGGGAAGGAAAACGCACAGCTACAAAAGTCTTTAAAGCTGCTGTTGTGAATACTAAAGTGTCTTTGCTGGACTCTCAGCTGAGTTACACAACTGGGGATAGATTTATGTTTTCAAGGGCTGAATCCAGACTAGAAATTCTAAATGTAATTATTTATTTTGAAGCCTTTATTTTGCTTGGGGAGATGTGTGTGATGTGTGGTTCTGTGTTTTAAGGAGGGTCATAGGGGCTTGGTGGCTTCTCTACTGCAGCACACAAATTGTCTAAAGCTTTTGTGTTGCTTTGTCACCAGAGGAGGATTGGAGGCAGATTAAACAAACCTGGGGTTGGGATATTGGGTACCTGCAAAAAAAGCCCCAGGAAAGTGAAAAGGACCTGATTCTGCAAAATGCTGATTCCCTCCTCTGTTGGCTTCGCTGAGTTTCCAGGGCACCAAGCTCTTATTGTCATTGGGGCTTGTGTTACAGACAAAAGCCCTAATGAAATCTCACTCTGGTTTGTTGAAATGCTATCCCTGTCTAAAAGAAGAGATTGCTTTTTCTGGAGTCCAACAGGACAAAGTCTCTAGTGGAAATGGAGAAAACCCAGAAACTTAAGGTCTGTTTTTACCATCCTGAAAGCAGCTGGTGTACAACAAGCCTGAGGCTGGAGCTGCAAGGAGGTTTGAGGCGTTTGATTGCTATGAAGTCTTACGGGGTGGTTTGACATGGCCCAGGGCAATGGAAGAAGCTGGTACCAGATCCAGATCTGTTGGTGGTTGGCCCAGGTCCATCTTTTTGTCTACCTGGATCCATTCTTTATAAAACCCAGGAGGCTCTAAAGCAGTTTTCAAATTTTGTAGGCAGGATTTGTGAGTGGGAAATGCTTTTAATTTGGATAGATTAGCATGAACTGTGTGTTTTCTCATTGGCTGTGTCCTGTAAATCTCGCGTTTCACACTTTTTTTTTTTTTTTTGCATGGGGAGAAAAAGTGGACTGTAACCCCAGCAAATCTACTTTAACATATGTAAATCCATCTCTGCCATCTAATTCAGCAAAAAGCTTAAGCTCAAGTTAGAATGGCTTCAAAACCGGACTTTTTTTCTTACCCCCTCTTACACTCAGAATTTCCTGACAGGTTTTATTAATCAGCACACAGGAGTGCCGCTTGCTCTAATACAAATACCCATAAATACAGCCTGCAAGAGCTACGCATGCCCCAGGCCTGGCTTGGCCCTCTTGCAGCCAGGACTGAGCCTTGTGCTTTTGCAATGAGCAGCAATTTTTCCCAGGCAGCGCAGGTGACAGTGCCGCGTGCGAGGAGGCAGTGTGAGAGCTCCAGTAAAACAGGGTACATGAGACCTTTGAGAGGAGCTCATGGGCCAGCTTGGCAGGTGGATGTAAAGCCATCAGAACCCATTCAAGTCAATGGAGCTATCCTGATTTACACCAACAGAGCGTATGGCCCTTAGCACATGATACCAGATGGTATTTTATAAGCACAGGAATTATTTAGGAGTGTGACTATTACTCCAGTACTAATGAATTACAAATAACTCCTTCAGGAAAGACCTTTTGCTGACTAAGAAACATGTCCCTGAGATAAACTAACTGTTGAGGTTTAAAGGGTCAGCAATTTTTTAAAAATATATTTTATTCCTAGTAAGTTAAAGGGGCCTAGAAATATCCCACTTGCCTCATTAGCAAATATTACCCAATTTTTCTTTCACGGTGTAGCAGGGGGGAAGAAAAGCATATAAAATAAACACCTGGCAGGAGTGCATAATCTGCATAAATTCAAGTGGTTACACTCTTGACAGAAAACCAAACCAAAATGAGACTTTTGAAGCTGGCAGTGAGACCTCGGTTATGGTTTATTTTCATGCAGAGAGTGCATGGCTGGGTTTTCAAAAAGTAGCTTTGCAGATCCTGGTGCTCCATTCCCTCCGGACAGATGAGTGTGCTGACACAACTCTCCCAGCTTTTTTAGGTGCAAGCCACAGGCGAAATGGGGCCAGTCCCACCTCTGCAGAGAGCTGAGTAGCAGTGTTGTGTCGTAGCTGTAGGTCTCCTCCAGGTCAGTGGTCCCCAAGGTGGGAGGTTTGGTGCTTGTTGGTCGGTCAGGCACGCGGTGTGTGCCCCTGTGATGGAGCAGTTGTGCTACTTTGTGTTGGAAGTGAAGTTCGTTGTTTCAAGCCCTGCTAATGGGTTGCAATGCATTTTTTAACTCATAGGAGCCTTGGTATTCTCCTTCCTTGGGTCTTTGGACCACCCCCAACTTGTGCCATTTCTCCATCAGCATCCAGCACCACAGTGACCAAGCGAGCACACCTACAAGCTGTGGTTTTCTGTGGCCAGCTGGCTTTGCCAGGCAAGGGTTATGATAGGACCAACACAGGAGGGACAGGGCATGTGACATTTTCTCCACTCTCCCCTGCATTGTAGCCCTGACAGGAGATTTCTACTATTTCATTCACCCTCTGGCACAAGAACCCTCTAGTTTCCCAGGGAAAATGATTTGCCAAGTTATTTATGTAAATTGTCATCAAACAACCTCTTGACATAATCTAGAGTGTCTGCCTATTTTCAAGCTTTCTTTTGCCTGGCTGTGGATTAGGAGATAACTCATACCATCTCACCCCATCCTGTTCTCTAGACTGAACAATATTTAGTGTCTTCCTACATCAGTGTCATGGTAGAGACCATGTTGAAGACTACATCAGCCCTCACAGTTCCCTGACTGCTGGCAGGCTGGCTGTCTTCAGTTTCCCATATTCCCTTTTCCAGCTGAAGGAAGAGGGAAAAGGAGTGGAAGAGGTGGAGGGAGAAAGGTGTACAATTTGTGGGAGGTGGCAGAAGAGGGGAAAAAAGATTGATTGGCAAGACAAATGAGGTAAACCTTGTGAGGTCCTGGAGGAGAAAAGTCTGGGGTAGATGTCCTGCGCTGGTAGCTCATTGCACATGCAGAGCGTATCCAGATGAGTGACAGCTGTAAACTATGATGGTCCTGTATGTAAGAAAATTAATTCTGCAGCCAAAAGGCTGGACAGGTTAGGACAGAACTAGGAAATGGTGTCCCCATTGCAACTTTTGAGGTTCTCCAGGTGCTGCAGGAACCTGCAGGCAAGAGCTTTGCTGCCTCTTGCACTGGGCATCTCTTGTGCCAACTGAGTTCCCCTGGAATGAAATGGAGGCTTTTTCTTTTTAAATGTATATGTCCATTAGGAAGGGGAAGAGCCAAGGGCAACAGTCCTAGAGAAGGCTGGAGAGGAGCCCTCACCATGCCAGGAGCTTTCATGGCTTTCTCCAGGCTGTCTGTCATGCACAATTACCTGAAAATTACGCCCTCTGTGATGTGCTTCAATAACATCAGGGGAGGGGAAAAATGCAGAGGGTTTGTCTCTAAAAAGGGAAAAAAAAATGTGTTAGTAAATTTTTAATGCTCGATTAATTTTATGTGCCAAACAACATATTTGCAACAGAGCTGGTCGCATCAGAATTATAGAAAATCCATGTTCTCAGACATAAATTATTGATAAGGGTTAAGAGGGCCATATCCATTCAGGATGGTGTGCCGTGTTACTTCTTACCCTTGTACATCTAGTTTTCTGTTTCTTTCATTCCCTTTTTTCACCTTTTAACCTCAGTGTTTTAAACCACCCTCACCCCCAGCCGTGCCTTTCCTACTGACAGTTTTGCCCTAGGAATGACTGGTTTGTTTTCTCCCCCAAGAAAAGGTACCATTCAAGGTGTCAGAGTGCAAACCAACATGTTAACAACACAAAATATAACAAATACAGCAGTCTGATGTATTTCAGTTGAAGCCTGGAGACTGCATTTAAGATTATGCACTGAGGTGGAGGCATATACACCTTAGAAACCTAAGGAAAATAGATTGCTTTTTAAATCTTTTGTCTCCAACCAAGAAAGCTAGAAACCAGCAGAAAGAGAAAAAGGAGTGCTGAGATTCTGTCAGAATTGCAAACTCAGAATTGAATTCTAAAAACCTTAATGGAAAAAGTGAAATTTTTTTTTTTTTGCAGCAAAATTAGGGATGATAACTATGAGATCAAGTCCCATAGGATCTTGTCACTCACTGGGCATTGGAAATCAGCAAATAATAAACAAACCTGGAGGATCCTAGCCCTGGTTTTATATATTTTCCTGCAAATGCACCATAGGATGGAGTCCTTTGGAACTGCAGTCCCCTCTGGGCCAGCCACACTGACCATAACAACACTGCTATGTCTTGAAATTTGCAGTTTTAGTCCTAATGTTTTCATTCAGCTTTGGTCCATCCTCCAGTTTACCATCTACCACTATGAGGATTAGGGCAGGGCAAGATGACAACTAAATGGCAACTTCCAGCAAGGATTTCCTCTCCCTCACTTGGTGATGTGCTTCAGCAGGACCAAACCAATCGTTCCTTTGCGGCAGACTTCAAAAGACCATGACAAGGTGAGACCCAGGGCATGGAGATAAACTGAGCTTGCTGGTGTCTTGGAGACCTAGGTAAGGAAGAGGACCTAAGCACCCTCTCCAGCTCCAGGCTTATTTCCAGGCTCACCCCAGCTGGGATGATACGATGACAAAGGAATATGTCCCAAAACAGCATCACAAAACAAAATGGCCAAAGTGATTTATGTGTTAATCCAGCAGTCAGGAGCCAACTGCCTGTTAGAACCAGCACAAACCTCTTCTCACCCACCACCATTTTGCTGTGATTGTTTTATGTTTCTTCTTCCAGGCAGCAAAAACCTCATAATTGTGGCTTCTTCAAGGCAGGAAAGGGAAGGGAGGTTGATTTCTTCTCCCCACATCCAAAAATCCATATTTGAACAAAGACTAGGAAAAAATCATATACAGAAGCATCGTCTTGCAATTAATCATAAAAACTAGCATAATGTAGCAATGATTACTTAGCAAGAGCAAACACCCACTCTGTTCTATCTTCTTTTTGTCATGATTTGGACAATTTTCAGGAGTTAATAGGTAAAGCCTAGTTTTCAATAGCTCTGACTTCCTTTTTTGTGTTTTTTCCTCCTTTTTTTGTAAAAACTGTTCTTTTCTCAATTATTACACATCCCAGTAGGTATTAGGCATTAATGGTTGTTTTCACATCACTTGCTGGGTCCATATTTGAAAAGCAAAGTAGGTAATTGGTAGTGAATTTGAATGCTCCTGACCCATGTGTTAGATGCAAACTGGAAGTTTACAGTGCTGCTGAGGGATTAAGTATGTGGATCAACACCAGATGACCCAAAATAGATCCAACTTGTTTGTGTTTGGTGAGGGAGGGAGAAGAAAGAAGTGGGGAAACAGCATGGATATTTTTGCCAAATCTGTGAAATTCAGTGCTGCAAGATATTACTGTGGTCCTCAGAGCGCTTCCTCTCTCCCTGAGCTGCTCTGTGACATGCTGCAAGCTGGGCTTCCTGGATTTTATTCATCACTTGTAAATAGTCCAAGAAAAAAAAGCCATTATTCTGGTCAGAAAGCACTTTGGCTGAAAGGCTGCATTTTTAATTATTTGTGTCTGTTGCAGTCCACAAATAATAAATAAAACCTTGGGTAATTTAGCTTTAATTATGCTCCCTGATTTCATTGCTTTGCCATGTCCCAGGTGTGCCAGATCCGTCCCCCTGTTTAGCTACTCTATCATTTCCACTGAAATGTGCATCCGATTATTCACCCTTTGTGCTTTGGTGATGTACAACAGCCCTTTTCTTGTCTCTGCTGCTGGACTTTGGCTGTGCCTCGCCATGGTATGCCTCACCCCAGGCTGGAGCAGCTGCAGGGGCCGAGGGAGCTGGGAGGGGGACAGGACAGAGCAGGCTTTGGGAGAAATCAAGCAGAGATGCTCAGGGAGTTTGTAGTTGACTCTTCCCTTCCCTCCCGGCAGAAGTTGCCAGGTTTTCAACATTAGAACTGTTCACAGCAAAATGTTGATCTCCGTATATCTCCCCCTTCAAAAACAGGGAAACGTGAAACGTTTGAAATAACCATTTTGGACCTTTTTGAAGTGAAAATATTCTCTCTGAGGGTCAACGTTAATTTCCATTTAGATGTTTAGCTAGAAAAGAGAAAGAAAACAGGATGGCTGACATCAAAGGAGCCGCCTCTCACGCAGTGATACGGGTGCTCTGCACTGACCCAGCTGGGAGGGAGGGGTTTTAGTTGTTTTATTTTTCGGTTTCTCTATTGATGGTGCCTCTCTCTCTGCAGCAATGATCTTTGCAGATCCAGGAGAGCTAATCTAGCTGGCGAAGATCCATGTCTAACCAGAGATGGTGCAAACACCCCCTGCCCCTAGAGAATTCCCTGGAGCAATTGGTGATTTTTTTCCATCCTTCAATTCCATGGCTGTGAATATTTTGGGGAGGTTCGAACACCTCGGATATATCACTTGAAGGGAGGAGTGCTGGTCCCGGGTATCACTCATATTTTGCAGGAGAAAGGCTTTGCAGCTTTTCTACTTGCAGTTAGTCATTTGGATCACCTCACTGCTTTGGGAAGATTTCCAGGTCCCCTCAACAGAGAGTTCTCTGTCCCCAGCTGTGTCACCTTCCCTTCTTGGCTTTGCAAGCTGCCTTGTCACGAAGGAGCGCGGCTGTCATGGTTGTTTGCAGATCAAAATCCAGTCTTTGATGTAAGCTGGAGTTTGAGCCATGAACTGCATTGAAAATGAGGACCGTGACCTTAAACTGGCACAAGCAACTGCCCAAAACTCAGTGGGGGAATCTGAGCCCAAATCTGATGTCCTTGCAGCAGCCTAAACCGAGGACGAACATGCAGCCACTGTAGCAGTGGCAGTTTGTGCCTCAGCTGAATAATTGGAAATTTCCATGTAGACCATCTCTGGAGAGAAAGATCACAAAGGAGATCCTGAAAATGCTGCCTAAGTGTTGCTCCTACGGCTTAGACGTGAACCCTGAGCAGTGGATCTGGCTGTCCCACCTCGAGGGAGTCAAGCGATGAGAGAGGGACCCTGGTGCTCTTTGTCACATGGTCCTTTTGCTGCCTTTGTGCACAACAGGGTTTTCACATCGTGGCCATGAGGCTCAGGTGGGTGATTTGGCTGAGGCTGGGGTGGCTCATACAGGTGACACACCCCGTGAGCACCCTTGGCCATGTGTGCCAGTCTTGGGCAGAGGTTCATCTTCACCTCGTGCTCATGATGGAGAAGGGTTGCCAGAGGTTTACCTGGCATGGGCACCCGCTCACAGACTTTGTCCATGTCTGCCAGGGTGTTTCTTCTTCTGCCCGTAAAGGTTCATAGACATATTTTGCATGTGATGGGAAGATCTCGGTGCATAGCAAGCTAGGCACCAGAAGTTTTATGGGGCAATTAATCCAAAACCAGGTGGGAAACCCCAGCTCCAACCCCGCTCCCAGCTACTTCACCCCATAGACTCAGAGCAAATAGATCTGGAAAGGAACTGTTTACCTTTGGTGTCTGCTAGACAGTGGCTGAAAACTGAACAAAGACCCCAGGATCACTTACAAAGCTCCCAATTTCCAGTTGGTTGTGCCATTTTCATGTCCATGGACCCACCACTGCACCCATTCAACCTGGATCCACCGAGAGGCCGTGAACCTCTCCTTGCCTATGTCCAGGGAAGCAGATAGGCTGGATTAATTGTGTGTAAGTGCTGTGGGATAAGAACTGTTTACCCCTGTGCTACATCAGCACCAGGCCCAAATGCATCCTGTTTCTGCCTGACCCTTCAGGACCATGTAAAGAACAGCCTTAGGCTGTCAATAAGATGCACCCAAACCACGTACTGGGAACTGGTGTACCCCCTCCATTGGCTCTGTTATTGGTGATTTCAAGGTTGTATTATTCCAGCACCTCGATCTAAACAAAATGAGCCTTGAATAAACATAATAGTAAGCTCCATTGTTCAGTGGTGTGATGCCATGCCTTTAGCAGTCAATTCCCATAAGGAGGCCTATTTTCCCCAGCATGCTGGATATAAACCTTAAATTTGCATCTCTAGTTAAATAGCAGCTTCCAAGACTAAGGCTTCAGTCTCTAGTGACAATGAACAGAAACATCTCCCCTGTTAAAAATTTCATCATTTTTTTTTTTCTGATGAGAAACTGTGCTGTGCAGGCATTTTTATAGGTTCCCACAGAGGTGGTCTAGCTGCTGTATTAAATCTTTGCCATGTCAGGCTGAAAAGTCACTAGAGATGATGCTTAAACACCACATCCATTCCCCTGCCATTAAAAAATCCTTCCCTGCTGGATCACAAGTGGGAGATTAAAATCAGCACATGCCGTGCATCAAAGAGGGAGGAGAGATGGTGGAGTGCAGCAACCGGGTGCTGCAAGCCAGCACACCCGGGGCCCCTCCCTGCCACTGCCACCCACCTGCTGCACGACCACGAGCAGGTCATTTTGTCTCTACTCCCACGGTCCATTTTTCTCCACTGTTCATTGAAATAATAAATGTGCTGGAGCAAGGACTGTCTCCCTGTGGTGCAGAGCACCCACTCCATGCTGATCCCCAGCACAAGACCAGTAACACCAGTATATTTCAAAACCCATATTGTACAGCCATGCCTGGCCTCCTTCCCCTCTCTGTGGACAGCGTAGAAAAAACAAAGGAAAAAGTTGTTAAAATAACATTGCTTATTTCTTAAACAGAAAAAAAGCATAGTACTGCAGAATTAAAGGCTCTTATCCCCCCCTGTAACTCACCTAGCTTTATGGAGCACATATGGCATCCCGGCCACCCACTGCTCCGAGATTTCAGAAATCCAGGAGCTCATGGGGGTGGGGAAGTGAATTAAAGATGAAGTGGCAGCTGGAACTGTGAAGTTCCTGGCTTAATATCATTTTCGGAGGAGTTCTGTGTGTTTGATAATATGTGCCATGCACATGGTTATTTCCTTGAATTAGATAACAGCAGATAACGCAATGATCCTAATCTCCCCCCGCCCCATTGCTTGAAACCTGGCATTACACATCGGCAACAGAGTCCCTGCTTATCTGCTCTCCGATGGCTTCCTCCGGAGCTCTCACCGGCAGCTCTCTTTATTTAGATATTGCCAAGATTACTGTGGATGGAAATGAGTGTCTGCTGGCAACCGGTGCTGCCTGCAAGGTGTGAGGCTGGAGATAGTCAGCCCCGGTGCTGGTGCTGGAGACAAGCTCCTGCCATCTGCAAAATGCAGATGGTCTCAATGGGATTGTAAGGAGGGGGGCAAGGGGGGCACAGCCAAGACTGTATCTCCGAAGAAAGTGCCCAAATGAGCAGCACTGCCGGGTGACTCCCAGAGGGACATTGCCTCCCACCGCTGGCTGACCCTGCAAGAGGATCTATCTCATGTTCTCTGGGTGAGAGACACTTGTCCAGGACCACTTCAAAGCACTGAGAAGTCACAAGGTTTTTTGTTTGGTTGTTTTTTTCTTTTCCCCAAATCTCACCTGGGATTCTGGCATTGGGACAGTGCTGTGACAGTAGCATCAAGGGCAGGACCTCCTCGGTGGCCACGGCAGGACACGTTTGCTGTGCCTGTCCCACTTGGGGTACCATGACATCCCAGGCAATCCCGTCCCGTCATGGCAGGGATGTAAATGGAGAGACCTGCATTGTTTGCTGCACACCAGCTAAAAGCTGCTCGAGCTCAGGCTGTCAAGACAGCTGTAACACTTCTGGGCTTGCAACAGGTCAGAGGCAGGAGGGCACGAAACATAAAGGTAAATCCTTTACAGTATCTCCTGATTGGAAAATGGGGTTAAGACATGCGGTAAGAGAGTAAGTTACCAGGTTTGCAGAGACAAATAAACTAACACCTCCTTATCTTTTGGCATAGCACTGTGGGTGCCAGGCAGGCGTGGGAGCTCTGCCCATCAGCAGACCTCATCAGCCACTTCCCCAGCTGAAAGCAGCTCGCTCTCCAGATGAAGGAGGGATGCTCTTTCTCTCTCTCCCAGGCACAAAGGGTAGCAGGATTCTGGTATTTATGTATCATTTTTCCCTGCTGGCATTTAATGGGCGTTTTAGTAGCACAAATAGAAAATGCTGCATATTCATCTTCCATGTCACAGGCATTGAGATGGAGAGGAGTGAAGGGAGAAGCGCCTCGGGCTCATTGTACCAATCTTGTCCTCAGCAGCAATCTCGAAGATGAAGAATAACTTAATTACTGCATATCATTTCGTCTCCTTTATTTGCTCTTTGTTGCTCTTCTCCGATGCCTGTGCCCACACTCTGACACACGAGCAGCAGGCACGCAAATCACTGTTTGATTAAAACACCCAGTGGACTACCAATCCCTGACCCACTTAGGGCTCCCGTGGAGCAGGAGAAGGGTGATAAAATATGGGCTGCATCTAGAAAGATAAAGGAATGAAATCCATTACACTGTCAGGGGTGTTGACTTTGCAGAGCAGCAATCTGGCCTGCAATGCAATCGGCCAGTGATGGGCTGGCTGCTCCCAGGGAGCGTCTCAGAGAAGAATAAGGGGACCGCATGTACATCTGTCTTGTTCAATTTGCTTCGAGAAGAGTGTGGGCGCTGAGTTCATTTGAATGAAAAAAAAAGCAGACTGAAGCCAGGAAGAGTAATTTTTTCCCCACCCCCAACTCAGATATGGGAATCGGGCTTGCTCTGTATGGGTTTTTCTTTTGAGCTCTGTGGCACGAGCACTTAGCAGTCCCATCAGGGGCCCTACGTGATACATGAGGTAGAAAATGTGGAAAAAAATCATGTCCTCGGGGACCTGAGGACAAGGGGAGGCTCCGAGTAAAGCAATGCTTATGGCCTTGGAGACCAGGAAATAGCCACAAAGCTCAGCCCTGCAAGTTCCCTGTCACGCAAAGTGTCCAGGGGCACAAATAAAATCTGATGTTCCCTGCTCTGCCCTCAACAAGGATCCTGAGTCCTTCTGCTAAATCACCCTGACTTTGAGTGCTGCAAACCTGCACAGAGATGCTGTGTTGTTTTTCCCAAATTGCCCAGCAGTGGTTCAGCGAGGTCCAAGCTGGGCAGGGAGACAAGGGCAGCTGGAAGTCAGGGCAAAGCAATCAGCCAGGAGATGCCAGGGTGGCATGGGTGAAAAACTGTATTCTCTGACTGTCTCCAGCGTTTCTGAGATGTGGACGTGACCTGGGAGGCTCAGCAGCTTAAGCACACTTGTTTTCACAGGGTGGAGAGCACCAGAAGCAATTATCATGTTTAAAATAACTTCACAAAACCCTGCTGCAGGTTTGCAAGGCAGGGAAGAAGCCAAAAGCCTCTGAGATCAGCATGTTGCACAGAGGGACACTCATGGAAACGCTTTTACTGCTCTGGAGCATAGAACTAGAGCCAGATATCAAATCCAAATATCCCCCCTTTCTTCCACAACGTGTCATTTTCTTTCTGTCCTTAGAATGATATAATTGCTATATTAATTCTCCTAAGAAAGTGCAAGGGAGCGAGCTCTCTGCTGCCAGGTACTGGTGAGTTAAAGGAGGCAGCAAACTGAGCAGAGCTCATTTATGCTTTTTGTCAGTGCCATTCCCTCTGAGCATCCTGGTTGTTTTAGGTAAATGTTTCATTGTATTTTGAACATGCAGGTGATGAAATCTTATCTTCATAGTTTTCTGATAAAAAAGAAACAGAGCTGTGCTAAATATGCCCTCAGCGAAGAGTCACTGCAACCAAGGCTCTTGGCAATCAACGTTAAACAGGACAACTCTATGAGGTCCTAGTCTGCAGTAATTTGATCAGAAGTATGAGGTCTTGGTGAAATATTGGTCTCATTTTGTAGAGTAACGTGGAGCTAAACAAAGCAAACAGGTAGAGATAGCTGAATTTAGTGATGCAAGAATGATGGAAAAGGGGGCTTTGTGGCTTCCTTAGGAACATCAGGACTTGCCGAGTCTCAGACAGAGAGCGGGGAATGTGGAAAGAGATTAAGTAAATCTGCTAGCAAGCTGCCCCTGGAGAGCTGCTGTCACAACAGCCGGGTCTGGCGGAGGCACCTGGGGCTGTGCTGCTGTGGAGGGGGCTGCGGGCAGCACTGCCCACTCCTGCGGGCACAGGATGCTCCTGCACCTGTGACAGGACCCTGCTGGGTCCCCTCTGATGCTGCCCCTGTCCCCACTCCCAGGCAAAGACTGACCCACCTGCTGCAATCATCCAGCTAACCATCCTTAGACAGGCCCCAGGACCAGCACCTCGTCATTAACTGCTGCCAACAGAAACGAGAAAAACAACCCTTGTGCCAAAAGATGGGTAAGACACAGCTGAGGGTGGCATGAGGTTGTGGCTGGAAGTGTCTTATGTTAATTAGTTGAGGGAGGAGGAAAGGGGAAGGGGAAGGGGAAGGGAAAGGGGAAGGGGAAGGGAAAGGGAAAGGGGAAGGGAAAGGGAAAGGGAAAGGGAAAGGGAAAGGGAAAGGGAAAGGGAAAGGGAAAGGGAAAGGGAAAGGGAAAGGGAAAGAAGGGGAAAAAAAGGAGGTGTGTTCATTCTTTCTGACAAGTGTGAGTGTGAGATGGGGAAAAGAACAACCCACCACTTACTGCAAGTTCAGATGTGGCTGTTTAATTCTGCTGAGACCTCACTAGGGGGGACTGGAAGATCATTTAACCCATTCCAAGTTGCAGCTCATGTTGCAGTTTTATATGCATCCCTGCACAGCAGGAAGGCCCTAATGATTAATTAATGCTAGCACCATGTTTGCAAACTGTCATGGCAAAAGCTCTAGCTATAGAAGTTGCACAATGGTATCAACGTGCAGCAGATTTTTTGCCACGCAGACTCATTTCAGACAAACAAAATCCACAAAGCATTGTTCTGACGACTTGCCCTACAGAAAATAAAAATAGTGCACTTCCTTTATGCCACATGTGAAAAATGACATATGGATAATTGGAAGTGTTCTTTGGAAGCATCTGGAAATATATTTAAAAGCATTGTAAGAAGGGTAGTAAATGTCGTGTTGGATTTTATGCAGGAGAAGACATGCACCCTGCAATAGGTGTAACTTGCTTTCTTGAACTCGAAGTGACTGCACTGTCTTCCAAACACCCAACCTGCCTCCCTGGGCTCTGTCACAGCCCAGGACACTGAGGACCAAGATCTGCTTTATTTATTCCGTTCCTTTCCAGAAGAAAGAAAGGAACAAAAAGCCCTTGTTGCTCACAAAAAAATCCCATGCAGAAGTTAGAATTTTGTCAGTTCTTTTGGGAGAGGAGCTGCATGGATGTCAACAAATACTATTTTTCACTGCAAATTCTCCCGCATCCAGAGGTGTTCAGGCCATTTGAGCATCTGGGCCAGCCCCTTTATAAGAGGTTAGTTAATGCCATCCAGGCTCTCCACTGCTGCAACTTACCCAGTGCACATTATTAAAAGAGAGCTTCCAGGAAGGCATTTAATCTTGTTCTGAACTCTTTCAGGACATGAAGAACGCCCTGCTTCCCCAAGTCATTTATTCTACTTTCTCTCCTTTAATTTAACAGCCAGCCAGTCCTGGTGACCACCAGCCTCGCCAGAGGCTTGCGCTGGGGCCGGCTGGGGAGCAGAGGGAGGCCTCGAGCAGGAGCAGGCACTGTTGGAGGGAAACTTCTGCATTTATCTCATGCTCTGCTGTTGTGGCCACACTGCTCACACTACGAGCTGGCTGGTTTCAAGGCAGAGCAGGCATGTTTGCATGAGTGGCCGTGGCTGAGGAGCAGGCAGGGCATGTGGGGTTGCTCATTTGTTGCAAACCTTTGAACCACAGTCAGATGTAATTCTGGCTCACTTGCTGGCCAGAGATCACTTCTTGCTGTCCCAGTTCCTTGGGCTGCATTTGCTTTTCCCCTTCCTCTTCTGCAGCTTTCCTTGCTGTTGCTAGATTTTGTGTCGAGTGGTTTTTAATACACGTAAAACAACGAGCAAATGTAAAATATTATGATATGATGAATATGATTTTATATTGTAGTTACCTCTAGGCATTCACTTTCTTATTTCATTGTGATTGTTATAGTTCTTTTATTCGTTTCATAAAGAAAAACATTTAATGTAAAAATAAAAGGAGTCATGATGATTTGGGTGAATTGCAGTGCTCAGGGCTTTCCTCCACATGTGCTTTAATATACCTATGAACTTTAATGCAAGAGCCTATGGAAGAAACACCTCATCTAAATCCTATCATCAAAGGCAGTAGGAGTTTGATCACAGAACAGAAGACAGGGGAGTGGTTTTGTGTGGGGAAAGGAGGGGACTTCGCTACCCTCATGTTTTGGGCCAAGCTGGAAATGTCTGCCCAGCCTGGGACATCCAGAAGGTTCAAGCTAGTTTGCAGATGGGAGCTTCTCCTCCAAAATTCACTGTTGCTACAAACAGCCAGTGATGCTGGTGCAACCAGCACTGATGGAGAGGCTGCTGCAGTCTGTACCCGTCACTTCACCCTTTGTATCCTGTGGTATAAAATCAAACAGATGTGATTAAATCTGGTGCAGAGGGCTGAGGTGGACCCTGAGGTTTCAATGGAAGAGTGGCCTTAATCGGTCAGGAGCAGGCTGAGCTCATCCACTCTTACACCATCACAAGAGGCTCCATCAGGCCTTTTCCACAGATTTCACTCTGTTGGTTGAAAAAACCATTAGGCTTTAGTGGTGTGATTGCTGATGTATTTTAAGCCTTTCAGATACTGTCTGTGGATAACTGAAGGGCTTGGGCCATTTGAAGGGTCCTTTAGAGCCACCTTGCAATATGGAGGGTGAACACACAGGGGATGATCAGTGGAGTCTGAAACTGGCTGAAAACCTCCTAACAGGATTTTTCCCCGGCTCGAGTGTGCTGTTTGGAGATCCTTGCTGAAGGTCCTCCTGCCCCTCCTCATTCTGTTTTTCTGCTCCAAAAGATTACAAGTTCCCTTTTTGCTCTTCACATCCTTCTGAATAAGATGACAATGAATCTGAGAAAGAAGAAAAGCAGCTTTCCTGTGAAAGATTAGAGTAGGAGTTGGTCTTTGTGTGGGGCTATAAAAATATCACTGTGACAGCATCCTCACAGCAGCCCTGCTCGGGCCGTGGGGGAGTGATCACTATCTGCAGCCCGCAGCTTGCAAATCTCACCAAGCCCTGTCCGCCGAGGGGTCTGCGCTGAGTGGCACTTGCCCATGGAGCAGGGAGAGACAACTGAAACCTGCCCAGGGAGCAACATCAACTCTGCCAGTGCCTTCAGCCTGCAAGGGGCTGTCAATGAGAGGATACCAGGAACCAGACGAGAACATACCATTAACCCCAGTGCAGCTGTAAGCACATAAGCTCATTTGTACCGCAGCACAAGGCTGAACACAGATACAGCAGGGAGCAGGATGGCTGTGGCGGTGGAAGGGGAACTTGTCCTCTCTTCCTTTCACTGCATCAGTAAATAGGCATCACAGAGCATATTTGTCCAGCCAGATGGCCTTGGAGACTTAATAATAATGCCTTATATTATGGCTAGTTGCCTCTTCAGGGCATGTTCTTGAAAGGACCATGTAGCACTAGCAGCTTCCCAGGAGCTCTAAGGAGTGTGAGGACCAGCCCCTCTCCAAGAGGTGCAAGAGCCAGAGAACTTGCCCTGGAGGGAACAGGGCAGTGCTGCTCCTTCGGTGAAAGCCTTTCTGTGCGCAGGGGATCAGATTCATGTCTTGGCACAAACACTTCAGCCCCAAAACCTTTTTTTTTCCAAACTGAAGCTGCTTATCAAGAAAAGTTCTGGAGTTGAGGAGCTCGTGGTGGGAGCCAGCGCAGCCAACTCATGGTGATCAGTAACAGGGTCAGTAAATCCTCCTGGGATTTATGTTCCTGGTCTGGACCCTTCAGACTTTCCCCCAACCAAACAAGCGCCCCAACCCAAACAAGTGCAACCAGGGCATAGCACTTCCAGAAAAGTACTTATGGAGTCTTGTTCTCATCCCGTGTGGAGCAAGGCATTGCCCATTGCTACAGATAATCCTCTGCTGGGCATCTACAGCTGAGAGAGGCAGTGCCTGTGCCTTGAGAGCACAGCTCTGGAGCGCGGGGATGCATCTGAGGAGGAAGCTGTGGTTTCAAAACTTCTAAGAGACCGTCACAGGCAATAATAAGCCTAATACAAAGCCAATTACCAACTATTTTTAGAAAGCCTTTGACAGCATCCCCTCTTCAAACCCAAGGATATTTATTCATTATATTCTAAATCAGCTCACTTACCCTGAGGTTGATTCACATGTCACAGGCGCATAATGTTATCAGCCCAGCATCAGCAATGGCACTTACCACACCAGCCTTTGTCACAGCATTATTGACTGGTGAGGGTTGCGCACAGGTCACGGACTATCAATATGAGCAATGCCTTTAGTGACAATTAAGCACTAAGTGTGCGTTGGGCAGGATGACACAAGTTTTGGAAATATTCAGGTCACTGTAAAGTATTGATGGCAATAAATCCCCATGTTCCTGGTACGGTGGGAGCCACCTGGTTGGAAAACAACTTGTCCTGTGCGTAAAGGGAGCATCAAAGTGAGAAAAAGACAGTCAGCCAGGATGTGCTTAACAACTGAGACGCTGAGGGTCTGTTGCTTCATCGCTCGGAGTATGTGTTCACATACAGCGGTTACCGAGTGGAATGGCCTTGTTTTATCTTTGCTTTGCAGAGGTGTAAACAGGCAGGGGAGGAACCAGCAGTGGAAAATCAGGCTGTTCAGCATCGGTACCAAGCGCTGCCTCCCAGTCAGCCTCGCTCCTGAGCTTGCTTGTGCTTGTCTTCCTTGGGCCAGGACTTGATAACAAAGTCTTGGAGAGGTGCACAGAGCTGTGTATGACCTCCTCCAGACTAAATTTACTCTTTATTTTTAAAAGCTTTGAGGCCCAGGGCCAAATTCAGAGATGATGCTCTGTGTGGCATAAAACTCCACTTACTCTCTCCCCACTTAGAGGCTATTTTAGTTTGGGAGTTACTTTAACTTGCACCTTTTCTTTGGTGCATAAATTACACTTATTTAGATTGCTTTATGCATCAGCAGACAAGGTGTAAGAAGTGCCCAGGGAGCCTTAGCAAATCAGAGAGGCTCTAAATCATGCCGCCTTAGACAGCACCACTGAATTTGCCCCATGGCATCCCAGGTTGCTGCAAGCAGCATGACTGAAAGGGCTGAGACATGACATGGATGTGGTTATCACCTTTCTCCTGCTTTTCTGACCCATGTGAATAGTCCATGATGTCCTGGCCAGACTCATAAAGTCTCTGGGAGTTTGTCCCTGGGTTTGGTAGGGGTAGAGCAGAGCCCGCTGAGGCTGCCGTCTGTTGGGTTGTCGCAGGGCTCCTGCCAAGGGAAGCATGGAGGTGTCACCAAGGCTGTACCATCACACAGCTACCATGGGCTTTACAAATATCCTTACTGAAAGGGGGGAGAGAGAGCTGCCGGGTGTGTGAACCAGTCTGGGACATCTTTCTGCTGGAGGAGAAAGTCTCTAGGTACAGCAGATGGTATGAGCAGTGCCAAACCAGCTCAGGAGTGCAGGACTGCCATAGCACGGGCCTCTGCTCAACAAAAACTACTAGTTATCAGAGCTTTCCACTCCCTGCAAAGCACAAACCAGTCCAGCAGCTCCAGTGACCGGCGTTGCGATGCAGCTCTGCTGTGTCCCCTGGATGCCCGTCTCTCTGCTGACAAGCCACGCAATGCTCAGAAGCTGGTTACAGCAAGCAGGGAAATCTGATGCAAGGCTGGGAAATGAGATGAGGTCTCTGCATAAATGCATGTAAGTGCCAGCAGCGTTATGGTGGGAATCGAAACAGGGAGGTGCATTGAATATGCTTCTTAAAGTACTGCAGGCAGCCGCAGGAAAGAGAAGGCAGCATTTGTAACACGTTGCTGCAATCCTTTGCAGCGCAGGCACACCACACACTGAACTCTCTTGTTGTACCTGGCTCACAGTATATCAGGGTGGAAATGCTTGTTAATTAAGGATACACCAATGTGTCATGCTTCTGCTGTAGTTCAGCAGCGATGTTACAGATCTGGCTTCCCAGCACAGCTGTGTTTTCTGCTAGGCTCTTCTCCAGCAGCATAACAGCTCCGATCCTGCCCTTGTGAAAGCCCCAGTGAGTTTCTCAATCTTGGAAAATACCTTTGGTTTTAAGGGTACAGGGTTGTTTCCTGAAGAGACATCATTTTATTGTTATAGCTAGGCCCAAGCTATGCTGCAGAGATATCAGGGTTAAGCCTTGTTTGAGGCTTTAGTTCCTGTAGGCTCCTGTGTTGGGCAGGGGATGAGCAGGGCTGAGGTGGGCCAGCCCGTGCTGGAGCATTCACTGCAGGCTTTTCAATGCTTTGCCCTTGCCAACAAAGTTCATCATGACCTTGGGCAAGCTAATTAACCTTTCCACCCCTGCCTGCAAAAAAAAAAAGAAACAAATGACATGTGATAGCTTTTAATTAAAATGTAACCCAATTTTCCCACCTGGGTGCCCAAGTTACATGCTCCATCTCTCCATCCCAGTTAATACTTAACCTCTCCTCTGGAAAGGGCACTGTCCACAAGGAGGTCTAGAAAGCCACAGCCGTAAGCATCAGCGAGTGGGAAGCCCTAGATGCAACCAGCTCAGGCAATGACCCAGCAGGAGCCTAACCACCCTCTCACTCTGCCATTTGCAGCCTATGAAGGGATTAATGTTCAAATTCCAATTTCATGGAGTGTTGTAGGACACTCCTAGGGTGTCATAGGGCAGCAGTGGTGTGTCCCTGTGCCCACAACTGGTGGCAATCTCGGTGAGGTTTGGTGGATTCCCATAGGGCTGCTCCACCACATAACACAAAACAGGGTGAGAAAGTTCCTGTCCCCTCCTGCCCACTCTGGAGTTACCAGGTCTGTGAGCTGGCTGGCATGGAAACAAATTGGGATGAATTAAGGTAGATCTCAAGGTATATTTGCAAGAAAGAGGTGCACTAGGCTTAGAGTAAAGTTGCAGTGAAAGCAATATGACTTTTAATGCAGGACACATGTCTGCAAAGAAGCTTGGAGCTGATTCCAAGCTAAAACCTGCTTTAAAACCCAGTTGCTTTGTAGTCACTTCTATTTTGCAGTATCTAGTTAAAAGGTAGTTAGCTGAGCCAAATTAATTAATTCTCTCCCTCAATGTGCATCTTACCTTAAGATGAGGGCCCACTCTAAAGGTCTAACTTGGTCCTTTCCAAGGCTAAACCACTATTATTCACTTTGGTTAAAGCTCCGAGGGTTTGACCCTGGGATCAGGATTTGCAGCCTACCCTATGTCTGGGCCTGTTTAATTCAGTGTGACAGTTCCCAGGCACTCCAACAGACTTTGGATCGAGCCACATTACTACTGAAAGTGCTGCATCAATTCTTTTCTAACTGTATACAAGTTTTAGTGTTTAATATTTAAACATGAAAGTTCCTTTTGAGACGTTTAAAGCGAAATTATTAACAGCCCCATGTAGAACTGACAGGTTAACAGTACGACAATTAAAAAGAAAGGTTAAATACATTTTCTTTTCAGACCAACTGCTGTTGCTTAAGACTAATAAATCCACCAGGAGATGGTTTTTACAGAGTGTGAGGGGCTGAGTGTCAGCTTTTATAGGCTTGAGTTTTTCAGAAATCACCACACTTCTCTTTCCAGGCAGCTACAGGTTTCAGTCTATATTTAGCAAATGGGGCTTCTTCCAAAGAGTTGTGTGAATCAAGTCAGAAAGAAAAAAAAAAAGTTGGAATATGAAAAAAGCAAAACCTACTGGCTGTGGGATTTTGAACATCCAGGCTCACAGTTTGCTCTGCTCTTTAAATTTATCATTATTCTCTGTTGTCATGATGGCTTTGAAAACAGGTGCTGGAAAACAACAGAAATTCTGGCCTAGGTTCTCCAAGGGATCAGTTCCAGTGCTAAACTCCTGTTTCTCCTTTGGAAAATAGCTGTCCTCACTGGCTGGCAGAACGCAGCCCCAGGCAGAGCAGGGGCATCCTTCTGGGGGGCAGCTGGATGCCATCTGGGACATCCAGCCTGATAAATGGCACCCGAACCACTCCTAGGCTTTTGTAGCCAAAGTCTGGATTTTTCAGAAAGACATTTCCCACAAATTTGTATGTGTCTAATCATATAAATGTTAACTTAATTGTGTTTTTCACGTGCTCTGTGATTTCACGGTGGAATGTACCGCTGCAGGGTCAGAGGGAAAAATAGATTAAAGGGTGACCCTTTAATCACCTAAAGCGAGGTGGCCCTGCTTGAGCAGGGGCTGGGACCAGATGGCCTCTGGAGGTCCCTTCCAGCCTCAACCCGCTGCGATTCTGTGAAAGGAGGGGCAAGAGATGTTCACCAGGATAAATCCACCCATGGCTATTGAGACCTGAGAACAACCTCCGGCTCTCTGCAAACCCTCAGCACTGTAATTGATGCAAGGTGGCTAGACAGACCAGGAGGAGGGGGGGATCTGGCTGCCCTCTCCTATCCCCTTCCTCCCAGGCGTACTCTTCTGGCCTCTCTCAGACAACACAGGACTCAAGTCCCACTCAGTATTACTTTTCTTATATCACTCTTCGAGCTTCTTGTTCAAGCCACAGGAGTCCTTCCTTGCCTTTGATGGACATTGATTTGACCCCAAATTTGCAACCATGAAAGGTCACATGACTTATGAGTATAGAGGAATATTTACTCACCTTTGTGCTTTTAGCCTGTTAAAAAAATACTAACTGGTGTTTTAAATGAGTTACCGACAGCAGTAGCGGATGTTACAGATTATTATAAGCACATCACTGGAAGGTATTATAAAATGGCTATAAGCCATGGTTATAATCAACCTGGTTTTGATTTATCAGACTCTATAGCAACCCATATAAATTGATTAGCCATTTATTAAAATGGCTTTTAATCATGGATTATCTCTTTGTACAAATTTAGAAAACTATCTTGGTTAAACCAGACTGAAAGACAGAGAAGTCTGGTGTTAAAACTTTGGGGAGACAGCCAGGCTCTTTTTCAAGCTGTATCTTCTTAGATTTCCCTCTTCCTACCCTCCTTCAGGCCATGCCATAGTGAGCGTGAAGCAAGCACAGCTCCAGGTGCCACGCCGCCAGCTCTGCCCATGAGGTCCCAGCAGCTGCCTGGACCTTTCTGTCGTACAGAGACACCTCAAAGCATGGACACAATGCGACATCCCCAGTTAGCCTGGGACAGCTATGTGATAGCTCAGCTGCAGCTCTGGCAGGCTCCTAATGATCACTGGTCATTAAACCAACTTCAGAGCTGCTGATGCCAAGAACAGAGGGTCCCCTTTTTATTGTTCGTATATTTTTTTTTAAAGGTCAGTTTGACGGCATTATAATGGACTTGGGGATACTCTGCTCTCTGCCTCGCCTCTCTCCTATCTGTCAGCCACACACTCTGGTGTCATCTTTTCCACATGCAATATATCTTCATGCACCAGTCTGTACTGATCTCCTCCCTTCCCCACATCCCCCATGAATATATAACCACCAAATGTGATAGGAAGAAATTACTATTGTAATAAAACTGGTTCATTACATCCTTCTAGTCAGAGGCGTTTAATGAGCACCAGGGCTGCCTAATGCTGTTATGTTCCCTTTGAGCCAGCTGCAAATGTAATATGTTTCATCGTATCATTTAATTTACTCTTTGGAGCTGTGGAAGGAAGCAGGCAGGTCCTTCATGCAGTGGGCACCAGTGGATTAGCCGAGCCATTAAGAATCGCCTTGACCCACTGCAGCATGGCAGTGTCTTGGGCGTAGTGCAATGGCAATTGAATTTCCAGTACGGAGCTGCTGCATATCCAGATGGCTCAGGGCAAGGTCCTGCACATGGGTCAGGGCAATCCCAAGTACAGACACAGACTGGGCAGAGAACGGATTGAGAGCAGCCCTGCAGAGAAGGACTTGGGGGTGTTGGTTGACAAGAAGCCCAACATGACCCAGCAACGTGCACTCACAGCCCAGAAAACCACCCGTGTGCTGGGCTGCACCCAGAGCAGTGTGGGCAGCAGGGCGAGGGAGGGGATTCTCCCCCTCTGCTCCGCTCTCGTGAGACCCCCCTGCAGTGCTGGGTCCAGCTGTGGGGCCACCAATATATGAAGGACATGGACCTGCTAAGCGGGTCCAGAAGAGGCCACAAAGATGCTCGGGGGGCTGGAGCACCCCCCCTGTGAGGACAGGCTGAGAGAGTTGGGGGGGTTCAGCCTTCCAGTACTTAAAGGAGGCTACAGAAAAGATGGGGAGGGACTATCAGGGAGTGTAGGGAAAAGGCAAGGCATAATGGTTTTAAACTGAAAGAGGGGAGATTTAGATTAGATCTAAGGAAGAAATTCTTCCCTGTGAGGGTGGTGAGACACTGGCACAGGTTGCCCAGAGAGGCTGTGGCTGCTCCCTCCCTGGAAATGTTCAAGGCCAGATTAGACAGGGCTTTGAAAAACCTGGTCTGGTGGAAGGTGTCCCTGCCCATGGCAGGGGGGTTTGGAACTAGGTGATCTTTAAGGACCCTTCCAACCCAAACCATTCTATAATTCTATGATCTGAGAGCTGGACTAGTCTGCAATATAGACAGCTACTGGGATGTTTGGCTCAACAGAGATCAGCATCTTCAGAGAGAGGATTTCTCCTGTCCTAAAATAAGTGTTTAAGTTGAAGTGTAGGAAGGGATAGTGTAGCTGGACCTAAATCACCAGTGGAAATTGCACATCTAACTTACAGGCTCCATAAAAGATGACCAAGACCTTAATTTGTTGTGTTTTGACTAAGAAGATCTTTCCCAATTTCAGGAGCTTTTGCATTGAGTTCTTAAGCAGGGCACGGGAGATGCAGCAGACAGCAATTTGTGATTTACTTACAAAAGCCTCTCCAAAACCCAGGCCTTAGCGATAAAAACTCGTCATTGAATTCAGATCAGGATGGATTCAACTGTGTTGGCAGAAGAAAATGCTGGACAAGTTCCAAAAATTACATTTGTTTTGTATTTTCAAAATGCATTTTTCACATTACATTTCACAATGGCATTTGTCATTTAGAGTGTGACCTACTTGAGGAAAACAAAGAAAACATTTCAAAAACTATTAATAACCCAGATAGGAGCAAAACTCTTCACCTGGAGCAGCAAATAACTACATGTTGGATACAATGTCAAAATCTGAGATGTCCTCTTCCTTTTTTTACCGTCTTTTCCAGTTTGATTCAAAGCAACTTAACCTCTGAGCACCTTGGTCCTAGACCCTCCAAGAACCCAACAGGCTGAAATGCACTCCCAATTTCACCTTGGAAAGCATTGCTGCTAGTGCGTATTGCATCCACGGCGTCCTGTGCCTCCCTCTGAGCATCTAGTAGCTCCGTCAGGGCTACGAGACAGCCACCACCCCTGGGCTTCTGCTTCCACTCTCATGATGACTTCTTGGTTGGCGTGGGACAACCACTCTTGGCTAATTATGAGCACCGGCTAATTCATGATGCCGTGGTGTTTCCAGAGTCCTGTGCACCTGGAGAAGCTTTTTTTTTCCCAAAAGCCACCGACAGTCACAGGTGTTCAGCCCATCTCTGCACATCACAGCCCCAAGCCCCAGGCCCAGGCTGTGTTAGTTTAAAAGCTCCGTAGAGGATGAACACAACCATCTGCCCTAATTCCCTACGGCACATTTTAGCAGAGCAGGGTTTTCTTCACGAGGATATTATTCCTCAACATTTCCTGTTGTTTTCACCCAGCTTGTTTATGGCAAATAGACCCTTGAGATAGAGTCCTTTTGTCCGGGAAAGCTTTAATGATCTCGGAGTCATTGTGTTGGCATCAGTTTAATTCCAGCTGCTATAAGCTGGCAAGCTGATGAGAAGAGAAGTGTTTATGGGATCTCCGGCTATTTTGCTAGGGTGCGCAGCGCTGTGCTAACACAGACTTACGGGGTCTTGCAGGGCTATTAATTAAAGGCACTCTGTAAAGGTATCACCAATCATCTCGCAGACATGCAAGAGGTGAACCTCGGGAAAAGTAACCCTGCCCTGCAGTGGGGATTGTTTCTTTGGAGATGCCATTGTTTCCAGGCTGGGATCTGGGGCATCTCCCTGTGAAATCCCTTCTGGCACTGGATTTTATGGCAGCTTTTTCACCCCTGTGGCTTTGCCTGGCAGATTAACCTGCCTTGCTGAGAGTGCAGCATCATTTCCCATACCCCAGCTGCTTTGGGGGTTTGGGGCAGCTGTATAACCCAGTTGTCTCAAGCAATGGCTGGTGCTTTAATTGGGGCTGGATGTGAGGATGGGGAGACTGGAAGGGATTGCATGCAGCTGTATGGTTGCTTGCCCATCATTTAGCTGGGAGCGTGTACCATGACATGAAAGAGGGTAAACAAAACACATTTTGGCCAATGCCAATCAGTTTGTCCCTGTGAGCCACACGTGCCAAACCTTGGCTGCTACCAGGCTTCTCAGCAGGCTTGTCCACGCAGGGACTCTCTGAAAAATTAATCTGAATTAAGCAAAAGCCTGAATTTCCAGTAGATTTGCTAAACTGCATTAAACCCCAATGTGAATTATGCTGAATGGAATTAAGAGTACATTAATTTTAAGAGTGCTCCCATGTGTGTTTGAAGAACACATTAATCATCATAGATATCTCTCTGCAGACAAACCGGCGGTGGGGGGGCAGCTGGGAGGCTGGGGGCATGCAGGTGCCCGCTGCTCATTACAAAATGTGGGAGTCCTCTGGGCAAAAAGGATGTGGTTTTCCCAGCTTGAAAAGCTGTAAGAGAAGAAGAATGCACAGTAGCTCTGGACAGTGGACCATGCCCAGGGTTTAGGTGTGGACTAATGAGGTCTGTCGCCAAAGCTCCCGGGCTGAGCACCCTCGGTCTGTTTCCCATGCTGCAGAAAGCAGCACAGCTCCATCACAGCCTCTGAGGAAGAGCAACACAGAGGATTTGCCATGAGAACTCCCTTCCCTAGTCCTAATCCGTGTCACTTTAAGTACAGCAGAGAACCAAATCTGACAGCTGTTTTGGTTTACCCCAGCACAGAAATCTCCATGTGAAATACTCAGGGCTTTTAAGCCCTGTATCTGCCCCAAAGTGAAAGCAGCATTAACTCCCTGAGTGCACAAAACAGCCTTACTGACATAAATGCACTTACGCGGGGAAGAAGAACAAGCTGTGTTACTGGAAATGGCTTTATACCTTCCAACTAAATCCACGCTTGCCTTTGTGCTGATACAACTAATAAGCAGTTAATATGCAGTCCCATAAGAACCAGGAATAACAAAGCCCTGTTTCCTTAAGATCTGCATTTCATGCTTGATTGGGAGCTCCGATCAAATCTTTTCCTGCCATTCGAATGGGTTTTTCTAAATTCTGTCCCCCAGTGTGGAGTTTTTGATGTCTGATAAGGTAGAAGCCCACACTACGGCCTGTCGTTCAGACAAGAAATGATGATTGGGAACATTTATAGGCTTTCTCTCCTCTACCTGACCACTGTTTTCACAGTATGTATAAAAACTTAATTGTATGTGAGACTGCTTTCCTTCCCCATCAAATCTGCTTGAAACTGTCAATGGGTTCAAAAATTATTAAGGTCAAACTAAACATGCAGACATGCACACACATTTATTACATGATCATATGAGCTTAATTTCCTCAGGCGAGCAGGTTAAAAATATCCCACTTGCCCGGAAGAGGTAATTATACCAGTATAAAAACTCTGTAGGGTCGTGCTGGTTTCCTCCACTCTCTCCACAGTTTGAAGCGGTGTCCTGACACATCCAGCATGCCTCTGCCCACCCCACCACCCCACACACCTCCCACAGCCAACAAGCATCTTCCACCCAGAAAGAGGAAAATGTTGAATTATTAACTTCCATTTGCATACAGCACAATCCTACTGCACCGTGCCAGGAATAGGCAAGGATGCGCTGAGCCCCTGAGGTGGCCTGGGGAGATGTCCTCTTAGATCATCTCCTCACACCCCCCCCGGAACAAAACACTTCTGTCAGGCTGGTTTTTGAAAGCAAAGTGCTCTAATGATGATAGACAGTTCCAGATCATCGCCTGCAAAGCCACGTCCCAGAGAGCTGGCACTTCTCACCAGGCCACTGAGAGGCTTTCCGAGAGACTGGCACAAAGCAAATGCAACACCAACTCAAGGGGAGCTGGAGCTTGGTTGCTCCCTTCATCCCCTAGCCCTCTTCACTGTGCCCACACCTCAGCGGGGTAGGGGGTCTTTCTTCAAATGAAGACAAGTTGCACCAAAGCACTACTAAATTCAACTGGCCTTTCTTTTCAGGGAAAGGCCATGCAATAGTTAGACCTAGACTCATACAACTATACTTAAAAATATGTATGATGATTGTGGAGGAAAGCCAACAAGCATGGTCTAAGTGCCTCCCTTCCCAAAAAGTCATATAGAAGAAAGGAATTATAATTAGTCCTAAAATTATTTTTAACCAAAATAAGATGCCTCACTTACAATTTTGGAGTGCTCAGGCTTTCCTGTTCCTTTCGCCATGCAATGTGGGGGGGAGAAGAGGAGCTAACAAGAAGAGTGACACCTTCATTTCACATACCTCATTTCCAGACAGATTATTTACCTTTGAAGCCTTTGAGGCACACCTCCTGGTTAAATGGAGTTACTTCTTTCACTGGAGGGCTTTGTGGTCCAGCTGAAGGATCTCCTGGGAGTCCCTCTTACCAAGCACAACTGATCCTTTTCTAGGTCCTAAAGTGATAAGTTCTCCATCAGGGGCCAAATCAAACTTACAATTTGGAGCACTGCACATAGGTAATTAGTCTGGCTGTTTAATGCCGTTTCCTCTTAGGTAGTCCAACAAAGACTCATTAACCCTTTCTGATGAACCACTTCCCCTTAACATCTGTCTCTTGGGCACCAACATTTAAACACATCAATTGCTTCATCAGTTGCCTGTTAAACACATCAGTTAAATACATCAGTTGCCTGGAAGAAACAGGTTAGGGAGTCTTTTCTTTTAGCAGGGCACATTCACAATTCAAATAAAGCATATGAGAAAAAAAAATTATAAATCTGCAGCATAGCTATGGACGAGATTAAAATTGGACAGGTTGATTATAACCTGTCATAGTTACAAGCTAATGAAATGCCATCGACAGGGCACGAAGGGCCCCAAACCTCTCTGAGACGAATTTTAAGGCCTTTCATCTGAACTCTAAACTTTGATCATCTGATGATGAGTTTCTGCTGAGCTCCCGTCAGCTGAAGACAGGCTCATTTCCATCTGCCAGCACGGCACCGGCCGGGAGAGTTGAACTGTTGACAAGGGAACTGGTAGGCAAAGGTCGGTGCGACAGATGCGGTGGGTCGGTGCCGGGCACGCAATTTTGGATGCGGTGCATCCATGTTAGTGATGCTCTTCGGAGTTCACTTTTAGCCACCCTTTGCATTTTACTGAGCTGTGCAAATTCAGTGCCGGGGGTGGGGGGAACCTGTCCCATGGCTCTGAAAACCCAGCATGTCAGAAAAGCTTTCTTAAGCCTCTCAGGGAACTCTTTAAGGAAGATAAAGGTCAAACTCTGATCTTTTTCTAGGGAATTTCCATAAATCATGTTGTTTCTGAATCTTTTCCTCTAAGAATGAAGGGTAGAAGGGGTCTTTTGCTTGGCAAGGGATATTTTACAAGTCAGCTTTTCAGATAGCTGGATCAGTTTATGTAATCACATGGTTTAATTCCAACGAGAATCCTTGTATATGTGGGTGTAGTGGGGGCAGTATGTTAAGTTTTGAAAAACCTGAAAGTTGGGTCCATCTCAAGGAACCCTCAGACCAGCCAAGCCCTGTACACTTCAGTCCTCCTTAGTCAAGATCTTTTCATCCCAAAATGAATTTAATCCCATTCATCCTATTGTCACCACATCTCACGGTAGTGACCTCAACAAGCAGGGAAGCACTCGGAGGCCGAGAGACTTCCTCCTGACAATCACTAGTGACACTACATCATCAGTCCTTCAAATTATGATCGTATTCAAACCCACTGTCGATACAGGACAGTTCCCTTAGTGCCCCTCCCAGCATCCCTTACTTTCTCTTTTAAATGTTTGGGTGCAATAATTTATGTGCAGAATGAAAGAACTAATTAGTGTGTCTCTTGCTTTCTGAGAGGAAACAAAAGCCATAGCAAATGGCATTCCAGCAAAAATGGGGTCAGCTCGGATTAAACTCTCTTCCCATTTATCTTTGGTCTTTAGCATTAAATTTACCATAAATATTAGAAACAAATTTTAATTTTCCACAGCATTGGGCAATATCTTTTCCTTAAAGCCTAGAAGAACATTCATTAGCATCCTCTCCCTCCAGTTCAGTATGACTGTCTCCTCATTTGCACATAAATGTGAAGTTTGCTGCCTGGGCAAGCTTGCCTGAATGACATCAAAGTTCCTGTATTGATACACAACACACACATATACACAAATGAAACTCCCACCCACACTCACATACCTGTCCTCCACTATTCTGGTTTAGAAATAGTGCCCAAAAGCACTTGCAAGAAGATACTACTGGGAACACCAGAGCATGAGGGGGGACCTCTAGAAATAGAAGCACATGCATCAGTTGAACTTCCAATCTAATTAAAGGAGACTTCCCACTTAAAGTTAGGCCACACCTTAACAGGCAATAGCATGAAAAGATTTTTCCAAAGGGCAATTCATTCCATCTGAGCAGATGCTGTGATCTTGAAGGGCAGCCCAGTAGTGAGAGATCTACTGTCTGCAAGGAGTCATCAGTGTTCAATAACCTGCTTAGTCCCAACCTGCCCAAAGGTCACTTTGAGTAAGTCACTTAGACCTAAAATATGCACAGAATGCCCCTAAGTCTTATTCCAGTGAATGTCAAAGTCATTCATCTTACCCAGCTTCAGATAATTTTAAGGTAGATGACAGTCCTACCTTGATAGTCAGTGGTCACACATAATATATCTAGCACGTGATTCATGTGGGCTGTTTGAGGTAACCACAGCTGGCTGAGATGGTCCACGCCTTGGCAGTGCTGCTTCTTCTCCAAGTACAAAAGGACTCTGACCGCCATCTCCTATGGAGACAGCTATATGGTGGACTTCTGATGAAGTGAGATTAATTTCATGCCCATCTCACTACAAAATACTATATTTTTGATAAATAAATATTGCCCTCTCTATCACTGTACCTCGAAGTGGGGATCTGGGCCATAGTGAAGCATTCCCCATCTGTACAAGGAAGATAATAGCACTTACCTATCCCCAGGCTTGCTACGAGGATGAATACATCAGAGAGAGCGAGATGCTCCGATACTATGGTAATCAGGTGCTATCTCAGCACACCAGAGAGATAAGAGCCTACAAAGTACAGATGGCATTTCAGCTACAAATCCCTGGCCCAGTGGGCAGAGGCAAACTGCATAAAATGAAAGCTGCCTGCTAGGTTCATGTAACCCTCCATTTTCGAGTCAGTTTTCAGACATTTTTTTTCTGCTGTAATACCACTATAGGTAGCAACACCCCACTGTAGTGACGGGATAGCAGCTATGACACCAAGGGTGATTTTCCCAAAAGGCTAAAACAGCTGTAGCTGTTCCAGCCAACGCTGACATTTAACAATGTATTGACCCTCTCAACAGCATCTGAATGTTTCTTTTCCTGACTTCAGCAGTACTAAAGCAAACAGGAAAATGACAGCAGATTCTTACCTGGAGCTACCAGGGTGCCAGATTTTTCCCAGTGGATTGAAAAAAACTCCACCAGCAGTGACCTGCCTGTGCAGGATAAAACACGGTGTCAGCATCTCTTATCCTAATTTCATTCCCAAGCCTCCTGTACATGAGTAAATAGCGAAAAGAGGTCTCAATATTGGGTGCCAAATGCCCTGATTCTTCCCTTGTAGAAGTGAGACTGGAAGACAGAAAAATGATTAGAGGGCTAGATGGTGCTGCAGATTTGGAAAGAGAGAAGACTGGGAGGAGATAGCAGATAGATGAGATAAGCAGCCGCGTGCAGAGCTGATGGATAGAGAGGGAGTGCGGTTTTTCTTTACTAGCTCACTCTTTTAAATATTGATCTGGAAGCTTTCTTGGATCTGTATCAGTGAGCTCTGATTTACGTTCCCATCTCTGACTGCCTGTGTTCTTTTCCCAGTGGAAAATCAAAGGGCTTGTACCTACAAATACCCATTTTCCACTTGGCCAGCTAGCTGGCAAGTGCAAGCACCGCTGCATGCCAGCTGTGCACAGATGTCCATGGGCTTTGCCATCTGCAAACCATGGGATGATGCTTTCTCCTCGCGTGGTACAGCAGTTGGAGCAGGTGGAGGACAGGCAGAGAGCACTTCTGATACCCTTAAATGAAATCTTTAAAAAATTTCCTTCAACCACTGTCCTTTGATCTTTCTCTGGCTTGTGGTTCAATCCAAAGAATGTTGTTTAACTTTCCTTATGTGCCATTTCTGCAGGCCTATTTGAACTTAAGGAATTGGGGGTTTCTTATGACTTCAAAGCCAGGTTTAATGACTGTAAAGAGCAGCACAGCTGTGGCACTCCAGGTACAAGACATCCTGTCTCAGAGATTGTCAGGGAATAATAAAAGCATACATGGTAGAGACATGTTGCAAGTCACCTGCGCTGTAAATAAATGTGCCTGCTGCTCTCAGAATTGACTTCTCTTCATTGTACTCAGAATGATTCTCTGAATTGAAATGCTTTCATATCTGAAGGGAGGGGATGGGGGGAAAAAAAATGTTCCCTGAAGATAAAAAGTGTAATAGTCTATTTTATTTTCCACTTTCCACATCAATAATGAAAAGTTATCCTCTAGGGACAGCTAGCAACATGCTCAACTCTACCTCTTACACAGCAGCAGCACAAAGTATCCCTCGATGTCGAAGCTGTGATACAAAGCACCAGGCAGATCAGAGCTGGGGCAAGGAGGGGAAGCAGGGGCAAGGCAGAACCTGCTTCCAGCCTGAGGCTGTCTGAGTTCCCAGCTGAGAAGTGTTACCACTGAGGTCATGCCTTGAAGTCATGTCTACAAAAGTAAATGGAGGCAGAGTGGCTCTGATAAGATACCCTCCCCCCTCAAAAAAAAAAAAAAAATTAAATAAATACAGAAAAGAAAAGAAAATGTCATAAAAATCCAGGCAGAAGCTGTCAAACACTGGACCATTTCTTTTTAAGCCCAAAATAAATAATATACAAATAAGGCTTCCTGCTGCTTGTTGATACTAGAGTTGACCAGGAGCTCAAATACCTCAAGGAAATGGGCTTTGTTCACTTGATTTCTTCCTGTAACTACTCCTTTTTTCCCTCCCTTTTACACCAGCTTCTCCCCCAGCTCTCAGTCAGCAGTGACATACCCTTCAGAAAAAAATTACCTCCCTCCATCTGGGCAAGCACTGACTCAGCTATTGCTCAAGTTTCTCCTAAACAACTGTTTAGGAGACAATATCTTCAAATTGTCTTCTAGACTGGGAGCATTAGATGTCAGGGAGCAGGACAAAGATGTGATAGGCTATGCCAAGGTCATGCAGGAACTCTGTTACCTCCAAGCTGAAGATCAATTCACAGGGCCATTAAGTCCACCCTGACAGCAGATGACCCTTCTAGCCATCTTCAAGCCTTATTTCCTCTATAGTCGTATCATAATTACGATCTAGTTGATCATCTCCAAAATGGTTTCTTCCAGAAAAGGTGACGCTCACCTGATCAGTGTTAGTGTCCAGACCAGGGAACAACAGCACCACACTCTTGGCCTCATCAAGGTATGTCCCACTATTTTTTGCAAGAGTCTAACTTTGGGATTCACAGTCTTCACCGCAGCCTGCCCTGTGGTCTCCTTTTTGTACCCCAATTGATATTTTTCAGCTCTATGGGTCTCAGAAGCACAGTGACACACTATTAACAGCCTTGTGCTACTTGCTAAATGCCAGTAAATTCGCCAGCAAAAGCAGGCAATCATTCTGGGCAGCTTAATCTTTGACTGCTTAAATTAAGATCTTTTACAAGGGCTTTATTTTCAGGGAAAGAGTGATCAGCTTGTCCCGAAAATGAGATTCTTTTAAAGTGTTTCATCTGCATTACCCGCTTTTGACAAGTTTGACGTGATGGAAGTCCTGTTTGAGTATGTACTTAGAGGGTTTGGTGTAAACTCTGGGCAGGCTTCTCAGGGAATGGATCTTCAAGTTACTCTGCAGTCAGTTACTGACAGCGACCCACCTCTTCTGCTTTCTGTAAGCAAATAAAAGCTGAATTTGTTTTTACATTCCCAACCCTCTGTTTTTCTGTGCAATTAAGTGCTGCCTTTTTAATGGCTGCATCTAGTGCCTTGGTGTAAAATATATCATTCTAAAGCAGAAATTATGGTTTTGCACATATCCCTCAGAGTCACCAACTAGCCAAGAAGCCGTCACACCCGTTGAGCCAATATGGCACTTGCTTGGGACTTGTTAACCATAAAAGCAATCACATCCTTTTTTATCAAGGTGAGAGGGAAAGTTGATACCTTCATATTCAATAAGGAAGTAACAAAAATAATAATAACTATCTTGGTGAATAAAACTAATGGACACCCCACAAACAGCCTATCAGGAAATGCCAGCCAGGTGGAAAATGCAAGTAACAAGCATTTTTACATATTCCAATTTGTTCTTCCATTTTCCTCTGTTTAATAAGGGAGAGAAAGTGCTTTGTGTGTGGAATGGAAAAGAGAAATCAGGCAGCAACGGTGCATTTCCCAGTGTGCACCGCTAACAGGTCTGTGATGGATGGAGCTCCTCCCGTGTCCCAGCAGGCACGACAGTAACTGTCACCAATCACAAGTAAAACCGAAGTAATTAATAGTGGGGGTACCACAGTCTTTCACTCTCATGCAGTTGGCTTCCGTTTAAATAATGAGCATCTTAATTTCTTGCTTGACTTGGGCTGGGCTTGATTGTACTTAAGATAATTCTAGCGCAGAGCTGGAGGACCTCCTTGGGCAAAGCTTAACCACAGGGACACTGATTCCTCAAGCGGAATGCTGGGGACCACTCCTAAGTGATCACTGTTACCACAGCCAGGACCCTCACTGCATCATGGATCCATAAATTATCTGTGTCCTTTTCTTTCTTTCTTTTTTTTTTTTTCCTCCTGAATTAAATAAAAGCTGCAGCAACAAGCTCAAGACGTTGGTATTATTTATTATACCTAGGTGGGGGGTAAAGCTTCTTTTATTGCAGTATAAAAAACACACAGCAGATTTGACACAAATCCCTGGCACTCCAAAAGCTGCATCAAGACCACCGTCCTCCAGAAAGCTCGTTCCAAGGGAGGACATGCTGCAAGATGGTAGATCTGGAGGTGGAGGGAGAAGGGGAGGAAGGAATGAGTCAAGTGCTCTGCCCCTGCCAGTCCCATCGTGTTGCTGAGATATCCCCATGCCACAACCCATGGTAGGGCTTGCCCAACAACTCCTAGGAGCCCAGCCAGGGTGCTGAGTGTCCAGCCCTGAGCCCCACGCAGCGTGATGGGGCATGAAGAGCCTTTCCTTGTGCAGAAATGGGAAAGCTGCAATAGATCAGCCTGGAGTGAAGAGAACTGCAGGAGAGTAGAGAAAGCAAGAGTGTAGCACTGCTTGCTCCAGCACCGAATCCTGCTCCCCACCGATTGTGTCGAGAACTAGAAGTCTATCACTTCAGCCTAATGGAGCATCATCAACTTACCTCAATGAGGCACTTAATCGAAAGAGCATTTATACCACTTGGATTGCCAGCCGCACTTTATGACAGCTCTTTGCGCAAGAGATGTCATTGTGCATTTACTTCTTTGTTAGACTAGATTGGAGTTATCAGCGGTTGAGTAAACCCTGCCACTCGCAGGAACACCCTGCATACGTTTGCAGGACAGAAAGAAACAGAACAGAGCTGTCAGAGACAGGCGTGACTTTGGTGATAAGGGCAGATTCAACAAAGCCATTCTCCAGCAAGACAAGATGATTTGGACCATATCCTTAACTGGTGTAATCCCCGTGATTACTGCTGCATTCACACCACCATCGCTGGTATCTCTGTTTAAGCAAAAATAAGTAATTCAGTAGTTACTGTGCAGGACTGAACATGATTCTTAATGCAGCAAACAGAGATATCTACAACCTCTGATTTTCCATATAATTTTCTGAATTTGGCGCTTGTTTCTTGCTATGGGCTGTACAACAACTGTGGTTGACAGCTCTTAATAGTAGGTTTTTATTGTCCCCATCAGTCTCTTGGGCTGCACCAGCAGTAAGTGTCCCATCCACCTGCAGTGCTGCAGTAGATGATCTGAATACAGCACCATGCTAACTCACAGCAACCTAAGAAACATCCCCCATACAACCCGGGCTGCCTTTCAAAGTAAGGTATAAATACCTTATTTACAAGTACAAAGAAGAGGAAGAAAAAAACTCAGCTGGAGAGAGCCAGCTACAGGATAAGAGAAGGTATAGGTCCACTCTGCCGATTCCTGTAAGGAAACAATTTAAAAAAAAAAAAAAAAAAAAAGTAGTTATAAGTAGGTCTTCCTTCCTGAAAGCAGACTGAGACATATCCTGAGTTAGAGGAAGAAAATTCATAGTGAGCCATTCTGAAGAGAAAGAAGTTCGATTCAGAAATAGTGGTGGAAATCCTGCTGAGTTTAGGAGAAGAGAAGGCAGATACTTATTTACCTAAAATTTATATCTGTTGTAGCTACTGGATTACACCCAGGTAAGCTCAGGGAGAGCGCTGAAGAGACACTGCATTTGTATACAGGGCTGAATGAGCATTGCTTATTCCCTTGGCAAACCCAATTTACACAGCAGAGTTGGACTCACCCTGTGGACTTACCTCCCTTGGTGCTGCAGCGTCAGAGCAGATGTCTCTCCAGAGCACTCTGCACCCAAACACCACCCAAACTGCTGACAGCAGGATCCATCCTGCCAGCACCAACAAAAAGAGAGGCAAAGAGCAAATCATCCACTGATTTAGAATGGAGTGAAATAACCCTCTAGAGAGGCCTCTCTCTGCTTACCATGACATGGGTTTAGACGGCAGTTTTAGTCAAGCACGTGAAATTTAGGTATAAAAAATTAAATGCAATGGGCATTCTGCATGAATGTGTGCTTCAGGTCTTACAGCCTCCAGGAGTCTGGCAAAGACAGTGAGCAAAGTCAACCAAGGAGCCTCCGCCTTGGGATGAGATCTCCGCTGAGTGTCAGCCCCCAGGTCTCACAAAAGCCTTTTTGCTACCTGAGCTCCTACTTCTCGCTAGAGCTCTTTGCAGAGCCACAGAGCCTCTTTTTCAACAAAACCAACAGGTTTTCTCTTCTGCTTGCAAGTCCCTTCCTGCAGGTAACACTTGGAACATCCTCCATCTCTTCAGCATCAGCAACCTGCTGTGGGGCACTACTTTCAGCCTGGGGAAAGGTCTATGACCAGGCAGAACATGTGGATCCCACTTCCTTTGTGTGGTGGGGAGAGAGAAGTGGATGAGGGAAGCTTGACTGGTGGCCCAGGGAAAAGCTGGTGGGAAGACAGCAGTTTTCACACTAACCCGCGGGGGGTTTATTTGCCTCTGTTGAAATCCAGTGTGTAATTAACTGATCTCTGATAACATTTGCCTTGTCAGGATAGAATTCAGATCTTATCTTGTCTGACAGCAGCGTTTATGGTGTTAATGCTGGGAAAGAAAGGGGGAAGCTGTAATTGTGGAAACCCTATTTAATTTGAGGATTCTGTTATCTTGTCACACGGGCTGAGATTTCACTAATAGATTCTGACTCTGGGAAAATTATATGCTCAAATAGATGGGATTTTAACAGACAAGATCCCATTGATATTTATGTGAAAATACAGTAAGCTGCATTGAACGTTTAGAAATGTGGCTTTGCTTAGGAAAACTAAAGCTGAGGGTGGCCAAAGGATCCTACCAAGAGCTGCATCCTCTCAGGGTGGCCCAGGACATGAAGAGAGGGTCATCAGAGCAGACAGAGAGTGGTCCAGGGAGTTTTGATGGCTCAGAGGGAGCTTTTGCCCCCATGAATCAGTGAGCACAGGACTTACTGCCACAGACCAGAGAGCCATGAGCTTTAAATGGAGGTCACATAAGCCCTCATATAAAGTTTCCAAGACATCGGCTGTGACTTGGTCATTCTGGCCAAGGTCTCACCACACTTCCAGTTTAATATTGGATTCTTTTTTCAGTTTTTAAAAATTGTTTGCCATTGTCATGTGTTCTCATAGAAACCCTCTCCTCTGATGTGCAAAGGGAATTTTGCCACCCTAAAATGAGGACAAAATTGTGAAAACATGCCATGCCAGCAAAGAATGAGGGAAGAAGAACAAAGCCCACTGCCAACCCTGTCCTGTTAGTGGACAGCAGAGTGTCTATTCCCAGCACAGTATGGCAGAGGCAATGATGGGTGCAGACCAGGGCCACCCACTGCCACCCATCCTGAGCTGGAGAGATGTCACACAGAGGAGAGGGCCTGTGGGGAGGCTCTTGCAACCACCATGAATGTGTGAATCCCATCTACCACCTGCATGTCCACCCCCGGGCTCAGCTGCTTCCACATCCCCACGGCACATTAGCAGAGCATGAGGTGGTTGCATGGAGGGGCAACAGTCGCCACCACCAGACTCAGAATCACCTCTTTCTTTGACCAGAGCAGGTATGATGGATCGCTGATGTGGATCTAGCTTGGGTTCATAGGCAAAGTTATTTGCCTAGAAGAACAAATGCCCACAGAGTATCTACAATACCCTTTATGACCATGTTAGCTAATGGATGATAAATTATTTCTATTTATGACAAAATCATAAATTCTGGACTACAGAAACCCACTGCATCTTCATCAAGACTATTGATTATCTTGCAGCTTGCTAACTATTCTTAGGAGACCCGCCTCCCTTCAGTCCAGCCTGACTCCAGCACAAATCTTGCAGAAACAGATTATTTGTGCGTGTTGTATGTGCATGTGCATGTGCAAGGCTTTGAAAGACCCTGCTTGCACTTGAAAAATATTTGCCTGGAAACTGAACTAGTGATAAAGCTGCCTGTGCTTGCTATCAGCCAAGAGCATGAAGCAGATGTCTGCTCCATAGCACTGAAATACTCAGGTCCAATAGCATAATCCAGCCATGCTGGATTTACCCAACATTTTTATCTTCCTTGCTGTTTTTCCCCCTCCTCTGTGTAAGATAAGAGCAACACTAAAAAAAAAAAGTAAAATAAATGCACAAATAGCCTTGTTAGTAGATATTGGAGGGGTTTTATCATTATTATTTATTTATTTATAGCTGAATAATTCTTATCGGTGATGCCAGCTGTCAGCAAGACAAATGTGACACCCCATTAACACCTGATTCCCTGGGAATGCTGCGCAGATGAATTATGTTGTTTTGGTGTGGCACCCATTTGGTTTGGCTCAGGTCCCTGAGGTCCTGGCTATCTTGCTTCCTCAGGAGCACTCCAGAGCAGGGGTGCCGAGGGCCAGCCCTGGCTCCCCTTCCCTCTCTCCCTGCCTCCCATATTTTCCTCCAAGAAGGGAGAAGCCCCAGTTGAAATCTCCCTGCTCTTGGACAGCAAGCAGAGACGTGGGAGCATGTTCTGGGGTTTTTTGTTCTGTGGTATCTCTGAGTAAGGGCTTTGTAGAGGCAACAGAGGATGGGAGGGTCTGAGCTCTGACAAAAGCCTGACCGAGACTGGCTGGAGCCCAGCTCTAAAGCTGCACTCGGCTGAATTTCAGCCAGGGCTTCCCACCAAATCTGTGTCCTTGTAATTGAGTTTTGGGTGTTTTTCCAGACCAAAGGGCTTCTGAGGACCAGGACTGCTAGAGAAAAACAGAGGACAGATGCCTCCACAGCACTCAGTGCCTCCCATAAGTCCTCCTCCATCTTTCTGACCTCTGTGCTAAGCAACTGTAAGACATTTCTCCCTTCAGCACCCTGGGGAGAGGGAAGGGTACCCTTAAGCACCTGTGCAGAGAGGGAGAGCATATTCTGCATGTGGCATGCAGGGGTTTTTTTCGGGCCAGCCCATCTTCAAGGCCGTCTGTTCCTGTCTTACAGAGCAACACAATAGAGGCTCCTGGTAAGGTCAGCCCAGTGTCTGAGGACAGACTGTGAAGGGAAGAAGCAGATGGGAACAAAAGGACATTTTTTTATTAAATACCTGTGTTTCTGAATCATTTACATGCGGCCAGATTGATGTTTTTCATTGCCATCATGAAAGTGCTGTAAAACCCCAGGTCTGTATGAGCATCATGTCACACGGTCCTGTCTCAGCAGAAACTCGACCGTCTACTCACAGCCCGGACCAGACGTCACAGCTGCTCCCAACTGGCCTGGAGCACTGGAGAAGTCTGGGATCGGGGAACATGAAGCTGTACAGTTACAAGGCTGGAATGGGCAGGGGTTCACACCCCAAATACTGGGATCAGCACCATGGACTCTTCAACTTGTGCAACCTGAAGGTGCACAAGTCCACAGGACCTGACAAGATGCATCCGCAGGTCCTGAAGGAACTGGGGGATGAGGTGGCTCAGCCACTATCCATCATATTTGAGAAGTCATGGCAGTCCAGCGAAATTCCTGTTGACTGGAAAAAGGGAAACATAACCCCTATTTTTAAAAAGGGAAATGAAGAAGTCCCGGGGAACTACAGGCCAGTCAGTCTCAATTATGTGCCTGGCAAGATCTTGGAGCGGATCCTCCTGGAAACTATGCTAGGGCACATGGCAAATAATGAGGTGATTGGTGGCAGCCAACATGGCTTCACTAAGAGCAAATCATGCCTGACAAATTTGGTGGCCTTCTACAATGGGGTTACAGTGTTGGTGGACAAGGGAAGAGTAACTGACATCATCTACCTGAACTTGGTGCAGCATTTGACACTCTCACATGACATCTTTGTCTCTAAACTGGAGAGACATGGATTTGACAGATGGACCTCTCAGTGGATAAGGAACTGTCTGGATGGTCACACTCAAAGAGTTGCAGTCAACAACTCCATGTCCAAGTGGAGAGCGGTGATGAGTCCTGTTCCTCAGGGGTCGGTGTTGGGAGTGGTGCTGTTTAACAGCTTTGTTGATGACATGGACAGTGGCATCGAGGCGCCCTCAGTGAGTTCACCAATGAGACCTAGCTGTGTGGTGTGGTCGGCACACTGGAGGGCAGGGATGTCATCCAGAGGGACCTGGACAGGCTGGAGAGGTGGGACATGCCAACCTCATGGAGTTCAACAAGGCCAAGTGCAAGGTCCATGTGCAGGGGCAATCCCAAGCACAAACACAGGCTGGGTGATGGGTGGGTTGAGAGCAGCCCCAAGGAGAAGGACCTGGGGGTGTTGGTGGGTGGAAAACTGACTGTGAGCCAGCAACGGGCACTCACAGCCCAGAAAGCCACCCGTGTGCTGGGCTGCACCCAGAGCAGTGTGGGCAGCAGGGCGAGGGGGGGGGGATTCTCCCCCTCTGCTCCGCTCTTGTGAGACCCCCCTGCAGTGCTGGGTCCAGCTCTGGGGGCACCAACATCAGAAGGACACGGACCTGCTCGAGCGGGGCCAGAGAAGGCCACAAAGATGCTCGGGGGGCTGGAGCACCTCCCCTGTGAGGACAGGCTGAGAGAGTTGGGGGGGGGGATTCAGCTGGAGAAGAGAAGGCTCCAGGGAGACCTTAGAGCGGCCTCCCAGGACTTAAAGGGGCTACAGGAAAGGTGGGGAGGGACTCTTGATCAGGGGTGTAGGGATAGGACAAGGCGTAAAGGTTTCAAACTGAAAGAGGGTAGATTTCAATTAGAAATAAGGAATAAATTCTTCCCTGTGAGGGTGGTGAGGCCCTGGCACAGGTTGCCCAGAGAAGCTGTGGCTGCCCCCTCCCTGGAAGGGTTCAAGGCCAGGTTGGACGGGGCTTTGGGCAACCTGGGCTAGTGGAAGGTGTCCCTGCCCATGGCAGGGGGGTTGGAATGAGGTGATCTTCAAGGTCCCTTCCAACCCAAACCTGTCTGTGATTCTATGATAGCTAACAGGGTGATGGGGTTCTGACTGCAAGGAACTATCTCCAACTCTTCCCCATGCTATGTCCATGGGAGACATTGAGTTCAGCAAGTCACACCATCATTGCAGGTTCCCCATTTGTCACTCCATCTCGTCCCCCATTTAAGCAAAGAGATAACTGTGCCCATCTTGCCTGGATAACCGCAGAGGTGAAGCTGTCCACAGAGGTGCTCCTCTGGAGAACCCAGAGGTGACATGTGTGACATTGCCTTCAGCAATGGGGACATCAGCATTGCCGGAACACGCTGCAGGGTGACTGCTGCTTTCACCTCCCTGTTACATGTGTCTGTGCAGAGGGTGATACAGAGAGGGTGACACACAGATGCGGGTGGCAGAGAGTGATTTCATTATGCAGAACAAGTCCCATGTGCTCTGTTGCTCCTGCAAGTAATAACTTTCCCCTCCTACCACCATCCCTTTTGGAGATGATGGAGAATGCGTCTCTGAGAGTCACTGCAGGGGGAGCTGGGATAGAGGGACGATGCAGTCCCCACCAGGAACAGAAGAAGGGGGAAACTGTCAGGACAGGCTCTGCAGTGGTTACAGACCTTGTTTTGATTTTTTTCCCTTCTCTGAGTCTGTTTAGAAATGACAGCTAATGGAAAACAGCTTTGGGGCCTTTCTTTAATAAGCAGTTTGGACTGATTTTTTCCTCTGTAGTGCAGCCCAATTTCTCCTACAAGAAGAAAGGAGTGGAGCTCAGGTCTGGGCCATGGACCCTGCCCTGCAAAGGGCAGCTCGCTCAGAGCACCTGGGCTACACCTCACACTGACTACTCCTGTTAGGAATTGCTCTCTGTTGTCTCCTCACCTGCTTGGAGGGTGTTAAGAGGACACTGATGGATGATGCCAGTCTGTCCTGCTAGACAGACAGCCTTTGTGAAAACTGCAGCAGAAATACCTCAAGGACTTTGTGCCATTGGAGCAGATTTGATCCAGGCAGCTGTCTAATTTCAGACAGCTGCTTTTGGGCACATGCTTGCCCAACCACAGACAAACATAACTGGAGCATGGAGGGGCTCCAGGCTTCACTGACAGCATAGCAAGAACATCTGACCTTCCAGAGCACCTGATCCTGGCTGGGAGTCCACTTTGGGGCTGGGCCACAGGACTTCCCTCCTCACAGTCACCCATGAGGCACATGACAGCCCTGGAGAAAACAGTTAACAATGGGCTATTATGGTTTGCTGGCCTTTAAGAACCTGGGTGTAAAGTACCATCTCAAAACCACATGCATCCCATCCTATGCATGGAGATGCTGAGCTGAGATGGATCTCAAATTAATCTATAAGTATTATTTTTCTAATTGCTTGTATGTCAATGGGTATGTAATTCTCTTAGCCAGCTCTGAAAATCCCAAAGTATGTAACTCAGCATGTTTATGCATGTTCCTATCCCCCATCAAATCCATCTGACTCCAAAAATTAGGTTTGGTTTAAACATTCACTTCATGCTGTGCTGAATCAGTCCTATTTCTTATGTTTCTACTTCTCTGAATCTCTAATTAGAAGACAAATATTCATCTTCTTCATCTAGTTGCTGTGAAGCTTAACACCTTCATGTTTGTTTGCAAAGTGCTTTCAGATGCTTGCTTGAAATGTGTTTTAAAAGTTCAGCTTAACCTCTGTTGTGATTCTTACATCCAGAGCCTTACAAATGGTGGTTAGAAATGAGATTTCTCTCAGTACAGCATAAGCATTGTCATAGCACAGAGCCCCTCTGCTGCTGCACTATGCTGAGATACCACTAATGCTGCTGGGAAATTCTATCTTGAGAGAATTTGGGGGCCAAAATCCCTCAGAAGGATAGGGCAGCCTCCCATCTTTTTCACAGCCTGCTCTGTGCGCTGCTTTCACAGAATCACAGAATCACCTCGGCTGGAAAAGCCCTTGAAGCTCCTCCAGTCCAACCCTGAACCTCACACTGACCGTTCCCAACTCCACCAGATCCCTCAGCGCTGGGTCAACCCGACTCTTCAACCCCTCCAGGGATGGGGACTCCCCCACTGCCCTGGGCAGCCCATTCCAATGCCCAACAACCCCTTCTGCAAAGAAATCCTTCCTAAGAGCCAGTCTGACCCTGCCCTGGCGCAGCTTGAGGCCATTCCCTCTTGTCCTGGTGCTGGTTCCTTGGGTCAGGAGACTCATCCCCCCTCTCTGCACCCTCCTTTCAGGGAGTTGGAGAGGGCCATGAGGTCTCCCCTCAGCCTCCTCTTCTCCAGACTAAACCCCCCCAGTTCCCTCAGCCACTCCCCATCAGACCTGTGCTCCAGACCCTGCACCAGCTCTGTTGCCCTTCTCTGGACACGCTCGAGTCATTCAATGGCCTTTTTGGAGTGAGGGGCCCAAAACTGAACCCACTCGTCGAGGTGTGGCCTCACCAGTGCTGAGCACAGGGGTCAGATCCCTTCCCTGTCCCTTTGCTTCAACACCCTCTCCTACCTCCATGTTACTGGGGATCTGCCCATCCTCACTGTCTGACCAGGAGTGCTGGTGGATGAAAGTGCTGCTGCCTCTTGAGCGAAGGTTTGAGACGATGTTGCTTTTGAAGGAGGCAGGTAGTCCACGTGGGTAAGGCACCTGCAGGCTCAGCTCCCTTTTTCCTTCTCACTTTGGCCTTTCCATGGATCAAGGAAAGAAGTTATGATGCTTCCCTTCATTGGGGCAACACCTTGAAAACTCTATAAAAAAAAGAAAATTAAAAAAAAAAAAAGTATTGTTGCAAACCCTCATCGACACACTGTTGGCAAGAGGCATCCGTTTAAGCCAACTGCAAGTCAATAGGCCTTGGGCTCCTCGGCTGTCCAGCTGCTGTGACAAGGCAGTGCAGTGGCCCGAGTGGGGCTCAGCTGGACACGTGGCTGGGAAGCTGCTCCGGAGAAGGGGAAGCAATGGGAGAGACCTCCTACCTCCTGCTCTCAGCAGTGCAAGGACAGCCGGGCAGCTAAATTGTGTGTGCAGTCTGCAGATTCTGTGAGTGACTTGTGCGTCATGGAGTGAGTTTTAAATAGCCTTGGGCACAGCAGTTATTTCCTTTATTGGTCTGAGGAAATCAGGTTCAGGATGGAGGTAGCCTGAACTGGTAAAAGGAAGGGAACAGTGATTTGCAGACAAGTTAAGCAAGAAGAGCTTTCATTTTCATTGGAAACATGTCAACGTTTTGGCACAACATCCTGCTTGAAAACAAATAAAATGTCAACTGAAAGCCAAGGATTTTTTGTTTTCCCAATGAAATATTGAAATTTGCAGCAGGAAACAGGCAGACCTCATGGAAAAAAAAAAAATAAAAATCACTCTGTCAAAAGCTTAACAAATTCCAGCCTTGGTAGGGAAACCTCCTGACCACAGTCCCCTCTCCAAATGCCAGTCCCATAAACCTGTCCCCCTTCGCCGCGGTGCTGACCTGCACCCGGAGCAGAGGTGCAGCTCTCTGGAGGAGGATGCTGAGAGCTGGATCCTGTGGGTGCAAGCTCATTCAGCGGAAAAGCATCTCAGCAGCCTAAATGGATGTGTCGCAGCAGGCAGGCAAGGGTTTATGGGCAAACCTTGTAAGAGGTTGTAAGTCATATGTCTTCAGGCTGACTGTTAGTGTCTTTTTTTCCTTGGGGAAGAAAAGCCTGTTCGTTAAGAGAGTTCCTTGTAATTCCATTGAGACAAAAATTATGTTAAACTCCCGGGAAAATCTATTTTGCTCCATCTTCAGCTGCTTGTTTTTTACCAGTTCTCTCTCTAATGGAATTACTGAGATACTTTTGAACAGCACAGAGCCTTATCTTAACCTTTGCTCTCTTTTTGGAAATGATTTAGTGCAGTTCTCTTATCTGGACAGAATTAAAGGCCTTACAATGTGTTTTTCCAGCACTATCCACTCCTCCCCACCCCCTCCAAAAACGCTACAGACTTTAAATTATTAGAAAAGATATAACCCTTGATTTTGAAAGCAGAAGTTATTCCCAAGAAAAGCTGATTTGTAAAATATTGTCCTTTGGTGAAGGGGGGGTGGTTTGGAAAGTTAATGAGCCTTCCATGGGCAGCTGGCAAAGAAATGTGGAAGGAAACAAGCTGCTCACGGGGCAGGTCTGCTGGAAAGTCTTTGAAAAATGGCCTGAACTGCAGATTAACTCTGTTTGGTTTGTGTTCGGTATTGTCTCGCCTGCTTGCCGTGGGGGCTGATGAGGCCTTTGCTAAATGCATGGAGCTATTTGCTTAGCTGTGCTGTTGTTTCTCTAAGTCCTTCCACTCAAATGCCTCTGTTTTGTAACTTTTCATTGAGTGGTTTTTTTGCAGTGTGGCTTTAGCGCAGTCGGCATTGCTGTGGAGGCAGTGTTGTCTCATGAATAAAGCGCTACATTCAAGCAGAATTTAAGATACGTACCTCTTCCCTTTCCTGTTTGTCTCCTTTATCTGATGGATCAGGTCTGTTATTGTGCAGGACTTCAATTCTGAAATGCAACCCTCTCTCTTGCTGGAGAGATTTCTGCAGTCCTTGCTCACCTATTCTCACTGCCGGGCTCATAAACACCGCGTGAAAGCTCGTGTTTTGCAGAGGTTAAAGGACCTCTCTGCTCCTCACTCCAGCCCTAACCTGCAGTGTGATCTCAGACACATCGGTTTACCTTTCTCCCTTTCTTTTCTCACACCATCTTTTGACTCTCTAGTTGGGAAACCAGCGCTCTGGACTGTCACTAACCACTTGCACTGTCTCACGTGGCCAGAGCAGAGCACAAGGGGGTTACTGCAATGTGAGGCAGCTGTAACGAGGACAAAACAACAGGAATATGCCTGGGGACTCATATATGCCTCTGGCCAGGGCAGCCTTGAAGCTCACACCTGCAATGGGACCGTGTTGGGGATGCCTGGGGAGATGTTGGATGTTGGAGCCCCCCCGTGCAGCTCCCAGACAGGTCTTTTCATGCCAGACTGTGATGTCCTCCCAGATCAAGGGTGGGCTGTGTTCATGGCCACTGGGCACCCCCTTGAAGCCTTGGGAGTAGGCTTGGGCTCAGCTTGCAGCAGAAGAGATTTAGCATGAATTGAGGCTTTGTTTCCCACGCCAGGAATGCTCTTGGCAGCTCTGCTGAGCACCCCCACGGCCTGCCCTCTGCTTCTCTTAGAAAAACCTTTCTGGCTGGCAGCAGAGCCTGGCACCATCAGGATAAGAAGTAGAGGTTTTGCTCTTCCAGCTGAAAAGAAAACAACCAAGAGCTGATCCCATGCATTTGCCAAACATTTGCAGGATGAGACTTATAGAGAGGGGCTGAGTACAAGTATCCTGCACCCACAGCCCTCCTGCATCTACAGCCCATCAGGTACCCATTGCTTCTCCCTAAGTCCTCAACCTCCCCGTTTGCTCTCCCTCTCCTCACAGTTCCTTGCAGGGAGCATAGTTTCTGGGCATTATCGTACAACGTTTAGCACAGAGGGGAATTGTGGTCAGTGATGGAGGAGTCACCACAGTCTACTTAATAAATACTAATGCAAGGAGGGTGGCTGCTGCGGTGCGGTTTCACCTTGAGAGCTGACCCAGGCAGCGCTGCCGTGGTCGGGTCAGTAACGCTCACGTGCAAAATGCGTGTGAAAATGGTCAGGAGAGTTAAATACCAGATGTCAGTAGATGCTTGATGGAGTCGTTAGTGAAAGCAGTGAAGTGGGCAGTGCTTGGGGGAATTAATGAAATTGTTCAGCCCTAACACCAGGAAGAGGGGAAGAGGCACGGCGCCTGGGAAAAGATGATGTGAGATTTGGAAAGAAATGAGGAGTCAATGAGGTGGAGACGTGCAGAAAGGCCACAACGGAGGTTTCTGCTCTAATAGCAAGAATGTGGGGTGGGAGAGGGGGCCAGGACCCAGCCACGGCCCAGGGTGTACAAGGGATGATTTGAAACGCAATGGCCTGAAACAGAGAGCTGAAATGCAGCCTCACCTCGGGGGCAGTGGGGCAGCAAGGAGGTGCCTCTGGGGCATTGCACAGAAACAGAACTTCAGAGAAGTAGAAGAAAAAGGAAAAAAGGCCATATTCAGAGCAAGCAGGACCCATTGCGTTCAGTTATTAAATGTGTTTCAACTAGGGATGACTGACCAAGGCTTCTGTGCAGGTTGTGTATTATTGGGGTCTTTATAAAAGAACACATCTGCACATGCACACAAAACCAGCAAGAAAAGTTCGAAACATTTTCCTAGAACAACCCCAGCAATTTGAATGATGATGGAAAGACAAAGGGCACAAATCCAGGTGGTAAATCAGTCCAGAAAGTGCAGCCAGAGTGCCACAGCCTGTTCCCCCTTTCCCTCATTAAGGGCTTTTATAGCCCAGGCTGGGGGCAGATTAATTTACATTTAAACGTTCCTTCCCCCTCCAAGGTGGCACTTTCTACCTTATGCTTCTTTGAATCAGGAGAAGCAGAATTGCCAAAGGAAAATAAAATAAAATGTCATCTTTTTTATTTAATATTTAACTACTGCTTAGACTCCTCCAAGAAAAGACCCTGATATTACTGTTTGGATTGAATTATGATGGCTCCGCCTGAAAGTTATATATTGCTGGTGCTCCATTATTCATTAATTGTAGCTTTTCCTGTCAAGATCAACATGTACTTCTCAGCTGGTGCCTTGACTGCGTAATGCCTCAGATAGGATGGGAATGTAAAAAAGATGCCTCTTAATTGTTTGGGGATCTCAGACATGGCTTTTAAAATGTCAGTGACGGTTCCTGAAAGATGGCATCCTTTTCCCTATGAGCTCTAGATTGCCAACAGATGTTAACAGCCCCCGGCTCCACCCGATGCTTTATGAACTATAGAGAAAGTAAACAATATCAGGATACAGGCAGTGAGGTCTGCTTGTAAATTCATTCCTGGGGAGCAGAGGAAAAAACCCAAACCCGTGATTCGGTGCAGCCTGCAACACTGCTCATTGTGCCAAGGCTGAAAATGATGTTGGGCTTTCAAAGAGTGATGAAACTGCCATCAGATAAGGAAGTTTAGGGGGAAAGAAATAAATTTAGGGCATTTTCTAGGCTTCTTTGTTCTGCTGAAGATTGAGGGTGAACACTCCTGGGTCAAATCCTTCCTCTCCAACAGACCCTCACCTGGGTGAGCCACTCAGCACCTCTGCAGTTCAGCTCCTGCTCTGGGGGCTGAAGTTGCTGGAGATCAGATGGCATGCATGCTCTGCAGGAAGGGATGTTCCATCCTGTAAATTTTTGGCTTGTTCTCCTGTATTTCTCCACCAGAACTACTGCTATTTCATTCCTTAATCAGCTTTTCAGGATACAAATTTCTCAACAAATCTTAACTTCCCAGATTTGGAGAAAATGTGGTTTCCAGTATGAAACTACCAGTACAACTCAACAGGGAGGAGGATGGAGGAGAGCAGGTAAATATCCCCGTGGTCAGAGCAGCTCATGGTTTCACCCATGAAGCTGGATTTGGAGGCTGGTACAGGATCCCAGCACTTCTCACACAGGCTGTCCTTGGGCGGCACGCCAATGTCTGTGTGTCTGTCAAGACATGCCATGAGCTGAGAGCAGCTCAGAGGAGATATCCCACCCACCAGCTGTTGATCATGGTGTCAGCACGTTGAGAAATGTTGTTTTCCTCTGCAAGCAGGACACTCTTGAGGTCCTAAGGGGGTGCAGTGAAGAAGGAAAACCTACAGGTTTCAGCAGAGCTGGAGCGAGTTAATAATTTGTAATGAGGGAGAACATACCCCCGTGCAGCCCCCAAAAGCCACAACAGTGTCTGGGTCTGCAGCGTGCAGCATCCTCAGTGGTGTACACCAATGCAGGGGGTGTTCCTGCCTTGGAAACGGCTGAGGCTGGGAGCTCGTTTGCATGGCCATGGTGCTACAAGGCATGCGATCGGATCTGCTCCATCCTCCGCACCTCTGCAGCCTTTGCCGTCTCTGCAGGCAGCAATAGGAGGGCAGAGCTTAGCTGTGCCCCCTCCCCGAAGGAAAACATAATGTCCCCAAATGTCCCTTGAACATCGAGGCTATTTCTGCAGTCATTGAACATGTTTATTATAGGGCAGACAGGAATCTAGTATTCAGTGACAGCCCTGTGCTCCCCTCACTTGTCCTTCAGTTTAATGGGATACAGGCATAAATCATAGATCTGATACTGCACATGGGCTCTGGCTATATTTTTTTTATAAAGAACATTTGCTCTGATTTATAGAGCACTGGGTTTTGAATTAGTCTAGCTTGAAAACTGAATCATATCTTTCCATCAAGTCTGGTTTTTTGCATTATGAATGGCTTAGCTGGTTAGTAATGGAATGCCAATCAGCCATTGCTTCTCTCCATAGGCAATGCTGAGAAGATCATCTCGGAACATAGACTCTGTGATTAACTGAAATGAACTGTAAAATTGTATTTTGTTTAAAGCTTTTTCTTTTGCTGGGAGATTCCTGAGCGGATTGTGGAGTCACCTCGCTGGTGGCGTGAAGGGGCTTAGAGGAGGAGGGGGGCACAGAGGGAAGATGCATGCCTGAACTGGCCACCTGATCTCTGCCACAGTTTTCTCATGTGTAAAACAATTATGATCTTTTCCTAAGTTGCAAGGATGTCTTCACAGTTAGGACCAGATCTGAGATCTGGCCTACAAACTTGCACAGAAGGGTAATAGCTTTTTCCTTACTTTGAGAGCAGACTCTTCTCCCTGCTTGGGGAAGGTGAACCGTGTAGGCACAGCACTCCTGGCACGCAGATTGCTGGAGCCAGCCATCGCCTCCATGAGCCTGTATCCCCTCGTAAACCTCAGCTGCACTTGGAGCTGCTTTCTGGCTTTGCAAGGAGAAAAAGACACAACACAGACCTGTACCTCCCACGCGAGCCGTGCTGCGCACACAGCCCCGCGCAGGGATGGTGCAGCTCCTCGTCACAGCTATAGACAACCTGGGGACAGGAACAAGTTAGAGGGCAAGAAAAAAATGAGGTTCATGGTTACTACTCCCCCCACCCAGCCTTCTCAAAGACAGAGCACACTCCCACGGATATGAGCAGTGGGTCTGAGCTGACCCAAGACCCTCAGCCAGCACTTTCTGCACCAATCTCAGCTTCACTGGGGCTCCAGCAGTCACTGTGGAAGACATGTCCCACCCTAGCATGCAAGATGACAAATGCTCAAAAATCCCTCGTGTCCCCAGGTCAGTTGGGCTGCGGTTGTCCCTCCCCAACAAAAGTGCTCACTTCCTTTCTAGTCAGAATTTGTCAAACTTCAGTTTTAATGAACCTTTCCTCATGGAAGGCCCTTGACACCAAGGTGACAGAGCTCTCCACCTTCAACTCATATTTTTGCTTTGTCACACACACAGGAGCATAAAAATAAGCTGTTTTTCAATCAAACAACCCAAGGTTCTCCAAATCTTTCATATTCAACTGGAGTGAATTATTCAGTGAATTATTTTGCTGTATTTAATGAGTTTCAGTTTGATTTGACTATGTATAACTTTACAAACACATTCTGTCAGCTCCCATCCATCTCAATAGAAGCTTTGAGATATTCCTTTAAAGTCATGTTTAGTGGCTTTAGGTTAGGTCTCATTAATACAGTAATGATTTTACTAAAGAGCTCACATGCTAAACCCACTCTCCAGAATACATTAGTGAAATCACTTTAAATGGGCTGAAATAAATAACTTTCCGGAGCTTTTGTATGCAGCTCCAGAACATCTAAGCAAATATATAGTTGAATGGTTAAAGAAATCCATGTTTCTGTATAGAAAATTGATGATTCCACATGAGATAATGTCAGGACAGACACAGGGGCATGGTTACCGGCTGGCAATAGGGAGGAAAGTGTTCCTGTCTCATTTCAGCTACTCGCACCTAAATTTGGCCATTTTGCTCGATGTTCTTCGTGCCTTGGCTCCCTCTCCCATCCTCTCTTCAGCCTCCTTGTGTGGCCTTTGCACAGTGCACTGGAGGTTCACCTCCACATCCCTACAAACATACATAAAAATAGTAATTGAGAAAAATCAAGAGGAAAAAAAATAGTTACATGAATATCAGACTTCAAGCTGGCTGGTTTCCTGCAGATTTGTGTCTCATGGGTGACTGTGAGTTCTGGTTGAGACTTCTCATGCTGTTAAGTCTCCTCTGTCTTCCTCCCCCGCTAGCCTGTGCCATGGCTGTGACGTCTGATCGAGTACGTGATGATGCTGCGAGTTTCACTCAAGTCATTTTGGGGGACTTTCTCCTCTGCTTGGCTGCTATTGACAGGAGATGGCAGAAGCATCATGAATGTCTATTCCTCTGTCAAATTTGCTTGAAAACAGCTAACACATTCAAAAGTTATGGAGGTAGTAGAAGACACAGGTATGCATACACGCACACACAGCATGTAGTTTCTTTTGAGCTTAATTTCCTCAGGAAAATGGACTAAACATCTGCAGAAAGTTTTCCTATCTACAAAGTCATACCTGTGTATAGGGTCTCACCAGGAAGACCATGTTGGTGGTCAACTGACGGGCACAGCAGCAACGAGTGGGACAGACCCTGCCTCAGTTTCCTTCCTGGCAGGGTAGGGATGATGGTTCTAACTCCTTTTTATTTTTTAACTTATTTTGAGACTGACGTATGGAAGAGCTACCTAAGGGCAAGGCACTCAGTATTAATTCACCGGTGGCCAATTTTGTACCTGGGAACAATATGTGTTTGATTGTGCCGGTGCCAGTAGATTGCATTTCATAAGGGTGTCCCTGGAAGGTGCCAGAGCTGGGATCTTTCTCAGTGGGAACAACCATGAGCTGTGATGTATCGCTTCACTCTGGAAACATTTATAGCATGCTCCTCGCAGTGGGCATCTGCAAAGCAGCTTCTTAAGCTTTTATCACAGCAGGGTAATATCGACAACCAATGAACTTTCTCTTTCCGTAGCAGTTACAGAGGGATAGGTATTAAAATCCTCCACCCGCTCAGCTCCCCGTTGACTTTCATCCGTGCTAAGCAACTGGCTTATCACGGGGTTATGTCTCACCAGGAGAGAGGTTTTCGACAAGGCACTGTCCTGAAGGCAAGCGGACAGGGGGATGCAGCAAACCAGCCCCAGGCACCCCAGCCACTGCACATCAGGGGCCAGCGCCCCCAGGGCGGGAGGAAACACCCACATATTTCCCTAAAGCTGGGAAAATCACCTGCAGCTGCAGGATGACACCCAAGAACCCTATTGCAGCACCCACCCACCCACCTTACACCCAAGAATCCTATTACAGCACCCACCTTACACCCTGCCCAAACTGGTGACTGCCTGGGTGGATCGACCGAACTGCGTGGGGCTGTGATGATTCACACACCCCAGTGCACAAAATCGCCAGTGGGAGATGAGTGAGGGCCACGAAGGCATCCTTATTCCTAGGGACTGGCGAGCTGGGCACTGGGGCATGGTAAGGAAGAGAATAAAAAGGTGGAATAAAGTAAATTTGGACAAACACGGTATGTCCCTTTGATACTTTGCCTCTGCTCTGTCCGCCTCTTCCTTTCTGTCTTTTGTTTGCTCATGACTTCAGCCCAAGGTCATTAAATCAATAAGCAGATTTCCTGGTATCCAACCATTTGGGGTCAGGATCTTTTAATACAAGAGAGGGACTGTGCCCCTGCATATGAGAGCAGCATCCAGCACATCGTTGCATTTATTATCATGATCGTTATTATTGAAATATCACTCACGATTCCTTTATCGATTTTGGCACACAAAGCGGGGATTCAAATCTGTGTTAAAATAACAGCTCCACTGCAGCGCTCAGTATTGATGGACGGGGAGCAATAACACTTACTGGAATGAAAGGCTCGGGGTGCTGCAGGGTGGCACAGCAGTGCTGTGATAGTAAAGTGTCATCATTTTGGACTAGGCTCCTTTGCATGGTTTTGGGATGGGGTCTGGAAGAGGAGAGGACCAAGAATGGGAGGGATGTTCCAAGTGGGACGCCCACTGGAGATGCATGGCGCAGCACTCAGCTCTTAAACATCCCTACATTTGCATCCTTCTCCCTAAAATATCGGGGAACCTACTGTTTAAAAGCTCCTGGATCACCACTCCCAAGACAGAGAAAGGCTGCCTGCTTTCCAAAAACAGGTCAGCGAGCTGTTGTTCTTGCAGATGAGCACACATCTTTGGGGTCAGCTCCTGGAGCTGCCACCTTTGGGTGGCCACAGATGTCCTGGGGGCAGAGCAGGGCCTTGTGTGTGTGCAGGCGGGAGGATCAGGATGCACAGACTCCAGCTGTCCGGTTTGATTCATGTTGCAATTTCAGAGGCTCTGAAATACAGTGTTATTTGTATAGAGAAAGCCAATGCAGTGACTTTCCCAATAACTTTCTGTTGAATGATCCTGCATTCAGGCCCGAGGAAAGGGGACATTAGCAGCTGGCAAGGCAAAAAAAGATATTTTTAATTTCACTTTTTTTTTTTTTCCCTCCTCTGAAATATATTCCCTCCAAAGGCAGAGCCTGAGCGAGCAGGGAAGCACAGTGAGGTTGTCAGCAGCCCTCGGCATGGCCAGGGCAGAGCTGTGGCCTCGCAGGGAACAAGGGCAGGACAGGCATGGCTGCTCCAAAAACACTGTGTCCTCTCTGCTTTTCATTCTCCACATGCATCTTTTGGGGATGAGTATAACCTCTCTCTCTCCAGACTATCCTAAATTCTTTCTCTGTCTCTCTCTACTTAGGTTTCCAGCTATTTATCTGCTTGCATCGACTAGATTAGATAAAGATTTAGGTGTAAGGATGGATGGAGATGAATTGGTAGAAAGCTACCTAACCATCCATCTGTTCCTCCACCTATCCATCTCGCTTCTTAAATCCTGATACATTTCCCATCATAGGGAGCGAGCTCTCCTCCTAGATGAAGACTGAGGACAGATAGATGGATGACTAAGTAGATCTTTATTTAATCTATCCATCTATCTATCCTCCCAGACTGACCTATCAGCCCATCTCACCTCCTAATTTTTTCTTTGCCTGTCTATGCTCAGAAGCCCTGATCCAGCCAGCTCCCAGTTAAGGATTTACTACAGCTTCTCTCATCAAAGAGCAAATGTGTTTGACCCTTTTCATTACCCATAAAATTACTTGCATTGCTCCTTGTTTTTGCTATAGTTTTAATGGAGAGAAGCAGAGCCTGAAAGCTAGCAAATGCGCAGGTGCTGTCCCCAATTAAATATCAGGTTAATCATCAGCAGGAAGACAAGAGCAGCATGCCTGCAGCCAGGCAGGGTGCAGCCGAGGGTGCATGGGGGACCCCAGCCTAAAAGATCATATAGAAAAACCCCATAGCCCCCCTAGCATCAGTGGGTCACATCCATCTGGATGGCACCAGCTTATAAATTGCTAGTTAAAAGCAGCCCTCCACTGGGCAATTTTCCCATGAAGGAGTGAAGATCTGGTTCTGCAACTTCTTGATGTGGGTCTGATTAAACACCGCTTCCATCCTCTCTCTCTCATGCCGTGCCAGGTAATTTATGAAGGCTCACAACACACTATTGTAAATGTTCCCTTTTGCTCTGGCAGCACTCTTCTCTCCCTGGTATGCTATTCCCCCACTGAAGAGAAAAGAGCTCAGCTAGTGACGATTGCTGCTGCCCTGGAAAACGTTCCAGCGAGACTATATCACACCTTAAAAACCAAGAAAATTAAAGGAGGAGGAAAAAAATATTGACCTGGAGGCCAATTAAGTCCTCAGCACAAGGAAGAAGCTGGGACTTCATAAAATATCTACTTGGTAAAACTGAAATTTTGCAAAGACGACGCTATATCAAGCCCCCTCATTTCTGTTTGCCTCTGGGGCACTTTCGTCTTTGTTCATGTTTCCGCCTTGATATTTGCAAAATAAAAGAAATTTCTGGTTTGAAATGATTGTGCGTTTCACAATGTGGAGCTGATTATCGTGAAATTAATTATTACAAACATAAAGTTAACACGGCAGAAATGGAAACAAAAACCTCCCCAAAATTGCCAAGGGAATTATTTGCACAGATCAAAAGCAATTTACTCTGCCAAACTTTCATATTGCAAATGGTATTTGAGAGCTCCTCTTTCCATCCCAGTGTGGTTGGCAGAGGAGGTTTGCTGAACTCGAAACATTTGGCAAGGCAGGAACATTTTTCCTCATTCCGTTTAAGTGTCAGGCTTGTTCCTTCGAGGTGAGAGAGGTCTCAGCAAGTCGGGGAGCAAGACCCAGGGGCAGCCCCAAGAAAGTGCCAGGGATGAAGCATCAATATTGCAAACTAAGGACCAGGAGCTGAGGGCGGGACTGTCTGGCTGGACAAGGCAGGAGCGTTGCGCAGCGAGGGTGAGGTGCCTTGGGTGCAAGATATTTAGGGAACCGCCAGCAAATATTCCCGGGCAGGCTGGAGGGGCCGTCAGGCACAGCAGGGCAGGGAGAGGGCAGCCGCCTGTCTGCAGATCTCCTGTCCCAAGCAGTTTGTCCTTCATTTCCTGAGCTACAAATTCACTTGGACACATGTTCTGAATTTAGAAACAAGCACGTTCAGTGGAATTCATATTTTATGAGGCTCCTTTTAGGGGCATATTGTAAAAGAAATGACTAAATCTGATTTTTCTGTTCTTTCCATTCTCTTAAAACTAGCTAACGAGTGTCAGGAAACATAAAAGGACCTGTTTAGGCTGCACCATGAACCAGGCGGTTCAAGAGCCCGTGAACATCTCAGAATTTACTACGTGCCAATGAGATATTAAGGGTTAGAGAATGGCTTTTCCTCCCACGGCAGTCCAGGAGAGATTTGTTGTTATCACCCTGAGCCAGGTTTGGGGAGGAATCAAGTTAAATGTTATAGACCTGGAGACCCAGAAGTGTGCTCCACCCCTGCTGTGTGGTCCTGGAGATGGGTTTTCCATCTTCTACTTTATTTTTCATTTAATCTTACAAATGGCATACACAGAATTACATTCAAAAAGGTTGAGGCTGTAAAGTCCAGCACTCAAACCTTTGACAGCTCAAATCTGCCATTTTAATATTTGTAGATATAGAGATATATGCGCATATATGCACTTAAGCTGTCCACTTTCTGCTGACAAAATGTCAGGGCCTTACCTTTTCAGACGTGACTCATGGTGTTTTGGCTGCCCAAGCAGATAAACCAGAGACACGACACAGATGTGCCGTGGGTGCAGAAAGCAGCAGGCCTTGCTGGCTTTCCCCAAAAGCTTCTCCCGAGAAATGGAGGGTCCTCAAACCCACAGTTCTCCATCGAAAATAAAGGCAATATTTGTGTGCTTGGCTATGTCTACATTAATGACTATGTTATATGAGTTTGCGAGGGGTACTTTGGACCGGCCCCAGCCCTATCCCATGCTCCGGACGTGGCCGGGATGCTCCCACAGGACACCTTCCCATCCAGGTGTTGGACAGGAGCCCGTTCATGCTCTCCAGGGTGGCTCCAGAGTGTGAACTAAAACATGGCCAATGGGGACAGCAAGGAGGATCCCTTCACAGGCACATCTTGATCCCATCTAAGACACTAATAGAGATGTCCCATGAAGGCCAAGTTGCCATTCCTCACCCCCAGCCAGGACTCAGAGGTTTGGAAATTCAAGTGTGCAAAGTTTCTCTCCACCCTCTCTAATCTATAAATCATTCCCTAGCCATTTGTTTTTGGGAAATATATAGTTCCTGCCACAACCACTGAGAGATAAAGCATTGTAAGTGTTATAACATGTGGCTAATCCCTTTAATAGATCTCTTGCTATTAATTTCAGTGCTTGCTTTGGCTTTGCCAGGCCCTGTCATTATTCCTGTGGATTATGTCTTCAAGGTGGCCTATCTGCTTTATCCAAATACTTTTCATATTTCAAACTCCGGAGCACACTTAGCATTCAGCGCAAACCAGCCAAACACCTTGCAGAGCCGCTGAACTAGCGAAGCATAAATCTGCCACCCGTCTCGCGGCGAAACAAATGGCTGCAAGTGAAAAGGAAGAGGGCTCCGTACTGTATCATTTAGCAGTGATGATCTCCAACGCAGCTGCAGATAGGTACAATTTGCCTATTCATTGAATAGCAGGAAGGCACATTTTCTCAGCATCCTTGTAGGACAGTTCAAAAAAGAGTAGCATTGACTTGAGTTACCAGAACAAATCTGGTCCCATTTGGACCCTCATAATTGACCTGCTTGGGCATATTGAAGGTCAAGTGGCAAAGTTTCCTTCCTGATCTAATCACAGATGGATTTTTAAGAGTCAACGGAGAGCAGTTGAGGAGCCTCTGTGTCCTTCCCAAAAGTTAACGGGCCCTGACGCTTCTCATCCTGGTGCTGAGAGACATCAGAAACTTCAAGGATGAGTTTCCAGCAATCGTCTCCCCATAGGTCTCATGGGTCCCCAGCCCCCAGCAGACTGCATTTGCAGCCCAGCCTCTTTCATCCATGCAGAGTGTGTGGCAGGGAGGAGCCACACTGTTCAACGACCGTGCCTCCCGGGGAGGGATGAATTTATAGCGATGAATTCTCCCACCTCAGCTTGAACTTGTGCCCAGTGAAGGTGAGCACTGCCTGAGGAAAGGGCAAATGAAAGAACCCAGCAAAGATTTCAGGAGCACAACCTCCTAAGAGCACATTGCAGCCTCTTTTGAAATGACCGCAAGTGCTACCAACCAGATGCATCCAGCAAAAAAGCTGCGTGGCATCAATTCACAGGCAGCTCAGCTCGGTAATATTGGGCCAGGAAGAGAAACTGAGCCCTGGACCCTCTTTCAGAGTCCCTCGTCCCTCACTCACTGCCTTTGTTGGGATGCCAAAGCCAGTTGGGAGATGCTGAACCTCCTTGGCTTGTGTTCATTTCTGGTAAGTAATGACTATTAGTATTCAGGCCAAAGACCTCACAGCATTATACAGTTCAATATTTTCTGCCCCTGTAACAAAGGCAATCCATTTCGCATGCAGAACGTGGGAGTGCAACCTTTTGTTACTCGAGTTTCTTAAATTTTTATCTCAAAAATCAATGAAGGAATTGGAATTCCACATCTCATTTTATGTTCAGGAGAAAAAGAGGGAGAGCACAAGGGAAAATGATGAAAGAGAGGAAAAGGGAAAAAAAATCCAAAACCTAGCTCATCCAGATATGCTCATAAATTCTTTAACAAGTTAATTACTGTGCATTTTGTGCTTTAGTTTTAAAGTTTGAATGAGGGTTGGGGTTTTTGTTGTATTTTTTTTTTCCCTGCAGAGTCTATAGAATTGCTTGTCTTTTGTAGTTGATCTTCTTGGAGAAAGAAATTATTCTCCATCCAATTAATCTAATTAGAATGTAATCAAGTTGTAGAGATCTGTGCAGCAGTGTGAGTGATTAGGAAAAATTACCTTTCCGCAAAGAGTTTAAATTTAATTTCAGTTCCATAATCTAAAGCCCAAATAAAGGAAAGTGTAATTTGCACTGCAATATTTCGTGCCATGCTGCCTGTTTCCTGGGTAGAAGAGCAAATTTCAGCTGTATTCACAACAAACCACCCTTGTGTTTCACAGCTCAATCCGCATAAAAACAACAGTTTCCATTTTCCAGAAGGAAATGGGAAGACACACTCTGCTCAAGAGCAGGCAACGGATGGTTGAGAGCAGGGCTGGGTTTTTAGTGCTCCAGTCTAGTGTTTAACCCATTAGACCGTGGCCCAAAGATGCTGCCAGCTGGTGGGTTGCCGGCACCAGGATGCTTTTGCCAACAGTGACCATTGCCCTAGCATTCACGTGACAGTAAGTGAAACTGCAGCAAGGAAGAGTCCACGGGAATTTTCTTATTGCCTACATTCTCTTTCCAAATCGAGAATAAAAATTAAAGACCTCAAATTTATCTGTGCAATGAAATATTTTCAGAACACTTGCTTCACTACATCTGGAGGTTCCCAGGGCCATAAATAGTTCAGGAAATAGGAAAGAATTAAACTGGCATTTTTTTGTAATTTTCTAAATTATTCCTTTGGCTTTCAGCCTTCCCATATCCACTCAGCTGAGACATTTCACTGCAGACACAGCTTTTCTCTCCCTCTGGGAAAGGTGTTGGGGGTGGGAAGTGTACCACCACTCTCAGCTCATCGGTGCATCGGCAAAGCTAAGACAAAAAATGTTGTATTAGGCTGTATTAAACCTCACTGAAGCTGCCGACCAGAATAGCTGCCTTTCACATTAGACAGCTGTAAGCCATTACAGGCACTTGGATCTCAAAAGCCGTCTACCCTTTAGAGACCTGGCCCACCCAAAACTTTGCATCAGGCCCCTCTGCCCTACCCCACTAGCTAGATAAGAAACATCCTTCCAAGATTCAAGTAACTGTCTTCCAGGAACATTCAGTCCCAAAATCACATCTCTGCTGAGTTTGTGTCACTTCTTAGACAAGATCTCCACGGAACTACTAAGCTTCATCCTTGAAACCTTGTTCCTGTGTTCACCTGTCAAAAACCAAGCAACAGAAAAGTTTTTGTGATGGAGCACGTAGACAGATAGATACCTGCATGCATTCATACCCACATGTGTAGCCTAAAAGACTGATGGGGGCAATGATTTTTAATACATCCCATGAGAAGTTCCTACTTTCCTTAAGCCAAGGTCTGAGGCTAGGAGATAGAGATGAGGTTAGTACCCAGTTAGCTGCAGAAATATCCAGTCAAGACTCATTTCCATCGCCCAGCCAGGGCAAAATATGAAAAAAAAAAAAGGGGGAAAACATTGATTTTGTTGTTAATTCTCAAATTTATGAATTCCAGAACATTTTTAACATTGTCTACACTAAAATAAGCACTTCCTATCCTTTCATTCTTTTAGCAATATTGTGAAGCATTTTTAGGGTGTAAATCTTTATTCAACAGAGCTGGGGAGAGTGGGGTGGCTGCTCAGTTGCTTCCCCTCCATGTGACACTAATCGCCCCCCAGCCCTGGCTGTAGTAACAGTGGTGGCAATGAGGGTGTTGCCCCCTTAGGACTCCCCATTGAGCAAGACATGACCACTCACCTTAGCCCTTGAAGGAAAGGGGTGAAGGAAAAAGAGACGGTGGGAAGGCAAGTGAGAAAGAGAGAGAAAAATGAATTGCTTAAAACTTCTATTACTCTTCATTACCTTCTGCTTTATGTAAGTTCCAAGGTTCATTTACCAGCTGTAAGTAGCCCGATGCCTTTGTGTGTAAGAGTTGTCATGCCTATTGCTCCCATTAATGTACTGCGTGAAACTAAAGGTAGCTTGGCTGGTGCTGCAAAGCCAAATCAATGTAACTAATGTACCTCGTGCAACAAATCCGTAATTGTCCGTTGTTGGACTAGATGGATGGGCTTTGAGTATTGTTGAGAACAGGGACAGACAGGGAGATTACTGCCGGTGGGAGCTGGAGGCGACGCTTCCCCTGAAGCTCAGAGGATTGCTTGAAAAACTTTCCTTTCTTTGGTGAGACATGGCCAGGCGATGTTGTACCAGTGGCCTGAGGGGTCCATTTGAATGAATTGGTCTTTTTTTTTTTTTTAAGATTAAAATGTGAATTTTGAAGAGAATCTCAGGATTCTTTTAAAATCTGCTGTATCTCTGCACAGACCCACTGGTTGGGTATGGCCAGGACAGCCAACACCCTGGATCTGTATAAAAACAGCAATGAAGTGAGACAACATGGTCTGAACACAGAGAAACATTCATCTTTTACCTGAGGGAATATAATTTTTTAATGGATTTTTCCTAGCACATATTTGTAGGTTTGCTCATGCCCTGCACTCCATTCCCACAGGAGGCAACTTGCAGGATATTTTTCTTTGAGCTCTCTTAAAAAAAAGGAATTTTTTTTTTAAAGAAAATATGGTGCGGCTCGATATTCAGGTGTGGAAAGGAGAGTGGGAGCTGCTGGCAATAATGGCACAGCCCGGATTACACAGAGACCCTGACTTTCTGAGTTTGAAAATTGTGAACTGAGGTCTTCATCCTGCCAGGAGCTCCCCAGAGTTGGTGAGATCTCAGATTCCCTTCCTAGCCTCCTACTCCACGTACAGCCGTCACGGAAATGAACTGGGTTTTCTTGTTTGCAGTCATCAAAATATATTGATCGATCGATCGATCGATCGATAGATAGATTCACTCATTTCTTGGAATATGTATTTTAGAGAAACAGTATAAATATTTTGGATTGCCATTCATTAAACATGTGTTTCTTTAGAGTTCACTGGGATGGGAGTTTGCAATAGGCATGTTCTGTGGGTTCCTGAGGTCTGCTTTCGAGGAAAACTCTGACACTTTCATGTTTCTTCGACGTTTTACTGCATACCCTCCAAAGAAAAGCTCTGTGTCATCTTCCCAGGCTGGGGAGATGTACTAACATGTGCATCTCGCTCCTAGGGGCTCTTTTGGAAATCCCAACACTATAGCAGCAGCTGTGATCTAATTCATTGCCCCTACATTGTAACTGGCCATATATAGCTATGTTACATGCAATTAAAAAAAAAAAAAAAAAAAGTATTTCCAAGTCCACCATCTGGTCTATAATGTTCCTGGATGAGCCTTGTGTTGTGTGCTGTGAAGGACACAGCAAAAACTGGTCCCTGCCCCAAAGACCTTGAAACCTAAATACATGAGAAGTTCAGAGAGGGAAGGAGAACTAAGCACTGAGAGGGACAGTGATTTATCCCAGGTCACCCAACAAATCAATGGCAAAGGATTTTCCAACCCCCACAGAAGTTCCTCACAACAGAATGTTTTCTTGTAATGCGAAAAATCCTCTTTTCTATATTTAGCTGTAGAATTACTCCTGGAACACGTTAGTTCTCCAGGCTCCTTGGACAAAATAATGTTATTAGACTGAATGCCAGTGGAGGCAAAGATGATTTGACATTTCATTGAAAATTGCACCCAGGACTATTAAGGAAGGGGAACTTATTTGGATGCGCTGCAGGCACGAACTCTTCAGATTTACACTTCTCAGTCAGAGCTCCCTGCAACCCTTCTGCAAAATCAGAGGAGAATTTCATACTTTTTTTCCCCCCTCTCTCTCTCTTTACACTGAGACAAATCTCCAGGAAAATTCATTACGCGGTTTAAGTGATGGGATTTATCATTCCATTCAGTTTCTCCAACTTGGAGCTCTCCTTGCTGTCACACCAGCGAGGTAATTCTAATTTGTTTCTTTCATATTTCCCCCATGAAGTTCGCCTCTGAACGACGGGAAGAAAATAGAGATGAGAGCCTAGAATGGCTTGGGGCTAAACGTAGTGCTGCAGGACGATTTTCTGTCGTCTGCTTCGTTGTCTGGGGCTGGGGAGCCTTTGCAAACAGGGAGACACTCCAGGCCAGTTCATGGGGACCTAATGCAAATGTCATAGCAGGGCTCCTGCACGGTGTTGGTGCAAATCAGAAGCCCAGATACATCTGTCACCTGCCACAGAGGAGTTTTCTCACCCCCAAAGGAGGGCTGATGGCTCAGCTGGTCCTTGTGCGTGTTGTATTTCTTTGAGATCTCTCCACAGTCAGATCACTTCTTCCCATCCGGTGTCTCCTCCCTGCAAAGCACAAGGATGAAAATAAAGCCCTTCACTCAAGGGACGGCTTCACACCTCCTCTGTGTAGTGAGAAATCTCTGCTGGGCAGTCAGCACCACCAGGCCACCATCCTCCTGAGTCAGAACCAAAGATGTCCCACAAAGCTGAGAGGAGATGGGCAATGGCAGCAGCTGACTTAGTCAAAAACGCCCTGGATCATCATGAAAAAGCCACCAGAGCTTGAACGGGCCCAAGGCAGCAGCGTGCCCAGGACAGAACCATCATCCTCACTCCTGTCCCCCCCCATTATCGCTCAGGGGCTGGGTCCCATCTCAGCTGAGGTGACAGTCCCTGCGCCCTGTGCTTGTTGTCCCCCCTCCTTCCCCCAGCCCAGGCTGGCCAGGGGTGGTGAACCTCAACAAGGCACTGTGCTGCTGGGGAAGCCTCTGCGGGGGCATTGAGTATCTATTTTAGACAAGACCCTAAATCTGGCACCCAAGTCCCATTTTAAATGTGTAAGTCCTTTATTAGCTCTGACCTTTATCTACTGTTAATAATAAATTGATGGTGTTTCCTATTAGCCTCATATAAATACATCTTTGGCTAATAAACACTGTGGCCATATACCCAGAGAGTTTGCTTCTATCTGCCTAGAGTTATCACCCCATAAACAAGAAGCCGCTCCACACTATCATCTAATTGATATATTTTGCTCGATTCCAAATAAGCTATAAAAAGGTACGTTCGTTGTGGGGAAAACTAGAGTTTTTATCATCTTCTGCCTCATTTTAAGGGATGATGCAAGGGAGAAATCCACTTTATGTTTACTAAAATATTTAGAACAAGCTGTGAAAGATGGAAAACATTTTAGAATAACTATAAGTTGTATTAATATGATAGTCCGTCCTTGAGAATAAAATGTAGTCGTAGGTAGGTAGCTATTAAAGAGATAAAGAGATCTTACTTTAAATTGACACGTATCTTATTTGATTGCAGCACCATTCCCATGCAGTTTCAATGTTCTTTCTCCACTAACACCAAATTAATTCATTTTGATTATTGTTATTATGGCAAATGGCAAAAGGAATTAACAGTGATGAATCAGGCGCTTACTGCGAAGTGCGAGCTGGGTTTCCCACCTCCCGTTGAGACACAACGAGACCTGCGCACAGTTGCGAGGCCATAAAAATGATGGAAGAAAATGGGAAGGAAATCATCTGGCAGATTAAAAAGATTCTTTGCAAGGTAACGTCTGCCAGACTTTGTACAAGACCCAAGATCATCCCTGTGACCTACAAACAGTTAGAAACAGAAGTGTTTTTCCCCTGCTGAACTACATTTTTGGCTCAAGAGAGGGTGGCGTGGTTGTAGTGAGCACCAGGACTGAGCCTGGCACTGGCTGAGCAACCAAAGGGCAATTTCTGCAGCTGCGGGAGGTTGCCCATTTGAAAGGCAAACTCCAGTAGCAGCAAACAGGCAGGGCTGCAAAAAGTGAAGCAGGTCTGGAAAGCAGCTCCAGGGCTGCTGAGGGGCTGCCAGACCTCGCAGGTCCCAGCCTCTTGCCCATAACCACATTTGCAGTCATCTCCATGACTTCTCTCCAGCTTGACTTGACACTTTTTTTTTATTTTTCCATGGCATTACTGGGGTCAGGGAGACACCACTCACACTCCTGACGCTACCCTTGCTTTCTCCACTAATAAGCTCCAGGAAGAGATCAAATGAACTACCCCTTGCCCCAAGTCGCAGCCTGAATTTCTTATATTTGTCAGGCCAGTGGGACCTCAGCTGAAAAGCAAAGAGATGAGAACCAGCTCCACTCATCTCTGCCTCTCTGCACCAGTGTCACTGTGCAGGGGAGTTCTGGCATCACTGCTCAGCTGTGTGAGGAACGCACAGCGCTGCATTTAGGGCAGGCAGTGGGGGATTCGGATCATCTATATTCAAGTCACCCCAGGGCTGGAAAATCCCACATGTTTGGGGGATTTTATTCTGGCCTGGAAAAACATCGCTGGCATTGGTAAGTCTAAAAGGACTGTGGGGAGAAAACAAAATCACAACCCTGACTGACAGGCATGTGGGAAAAGGGAAAAAATAACCCCGAAACAACCAGCCCTGCACAAATGAAGTTTACATTAGTTGGGGATCCTAAAGCTCCAGCTTGTAGAAGGAGGGGATTGGGCTCAACAGCTGAGGAAGTCCCCACGAGAGGGCATCGCTGCAGTGGCTCTGTGCAGGGCCCTGCATTTCCCTGCTGCTGTTAACCCCTCTGCAAGATGAAGATGGCAGTTGCGAAGCCTTTCTCCCCACATCGCGTGTATCTTGGGGCTTTTCAGGGCCACAGACCTCTGCCCCCATCAGTCTGTCCTGGACCCCTTCCACCTCTCCCCATCTCTGACATTAACACAGGCTCATCTTAACCTGAGCTCTGGAGCTGCTGGGATAGAGCCCAAATTTTCTGGCTGCCCTGCTCTCATTTCAAGCAGGACAGACTGAGCATGAGTGGGAGCAAACAACATTTCAGTACAACACAGATCACGCATGCTTTGAGGTGAGGGGGTGTTGCCTAGTGGCATTTCATTTGCTTTCCTCTCTGTGCTCTCAGGTTATTTGGCAGTGGGAACAGGACTGTAGGCGGGGGCCCGACACCTCCTGGCAGCTCCCAGCTGCTGGCAGAGACTCTGGTGGCATTGCTGCAAAGTGCCCCTCGGCAACAGGCGCGTTGGGTGTGCAGCGTGGCACCGTGGCAGTCACTGCACGCACCAGTTATTATGGAACGTGTCACCCAGGCAGGCTTTTATTGGAATTCCCATAATTAATGTGCTTCTACCCTGAATCCCAGCCAGCACCTCGCCGGGGCTTATGCTTCCCTTTTACATAACTGTTAGGGCTTGATGGACCAAGGCTGTGAGCTGAGAAAAGTCAAGGTGATGTGTGTGTAGGGAGCTGTGTCACTTCTGTGATGCTCTGGGGCAGCCACCCCGCCCCTCAGCCCCAGGTGGCCTGAATGGCTCAGAGGTCAGCCCCAGGGTCTGTTCAGCAAGTCTGGGCTCAGCCCCAGGGTCTGTTCAGCAAGTCTGGGCTCGGCCAGGGATGGGCATTAGCTGCTTCATATGTACAGGCAAGAAACTCTGAGCTTCACCAAAGAGATGGGCAAGGCCTAGTGGTTTGGGTCCCTGCTCTGCCCAGGGTGGGTTTAAGCCTCTTTCTGCCCTCACAGTGGAGGCTCTTGCACTTTCTAAGGACATATTTTGAGATTTTCAGAAAAACAGGCAGCAAGAAAGACCTACCTGTATATCAGATTCATCTGAAGGGCTAACACAAGGCACAAGACAAGACCCAGCATGAGCCTTCCCCCACTACAGAGACCTCCCCCCCAGCACCTCGTACCTGTTCCTGCAGTTATGGACCCGTCGCTGTGCCGGGTGCTGGGGATTTCCCAGGCTGGGTCCTTTGCACAGTCCAGATCATCTCTGTCCATCCAGGAGCTCCAAAAACAAGGAAAACTCTGAGAAGCTGAAGTCATCACAGAGCAGACACCATTTATTTGTTTATTTGTTTGTTTGCAGACACTGAGAAACGATGCAATACCATTAGCATTTCAAGTCCTCAGCCATGCCGAGCGCAGGGAAATAGCAGCAGCACCGTGTCTCCCTCTGTTTAACCCAGCAGGGAGCAAGGGCGGCTTTAATAGGGAGGCGACACGGAGGTGGCTGCACAGGAGGGAGCACAGCGAGTGCGGTGTCCTGGCTGGCAAAGGACATGGTCCCCCATGTGTCAAGGCTACTGCCTGTTCCTGTTCCATATCAGAGCCAAACTGGGGTGCTGGGGTGCAGGGAAGGAGGGGACAATAGCAGGGTCGGGTGATAGGGGCAGGAGGAGGTGCATTCATCATCCCAAGCATGGTGTTCCTTTGGAGTGAGATTTGAGAACAACTAATAACTTAGTGGGGGTTATTATAGCAGCAGCAATACTAGCAAGCAGAGTGTGGGAGAGAGGGAGAGAGGGGGGCCACATCTCCTATTTAACAGTCTCTAACCAGTCTCAGCATTGCCCAGGCTGACCCAGGCTGCTTCAGGAGAGGTTTCTTTGCCATCCTACCCCCTTCGGGTCTCCATCATCCCTTCTCTCCAGTGTAACATAAAGCCTATCTCTGCCCCCCTTTTCCCACTTCTAAGGGATGCAGCTATTTCTGTATTACAGGGAAGTTTTAGGAGCAGAATCCATTAGGGGCTCATTTACAGCCATGCCCTTAGGCAGACACAAACCTCGCTTCACTGAGATGATAGACCAATCCATCAACCTACTTCACTGCTGGCCTGTTCTGTCTGGAAGCGGCATTACTGAGCACAAGTACCTCACACCAGCCTGCGCCTGTCTTCTCACTTTCTTTGCAGCCTGGAGATGCTTAAGTAGTCCTGGACCCCTGTGACTGACAGTCCCCAGAGAAAACCCATGCAGCACCGCGCCCACGAGCCCCACTGCTGTGCTAAAGGGAGAGGGCTTCTCTTCCATGCACTGATCTGCAGCTTTTGCAAACATGTGGGCTGCATCCTCACAGCTGGATCACAGGGATGAAGCTTGAGCATCTCTGGGAAAAGGGGAAAGACACAAATTTTGCCCAGACCTGGGGCTGTGGCTTGCCTTCCTGCAAGGAACTAGCAACGAAGTCAGATCCAACCTGAATTTCCTCCCAGTTCCCACTTTGATCGACCTCTAATCATTTAGCAGAGGCCATTTGTGATAAGGGTATAAGAAAAGCTTCCTGGATCAGATCAAAAATCCATCTAGGCCGGTCTCCTGTACGGCCAGCATGGGAACAGGACAGGCGTGCAGCCATAAACCCTTCCCAAGTCTGACAATCTGCAGCTCGGGGCCTTCCTGAGCCAGAAGATGTATCTGTAAGTAACTTGTATTTAAGAGCCCTTTATGGCCCTTTTCTGTACATATTTGTCTAATGAATTCTCAAACCCATTTCTGCTTTTGGTCTCCTTGGCCCTGGCAGTGAGCTTCACAATTGAATTAGGCATTGTCTGAAAAAGTCCTTCCTCCATAAGGGGAGAGATAAAGTTATCTTGGATTTCATCTGTTGCTGGCATCAATCTGAACTCAAATCTTTCTTGAATCTCTGTGAGGAAGTGCAAGTCATGCCTGGCCAAAGGTTGGTATTGGCAGGGTCCGGATGCCCAAGGGATCCACAAAGGAGGTATTTGTCTCCCCTGGGCCATCTATCTTCATAAGGTGCAGCCTGTCCCTAAAATCTCCCTAATTCTGGGTAAGTATGTTCCTGTTAGGACCATCCCAAAGAACTGCACTTCCAGGCCTGTTAAACTTTCCCATCACTACCAGTTTCCTTCTAAATCCCTTTCCATCACTGATCTAATGGGACAGAAGATTTTATTTTTTTTCTACAGATAAACTAAAGCAATTAAGTTACATTTTTCAAAGTCATGCATCAAAAGAGGAGCTTGTATGTCCCTAATAAGACAAGAAAAGAAAGCCAATCCTCTTTAGAGGCTGGTATCCTCAGTCCATTTTCAGCTGGAGATGGGACAGCTCTGTCACATCAGGCTGGTTATAGATGGGGCCAGCCTGGCTTTCCAACGCTTCCACCAGCGTTGTGTCAAAGCAAAGAATAAATCAGAGGTCTCTCAAATCCTGTTCTCAGCCTTCTCAGTCAGACATGCTTGTGCCCAGACAACTCTGTCCCCTTCCCCCTGAAAATTTCCAAAGGAGACTTCAGAACTGGGAAGCCTACATAAGATATCTTTTGCTGATACAGACCTTATCATTATTTGGCCATAAACATGCTTTTAGTGCTGAATGGCAATGTTTTGTTTTACCGGTGCTTTCTCCACACACCCCAGATGGTGACAATGTTCCTTCGAGTGGTTTCTGAAGCAGATGACAAGAAAGGAAGTATTGGGAGAAATAAAAAGAAAGTTCCTAACAATGAAAGGGATCAGCACACACCTCATTCTCCTGATGTTAAACACTGCTGACACAGGCCCTGCACTGCACAAATCTGTAGCTTCCTTTAAATTAGCAATTCCACAGACACAGTAGGAGCTTGCATAAGAATTGTCCATAAAGGGAAGAGAGTCACAATATCAGCCTAGCGTGAAACCCTGGTTTCTGCTTTTTAATTAAGATTTCAAGCTTGTGTCTCCCCTGAGGTGTTGCGGAAGGTTTTGCCAGATACAATAAGCAGCCGGGGTCCCTCTCAGCAAATTGGTTTTTCATAGGATCCTAGCTCTCACATACCCTTTAGTGCCAAATTCTCAGTGCCAAATTTGGGGTACAGCATCCACAAGAAAGTAAAGTCCAGAAGTTGGGCACTGGGATCCATCCTTGCAGGCTCAGGTCCTTTTGTGACTCCCCTTTTCAGCAAGGTCTTGTAGGTGATATGTGGAAGTAACAGGGCATGAGTTTTGGTACACGTCACTCTCAGCATTAAACAGAAGCACCGTAACTCTTAGGATGACATTTCCAGTATGAATACTTGTGTTTATATATTTTAAAAATCCTTCTCTACTCTCCCATGTTCTCTTAGTGCTCTCTTGGAGCTTCTCTCTCCCTAGCTGCTCCTGCCTGCCATGTATCCCTGAAGCTGGAAAGTGAAGTCAAAGAGACATGAACAGTCAAACAAGTTATTTTCCAGAATCAAAGGCAGATGTTGGCATTTATATTTGTCCTGGTCCATTCCTCCATCACAACCCTATTCCCCCACCTGTAATTTCAGAGCAGAGCCCAGTGGATCATAAACACCTCAAAGACGAAGCAGTAGCAAAACCAGGGCTCCCAGTGGAGTGACAAAATAACCTCGCAGACACAGGGGTGACAACCAGAAATCCCTGTCTCCCTCCCTTTTACATCACTGCCAATTTAGGATTCATTTAGGAGGAAATGGAGACACCACAGGTACCCCAGCATAGCTCCCCCCTGGCTATCACGGTTTCGGATGTGTCAGGACGCACTGCTGTGTGTATCTGTCATCCCCATTAGTGCTGCCCCTCCGGTGGCAAACCCCTCCTGAGCAAACACGGGCTCGCATCTAGCGAACACCGCATCTTCTCCTGCATATCGGTGAGATCCAGCTCAGGCAATACCCCAGAGCAGGGAATTCACTGCATTTGCATGGGGGCAGCTGAGCGGGGTCCGCATTGGAGACTTTAAGATGCCACCTGCAACATAAAGGGAGAGGCACGCCACTGAGCAACACATCCCACAGCTGGCTGTCACCGTATAGAGGGGACATCGACAAAGATCGCACTGGAAGCACCTCTAAAGGTTTCACAATCACTCCCATAAAGCATTTAATGTGCAATAAAAATGGCAAGTAAGTTATCAAGGGCTGGTGTGGAGAAGAAAGCTAATGCTTTGCCCTACAGATGTTCATAAAATATTAAGTAACTTTAAAAAGAGGAGGGGAAGGATGCAGTTCGATAGACCGCTGTTACAAGCAGGTCCACTCTGCCAAGCAGCCAGCGAAATGCAGGATTTCTTTAGGACTCATTAACTCCCATGCCAGCGTTAATGGTCCTGTGGCCGTTCATTCCTCTTCCTCCACACCACGCAAACAGCTTTATTTAGAAGCTGAGATTGGAGCCCAGCTCCACGAATAACATTTGCCTGGATGTAATTAGGCATCAGCAGAGCAAAACTCCCCAGCCAAGGGAGAGTGGAAATCCAGGTCAGGCAGTTCTCTGCCCGCAGCTGCCTCCACCCAGCTTGAAAATAAATGAATTTGGAGAATTTGACGCCATTAAATGGACTTTTCAAGTCCTCATGTTTAACTGGTGCACAGAGGTAAGCTGTGTAGAAAAATTCTTTGAAAGAAATGCGTTGGCTGTCCTTGGTGGTGAGCTGGGGGCTTTTGTGCCCACCCTGCCATGGGGATGGACCAATTCAAACCAGAACCACCCAAGGAAGACCTGCCCAGCTCCTCATCCCATCTTCCTGATGGGCTTGCCCTGGGGCTTGTACTTTTTCCCCACCATTTCCAGGTGCAGGCAGCAGAGGTTAGACCAGGCACCGATGAGGCAGCTCTAGGCAGGACTGTGCTGCCAGACCTGGACAGGGAGGAAGAATGCAGAGCACCTGCCCTCAATAAATAAGTAAAGAGCAGGTGATTTCGAGGCTGGTGTGGAAAAAAATCCCTCCTGGGAGCAGTCGGGAGCCAGGAGCGATGCTGTCTGTCTTGCTGCAGTGCAAAGTGCACCCGATCTGTGGAGCCTGGGCGATACAAGGGAGCAAATCAGTGCATCGTCAGAGTGACTCAGAGACAAGAGGCAATAAAAATCCAAAACTGATGTTTTGACATTTGCTTGTCCCAAATGAGGACAGAAAATTCAAAACATGCAGGGGGAAAAAAAAAAAAAAAAAAAGCAGAACTGGAATCCCATGCAATTTCCATTCAGAGATGTCAAAACAGCTCGTTTTGGCACAGCAAGACACCAACCTGCCTCTGCCCACGCTGCCATTCAGACCAGGAAAGCTGTGGGACCGACACCAAGGGACCCTGGGAGCCTGGGCCACATAGGAAAAATAGTCCATCATGCTGCTTGAGCCAAAGAGGAGGTCATGGTCTTGAGAATCTCCCTTGTGGCACGTAAATGCCTCTGTTCTCATTTGGCTGCAAACTATACAAATAGTGAAAAGAAAACCATTTTTATTGAAATAAAATCCATTCTTTAGACTGAAAATATTCACCTTTTTTTATATATGCATGTGTGTGTTTTAGTGAAAAGGAATTAAGTGTCTAAAAAAATGAGTCCTTCTCAATTAAGGCTCTTTTCATTTTAAAAATGTTGAAAGGCAGAACGCCAGGTGTTGTGCAGAGGTTTCTTTGTTCATTGTCACAATTCAGCCTGAATTTTCAAAATACTTTGACTAAATCCATTCTGATTTTTCTGTCAAACATTCCAGGTGACAATTTTTACCCAGAAAGCTCCACTTGTGGCAACTCAGACAAAACAGTTCAACATCAGCCTAGAAGGAAGTACTTACTTCTTGTTTTCCCAAAGAAAAGAAATTAACACTTCCAACAAAGGGGGAGATATTTTTGAGATATTCTGGATTTTTACAGAAACCCAATAGACAAGGATGTTTTCATGGAAAAACCTTGGTCAAATTCAATGTATCTCGTGATCTCACCTAAAGCTTGCCCTCCTCAGGCTGCAGCATCTGTTTTAAAGTGTTGGACCAGCATTTCCTAATGCAGTCACCGAGGTGAATGCACGAAACCATTTGCAGACTCCCCAGCTCTAGAAATCTGGCGGCACCGTTCAGCTGCTGGTACCCGAGAGGGGCCTCAGGAGCTGAAAACCAAAGGGCTGGTACAATCCAGCATGTGTTTCCTGACATTGATGGAGTGACGTTAATTTATAGCAGCTGAGAGCCTGGCCCAGAGCCCTTACCCATGCTCTACACCATGCTGAGCACTGGCCCTGGGTAAATTCTGTGCTGTCCCCTCCATATGTCCCTCTCCCTCTCTGAGAGGGGTTATTTGCTCAGGTGGGATGGAAGGAGAGAGGTAAATATCTGTGCACAGCCACAGCTTTTGCAGCAGGGAGGACCATCTCCCATCTATGCAGCAGCACTGCAGCTGAGAAGGCTGAGAGCTGATTTATGGCCACCAACCCCCCTTTCCAGGAGAGCCATCCTGAACTCATCCCTCTAGACCAATAAACTCATTTTTCTCCTTGAATTCTTCTGAGTTCGTGAGGCCGGCCATTGCCTTCCAACCTCAGCTGGTCAGACCTGCTTCAACAGTACCCAAAAAACATCCTGTGCTGCAGCAACCTCAAGGTGATGATACCTGAGGGACCCAGAACTCTTAAAGTTGGGGGGGCTCAGGGCTTCCTCTCACACTGCTGGCTTTACTTGACTTATTTTAACTCCTTATGAGGTTTAAATTCTTTTTTTCTTTTTCTGCTGCCAAAATTTTTCTCCTTTACATTGGAAAAGCTAGATTATGCTTGCCTTGTCCTTTGTCTGCAAGTCTGTTTTGGTTCATGTCATTCCTGGATGCAGCCCAGGTCTCTGTGGGGTGGAGGGAAGGGGGGTCACCCCCGCAGCTGTGGACTCACAGCTGAGGTATCTGCATTAAAGGAAATCCCTACATCAGAGAGCGATGGTGCTTGCAGGACATCATTGAGTCCTTTTGGAGATGTTTTTACTTGGCATAATATGCGTTTTGGACTGGCAAAGCAGGAGCACTTCCAAGCTCACTGTGTGGATAAAGGGGGCTGTAGCCAAGTGATGTAAATTAGAGCAGACCCTAAGCTGGCCTGATTACAGCAGACCTGCCACCAAAACAGTGCTGGCATGGGGATGAGGAGCCATCCAAATGATCTCCGACAGTGTTGGACTCACCTGAACTCAACTTAGTCTTTCCAGGTTTGCATGATTTCATTGCACATCTTGGTGGAGAGGTCCACCAGTAGGAAATGGGGACTCCACACGCTCCAACCACAGTAAAAGTCTGAATGCAAAAGCAAATAGAAATGCTAAGGTTGGTTTGTGCTCTGAGGACAACCACAGAGCTAGGCTCCCCAGACCCCTGGGAGCCATCGGACTGGGAGCAAAACTTCACAGCTTGGCCTGTGTGCTGGGAGGAACCAAACTGCCAGTGTGCATCCAGTGTCTTACCATTATTATTATTATTATTATTATTACTACTACTACTACTATATCAGCTAGAAGCCCCAAGCATGACCCTGCAGCAGTGCACTGTAAAAAAGAAAAAGAAAAAAAAAACAAACACAAAGAATCCCCACAAAAATATCAATGGTTCTTCCAGAAAGGGTTTACATTTTTCTTGGCTAATGGCCCATCCCATGATTCGGGTTGAGCCAAATCCTAAATTCTAAGACAATCTCTGGCATCCCCCTTCTGTTTGAAGCAAAACTGCCAACATGTCTCACCAATAATCGTCTAAATCTAAGGAGAGACATTCAAATTTATGATGGGAGGCAGACAGCCAAGTCCCATTGATCTTCAATGAAAATCCTTCAGTGAAAAATCTCTCGTTCCCTGTCACTGGTGTGAAGAGCTGGGCTTTGCCTGCACAGCCTGTTTTGTTCTACAGCACTCATCATCATCGTGTCTGAATTTCTATTGCTATCCTATTATTATTTCTGATTAAGCAGGGTGGAAGAGGAAATTAAGCGATTCCTGTGTACTCTTAGGCTTGCAGTGATGTGCCTTACCAAGCTGTGTTTAACTCATTTGTTACCTTCAGAATAAAGTTTCCTGGGAGCGCTTTCACCACTGGACTGTAGTCTCCCCTTCCTGAACTTCAGCATTAGGCTCAGGCACGTCACAAGTGTGTCAGGGTAATGACTCACTTTCAGTATTTAAAGCCAGCCCAATAAATCCCTAAATGACTTTCTAACGGTGCAGTAAACTCCTCAGAACATAATCAATGCACATTAACAAAGCACTGGGAAGCCAAGAAGTTCTTTGGGGGGTAAAGCACATACCATGAATCTTTCCCATGTTGTTGTATTGGGCAGGAACCTCCAACTCCCTTATTGCATTTGACATTTATAGATGGGAAATATTTTCTAAAGCCATCCATAGGCTAGCCTGTGTTTTTCAAAGAGGTCTACTGGAGCAGAAAGGTCTAGGTCTGATTTTTTTAAGGTATATAAATGCCTTAAGATTCAGGTGTATGCACCTAAAAAAGGGATTTTTACAAAAGTCTGAGAATTTTGGCTTGAAGGGACCTCTGGACATCTCTAGTCTGATCTCCTTCTCAGAGGACTTCAGCTAGCTTCAACGTTACCTCAAAACCTTGTCCAGTCAACTTCTGAATATCTCCTGGGATGGCAGCTCCACCACCTCTCTCAGGAAGGGACCTGTCCCAGAGCTGCACAACCCTCCAGGGAAGGGGCCTTTCTACTAGGAAGCTTTAGGGACTTCATGCTATGCAATGGAGTTCAAAGGATACTCACTACCCCACTGAGAGCTTGTGCTTAGTCCTCTCCATCTCCTGGAGTTCGACACACCAGAGGACATGCCACTGCATAACACACTGGGCAAGAAAGTCTTAAAAGACCTTGGGGTTTTTCTCTGTATGTCAGCAAAATTAGCCACTTCTAAATTCATCGTGTTAGTTTTTTACCATAAGGAGAAAACGGGCCCTTCTCTCAAACCCAGACTTTGGGTGAGTTTCATTCACCCTAACTTGGGCACAGGAAAGTTAAGCACTTGAACATCTTCAGCTCTCTCCAGAATCCTTATGGAGAGAAAAAAACCCCAAAACCTACAAATTATCTCATACTGCAGTCAGCTCTAAGGTAAACACTGGGCTGTGGAAACTAGCTCAGACTTGAACACATTTCAGTGTTTCAAGTTAGGCCAGACAAATCCTGGCCCTGGACCACCATCAAGCCCCAAGCTCCAACCAGGATCTCCAGTCATCTCATTACCAGCGTTGTTACGGGATCTAGAGGTCCTGATTAGACTCAGCACCCTGTTGTGCTAGGAGCCGCAGACAGACACATAGCCAAGTCCTGGCCCAAAAAAGACTGCAATAAAAATAGACAAGACAGATGGAGGCACAGATTTATGGAAAGTCACACAGCAGGTCAGAAGCAGAGTTGAAATGAGAGCACAGGCAAGTAACAGGTCCGAGATCCCTCAATTAATGCTTTTTCTTTGGCACTAAGGCACAAACCATACACTTCAAATTGCTCTAGCCCAGATGCTCTGGCCACATTGAATTCAGAGCCCAGAAATCTGCAAAGACTGTTTCAGAGATGGCCAGTACAGAGCCATAATGCCTGAAAACAGCTCCAGCCCCAAACTGCTTCTCCCAAGACCCACAATTCATTAATGTCCCTGGTTTTCAGTCTCCCATGACAATTTTCTCTGAAGCTGGGCATCCTCTCCAACTCCCACAGCTTTCCCTAGGCTCTGACTCATCACATTAACCTTTCTCCAAACCCTCCTTCCTTTGAAAATCAAGATGTGTTGCCATTGCATCATTAGTTGTAATAACAGATAGTATTACTGATAGTCGTCATTAATTATTAGACCAGCAATCATGCTAAGTATGCTTTGTGTTCTTTATTACAGTGCTATGTTTGTGTTAATATAATACTTATAAATAGTATTAATAGTAATTGCATCAATAATAATACCACAGTTGTGAAATGTTTATATAGGATCCATCTGCTCAGAGATCCACTGTGACAGATAACGCTACAACCATCTGGCATCGCTGGGTGCATTTGGCTCGTACTTATCAGTATGGCAAATCAGGCAGCCGTCTCCATCCCGGGAGCTCCCACTGGTTCTGACTCGCCAGCAGCCGTAAATCACCTCTAAACTGCAGCTACTCCTGGAGAGGGAGACGGGAACCCACAGGCAAAAGTTGGGAGCACCAAGATGTAAAATCAGGAGAGCTTCTTACTGCAGCGTGCAAAGAGGCCCGGAGAGGGGAATCTGCAAAACCACACTGAAGTAAGGAGAGACATCATTGCAAAAGCACAGCCACTTTCAGAGCAGTTATCGGTTTAGTTTCAATTGCTTTTAGAAGTAGCACTTGCATGGGCTTTGAAAGGAATCCCTCTATTCCTGGGCCAGTGGGTACTGCGCTAATGAGGCCCTCACACAGCAAACACAGCACCCCACTGGATGCCATTATCCAGGCTGTATTTAATGCCTGGAAAACATTCTATAATGTAGACATGCCACCTGCCTCTGTGCAGGTCCCCCCCATCACTTTATCAGTCTCAATGTATCAAAAAAGGAGCAGGGCAAGGGGGTTTCATTCCTTCCCCAGCCAGCTCCGGCAGGGGGTGCAGGTTGGACAACAGATACCAGATCCCTACAAGGAATCCACATGCACAAAACATGCACGTGCTGAATTGGCCACAAGCATGGCTGTCTATGGGTGCACACACAGGAGTATGCCATGAGTATGGTGGAAATGGCTAAAACCACTCAAAAACTGGATCTCGTTTAGTGTTTCCCTTTTTTCTTCAGCCCTGTGACCAAAGCAAGAGCTTGAAGGTGAAAGGAAAAATGGTTAGTCCATGTTCTCCCATCAAAGGAAACCCACAGGAAAAAACTGTTCGAAGAAGCCACTGAAGCTGTAGCAGTAACATCCTGGCTGGGGAATTTTGGTCTTGACCGCTGTGTCGTGAGCAGGATTTCAATCCAGGTCTTTCTCAGGAGGTTTCCCAACAGAGCAAGTCTGAAAAACACAGCTCTCGGGAACAGTATGTCAAAAGATTAATGTTCACTCCTGCTTCTCATCAACCCCTGAACACCCCCGGAGGAGAATTCAGCACTTCTGTTCCTGTCGTGGCTGTGCAGAGCTGCGTGAAAATAACTTGCAGAAAAAATTCATGGGCAGATTTGGGCTCCTCAGGCAGGAGGTCCTGCAGGGACAGAAAATGTGGCAGCAAAATCAGTCCCCCCTGAAGGCTCAGGATCTCTGTATTGGCTTTGTATGGAGCCTTGGAAATCTCTAATTTCCTTTCAATGTTGAGATCCTGAAACAATACACGGATTCCATGGGCTAATTCCCCTAACTAGAAAGCAGGGATGATGCTGTTTACCTGTCATTAGGAAACCCTCTACTCTACCCAGGCAAGTCATTCAAGCCACAATTGCAATTTTGGAAGACTCCCTCTTACTTGCTGTAGCCAAGACAACCTAAAAAGGCAGAATTGCTGGAAAACTCCCAGCCCCTGGCAGCTGGAGACACACTTCATGGTGAGCTGGGCACCCGCTTTTGATAATCTTGACCTACAGAGAGCTATATCACAGCAAATCCCAAGCAGAGCCTTTGTGCCAGGTGGAAAGAGATGGTCTCTGCATCAGGAGATCCATGGGATTTGCCTATGAAGAAATCTAAAGCAGAACAGTTCCATTCCAACATAGACAATGAGCTACTTCAGGAAAATAGCAGGAATCGGCACCAGAAAGCTTCTATTTACAAACCTCACATGGATTCCTTTTATAGCCTTTTTGAGGTTTTTTACAAGTTTTTGGGGCTTCACAAGAATTTCTGTCCAAAAGACCTTTTCTTTTCTTGTTAGAAATGGCATTTGAACGTGAAAGAGTCCATTCAAAGACAAATATCTTTCCAATATTCTCATCGAACAAGGGAAAAGATTCGGGCAATCTGGCATTTTTCTCTACAGAAAAGAACAGTTTTGACCACATCATCTTATTCCAATGGGAATCTCTTTCTTGTGAAAGTATGTCTCATTCTCTCAGCCATGTTCCTAAACGCAGCATGTTCAGGAAAAGCAGCAAGTCACGGCTCATCCCCACTCACCAGACACACAAAGGTTTTCCATCTAAAATCAGGTGAAATAATGACACATGTAAAGAAAGGAAAAAAGTTTCAAATAAACTCTCCTTTTTTCGCTCCTCCCAGCTCAACTGCTACCTCTTCAAAGTTTCTCCTCTCATTGAGTTGAGTCATTAGTCTTCAGATAAGTGATGCTTGAGCCTTTGATTAAAATTACTGGGGAGCGTCTCTGCATGATTAAAGAGAGATAACACAATAAAAGGAAGAGGACTTTACACCATTATTATGGCAAATAAGTGCAATTCCCAACCCGAGAGCTGCATCAACTTGTCTAATGTAATAAATGCTTCCCCTGTTGGAAATGTGTCAAATTAGACTTCAAGATGTCAGCCTTCAGTTTTCAAAGGCCTCGAAGCTTTATGGGGCGCTGTGTGACTACAAGCCTAATGTGACGAAGAGCTGGAAGGTGACGCTGCCCCATCGAGCAGGGCACAGAGGGAGTGATATGTGCTTGTTAGTGGCTGACAAACACCGGAGCAGTGTCTGCCACCTCCAAAAGGTAGTAGAGGGTACAGACAGACACACGGATGGGTGATGCCAGAAGGAGGAGTCGAGGGGAGTCAAGGGGTGGATTTGGGACCTGGGAGAGGCAAGGTGGGTCTGTCCTGGGCAGCAATGCACTTGCAGACGTGAAGGACTGCCCAAGTCAGGGCCACCAGCCACAGGTTCCTTCAGTAAGCCTCTCTGGGGGCTTGGTCCCACAACAGGGGAAACACCTTTGTCTAAAGAAAAAGCATCATTTCCAATCTTAACCAAACAAGAATAGTTGTTCTAAGAGAAAAAAAAAGTCATTTTTCGTCCAAAGAGAATATCTACCCAAGAATATATTTCAGGAGAGCTACACAATCTGCCTCCCTGATGTAGACAAGCTGTGACTCTCTGCTCTCCTCCTGGAATAACCGATCATTTATTCCCTCCCCGGGCACGATGTGGGGCGACATTCTCTAACTCAGGGAGTAAAGATACTATACTGTTAGTAGCCTGTAAAAGTGTAGACAGATAGCTCACAGAAGCATCCTATTTGTGGCTTAAAATATACTAGTTTATCATGCAAATGATGTGTCAACAGAATAGCTGTACTTGGCAATACTTCCCAAAGTAAATTAAGCAGTTAAACATACCATGTGTAATATTAAGGAGGTTATGTGTTACATATAATAAGCAGATGAAGCCAAGTTGTCAGGAAGCCAGGTTTCCTCAGAAATCTGAAATTCAACTCAAAGGAACCAAGGTGCGTGCATCTTCCCACTCAAGCGATCCGGATAGGGTGATGCTTGGGAAAAGTGGGGTCATGTTTCTGCCAAGACACCTCGAGGTGACATGGTCCCAGCTGGGGCCCCATCAAGGCTTTATTCATGAGATGAATGGTCCAGTCTCAGCTCTCCAGTTGGCATTTCAAGAGCCGGTGCATGCTGAGGTCTTACATTGTGCATTTTCCACAGCTTGAGCTCCATGTGTCTGGGAACTATTTGCAAGGGTAAAAATAATGCATGATCCAATCTTCTCAAGGCTTTTCACTTCCTAGAGGGTGGAAATACCAGACAGGGGGAAAAAAAAAAGGAAAAAAAAAAAGCTCTTGGATTATTTCAGCTCCACAAATTGCTCCCTGGGGCAAGTAAATGTTGTAAAAAACATACACAAATATTCAGATTCAAGTTTAACCAAATACCAGGACATTTGGATTTATTTAAGTGTCAGCAGCCCCCAAGCTTTCCTAGTTATTTCAGGCTCCCTTACATCAGCAAATGTTTTCTTTCACAGAAACTCAAAGTCAAACCTGAGGGCTCACAGGGCCCTAAAGAGTCAAGTAAAAACGTTCCCTGCCTGCCCCATGAACCAGCTCATTACACTCCAGCCCTCACACTGCTCTCCAAAGTGAAAATGGCTCCAGTGATTTATGGAGAATCAAAACTAAAATCCCATTTGTTTACAGATGTGGTGCTTGGCTTTAGGGCACTGTTTTAAAGGGATGCAATGGAGTGAGACATGGAGACGAGTGCTCCTCAGTCCCACCTTGCCTGGGATGCTAGTTCCACCCAGACTCCAGCCCAGACCTCCTCTTCTCCAGCACTTCCAGCCTCCCCGAGGTCCGCTAACCCATTTGGCACCCAGTGTCTTCATGGGCAACTTATTTTGAGGGAAAGAATCTTATCTCACTTTTTCTCCAAATTTCAAGACTGCTGTGAGCCTTTAGGTGAATATTTTTCATACATCCTAAAAAATCATCCCTTCCCCTGCACACACGTGCACACATTCCTTGTGGTCTGCTACCCCTCAGGGCCCCATGGGCCTGAAGAGATGATAAAATTTCAGTCAAGTAGGTGTTTCTTAGGCATTTTCTACAGTTCATGACCCTGTTTAAACCCCTGTGAGAAACACAGTAGGATGCATCACATAACCCTGAAAAAGGATGGTTTTGAGTTAATTGCTTGCAAAACATCCAGCGATGAGAAATCCAGCAATATAACCAAAACATTTCCTTCACTGTTAAAAAACACCACCCTGCTCCTGGGCTGGGCTGTCCTGGCAAAGCTGTCCAGACACTGATGCTTGTGCAGCTTTTCCCTGCCATGTTGTGAAGCTCTCCAATACACGAACATTTCTCTTCCCTGTAGGTGTAATGGTGCCATCAGCCAGCTATTACCCTCTCTTTGCTAAATTAAGCAGAACACACTTCTCCGAAAGGTGTGATTTCCTATTCATTAATCCTTTTCTGGCTCTTCTTTGAATCTCCTCCAATATTTCCACACCCTTTTTGAACTGTGGATGCTGTGCCAAGTACAGGGGTAGCATAATCTTCCTATACAAAACTGCAAAACAGATCGCAAGTTGCTCATCAGTGACCTACTCTCTCCCCAGGGCTTTCCTGAGTCATCAGTTACCGGATCCTGCAATTATTCTCTGCATTCCCTGGCTCCACAGCTGGTCTTCATTCCCCAGCTTTAGCCATTTAGGAGTTACATGTTTTAAGTAGACTACTCATCTAAGTCGCCTCCCTTGTCAGTAGAGAGAAATAGGTGTTGTCCAGAGGCAATTCATCCCACTCTAAGGGATATCTACGGTACAATGCATAACTCATGCTCCGGAGGTGCCTCCACCCTTCCTAGGACTTGACGTGGACCCCACATACCCAACATTTAGATGTCCCCAGTTAAGTGAGATGAACGGTCTGACATTTGACCACACCAAAATACCATGTTTACTTGACCCAGGGCTGTCAAGCAAACCCGAGACTCTATATCATTAACTGGGGCTCTGTGAGGGCTGCTTTTTATCCCCAGTCTTTGTGTCACTTTCAATATTTATCAATGAGGATTTAACAGATTCTTCTCTTTTTTTCCCTGGCTCGTTGCTGTGGATATTAAATGGGATAGGGTCAAGACCAGCCATTTAGGGTCTCCATGAGAAACAAAGCTGTTTGATGTGGAATCTCCTTTTAGGACTCCATTTGGAAAACAATTACAAACCCCATTTATTTAATGTGCACCATGTTGATTTTGGATGGCTCCACTTTATTCATTAGGATGCCAAATGCTTTTGAGAAGTTTGACCAATTTAAGAATAAGTGTGGAGGGTGACAGCTGGCCTCCCTGAGACTGATGGGCTTTGCGGGCAGAAAGGATTATCACAACCAGGGGTCTGACCTCCTGAGCAATACCGGCTATAAAATTTCATCCATTAGGCTCCTTTGAAAATCCCAACTATAAATCTTTCAAGTCCAATCTTTTCCCTACACAGCTCCCCTGGAAGCACCACAGTTGCTCAAAAAGCTCAATGGGATGCTGGTGGGGTCAGGGAGGGAAGGGTCCAGCCATACTCAGGTCTCTCCTACCTGTGTTGACCTAGCAGCAGACTCCTGAAAGGATTCATATTTTCCATGCTGCTAATTTTAGTCCTTTGCTTTCCAACACCCACAGACTTGGAGACACAGCCCACTGCCTCGCTGCAGCTTAAATGCTTTCTAATGGCCTCAACCCAGAGATTTACACTGAGCCAACTCACTTTGAAACCCTTCCATAAAAACGCCTTCTGCAAACAGATTTGTTTCATTATCGTTGGGCCTGAAAGTGCCTGAAGTAACAAACAACTTCAAACTCCTTCAAATTTATTGTGGCACTAGGTTTGCACTTCATTTAAATCCTGTGTACCTGGGTGCATGTCTTATGGGGGGACCGGCAGGGGAGGGTGGATGGAGAGCCCCGGTGCAATGTGTCAGTGATTATGGTGCAATAAATATTGGATGGAGGATCTATGATAACATCTATTATGGCTTTATGAAATATTGATAGCGTCTGAATACATATTGCCTCCTGAACAGCTCGTTCTGGAGATGTTTAATGAAAGACATCTGTCGTTTTATCCTTGAATCTACATGCAGGCAAAGTATAATCTCTACCCTCACTGTAATCTCAGCAAGGGTTTCCAGAGCTGTAAGGAAATGGCATGAAATACTCAGGCTCACCTATCCAGAGAGGTGGAGGGGAGACAGACAGAGACTCTTTTATGTATATGGAGTCTTTCATTTTGGAAATGAATTAACTTTGTGCTCCTCTGAAATCAATCCCTGCACAGACAACTGGCTTTAATGGGACCAATAAAAGACTGCGCAGGCTGCCATGACGAAACAGTGGGAGAAAGCGGGGACTCCCAGGAAAATCAGCTCATCCTTCGGACTTTTATCCCTGATCGTGCACTTCTCACCTTTTAACCATGTGCGCAGCACCGGGGCGCAACACCCCTTCCCTGCGTGATCCAAACACACTAACCCGCGATACACATTCACCCCAAATGCTCAACATATTCCCAAATTAATGACACGTGGTGTTATTTTTCACCTTGTAAGGTCTCTTCAGGCATGCACGTGCATGCATACACACAAGCACCCCATACACTTGATTATTTTTATCTTTACACCACAGAATTCACTTTCCTTTTAACACATCTGCCTGCACAAAGCCCAGCCTCCCCTGCTCAGCTCCTTCCAGCACAGGGAAATCAAAGCACACCATCTCCATGCACCTTTTGCTGGTGGAGCTCTAACTCCCCCTTTCCTCATGTACAAAACCCAAACACCCCATCACACGCAGCTGTCTGGAGATGCAGCTCTACGATACGCAGCAGTGACACCCCCAAAGGCCTGTCTGATGTATGGAGGTTTGAATGCAGCCCCACACACAGCTTTCTGCTGCTACTTGCACACTGTGCCATCGCATCCATTCTCCTCTTGGCTCATCCTTCAAACTGGACAGCTAAATTTTGGGGGGAAAAAAGAAAAAAGTTGGTTTCCTTCCACAACCTTCTTCTTACTCTCTTGAGGAAAGAAAGGTTTCTCTGGCTGTTCTACAGCACCTTCATGAAAGACAGGCAAGCCCTGTATGAAGATATGTCCTGAAATCCTGTCCCAAGGACAAAATTCCCACAGGCTTCCCAGGGATGGGTAAATTTTGATGCACAACAATGACCCTCTTTGTTCATCACATGGTTGTGTCTAGAGCAAATCCAGAGACACTAGCCTGGCAAAGGACATACTCCCTGTTGATCCTGGGATCAGAAGGTGACCCTCTGCTGTAAGGACAGAGTGAGGCAGCACCCAGAAGAGAACCGGTTTGGAACGTGCTGCTCTTGGCCAGGTCAAAGTTCCCCTGAAGGGCAGTGCACCAAACCTGTGTCAAGCAAACTGAGCTGAGAACCTGTTATTCCTCATTTTCTGTTGTGTTGTCAAAGCTGAATCAAGAGGAATGGTAGGAAACTGCGCTGTCTTCAGAAACCAGATATAATTGAAGAGCAGTGACCTTTCCTCACCCATGGAGAGAACATACCATGAAAGTGCAGTACAAGGCAGTGTCGGCTCTGTTGCTGTGCTTTGTGCCCGTTCAGTCCTCATCAAGGGCAGCCTTCACTTTACAGGTCCAGCTGCTGCTTTGCAGATGGAAACATGCGTTTCTGCTGTTCCTGCCCTGAGCCACAGTGCCAGGTAATGGGACAGACCACCCAGGCTTGACCCCAGCAGCTCCTACCCAACCCTGAGGCTAAGCCATTGGCTAAAGTAACACAGCAAAAGGTTCCTGGAAACCAGGCACCATGAGTTTTTCTTTCCAGATTGGTAATTCTAGATTTTCACAGCTGGGTGTTGTTAAATAGGACAGAGCCAATGGGAGCATCAACAGCCTTTCCTCTTGCCTGGGCAGAGCCTGCAGGCTGATTTCAGCCCATTTAACCCCAGGTTGTGACTGTAAAACTGGTCCATGGACCTGCCTGTCAGCATCTTCCCATCCTGGCCCTGCTCACACACACTCATGTGGAATGAATCCTTTCACCTTTGGTCTTTACTAGAAAGGATGGAATTTTCCATCCCAGGGACGGCTAAACTGAGCCTCCTCAGTTGTCTCCCCAGGGACGAGAACCCTAATGAAACCTTATTTCACAATATTTCCCACACACAGAGGATAATTCCACTGAACCATGAGCATGCAGGGCAACATCAAAAGAGAAATCAGAAATGTATGTGATACCTCAGACACATGTTTTCTGCAGCATCTCATAAGATCAATAGCCACTTTACAAGCAACACTTCCCTGGAAACATTTTCCCCCACCGTGAACCAACTTATCCATCCAGCAACAGCCAGAGTCACTGAGGAGCAATACAACACCTCTCCCACAATTTGTTGACACGTAGGAGAGTCTACTGTATTTGTAAAAACAACATGCAGCACTCCCCTGCTCTCTGAATTAATGATGGGTGCGACTGTGTTTCTCTTTACTTACTCAGCAGGAGGAATCCCAGCACTGGAGCCACCTCTGTTCTTCATGCAGGGAAGCACCTCCTCCACAGCCTGGGCATGAGAAAAAATGCAAAAGCTGTAAAAACATTATCAGAGCCATTTCTTGGTCTTGTCCCTTTGCACTTGTTCAATTTCCCTCTATATGGGCTGTGAGGCAGCAGCAACATCTCACTCCATGCTTGTACAGAGACCAGCCCTGAGCAGATCTTAAGACAGGTGTGAGAGTACAAATGTAATGCAGGTGATAGATGATAACCCGCTTTTGTTGTGGTTTTTTCTAGTCTCATTTCTTAGTCTAAAATGTGTGTCTTCAGTGAAAACTCAGCTTAGCATGATAATCTTAGCTTCTTAAGAAATTGGCTCAATTTTAACGCTATTATTTTATGAAAATGAGAGTAAGATCTTGCCTCTTCCAGTAAATTATACCACTTTCTAGTTGAGGTTTCAAACCAATTCAGTGAACACCCTGAAAGCTCTTGTGTAGACATTTCTTACTATGGTAACTTAAATGGGGTATTAAATAGCATCTTTAGCTAAATCAATGCAAGTTTAAATAGTAGTGTAAGAAAAATAAACACATGGTCCTCCTGACCATTTAGACACTCCCTAGATTACTTTCCCAGCCCAAGTTTGGGAGCAAAGTGCTCCAGGCTCTCAGCCCAGCCATCTCCAAGCAAGACCAGATGCATGCGATTAACTGCAGGTTCCGCACTGATGTGCACCAGGGTTGGGGCTGCCCTTTCCCCTTCTCAAAGATGCTGGTCCATAGGCTCAACCCACCTCTGCCCAGTCTCCGATTAAGGTTTTCTGTTTGAGCATGCACACCGTAGGGACAGCAGCTGAAAACAACCATTCGTCCTTTCCCATCCCACCCTCCTTCACCTTCCATCTTCCACGACAATGTATTTCTTCTACCTCCCTCTGACAGGGATTTCAATGGCATTTCCCTTCCTGCTGCCAAATGGATGCTTAGGCGCGTGGAGACAGTAAAACATTGCTCTAATGTCCCTTGCTGATGCAAAGTCTCCTCCCATTATTGGTATAGCAGCATCAGGTTATACGCTGTTAATAGCCTTTCCACTTGTTTATAGCTTCGCTGGCATCATTCCTGGATTTAGCACTGCTGTTTTACTTCCCCTCACTGCTTTGGGGACGACCTCCCCTCAAGCAGCAGGACTCACGTGTCATGTGTGCGATGTGTAACTCAACACGCGGGAGCTGGTGGGGGGCATTACCAGCAACCAGCACATCAAAAACACATTACAACAAAGCCAGCGAACCTCATCCTGGATGGGGTGGGGGTTTGGGGAGAAAGGGATTTTTTTTTTTTTTTGTGAAGTGAGTGAATAATTCATAGGCAAACCATTGACATGATAAATTCCTCCATTTCTCCTCTTTTGTGAATTGACAGCGAACAACTTTCCAATTCCTCCCCTCTGCATTTTCATTATCCAGAATTATTCACTAAACAATTGCTTGGAATAATTCTGGGGAGCAAATTCTCTGCTGGGGATGTCAGCACTGACGTCAGTGGAATTAGCGCCAGCAGGAGCTTTGGTTCAGAGGCGACGGGCCGTCCACAAGCCTTTCATCACGAGGATTTGGTCTCTAGATTTTGAGCCATGCTGATTAGCTGTGGCAGAGCAGAGAGGCTGGACGGTCCCGTTTTCTCTTCCATTAGACGAGCAGAGTTCTGCAAATCAGGTTTTCCACCGTGAATACTTATGTTTACAAATTAATGGAGGTTGAAATTGCCGAGATGCAATGATATATCGCATTGGCGCTTCCAGCAGCACTTCTGCCAGCATGTTTCATCTCCAGCCCTGCAGGACCAAGGGGAACAAAGTGGGATTTCTACATTTCCATTTCAACTGCTGCAAATGAGCCCTGCCCTTCCCAGGAACACTCCGCACAGTGCCATACGGGCTCTCTGAACCCACCGCCAAGCTCACCAGTACAGCTCACTGCCTTTGATATTCATGGGAAGTGAAAGAAAACAACTGAAGGTTTGCTTTTTAATTTCATGGGAAATTTTGGAAGTGGCTTTTGCTCGGTTCTGCACTTCATTTATTCATTTACAGACTGACCCAAACCCCAAATGAACAACTGAATGTCTTCAGTATACCACAATTCTGACTCAGAAAGTCCTTGATATTTATCTGCCTGCAGTTTCCAATAAGTTAAAGCCAGCTGACCTAAAAGACCAAATTCCGAGGGAGCTCTCTGGCTGATGACTCCAGGTATCTGACAGCAATTGTCTGGGGTGTATTTTCTGTATTTATTTATTGTAAATGAAACATCTGACACCAAGAGATCATAAGCAATTTCCAGCTCTCTCCAAATCACCAGTAGGGTTCCAGTTCCAAGCCTCATATCATCAATTCTGCTGCAAAACTTTCTGTGCTGATTGTCAGTAATTTGCAACACATAACTTGGAGGAAGAGAATTGCTTGCAGTTCTCCCCTTCATCTTCTCAGGAAAATCAGCCCATGTTGGGCAGGCCGACCAGACTGTCATGACCATAAAAAACCTACAAATCTGGGGATCTGACTTTCTGTTCTTGGAAATGTTTTAGGTCAGTGGCAAAATGTAAATGTCATATCCCTATTTCCAATCCTACCCTGGGGAGGATATTAACGTCTTTGGTCATTTCTCTGATTCAGCATCCACTTTCCCCACATCATGTCCCTGCATTTGGATTTAGGTTAATTCCTGTCACCATCCTAGACCTATCTGTTTACAGAGTTGACAAAATAATTTCCCAACAAGTGACAATGTTTCATAAACACAAACTTGATTTCTGCAAAAATTGGTATCTTCCCTTGCTGCTAAAACCCTCTAGTTAAAAGTTCTCTCACCACAGAGGGGCGAATTTCACACCGAGGAAACACAATTGCAGACCAGCAAGCTTTACTTCTGCAGTGCCTCAGATAATTGCCAAGCGAGCTGGAAAGAGCTTCCTGTACAGCTGAGATCTTCAGACGCTTTTCTCTTTAAATCCCTCCTTTGGTGCATCGCTTCCACCCACTCCACCGCCTTGCAGCAGGTCTGTGTGAACGTTGCTAGCAATTAGTAACCTGTTCCCCTTAGATGCAAGAGTTCCTCGTACGCTTCCATACCAGGAGAAAACATCCCACAAGGGATGCTGTGCCTCCAGCTCCAGCTCCAGCAGTGGTGCTGCGGAGGCAGGCAGACCCCGCAGCCAACATATAAATCTGATCATCCCATACTTTATAAAAGGATCAGGACACATCGGTGTTTGTAGTTTCAATCTCGCTCTCTTTAAGAGATGCGTCCCTGTGCTTCAGAATGACTCATTTCTGGTACGGAGCAGCTCTTTCTGCCCACCACCCTCCCATCCTGGTGTCTTGGAAAATCCCAACTCAAGTTCAAGTCCCCCAGCCATGCCGTTGACCATCAAACACCATCTACCCATTTATGCTTAAGACAAACAAATACAAACCTCAGGGACAGAAAGAGAAAGAAATGAAACCCAAGCCACCATATTTAGTCCCAGACAGCACAGCCGTGCTCTTCTCTCATTAGCACATGCTACCCCCAAGTGCCTGGAGCGCAGCAGATTTGGGACATCATCTGGGATCAAATTGCTGCCTGGAAAAATGCAGTTGGCTGACACAAAGGTGATTATCCCTTAGCTGGTTTTGTTTGTTTGTTTTCGAGGGGTGGGGTGGTGTTGGGGTTTTTTTCAATAAAAATAATGGATAGGACCTGTTGTCTCAGTTTCCCCATTTGGGCAAGTGACATGATGGCTGAGGTGAGGGTGAGAAGCTTAGGGACTGACAGGAAAGTTTAATCACAAAGAGATAAAGCCCATTTTTTTTGACATCTAACGCCTACTGGCACTGAGGATGGGTAAAGCCCTGTCAGACCAGCAGGACCCACACTGCGCTGCTCTGTGTGGTCACCAGGGCTAGAGCCAGAAAGAGAAGCCACCACCATCGCTGGCAGGGTGCTGTGGGCTTGTTAGACACACAGGTCTCCTTAACCCAGCCACAGCACTGTGCCAATGTGGTCACGCTGCCACCAAAAGCTAGTATCTCAACACGAGGTTGCAGTCCACGATGCAGACAGACCCTAAATCGATGCTCACAGCGACACTGGGAGCCAAACCCAGAGCAGCCCCCAGGCACGCAGCTCCCCACTTGTTCCCCGACCTCTGCACATCCAGTGCCAGCACCATCTGCAGGCAACATCCCCACCAGAGCCATAGGTCTGATGTGTGCCACGATACAGCCCTTTTGCTATGGGAAAGCAGGAAAAACACATCTCTCACCCTCTCCGATGGGCCCCAGAGGATGAATCTTCCCAGCTCAGGGCAGGAGATACTCTTGTGCCTCCTGGCCTCACTCGATGTGTTTGCAAATCCTCCTGCCAGCTAGCTCTAGGCATCCTGCAGCAGGAAAAGATGGTCTCCATCAATATTCAAGGCACACAGATGCAGGGAGAGAGGAGACAGGTAGGGAGAGCCTCTCTGCCACAGCCAGATGAATGAATCTTGCTCAGAGGCAGAGCAGGAGGGTGGTTGTTTGCAGGGTCTGTGTTCTGCCGCAGGCACTAACCAAGCTCTACTCTTACAGTCCTTTCATCCCTGTCCACAACCACCCTGCACTGGCATTGTGTCCCAGCCCAGGCCAGCGGATCGTGACCAGGGGCCCTGGAGCCATTCCAGGGCTTTGCACACTACAAAGCAGCCCTGGTTCTTTTAATTAGCCGGAAAATGTAAATGAGCATGGCGTGTGCGCAGGCCCCTCCTGCAGAGCCCAGGAGAAAGTGTTGCACGCTTCTGGGATCGCTGTCAGTAGATGAAAAAGCCATTTGGCACCCAGGCTGCCGGCAGCGGGCTCACAGGCAGGCTCCATGGGGCAGCATGAGCAGCAAGCTCTCCCCAGCAAGCGAGACCAGACAGCTCCCTGACATTAAAATCCCTGGGCCCTACATGCACCCAGACCAGGGACCATGGAGGAAACATTCCCCAGGACCAAGACCAGTGTCCTGATACCACCACCATCTTCTTCCCATCCATCCCCATGCATTACTGGTCATTGATCCCACCACCAAACCCCAACCACCCATCCATCCTTCCCCTATATGCTTTTCTATCCATTTCTTTAGCTCCTTTTCAGTCTGTCTCTATGTGTTTAAGATTAGAAAGTCAGCATTTGTCTTCTCATCCACTCTGCAGGAGTCCCGCTATCTACAAGGGGATAGGGGATGATGCAGACAAGCATCCTGTAAGAACAGAGCCAAATGAACTCACCCACCCTGTGCCTGGGAAGCACCCACCAGCTCCCACTGTGTGACAGAGAATGGTGGGGGCAGAAAGGGCTTTATTAGGGTGGACCCAGGGCAGCCAGATGCCTATAAGGGTCCTTTCAGAGACATCAAAGGATTCTCCTGCTGCTCAAGGAAACTGTAGGTTTATGCATTGCTGGGTTTCAGCTTCAGTTTAATCCTCTCTTTTGTTGGTGTTAAATAATTAAAAGTGACTGGTGCTGCCCAAGAGCAGAGTGCACCAGAACAGAGCCAGTGACCCATCAAGCACATGAGTCTAATAAATATAGATCCTAATTATTACTGACCCAAGACAAAGTCCCTATCCTCCTTTTACTAGGTGCAATTCATAGTACTCCAAAAGGCCAGGCTGAGCCATAATTTACATTTTATTTACCCAGCAAATACCATCCAGGCACCAGTGCTGGGCACCCCTGAGGCACGGGGCAGAGCAGCACAGTCTGGGCATTACCCCAAGCCCTGGGCTGAAGTAGAGGTGGTGGCACAGGTAGTGCCCAGGTGACATGACCAGTCATCACAACATCTTTTGATTGAAATTCTATATTGTGTCCTTCAAAGAGGCTAAAACAGCAAGGGAGATCAGACAGGACCTGGACAATAACCTTCCCAGCCCGCACTCCCCCCAACCATCCTCTGAAAGAGAGACCATGAGTCAAACTTTGGTGCTTCCCTCTCTCCACTTTACGACACCCTTGCTCCTCTCAGCTCTAATTAAAATGAAGGAAAGTGCGAGCTCAAAGCAGAGAGATGCCTCCTATTGTGCAACTGCACCGAGATACCTCATCCCTCAAGGGCATGGACCCCCTGGGACCAGGAGGGTCCTTCTGGCTGCACAGGGTGAGAAGGGCCTCAGCAGCGAGGTGAACCCACGGCCCACTCCGGCTGCGGCAGCTCGGCTAGCTCTCCACCCCTCATTACCACATCCTGCGCCAGTTGGCACAGCTGATGCTGTGGTGCTCTGGAGCACCCTTATCTCTCCAGAGAGGTTTTCACTACAGCCCTCGAGCACTAGGAAATGGAGATACTCAACTCGCTGATACTGCTCTGCAAATCAATCAGAGGGGGAGGATGGGAAGGGGAACAGCTTGTTCCTACCTGTCGCTCCATGGAGGCTTTGCCCTTCACTAGCGACAACTGATTAATTCCCAACCAAGCTTGGGCAAAATTGGTGTCCCTGTCTGATGCACAACAGGGAAACCACCAAGAAGTTTATCCCCTGCCTACAAATGACCCACTATGGGGGCAGCAACCACCAGGCAGCATAGGGGTCCCCAGGGCACAGAGAGTTTGGATCATACTATCCGTGGTTGCCTGAGGTTGCCTGAGGTTGTAAACTCACAGACTTTCTTTGCCAGGAAGCTCTTTCCAGGTGGGGCTGGCCACTTCCCTCAGGTAAGAGAAGGAGCCCTTGCCAATGCCCAGAGCTGGCAGTGCCATCCCCACTGCACTCAGGAAGAGGGATGGCAGCAGATCTCAGAAGTTTTGGCACCTGGAGATGGACCCAAGCTTGCTGTGGTCACAGTGCAATGAAAACATGGTGACAAAATGGGCTGCCAGCTCCATGGCAGGAGGCTCCAGGTGGGCCTCCACCAGCTCCCGCACCTCCAGCAGAGCTTTTCCCCAGGCTGCTCAGGTGGGAGCAGGGCACCACCAAGGAGGAGGGAAGAGGTGTCTGCACGCCTGGCACAGCCCTTGCCTCCAGACACCCACGCAGGGCTGCAGGGTGCTTCTTCCCTCCTCTCCCCTCCCTGCAGCACAAAGCACCAACCTGCCCTCCTGGATGCTGCTTTTCTGCTTGTGTTTTGTGAGTCACATCGCTGATGTCACCTCTCCGCGTCACCAGGGCTTAGAGATGGATTTAATGAGCCTTTTTTTTCTTCAGCTAAGAAAAACCTCAAAGAAGCTCAGTCTCAAGCATCCTGAGGAGCCAGCAGGTCTCTCTGCTACTGCCACTGTCCCCACAGGAGGTCAGATTTAACTGGAAAAGGGTCCAGCAGGCTGGCTGACAGCAAAAGTAGATCATCAGAGATCTGGGGAACAACATGCCAAAGTCACACAAGAATGCCTTTGTCCTCACCAGAGCCTGCCGCATGCCCCCTCCTCACAGGACATGGCAGGTGACATCCTGCTGTGCCTTACCCTGCCCTGAGCGAAGCCACATGCTGGAGTGAGGGAGGGGTTGCAAAGTGACAGTGGCACCATGTCTGCAGTCAGGGGAGTCGGCAGCGTCTCTGAAGGCTTCGACACAAGCAGCTGAGATGTTGACCTGGTTGGCATTCATACATGTGTGCTGGCACTTACCCACTAACACCACGCTCTTGTCCTGCAGTCTGGGGCCACCAAACCCAAGAGACGTCGGCATCTGCCTTGGGCTGCCCAGCTGCTTTGGTAATGCAAGTCACACCCGGGAAGTGAATCCTGATTTACACCAGTACAGGGGGAAATTTAAGTCTATAGTGTTTTAAATCCAGAGGAATAAATCCTTGCAAAGCAGAAGGGAACAAAATTAATTATAAAAATCGAGGGAAACGAGGAGCATTTTTTTTCTCTTTTATGAAGGTCACTAAAAAGGGAAGCATCATGTGGGGTCCCTGGGAAACCAGTAATGTAAATAGTCAGCGGACAGAGGGCATCTTCTATTAATGAAGGTGTCTTGCCAAAATACACAGGCATCATATAAATTATTAGATAATGAAATTCCAGTTAATTTGCTGCCTGGTCAGCCACAGCCCTCCTGCCATGCTCCTGAGCCCAGCCAATAACATTAAGAAAGAATTACATTGGTATAGGGCAGCTGGTCGACTTGATTCCGAAAGCATCACCTTCTCCAGGACGAGGCAGGGTGGATGCTGCAGCCCCACAGCCTTCTCTGCTGGGTCACCCAACACTATTCTCCCAAGGCACAGTGGGCAACCGTGGCCACTATGCATGTCCTCGGGAGACAAAAGAGAGGATTTGCCACTAGTTTGAGGACAAGGAGACAATTCTTTTTTTTTTCAGAGGCTTGCTTGGTAAATCTCACTTTCCCAGGGGCTCTAGAGGGCTGCTGACATGCGGTTTCTAGCCGGCGGGAGTCTGTTACCTCTCAGCAGGTTTTAGGGGTGAAACGGGCTGGGGTTATAGTGCTGCAGACCAGAAAAAGGCCAGAAAAATCCAAGACAATTCAATATTCCTCCATCTCACTACTATAACCTCCAGCTCCAGTCTCAAGTGCACCCATTTCATCTCAATCAGTGTCCAGCCCTCAGGACCGGCCAACAACACATGCCTTGGGAAGGACACAAGAAGGGGATGACTACATAGGAGCACTTCTCAGAAAATCTCTTCCAGCCCTTACCCATTTGCAGCTTTGCTATGAACAGCCCTGGATGGATCCTTCTGCCCTGTTACTCTCAGACTGTTCAACTCACCTTTCCCACAGCTGTCCCTTCTCTCCTTCTGGGGTTGCAGACAGGACAGGGGTTGTCTCTGTTTACTGGGGCCTGGGGGAGTTCCCAAAGGGCAAGGAGACAGCCACCACCCCCTTTGCTCTAGCCATACCTTGATCCCATGGGTAGAAAGAGACCCAAGAGGTAGAAGGCTGGGGGCATCCTTCCCTTCAAAAAAAGCTGCAGTGTTTGAAAGCAAAGACAAGGTGCAGGATCAGGTCTTGCACCTGCAACCTGGAGTGGGTTTTCAAGTACAAATCCCATTATAACTCCTTCCCATTACCCTTCTCTCTCTGCTGCTCTGAACTATTGGCGCTTCGTAGCACCAAATATTCAGCATGCTCCATGTAATTTTAAAACCATTATGTAAGCTGCTCTCTCCCCCCATCTCTCGATGTCTCCAATTGGTGTGTCAGAATGTAATTAGCTTTTGATGGGATGTTAAGATTTCTTGAGCTCCTGTGGAGAGGCAGCATGGGGAGAGGCGAGGCAACGGATTGTGATTGTCACTCCCCGTGGTAAGTGCTCAAAGACCCTGGAAGACTCATTTACAAAAATATAAAATAAAATAAATAAAAAAAATCTAAAAGCAACAGACCCAGTAGGCTTTAGTTTAATTGACTGAAATCACTGAGATTTTTTTACCTCTGTGCTTTCTCCTGCTTGGAGAAAAATGGAAATTAACTGTCTCGTGACCAACAGAAGAGTGCCATGCTGTGGCGATGGCCAGGGCTCTATTGCAAATCCAGCTCCTCGAGAGGCTGAGAAATTCTGTCTGAGCTGTTTGTTCCTGCCTTTCTGACCGAGGCTATGCCGTAAGCTTTGATGCTGCAACCAACTCATGAGCGGTCCTCCACCCACACCAGCTTCACCACAAACCTGCCAACCCCCAGGCCATTCCGGGGCAGGACACTCCACCCAAGCAGCAGAAAGGGCAGCGGGAGGTGATAGTTTCCTGCAACCACGCTCGCAACAGCACATTTGATCATGGCAAAGTGCAATCCACAGCCTACCTCCAAACAAGACGGCACTTGAAATCCAGATCTGCAGTTTAGGGGAAGTTTGGTGCCTCTAAACAGAGTGGCCATCTCAGCTGCCACCACTGCTGGGGCTGAGCTCCTTCAGTGCTTAGCACATTACAGATCTCCAGCGTGGTGAGGCGGGACAGCAGAATTAATGCATCCCACAGATGGGAGACATGCACCAAGGCATGGGGTGCTTTCACCAGGGAGAAGCATTTACCAGCAAGGCCAGATGTTTCAGCATCTATTTTGTCATCCCCGAGTCCTTCTGCAGCTCTGGCTGGGGTATCCCATTGGAAGAAAGAAGACATGATCCTGAAGAAAGATGCAAGTCCTTACTCAGGTAAACCATGTGGGAGATGGGTGTTTCAGGGCTTACAGCCCCAGCCTTAGATGCTGCAACCTAGAAATCTGTCATGGAGCTTTTACAAAAACAAATGCATGTTGGTGTCACTTTTCCAACCTCACAGATATAGTATGATGGAGAGCTGCAGCACCAGTGCACTAATGATCCCATGCAGGAAATACCACATTTTCAGAGCCTTCTCCACACTCTTCCCCACTAGCTGAGCCCCATGGCAGTGTAAAACAAGGCTGGCAATTCCCCCAGAACAAGTTTTCTGCAATCTGGCCTGGCCTGAACTTTCGTAAGAGCATCTGCCCCGGCCAGCAACAGCACATGGAGCATTTACATACCTACAGATGGTGCTTACATCACCGAGCAGTGTGTTTGTCCACACATCAGCCCTGGCCCAAAGCCCATTAGAGTCATTGGATGCTTTTCATTAACTTCAACAGGCTTTGGATGAGGTCGGTTTGGTCAGACAGAGGCATGCCAGTGAGTCCTACAGGATGCCCAAGCACATATGCATTCAGATCAGCCACGTAAACACTTCCCTAAACACAAACCTGCCACAAGCTCCTTGCAAATGCACGTGGCCTGATATTAATACACTTCTGGCTCTGAATTAGTTGATGATGTGAAACAGACACATCCAATACAATAATGAGCCATTCCCATCAAATGCCAATTCAACTGGATAATGGGCCATATTGATTGCTTCAAGGGCCGGACCAATTTCACTTGTCCTTTTAATGATTATTATGACATTATCTATATTATTTCTGCTCAGCAAAATTAATTCCTCTTTCCCCACCCCTGTCCCTCTGGATGTAAGTCTGTTCAAGTCTATATTCCTGCTGAGACAGAAGCTAAGGAGACCTCTGCAAGGACTGGACTTAATTCGCTTCTAAAGTGTTGTCAGACAATTTGATTTTTTTTCTCTAATACTGCCACTGCCATTAATGGAAAGAAAACAATAAATGTATCTGGTCACCTAAGTAGTCAGCCTCCCCTTTCATAGCTCTGCTGACATTTCTGTCTCCAGCCTGGACAGTAATGCATTCCATTTTAATTTTAGCAAATGCTTTTTTTATGATCAGAGACATTTTTCATTTGTACTTGTTTGCATCTCCCTTAAAATTCAATATTTCATTTGGGGATGCAGGGTTATTGCCTGCTCCTCAAAATAAAGCATATGTGGCACGAGGATATTTCAAATTATTTTCTCTGGTTTGCTCCACTCAAGAGCAGCAATTGCCTTTCCAGCCACTCCTGGGAGCAGCCGAGAGGAGTCAATCCCAGTCCCTGTACCCTGCACACTGCATCAGGCCAGCAGGGCCACGGGGGGGAAATGGGGCTTCTTGGGGCTGCCCTATACAGGACCACCCAAAAAAAAACCAAAAAGAAGAATTTGAACAAACTTTTGTTTCTCTGGGCCAAACACATCTGTGGCTGCGTTTATTCCTGTGAGCAGAAGCTGAACGTCCCTGAAGTTTCATCTGTACAAAACTCCTGCAGAAGTCACACGTGCAGCTGCAGGGACAGCTCTGCCCTAACACACTCACCTCCCCCATCTGCCAAACTGCCAGAAAACCACGGACATCAGGGGCTGGGCGGGCTCAGGACTCCTGCTGGCTTTAGGCATTTGTAATTCTTAAGTGCTCTGAATATAAAATAATAAAGCTGATGAGATTCCTTTGCAGCAACCAGTTCCTCTCTTCCCTGCCAGGTCGCCCCAGAGAGGTTTGGGCAGGAGCAGGTGGAGCTCCCATGGCATGTGCGTGAAGGGTGTGCGACGGGGAGAATTCAGTCCCCAGTTTTGGGGTCTAGGTCTGTGGCAGACCCCAAAAAGGCATCAGACAACATTTAAACATTGTGCCCCAGCGCTGTTGACTATCAGAAGTGGTTTCTTCAGAAATACATGGTACCTTGACACTCACACACTCGTAGAACAAGCACTCACCAATTTTACAATCAACCTGGAGAAAACAGGCAGACAATTTGCAACGTGCAGCATCTCCTCTGGCTTGGGCAGCTTACACCACAGTGGCCCTGGCTCCTCTCTCTGTTATTCCTTTCCCACTGCTTACTCTGACCACCATGCAATCGCATCCACCACCAACCCCCCTTCCCCACGGCAAAGGCCAGTTCCTTTAGAGGTTGCATTTGGGACCCAGGTGTCTCAAGGATAATCACCACATGCTCTTACCTGAATACCCTTCTGATCTCTGGCACTAAATAAGAATTGACAAGAGAAGTGGGTTGGATATATACATAGCAATTTTCTAATTTTTTGAGCAAACTTGGTTAAAGCTGCTGAACAAGAAAGCCTGAATCCTCAATAGAGCAGCAAGACAGGCAGAGGAATGACAAGAGCTCTGAACTCAAACGTGGTTCTGCCCTAACCTAGAGGGACCACTTGAAAGGCTGAAGGAGATGTTTGTCTTCCCTTGGCCATTACATCAAGGCTGCTGAGAAAAGCTTCCCAGCAGGTGTTTACAACATAGTAATATCTCCACTGGGGTCCAGTACGAGACTCCTCAAGTGCTCTGAACCCATCCTTTGACTGTCTTGAGTCAACAAAACGGAGGGAAAGGTTTTGCATACAGGCTGCTACAGGTTTTGTATGCTGGAGACTGTGCCTCTCTGTGCATATACACCTTGAATAATTACAAAACATTTGTAGGAAGGAGGAAATCTTTTGGCAACCTGTGTGCTTGCACAGAAGGGTGGAAAGAGACCTTAGCTGGATGTATTTCTGCAAGATGAAAGCAGCCAGCACTGGAGTTATTCTGAGAGCAGGAATCAGCACAAGAGCTTGTCTTCCAGCTTCTGTGATCTCCCGTAACAACAGCGCAGAACAAAAGGTTTTGTCTCTGTTCAAGAAAGGGAGGGGTGTCCTAGTTCCTGCATACCTGCTGTGACAGCACTGGGACATGGCCTCTCTGCCTCATCTCTCCGTCAACTGCTATTGCCTGCAACAGGTCTTTGGGACCAGTAAGTGGATCAGCTCGAGGGAAGATGCTGGGAAGGTCCTGGGCAGGGGGATCCGATTCCCTCAGTGCATGAATCGGAAGCAGCCTGTAGAGCTGCTGGGAGAGTAAGGCACTGCTCAACATCAGAGCAGCAGAACCGGCTCAGAAGAAATTTTGCCAATATTATCCACATCCACGGATTTCTGATTATGGGCGATGCAGCAGCTTGGCTTTTTGCTAGTAAGACTGACTATTGCTCAAGCAGCCGCTGGAGCCACCAGCCTGCACAGCAGATGTCTGCGGGCCAGATCCACTCCCAGCCCGTGTAAATGGCTGCAGCGTTGGCAGCTCTGCTGGGTCCCACTCTCAGCCAAGCAAAGATCTCTTGAACCAGTGTCTTTTGTGTCAGTCTTTCGCTTAACCCATTTCTGGTAGCTTTCTAGGACATATTATCATCTTATTCATGTGTTTAGGGTCCATCTAAGATGTTAGGATTTGTTGCTTTATTTGCTGTCTTGCTTTCTCTGAAGTCTAGTGTTCTCACACCTACAAATGTCTCTATTTTGGTTTCCCGTACCAGGAATTTAATTTTAATCACTCGCTGTCTTCAGATACAACAGAAGATGTAATGCAATTGTTTAACATTCATAGATCCACTAGTTCTGTTCCTTCATGTATTTATTAGGCAGTGCCAACAAACACCACCCACGGTGAGTATCCCAGTTTCAGCACAGTGGCGTGTCAGTCCCTCTGGAGCACACGTTGAAGGACATCTCTTCTGATCAATGAGAAGAGCCCAGCAATAACAATCCATAAAACTAAACCACATTAAGAAACCCCCTAGACTCATCTTCCCGTATCTAATTAATTTAATGCTACTAACTAGACCTATCGTCCATCCTTTCAGGTTTTATTACGAGCTTTTTAATGGAGTTGGAAGGAAAATTGACTCTCCCTTGGTGGGGGTAAGTGACATGTTAAATATCAGTCCCAAGAAAAGTTAGATAATTAGTATTAAGAAAGGAAAAGAAATTGGAAAAAGAGAAGGAAAGGCTAAAAGACCAACATCTCCTATGATGGAGAACACTCTCTGTGCCCACACTGCCAGATAAACCTGATTGAGCTCCTGATTTGTTCGGAGCCTGCCAAGAGGAGGCTAAGAGATGAGCTGCCTCTTAATCAAATCAGCACTGTCTCTCCTACAGCCTGATGACACCAACACATGAAAACCATGGAGATAACAGAGGGCTCCCAAGGGCACAGAGCTGACAGCAGAATTTCCTTGATGTCTTGAAACCACACCAATCAACAACCATTTCTTCAGAGAGGATTGTGCCTCCTGGCTTTTGTCTCCATGTTCTGCTCTCATCTGCATCATCTCCTACACACTGAGGTCCTTCACTCCGAGAAGCAGGACTTTGGATGCAGTGATGTGGCTCCAGAACATCCTAAAATCTAGGGGTGGGGGGCTGCCTGCCCTGGGAACACCAACACATATCAGAGCTGAGATGTTCTTGCCGGTCAGGCATCAGCAAACATCCCAGCATCCACCTGCTCCGTGCCTTGCTCAAGCTGGATAAAGACACGTTATTCACCCATGGTATAAGATGTACTCTTATAATTCCCAACACCTTTAAATTGTTAAAAAATTTATCTATTCCTCATAGCTCAAGTTCTCACAAACTTTCCCCTAAGAATACTGACGGGTTTCTTCCAATCCTAAGCCTAGGTATCTCCGGAAAGTTTGCTGTCTCCTGCTTCACCACCTTTTTTCAGCTGGGAAACTCTCTCTCCTGCCCAAATTGTCCTTGTACCAGCTCTTTCGCTAATGCAACTTCCACTGCCACCTCTCTGAAGAGCACACTTACCTGCTTTATTAATCTCTGGATGTTGCATTCACCTTCTCTGGGCAGCTTGTTAAAAATGGATCTGCTGGTGCTTCTATTGATTTCAGGTGCTATTAACACTAATCGCCCTTCCTGTAAGTGGATTTCACACTGGTTTTGCTGAATACCTGTTCCCCTCCCTCTGCACTGGCCAGGTGTGGGCTGGCAGGGAGTCTCTCCCATCTGAACGTACATGACTGTAATTTTAAGCAGCTTTGTGTTCAGGAGCAATGCTGGAGGTGCGGTAGGTCTAAGCACAGGTTAGCACTGGTGTAAACTGGGAGTGGCACTGCACGAGTCTGCACAGAAGGAGATGGAGGTGCAGGAGAAGAGAGTGAGACCAGCACCTCCAATAAACACCTGGTGCTTGCTTTCCTCTGAACTTTCTTGGTCAGGAAACACTGTAATCTTGCAAGGAAGGTTTTCTTCCTGCTTTCTCATCTCTGAAGCATCCCAGCTTCACTAAGGAGATGTGTCTGGAGGAGAGAGGGAGAGCAATAGGAAACCTGGGGATCAAAGGGGACCTTCTTCCAAATGCCATGGCCTGGGCTGTGGGCAGTCCAGGGACCACTGTGGAGGTGCTCATAAGGGCAAAATGAGCCTAGAGACCCCACATCCATCCTTAGGCAGGGGATTAGAGCCAGGATTAAACCCAGCAGCTCTACACAGATCCCTATGTCTGGCTGCTTAGATGTCTCGGGAACCACCCTGGTGTTTTAAGGTCCTGGAGTCAAAACAACAGCAAGTCCCAGAGCATCTCCACTCTGGAGATCAAACCACTGAAATGGCAACATGTGCTGATGTTTAAATATTAATGAGTCAATAGCCATTAAATCCTGATAAACACCCAGATGCAAAACACTAAATCTGGGAAACTAATAGGATTATTAGTGCAGTAGGGGGCTTAACTGCAGCAAAATTTGTCGGCCTGTTCTGCAGCTGTGTTTAGTTGGGTCTGAATCATGCCTAGCCTGGATAGAAAGAAGAGCTGCAATCAGGGAGTCTGCCTGTGCCGCAAGCCCTTTTCTGCCCTGTGAACATGCACATGGGCATCTTCTTCCCACTCCTTACTGTGCGTCTCTAACCCAAAGAACTGGACTCTACCTTTCTGAAAAAGCCACAAACACCTCCATGCCTTAGAGGTTCCCTCCCTCCTGGGGACTATGCATCCCATCTCAGTGAAGAGAAGACCCTTTCTCTGCACAGCACCCACTTGTGCTGCACAGCACCCTGCACACCACAAGCTTGTGCCTGTCTCACTACAGAGACAAACAAGACACTCCTTTACATATAAAATGTTCTTCCAAGAAAAGATGTGGTCTGCTTCTGGCCCTTTTCACTTGAAAATCCTTAGCTACAAGGTGCTGCACCAGATGTGAACCTTCAGCTCACAGGCACAGTCCACAGGGTCAAGCACCCAGCCCAGGTATGGGTTCAGCATGGCCAGGGCCCAAAGCTTGAGAAACCATTTCTCTCTTGCTAGCGATGGGCTCACAACCCCCAAACTTTCATGAAGAGGAGAAAAAAAAAATATATATATAGTAGAAGCGTAACACCTGGTGTAAGAGTAGCACATTGTGTCCACATACACACAGATATGAGTCTAGATATTTCTGAATATATCTACACTGTGGAGAGTGTCTGAAGGAGATGTAGCTACCTAGGCTCTGCAGAACATCTCAGTAACCTGGTTGAAATGCTCCTGACACCTCCCATGGACCCAGCTCCAAGATTCCTGCTATGAAGCACCAGGAGATGGGAGCATGCCAGCATGCTGCAGAGGGACACCGCAAAAGCTTCCTTCTCAGGAGATGCAAAACTCAGTGACTGCAGAGAGCCAGCAGGGTGAGCTGGGTGAGAGACATTTCAAGAGAAGGCAACCTGCTGAGAAAGGAGAGCAAAGGCAGCAACGCTCAGCTCACTGGAGCATCTCCAGCTCAGTTCCTGGGGATCAGACCGTGGACCCCAGGCTGACACAACACTCAGCCTTCCCCCCACAGAGGGGCTGTGTCATCAGGTTGGTCTCACTGGTCACATCATGGGCAGGGACACCCAGGAAAAAGCCCCCAGGGAAAATGCAGGAGGGGGTGAGGTGCACCCTGTACCAGGGTAACGCTCCTCCAACCTCTGCTAAATCCACCTCTGACATCCAAAGGAGAGGCTCCATAGGGAGCAATACAAAAGCTGTGTTTGCATGGCTCGAAGAGAAGAGAGCGACTATACATTATGTCAGCAATAAATGTCAGCAACTGAAAACAAGCTTCAATTTCTAACTGTTGATTTTCAATAAAAATAAAGGCTGAATACTACCAAGCCTAGTTAACTTGCAGGCAAGCTGACAGACCCAATCAGCTTGGTTGTCTTTAAACACTGTGGTACCTGAGCATTGAAGAAACCTTCTCGTTACAGAATAGACCCTCATTAGAAGTAGATTTCCAACTTTTAAGTGTGTCCTTACATCTCAGGATATACAAGAAGCAAGGACAGGCATTTTCCAGTGCAAGAGTCTCCTTATCCCCCAGGTGCCTACGTATTTATAGCATTTCTCCCAGTATTTCTTTTTCCTATGGTTTCTGTCCAGCCCAGATGTAAACATCTGAAGAAGCAAAGCTCCCACCATTTCCCCTGGAAGATTATTCCATGGTCTAACAGACTTTGCCATTATTTTTTTTTTTTCCTTCCTGACAGATGAAATTTGATGTTTCATCCCGTTATGCCAAGGTATGGAGATAAATGAGAAAAACCACAACTGTAGAGGAGACTGCCTGAGAGGGCAGAAGGACCTAGACTGAGGACCTAGAAGGGTCTGGGCAGGATGGAGCTAAGGAGTAACTGATCCTGTTATAGCCCCAGTGCTTTCCCCGGCCTGGTGTAGCACGTTGGACAGTCCATCTCTATCTTCTCCCCAGTCTCTCTTTTGACCATAAACTGGAATAACAACCACCAACCCACTGAGGCTGTGACTGCACTGAAGAGATGCTCCCAGCAACCACTGGCTGGGTAGGACAGACAGAAACCCACACAATTTAGCATGAAAAATTAATCTCGTCTGAGCTCGGGAGAGAAAAGTTCAGGGTGTTGCAGCTATAACAGAATACGCTCCTCCCTGCCTAATCAGGATGTGTTATTGGGGAACAATTAAAAACAAGTCAGGGGTAATTAAAGGTAATTAAATGCTCTCAGTGGGGAGTGAGATGCTTGCGGGATGTTGCAGAGCTGACAGGCAGAGAGCTGGCTGCCTGCGTAGCACGTCTGCCCTCCAGGAAGGTTAGGAGAGAGTCCAGGATGGGGTGCAGGAGATGCACCCCCAGCTCTGCACCAGGGATCAGGGCTCCCACAAACCACATGGGAGCCAACCCTCGAGGCCAGGCAGGCTCAGGCCTTTGGGTTTTCCTAATATGGGACTTTTTTCCCACTGTAAAAGGCAGGGAAAGATTTCTGAAGAAGTTTAGCAAGAGCTGGCTGGGACAGGGGGAGAGCTACAGTCCGGGGAGGAGCTCGTGGCTTGACTAGGAGCACTATCCCTGAAATGCAACAGGATGAGACCACGTCACCTGCGACAGCTCAGCAGACACAAAGAGGATCTAGGAGGGGAATGAAGTGACTGGTGGGACTGGAAAACTACTGACTGTAAATGAGAGCTCAGCCTGAAGAGCAAAAGCTTTCCTGAAAAGTCAGCAGGCACTCTCCAGCAGCGTTCATCTTCCCTGGGTTATAGGGACGGGCTGATAACTATGGATTTATGCAGCATTCCTGGATGCAAGAAGTTTCATAAATAGCCGCTTACAGTTTTATATGAGATTCAACCGCGTCTGACTGTAACAATAGGTGGAGCTAGAACTACTGTCAGCTCACAAGAACGAGAGCAAAGTGGTGTGTTAAAGCTGGATCCATAGCCAGAGTTCCGCCTGTGTGGGACATGCCCCATACTGGCTCTCTTCAAGACCAGTCTGAGCACAGTCGTCCTCCAAGCTCGTGGCAGGCAGAGCATGACTGCTGAAACACGGGGATGACTTTTGCTTTGGGAAGGACATTTTCATTAACATGGCATGATGAAGTCATGGCTCTTACTACAGATTTTGTGCCTGGTTGTGTCCACGCAGCCAGCACTGCGGAGCCAGGACTCCAGACTTGGCCGTTGGCCCGTGGTTCCAGGAGGGCCAGACCTCCAGCTTTGTAATTCCAGTTTAAATCAAACTAGAGGTGCACAACCTGCACCAAGGCTTTTTGGGGTCTTTGGGGTGGATTACGCTGCCTATATAGATGTTACCAGGGGATGCTTCATTCAACCAGACCCTCACACACAGTCAGAACCAAATCAAGTAAATTGCCAAGGAGTGAAAACAACCCTGGCCGGTGCTCAGGAGGGAGAGCTGAGAACAGTATTTCCAACAGCACAAAAATCCCTATAGCTTCGGCAAGGCGGGATATAAAGGACCTGCTATGCCTTATATATTCCCTGCTCCAACATGTTTTTCCCCCTCTCCCGTCGAGCAAGAGCTGGCTGAAGGGATGCTGAGCATGTGCAATGTAACATCGCAGCATTCATGCAGCAGAAAGGTGCTGGCCAAGCCACTTCAGAGTGCGGCAGGAGCCAGGCTGGCCTGTCCGAGGCACAGTGGTACCACTCCTCATCCACCCAAATTGTCTTTAGAGCTTCACCCAAGCAGGGCTGCTGCGCTATCTCCGCTCAAACCTGGGTGACAGCTAATTAGCTGTTTAGCATAAATCCAAACTGTCGCTCCTGCCTTCCCTTGGGATAGAGAGAGAAGTTTTTAGCTTCTCTGAAGTGAAGAAAAACAATCTTGTATTGGAAGGAGGAGTGAGGGGGATGGGGTAGGCTTGCAGCAGCCCGAGGGTGACAGGTGTTTGGGATGCTCTCCCCTGCTTCAGCACCAGGTCAGAGCAAACTCCAGGAGCAGACAGGGCTGACAGGGTTCCCTGGGACATCTCTTGCTATAAGGAACTAGCACAAACCCTGTAGCTGAAAGCAGAAGGGAATTACAACCCCCTCCTGCTCCTTCAGAAGCCGAAGGTGAAGGAAGCAGCTCCTGAAGGGGTGGGAGGAGGAGGACACTCAGCCCCGCTCTCCAAGGGGCACAGCAGCAGCCCTATCTGCTTGCAGGCATCAGTTATCAGCTGGGCATGGACCCTGCTCCCCCAGACGCCCTCACCATTGCTGTGCCGACCTTTGCTGAACTGGACCAAGCCAAGGGAGGGGGGAAGGCATTTCCCCACTTCTTGCACCTCCTAGTTGTTCCTACAACATCTCTAAGTACCTGACCATGCTCAGGAGGACAGCTGGTCACTGCCACTGGGTTTCCCACACTGCCCAGACAGCCCTTCCCCTCCACCTTCAAGGCAGAAAGAGGGAAGGGTGGACAAAATCATCTGCAAAACACTATCAGCACACAAAGCAGCACTTCTCCCAGCTACAAAATGCAGCCACCTCTGGGCTGACTCACAGCAACAGCAGCTGAAACATTGAGACATCCTCTTTAACCTGTGCTAAATTATGCTGGACAAAGAGCCAGAAATACAAATAAGGAAATAAACCCTGAAGAAATAAAGAAACAGCATGGAGTAGTCCAAGAAATGGCAAGGGCAGTAGCATACCTTTCCCCTCTCCTCCTTGGTGCTGCTGCTCCTCTGTGGGGGCAGGAGGACCAGCTGCTCCCCCAGTATTGCAGGACCCCAGATATCACCGTCGACCATCTCATGGGGCTGGAGGAAAAGCAGAGAAGGATTTGCTTTCCCCAGGTGATTGTCACTGGTTTAGCTGCAAAGCAGAAGCACTGAAAGGCAGAGCTGAACTGAGGACTGCCTGAGCTTCCCGCACTCCTGCAGGCAATGGTGAGAGTAACCTGTCATTAAATTATATTTTTCTACTTCACAGATGCAAATGCAAGCTAGAAATCCTTGAAAGAAACCTGAAACAATAATAAGAGCTGTGGATCACCTCACACTCTGAAACCTAAAGGCATCCTATGGAGGGGTGGAGTGAGGTAGGGCAGCGCAACAGCCTTAGGACCCACAACCCCCCATCCCTGCTCAAGGAGCAGCTGAGGTTGCTTCTGGCTTCTGCACATGTGCTGGTCCTTTGAGGCTTTCCTCTTCAGGTCATGCTACAAAATTAGTCTCTCTTCAACACTTCATTATAAAGAGGTCAAAATTACAGCCAAAACTGAATCCTGCAGCTTGTTGACTGGACAAAGGGCAAGGTCTCAAACATCCCAGTTTGTACTCAGGCCTGAGCTGTTGCCATGAAGATGGTTTTTAATTGCACTTGGCCATGCAGAAGAAAAAAAAAAAAAAAAAAAGAGTTGCAAACCAACTGCTTTGATTAAAATGACTGATATTGGAGCTGTTCTGTTAAGACACAAAACTACCCACTTTATGGCAAGAGCTCTTCGAAGGAGATGGTGGTTGTAAAATTGGTTTCTCATCTGCTCTGAAAGCAGAGCAGCAGGGTGATAACTTGAGAAGGACAAGAGTTTCCTTCAGCCAGAACAAGTCTGCCTGAAGCCCTCTATTCCACGTCCCCCTATCTTGGGCTGGGGACATTTGCCAAGGCCCCAGCTGGGCCTGAGAATTCAATCTCTCTCTGCTCACACCCAGCCTCTCCGAGGTGCCACCAAACCCAAAGGCACAAGCAGGATGGAGGCACCTGCACCCACTATTGAGGATTTGGGTCCAGGGGCCAAATTCTTCCTCTGGGTAAATCCTCCTGCAGGGAGACTCTTCAGGGAAATGAATTAACTTTAAAATTACATAAATGTTTAATTTCCTCACCAGGGCTGTGGCATCAATGAGATGCTTCATCTATAAGCAAGCAAGGTGACCTCTCCAGTCCTCCACATGGCTGGGCCACCAGGACCTTCAAGCATCTCCTCTCATGCAAAGGTTTTTAAGGCAGCGCTTTAAATGAGAGCCTCTTCCCTGCTACCTTAACAAAGGGCAAAAAACTCATTGACAAGGAACATTAAAACTCCTTTAAAATCATCAGAGGCAGAAGCCTTTCTCCAGGCTGCGGAGCCGCTATTGAAGCTGGGCACCAATTGCCCTGGTTGGCCGGGCTGCTCCCCGAGCCAGCTGTGGGCAGCAGCAGGCAGCTGGGGTCATGCTGGTTTTAATGCCAACCGGTTCACCTCGGCCGCATTCAGCGCACCGTGTGAAGTGCTTCTCTTTGTGAGACACACTAAGTAATCCCAGCTTCCTGGTAAGATAATTAAGTTCCACTCAACGGTGCGACTGCTACGATTTAAAGCACACGCACAGAATGAATAAAGGATTGTGGGGGTTTTTTTTCCCCCTAATAAAAATAATTGGCTTTTACCAGTTGAGGGTGTTTCTTCTCGCCTTTTCAGCAGCATTGCTGTGGCGAGCTGAGCCTGCCCAACGCTGAAGCTAGGGCCAGCCTTTCTAATGCAGGACCCCATGGATGGGCTGCACCCTTTGCAGCACCACTTGGATGCACACAGAGGACTTCATAGTCTAAATAGACAAGAAAACAACCACAGCAGAGAAATCTGCGTTTAGGAGCATTAGCTGATGTGAAAACAGAGAATTACTGGATGACATCCTTATGCTGTCTCTGTTTCTGGAGCGTGTTTGACATACCCATGAGAATAAACACCCCCATGAGCTGGCCCTGCTGTCGCCCACACCGTACCGTGGTGACAAATGGAGGCACAACGGCAGTGATGACAGTGCCCCAGGGATCCCTGGGCTGGGAAAGACTGATGCATCCTCAGGCCTGTCTCCATGCATCCATATAGCTCTGGGAGGCTCCATATGGCAGGGGCTGCTGGCACCCGCGAGGTATAAGGGCTGTTGGGTTGGAGGCTGCCTCCAAATCCCATCTGTCAACGTGGGCTGAGCCCCTCCACACAGGGATGGAATGAGGCGGGGGGGGGTTATTTCCAGCCCAGATGAAGCCTGGAAAGCCTGAGCATCTGAAAGGGGGTGGGATCCAAGCTCAGGAAGCCATGACATCTCTAAGCTTTGGGCAAGATGAACGTTGTCTTAAATACCAACGTTTTCACCTGCAGATCGCAAAGCAGCTTGTAAAACACTCCCCTGCTCCATCACAGCCGCAGCACATCACCAGCAGTCATAGAGACATCGCAGGACCTACCCAGCAGACAAATTTGGGTTATTCCTACCCAGTTTCTGAATCAGGCCCATCTCTACAGATCTGCTGCTACTTCTGTGGAAACAGAGCTGTGCATGTTAACATCAAGAAAGGGTTAAATTCCTAAGTGAGCCGGTAATTACATTTTTACTGTAGTTTAAAAAGGCCATTTGAGGCCCTATGGAGCAAACATTTTCCCTTTTAATGACACCGTAATAGATTAAGAGGGACCTGTCTCCCAACAAACATAAAACAAAGGAGATGGATTACCCTGGCGACCCGAGTGAGTTGATCTGTGCACAGCTTGTGCGCAGAGACACCGGGAAAACAGGCAGGTCAGCACCGGTTTCCTTCGCTGCCCCTTCTCGTCTCCAAACAGCCACTGCGGAAGTGAAGCTGTGCCAGAAAAAAAAAAAAGAAAACAGAAAGTGCTTTTGGGGTGGGAGGAGGTGTTATTGCAGATGTTTTGGTTTTTGCAAGGTATTGCCTGGGAGGAGGAGCGAAGTGGAGAGACAGTGGGGGAAAGGAAATGTTTATCAAGCTTCAAAAGAAGCAGATGGTTACAATGGAAGGGAAAGTGCACACAGGATGACTCTAGTGGGAGCAGAATTAATCCCGATCTTGTAAAGGGTTTTAAGTGCTCCCTGCTCCAGGCCACCACATCACTGCTGAAACCCCAGGGTGCTCCGTACTAACCTGGGTGCTCTGTGCAAAGCCGGGAGCTGGTGTCTGACCAGTCACTGGGGCCAGCGAGGGGTCCCAGGGGTTTGGGAGTATCCTCCATCAGCATCGTCAGTGCTTTGTGCTAAGACAGGCATCCAGCCAGGACACACACCCCCTGGGCTGGCCTTGGGCCATGTCACCATCCCAGGAGGCTCAGCTGATGCCTGGGCTACTCCCAGGACATGAGCCATCTCCAGCCAGGACTGGTGTGGGGGACACACTGACCCCTTCGACCACCCGCAGTGGGATGCCTGCCCTGCCAGGGCTCGCCAGTGGAGCCACCTCCAGGAGAAGCGCCTGAGACTGGCAGGATGGAAATCTGCCTAATTAGCACCAGTAAAAGCAGCAGCAACAGCAGGGGCCCAGGCAGCCCCTGCCAAGCAAACATGTTCAAATCAAACTGCAGCTTCTTTGCTCCAAAGTTTACAAGATGTTTCTTTCAAACCCTCATTAAGCCCTTCTGTCGTCCCCCCTGCACCGCCTGGCCCCCGCGCCAAGGCCGAGATGCCATTGCGTGCAGCCACCGCTCCAGCCCCGTTCCCGCTCTGCTCCTGCTGCCAGTGGGGATATGGACGTCAGTACATTTGGCATGGGCGGCGTGGAAGGGCCCGGGAAGCCTGAGAGATTGGACTTTTCCTCTTTCTGGGTCATCCCCCAGACACAGCCACCTCTGCAAAAGGACACAGGATAGAGTGTTTGAGGTTCTTTGGGAGTCTCAGGCAGGAGGGCAGCTTCCCCTGAAGCTGTAAACGTGTGAACCCATGTTTAAACCCAATCTGGACAGCCAGGACTCCAAAATGCAGGCAGAGTGGTATCTCCAAGGTGCAACGCATCTCCGACTGGGACAGGCACAGCAAGAGGCACGTCTGCTTGAGTCGGGTGAAGGACCCAGCTTGTAGCAAAAAGCTGGGAAATCCTAAATAGGGGCTGGCAGGGAGAGAAATTAAGACATGTGATGGACATGTCAGACATCTCACCACGCTGCATGGGGAGACAAGGGATAGAAGGGAAGGGGCTCCACAGGGAGGAGGCCAGTCCCTGAGGATGGATGCAGGTGGATCTGTGGGGATGGGATGGGTAGACAGCAAACTGGGACACAGTGGGCTCAGCAAGTCCCTCACCATGGAGGATGTTTCGTGCTTATCCCGCTCCTCTTGACTTGCTTTTTTGCAGTCATTAGAGACCTGGGATGACGGACTCACAGCTCCTACACGCCACAGGTATTTATTTCCTGGTCGGTGCAGCAGCGAGTGGTGGCAGGACAGTCTGAACCACAGGTGAGCTGCTCCCACACACACACATCCCAGGGCAAAGCAGGCAGGAATGCAGGCAGGGCATGCAGGCAGCGCATGCAAAAACATCCCTACCAAGCTGTTCCTTGGCATCAGCAGAGGGGTCTCAAATGGGAATGGCCCACACCCTGAACATAACTTTTAAAAATAAGTTAATTTCCTTGGATTCTAATTAGATGCTCGGCAGCAAGTCCTAACTCTGGGTGTTTGCCCAGGCACTTTCTGGCATTACAGCAGCCTGGCCTGCTGCTTAGCTGCTAATTGCACAGCCCCAGACTGTCCGTTCACCAGGCTGTGCCTCAGGTGTTGGGTCAGAGCACCAAGGAAAATGCCAAACTGCAAAGCCCCACACTCTGCAAACAGCTTTCCCTCCCAAGTTGCATACCTACCCTTCATCACAAGGACCTGGGTGCACCTGAACAGGGGTGGGGGACCCCAAACTTTGTGCTAGGGGATAGCATCCGCTTGGCATGCCCAGCCTGAGAGCAGTGAGCTGGGTCATGCCACATGGCTCTTGCTGTGCAGAGGCAGCACAGAGGAGCCCAGCCAGCACTGCACTGGGAAATGGGACAGTGAGAGCACTCCATCAATATTTATTCAGCATTTTGAACAATTAGTCCTTTTCTTTTCCTTTTGCTGTGCTCATGAATGTGCTAAGTGCAGTAAGATGCCCCACAGAGACCATGAGAGGCGAGGGAGCAAATATCAAGAGGGAAAATAAGATGGAGCAACTCACCCCAAGTCCCCAGCCATGAAGAAAACCAGCTCTCCTGATGCCCTACACACAAGCACTCAAGTCCTCCTCCTCTCAGAGTACTGCCTGATTTTCACTTCGTTGGCTGGATCACACAAGCACTTTCCTGCCCAGTGGGGCATCATTGCAAGTATTGCCCTGTGCCTGGACTTTGTAGAGGCTCTGTAGCTGGCCACCTCCATCGCTTGCAATTGGCAGATGATAAAACCAGCAGAGAGTGAGCTACAATTCAGTTCTGGACTATTCCTGGCCTCCCACCACTGCTCACTACTCATAAATGGGCCAGGCATACCCATACTCTCCTTCAGAGCAACTACAGCAGAATTCATTGCAAGAGAGCACAGACATTGGGTTAGGGTGAAAACAAGCAGCTGGGGGTCAAGTAGGTGGTGAAGCAGAGCCACAAGTGATCAGCACAGCTTGCAAAACCTGCTGGGCAAACCCCAAGGCATTTGCCTGTGCTGAGGTTTTCTCCCCTCCAGCAAGGCTCCTGCCCATCCCAAGCCAACGCGTTTGGCCAGAGCTGCTGGGTGAGCGCCCGAGCCCCGGCACCCGCCGGGAAAGTGCTGGTCGAGGTGGCTGTTAGCAATCTGGGGAGCAGGGGCAGGGGGTGCAGCCCGAGGCAAGGTACAGCCTTGGTCCATTTGGGAGGTTCATGCCCTTTTGTTGGCTGCGAGCCAGCAGCCCGGCTGCGCGCCGTGGCGTGCGGCGTCTGCACGAAGAGGCACATGCTGATAAAACAGCCACCTAACAACAAGCACAGCTGTAACGGGTATAGCTGGCAGTGCTGGCTCCAGATCAGAATAAATATCAACAAAGAATACGATAAAGGCAACTGGCAGGCTCTTGGTGCTGCAGAGTAAAGGGTTTCCTCCCCCATCGCTGCTCTCTTCCTTGCAATGCCCCAGCCCGCGCTGGGCCAACGTGGTCTCACCTGCACTCTTGGCTCGCGGCACAACAGCACTGCGCAGCCCAGATGGGGCTTGGGCTCAGCTCAGGCCTGCCAAAAGAAATCAGAGAAGGGACTTAATAAGGAAGCGTGTGCACAGTGGGACTGGGTACAAGGCAACACAGAAACCAGCCCCACAGAAATCTGCCCTCGCAACTTCCTTGGAAAAGCACTCCAAGCTTTGCAAAATCTGTATGGGTTTTTGAGGGGGGGTGGGATAGAGGAAGGCCAGGGAAAAAGCACTAGAAAATATTAGGTTTTGACACTCAGAGTGTTGTGTTCTTCCCCGTTTGATGCTACTTTTTATTTTGATTGAAAAATATTTTGAGGTCTGACACAAACCTCACTCTTGCCTGAAGAGCCAATGTCAACATGAAGTTCTGTGAGCTTCTCAAAGGGAAACATATAAAATTACAGAATGAAAAAAAAAATAAAAAGAAGCAGCCTTCTCTTTTCCTAGCTTTGCCTTCTCCTTCCCAGGGACCTTCAGCATTTTTTTGCTCATTTTCCTTATGAAACAAAGTCACATTTGCAGGTCTCAATCTTCCTGACACACCACTCACAGCTTAAGCTTAAACTTAAACCCAGTTCCCAAGCGGCACGGCAGTGCCCAAACCCACTCTGCTCCCACTCCAGAATATCATCATCCCAGGGAGAAGACCCTGGCAGACCATTTCTGTGTAAAATCATTCCTCCTGGAGCCAAGCCAAACACCTTCCCGTCTTGGCATGGCGTGCAAAAGCCAGCCAGACTGTCAATAGTTATTTAGTTAATGCTGGAAAAACCACGGATCAAGAGAAAATCAACATTCTCGCACAGAAAAATGCAGCCCCCAACCCCTTCCTCTGGTCAATTAAGGCAGTGCTGCTAATTAGGCTTCCATCTACCCATCTCACACCCTTTCCTTGGCCAGCAGTTTTCTGCCCACTCTTGTGCAGTCGTTAGCCAGCCTTTCACTAAATGAAAAAGCCTGTGAAAGCCATGAAATTGGGCAAGGGCAGGCTTGCAAGCAACTTCAGCTTCAGGATCTTGGCAACACGTATAATTTCAGCCAGAGAAACTCAAACCAAGAGGCCTTTGCCAAATGGTCTATCTATAGGGCAGCATGTGTATGGGTGTTTAAGGCATCTGTGGCCCATCTTTGCGTTTGCTCTTGCTGTAGCTGCACGGAAGGGGAAAAACCTTTATGTGCACGTGCATTTTTCTGCATCTGAGCGCCTCCATATAGGCTTGCTAAAGCATCTGCCTGTGTGGATGTGTTTCAGGCTTACTGGGGGGTGTGAGCCTGTTTATTTGTGTCTGTTTATGTATCCGCATTCTGGCTGTTTGTTGGTACGGGCTGCATTTCCCTCCGCATATGTCTCTGTGGCTACATGCCTGATTGCGTAGGAGAGTTTCCCGTGGCTTTTTGGTGCCATTCCCAGGCAGCTCTGACAGCAAAAGGCACACTCTGCAATGGGAAATTCAACAGCAAGGGAAGAAGAGGGGAAGCACTGAGAAATGGTTAATTGCCAGAGAAAAGCCAAATGGGGAAACAAGTGCCCCAAAGGGTCTCTTTGATGGCTCTGCCAAGACACATGGATGGGAGCAGAGGGGGTGTTTGGGAAGGGGTGCTGGGGTTGCACAAGGGGCACCCATGGCCTAGCAGGGTGAAAGGGAAAGCCATGGGGAGGGAAACACTTTGCGGGTGCCCCACTGGATGGCTTTCAACCTGCATTACATTCCTTCAGGGTTTTGAAGGGATGTTTCCCACTCACCCTTTTCTAGCATCTAAACCAAGAAGCATCTGGAGCAGTGAACCTGCCTGCCAACATCTGCATGGCTCCCAAGCAAGCCTTGCCCATGACACTGGTGTCCCACCCCACAGCACAGGGATCTTCCCAGATGGAAGGGTCCTCCAATTCCTCCCACAACAACTCCAAACATAGCAGCTTTCAAGATAACCAACTTGAATAGCCAACTCTGCAGTTCAGACACTGAAACAAGGCAAGGACACATCGTACACCAAGCTGTGATAGCCCCAGGAGGCAAGTCCTTGGTACATCTGTGCTGCAGGAACCACTTCCTCCCAGTAACAGCAAGCCCAGCACCACCATCCTGCAGGCACCTCACACCATCTCACCAGTTGCTCGAGCACCTCAGGATGACAGCCACAAGGCTCCACCAACCCAAAATAGCTCCTTGCTTCCCACAGGTCTGTCTGTGAACATTCCCTGGCCCTGAGGTCCTGCCCTCCCTCATTGCCACCACCTGTGAAACACCTGAGATGTGTCTGCCTCACTAATGAAGGTTAATAACTTAATGATTCATCCATCCTTCAAACTCCTCAGGAGCTTCCCTCTCCCTATGCTGACAGACCAGGCAGCTCTAATGGACCTACCAGAGGATTTCTGGTTAGATTGGGTGCCTAACGTTGGTCTCATATGGCTCCTCCATGCTGTATTCTGGGCTTGTCCACCACTCATGACCAAATTTCCCTTTTCTGGGTGCCTCTTTGCAAATGAGTGTGCAAAGCGTTCCCTCCTACTTGCCTGCTCACCCCCACCAAAGGTAGTAGGAGGCACCAGCATCTGCTGTGTGGGGGCTCAGACCCATAGCAGAGAGCAGATTCCCCTTGCACAAAGGGATTTGGCCCCTCTGATCCCAGAACCTCCTCAGTGGCCAGACTTTTACCTTCCAAATTCAGTGGGGTAACAGAGATCCGTGTGAGAGGAAGCTGCCTGTGGAGGACCAGGGGCTGCAGGTGGAAATAAGCCCCCAGAGCAGTTTGCAGACACTGAACGATATCGGCTTCCAGGGTCTTCCAGCTCTGCCCATCGATCTGCACCCCTTGCATGGAGACCAGCCCGTGGCACAGTGGGGGTGCTGGGCAGAGGCTGCTCCAGCTGCACCGACCCCCACACACACACCAGCTCTTCATCCTCTCTATTTCCAAGCAGGCATTTAGGTTCAAGCTTTCCTTGCACCCGACGAGGTTTCCCTCCCATCCACAGCACAGAGCAACCCATACAGGCCACTGTGTAGAAGCATCACCTGGGTTATCTCCATGACAAGGGTCTCAGGGGGTCCCATCTATTACACCCCTATCAGCACCCCTCTTTGGTTCATTTCTTTAACAAATCTTCCCTGTGCATCTTGGTGGAAACAGCCCAGAGATAATAACAGCAGATATGCGTTGACCTATGGGATTCCTGAAGTGATCAAACTGTCAGATAACGGAATAAATCTTTCTCGTGGGCTGGGGATTAAATCAGAGAGTGTTAGCTGCTGCGGCTTCTTATTTATTTCTGTTCTCTTAAATTGCATTTCCCTTCCCCCCATGAAGAGTGCTTGCTGCCTACAGCTGTAAATTACTGCAAACCTTTATGGTAACTTTAGACACTGAGTCTCTTAACCTTGCAAACACCTCTTGTTTCTTTTAATGGTCTCCAAAAGCTCTCAGGAAAGAGAAAGCAAAAAAGGGGAATATGATTTGATAGTAAGCACATACCTTGGCACTGCACAACAGCATGACTCGATCTGAAGATCACCTAAAACACACGAGCTCAGTGTGTGACTCTTGGCTGTTTCATTGACCGGCTTCATGACCTTGGAGGCAGCATTTCATTTCTGCTTCGCCCAACCCTTCATCTGTCCCTGCTTCTCCGCAGCCTCTTGGGACTGAGGATAGTCTTTACCCTGCAAACAGGGTTGCAGGGAGCTGAGGGCATTGCTCTCAACATAAACACACACCCTTCCCCCAGAATGGAGTGTTTCCCCATTTGCTCTGGCAGGGGCTGCACCTGGGTACCTGGGCATCAGGCAGCGTCTCTGGGATTTGATTAGAAGGTGCTGGGTTAGCTCCAAAAGAGTGGATGAAGAAATACCCAGAGGGAATTTGGTCTCTAGTGCCTATTCAGCAAAATTTTTTTGACTTGGTGAAGTATGTTCTCCTTAAAAAAAAAAAAAGAAAAAAAGAAACAAGAAAAGAAAAAAAAGCCCACAAATAACCCCCCCCAAAACACCTAAGTGTTAAATTTGCTGTGAAATGATTACTCCTCTGGAAAAGTTTCTACATGTCAGTGCTGAAGTTCCTGCTTCAGCCCGAGCCCCTGATGTTCACCCACCTCCCCAGGGTGAGCTGCCCACCTCCCTGTGAATTAGCAAAGCATCTACCTCAGCGCGGTGTATCAGGATGCGGCTGCAGCCCCCCGGCGGGAAGCACCACTCTCCCTCCAGCAGGATCCAGCCTCTCCTGCCCACCTCCCGCAGCCCACCAGCCCGGCTGCCGGCCGTACCCACCCCGCCGCAGGCAGCCAGCCCTGCCCGCAGGATGGGGCCCGGGAGCGCTCCGTGAGTCTCACCAGACACCACAAATCCGACAAAATGAGTTTGATAGCTGGTGCTATTCAGGTGCAAAAAGATTTGCGGTAGTGCATGTCCTACAAGTTAAAAAAAATCTCATCAGAGCTGACATTGCACAGCATCACGCTGCCGTACGGTGCTGCGGCCGTACTGCTGGCCGGCGGCGGGGGACTGACACCAGAACCAGGCTCCACTGGCCAAATTAGACTGGCGGGCCGTGTATCGGTGCTGAGATTGGCAGACTGATATCAAGTCCAAATGTGGCACATTAGCTTGAAAACACCTTTAGTCTAGGCTGGGGGAAAGCAATCAGAGAGGAGAGCAGCTGGTTGCGCGGTGCTGCCTGCTCCTGCAACGCCAGCTCTCCTCTCCTTCCCCTCGGCAATTTTCACCCGAGGAAACTTTGTTTGCATACGAAGCAACATTTCTCGAGTCACCTCCAATCCTATTTGCACCGGCCGTTGGTGTTTGCAGCCAGCTCTCCTTCCTCCCTATGCCAGACGTGCTCACAGCCAGAGACGACTGCATGAGAAAGAGGCAGAAAGGGAGCCTGAAGGAGGCAGGGACTGACACACCCGTGGATGACGGTACAGGTTTACGTAGACAAAAATCTCTTTCAACTTTCTAATCCTTCACTGAAGCAACAACTTCCTGAATCCTGCCCAACAGCGCACCATCCACATGCTTGCCAGGACCCCAGTGAATTCCCAGGGACCTGCAGAGCCACTGACATCTTTGGGGCCAAGCTCAGGGACAGCCTTTCCCTTCCAGAGAGATCTGGGCAGGCTGGAGCGATGGGCTGAGGCCAACTGGGGGAGTTTCACTAAGGCCAAATGCCGGGTTCTGCCCTTGGGCCACAACAACCCCCAGCAGCGCTACAGGCTTGGGGAGGAGTGGCTGGAGAGCTGCCAGTCAGAGAGGGACCTGGAGGTGGTTGATAATGAGCCAGCAGTGTGCCCAGGTGGCCAAGAAGGCCAGTGGCATCCTGGCTTGTATCAGCACTAGCGTGGCCAGCAGGGACAGGGAAGGGATCTGACCCCTGTGCTCGGCACTGGGGAGGCCGCCCCTCGATGAGTGGGTTCAGTTTTGGGCCCCTCACTCCAAAAAGGCCATTGAATGACTCGAGCGTGTCCAGAGAAGGGCAACGGAGCTGGTGCAGGGTCTGGAGCACAGGTCTGATGGGGAGCGGCTGAGGGAACTGGGGGGGTTTAGTGTGGAGAAGAGGAGGCTGAGGGGAGACCTCATGGCCCTCTCCAACTCCCTGAAAGGAGGGTGCAGAGAGGGGGGATGAGTCTCTTGAGCCAAGGAACCAGCGCCAGGACAAGAGGGAATGGCCTCAAGCTGAGCCAGGGCAGGGTCAGACTGGCTCTTAGGAAGGATTTCTTTGCAGAAGGGGTTGTTGGGCGTTGGAATGGGCTGCCCAGGGCAGGGGGGGAGTCCCCATCCCTGGAGGGGTTGAAGAGTCGGGTTGACCCAGTGCTGAGGGATCTGGTGGAGTTGGGAACGGTCAGTGTGAGGTTCAGGGTTGGACTGGAGGAGCTTCAAGGGCTTTTCCAACTGAGGTGATTCTGTGATTCTGTGATTCCTGAACCCCCTTCCCAGACCTTCCCACAGCCACCTCAGCCTCCCCATCATGATCTAGACACTTCTCACTGTAAAGCTAGTCCTGGCAAAAAAAAAGGGGGGTTATGAGACCTAGTTCCCAGCCAGACATTTTTAGTTAATTTTGATTTTATAAAAAGAAAAATCCTGGAGATGCCAAGTCAGCCAATCCCTCTTCAAACTGCATTAAGTGACCCACAGAGCAGGGAGAGACGAGCTGCTCTATATTCTGTTTTGGTTTTTTTTTTAAACACCACCCATTTAAGAATGGTGAAAGCTTGATCAATAGGCTAGCACTGGCGTGGGCTGCCCGAGGTGCTCACGTGCTGTTTCATTAGGGGATGATTGCTCTGACGACAGCCTGCTACCATGAGCCCACACTGTGACTGGCGGGGGATGAACAGCCAAGTTCAAAGCCATCCCGAGAAACCCACCCGCTGCTGCGCCGCAGCGGGGCTCGAGGCGGGGGGATTTCGAGGTGTATGGAGTAAAGTACATGGCCCGTCGGGTGCCAGGGAGATGGTGCTGCCTTTCATGTCCCAGATTAGAAAACAAAACAGCACTGGCACCCCGGGGAAGCAGCAGGAAGCTTCCACTCAAACGGCAGTGAAAAAGTTTCAGGGCTCAGCGTGAGAAAGAGAAAAATCGGTGCGAGTGGCAGCTGAGCAGCGGGGGGACGGCGGCGGCGTGGGGCTGGCGTGGAGATGGTGATGTGGGCTCGGCTGATGGATGGACGGGGTGTTTTTCTGCACCTCCCACCCCACTGTGAGGGAGAAATGTGCCTGAGCCCTCCCAGTGCTCAGCCAAAATCCCACTGCTGCAGGCAAAACCGCCCCAGAACCACGTGAATATGCAACTGCCATGGGCACTGCTCCTTTGGGCTG